>NC_140492.1:100106525-100817525 GCF_964271855.1 Acomys minous | reverse complement strand
AGTGCCAGGATTACAGGTGTGCACCACCACACACCGCCATAGAAACAGTTTTATACTCCCCATTACTTTTTAGCACCAATCTGGATTCTGAGGTGATTTTGTTGACTGATTAAGCAGCAAGTCCCAGCAAAATAAATACAGCTAAAAGCCATCCTTCTCAAATCCTAAAACTTGAACTTCAGAAAAGAATATATATTAGTTCTTTTTTGTTTTGTTTTGTTTTGTTTGTTTGTTTTTGGTTTTTCAAGACAAGGTTTCTCTGTGTAGCTTTGGCTGTCCTGGACTCACTTTGCAGACCAGGCTGGCCTCAAACTCACATCCACTTACCTGCCTCTGCCTCCCCAGTGCTGGGATCAAAGGTGTGCACCACCATGCCCAGTTGCCTCTGTCTCTTAAATGTTGCAATCACAGGCCTATGTCATGACATGGCCAGCAGTTCTTTTGTTTAGTTTTTGTTTGTTTGTTTGAAGGGTCTCACTATGTAGGGGTGGCTGTCATGTAACTCACTATGTAGACTTCAAACTCACAGAGATCTGCTTCCCTTTACGTCTCAAGTGCTGGGATTAAAGGTGTGTTTTATTGTTTGTTTGTTTGTTTTTAAGATTTATTTATTATTTATACAGTATTCTGCCTGCACGTGAGCCAGCAGGCCAGAAGAGGGTACCAAAGCTCATTATAGATGGTTGTGAGCCACCATGTGGTTGCTGGGAATTGAACTCATGACCTTTGGAAGATTAGCCAGTGCTCTTAACCTCTGATCCATCTCTCTAGCCCAGAGGTGTGTTTTATTACCGAGGCTCAGCCTCTGGTCCTTAACCACTCAAGTTTGAGCCCTCTGTGGTGTCAGTATAGACATTTTTCCCCTGGGTTTGGTTCTCCTCATTTCCTAAGTGTGGTTTATCGACACATCTGGCATATAAACAGAGTTCAGGTCTTATTCTCCGTCGTCCTCTGCTTTCCTTTGCTACCAGCGCTAGCACCCTTAGAAGCATCCAGTCTTGGAGTGCAACTGCCTTCGATTACAGAACTACCAGGCGGCGCAGTGGCACCACGCCTCCCAAGACACGAGCCCTGCCAGTCCCTGCCGTTCTGACTTACTATCGCCAGCGATATTCGACTTTGGGACCTTGCTTGCCAGATGTGAGCAGCCCAGGGCTCCTTCTCATAGTAGCAACGAGACACAACAGGAAGGAAATGCCTGGAGCCCCTCCAGCCTCAGTTTCACTGCTTGGCATCTCTTTCACGGAAGAGCAGTTCCGAGACCATTACGTGGGTTTCGCTAGAACTTTTCCCATCGGGCTGTCTAGGGTGGAACAGTTGTTCATTATTTCTTCTTCACATGGGATCGCTATTTGGAATGACTCATGTCTATATCATCCCTACTTTCGGAAGCAATTATCTGGAAACAAACTTATTTCCTGAGTCATCCAGCGGAGGTAGCCTGTGCCCATCTTTTTTCTCCCCCTTCTTTTTCTTGTTGGCGTCAGCATTAAGACACTGAAGCTTCCTAGGGAGACTCCTGCAGCGGGTGCTTTAGACCGATTCATGGTGTTCTTCTTACTTTTGCCTGCATGACTCAGCCTGTCCTCTCCTAATCGTCACTTTATTTTCAGAACAGGGATGGTTTCCAGGATTAATTTATCTGCCTTTCACTCTTTGTGTGATGGATGACTAACACTAAACTCAAAGGCTGGCCAGCTCCTCAGCTCCTGGCCCCTGCTTCCTTCTCTACCTCTGAGTAGAGGTTGCAGGCAGCGTAAGGAAAAAAGAAGAAAAAAAAAAAAAAGAAGAGTAACCAATTTTTTTTCTTTTTTATTATTATTTTTTCTTTTTTGGCTAAAAGCCAGAAATGTCTTGGGCCCTTTGGCAGCCTTATCCTTGCCAGAGGTTAAAAACTCCAGAGTTGTTTGGAGGCTCTGATCCCTAATCTGGTTCCTAAATTATTTGAGAGTTTTCTCTTGGGGTGGGGGTGGGGTGGGGGTGAGGGGCGGCATTAGATTAATAATAAAGGTACATTAAAGAAAAGCAGTGAGGGGCAAGTGAATAGAATGCCTGCCTTGCTTGGATGGAGACCTAACAATTTTCTGGCAAGGGACCACCCCTAGAAGGCCACTTATGTGTGTCCCAGCTCTCCCAGGTCACCTTCGAAGAGTCCCTGAAGGCACTGTCCCCAGCTCCTTGCACTTACGGTAGGTTGCAGTGTCTGGCTAATGAGTGCGGAACAGTAAGCCAGTGCAGTCCCTGGGTTAAAACAGCCATAGCGTTTGGCTGGCTTCTTCTTCTTTTTTCTTTTCTTTCTTTCTTCCTCCTCCTCCCCCAGGGACAGGGTTTCTCTGTGTTATCTTGGCTGTCCTGGACTCATTCTGTAGGCCAGGCTGGCCTCGAACTCACAGCAATTCTCCCGAGTGCTGAAATTAAAGGTGTGAGCCACCAAGCCCGGCTTGGTTTTTTTGTTTTTTCAAGACATGGTTTCTCTGTGTAGCCCTGGCTGTCCTGGACTCCCTCTGTAGTTGAGGCTGGTCTCGAACTCACAGTGATCCACTTTCCTCCAACTCCCTGAGTTCAGGGATTAAAGGCGTGCACGGCAAAATACTGGGCTCTCTTTCTTTCTTCCTTCTTTCCTTTTGTTGTTTTCAAGACAGGGATTATCTGTGTAGCTCTGGCTGTCCTGGAACTTGCTCCTGTCTCTGCTTTTGAGTGCCAACTCTGCCTGGCTCATTTTGGTCTTTCTTACTTTTTCTCCAAAGCCCCACCCCCACCCCCACCCCCGCCATGTGTCTGCCTGCTGCTGCCTGGACCTCCATGCTGGCATAAAATAGCATGGCTTTCCCCCTTCCTCCTCTAGTGTCGTCTTCTGCGCAGCTGCTAAGATTTATAACTTGCCTGCCCTGGGGAAGGGGTTTCTAGTGGAGTCTAATGAAACATCCATTTGAGTCCATTCTTCAGGTATTCCACTAATGAAGACTAAGAGCCCCAAGAGGGGACCTTGACTTCCCTGGGACCAATGGGAACCTCTTCTTGTCATCTTTCCATGCTGCATTAGTTTCTCTTGGCCGTGTAACAAATGTAATCACCAACTTGATGGTTTAGAGCAATAGCAATGGGCTGAGGTTGGAGCTCAGTGGTGCAACTCATGCCTAGCATGTGTGAGACCCCAGGCTGGAACTACTGCACAGAAAACAAAAAACAAATAAGTGACAGCAACAAATCCCAGAGAGAAAAAAATATATATATATAGTTTTTTGTTCTGTTGCTGTTTTGATTTTGTTTCTTTTTTGTTGCTTTTGTTTTGTTTTGTTTTGTTGAGACAAGATTTCTCTGTGTAACAGCCTTGGCTGTTCTGGACTCTTTTTGTAGACCAGGCTGTCCTCGAACTCACAGAGATCCATGTGCCTCTGCCTCTCAAGTGCTGGGATTATAAGGGGAGTGCCCAGCTCCCAGAAATCTGTTACGAACTCCCTCATAGCTCAGAAGGCCAGAAGGCTAAAATAAGTATTGCTGGTAGAAATTAAGAAAGGGGTGAGTGAGCCTGGCATTGGGGCACACACCTTTACTCCCAACACTTGGGCGGATTGCTGTGAGTTCAAGGGCAGCCTGGTCTGCAAAGCGAGTCCAGGACAGCCAAGGTTCCACAGGGAAACCCTGTCTCAAAAAACCAAAATAAAATAAAATAAAATAAAAAAGAAAGAAGCCGGGCGTGGTGGTGCACGCCTTTAATCCCAGCACTCGGGAGGCAGAGGCAGGCGGATTGCTGTGAGTTCGAGGCCAGCCTGGTCTACAAAGTGAGTCCAGGACAGCCAAGGCTACACAGAGAGACCCTGTCTCGAAAAACAAACAAAAAAGAAAGAAAGGGGTGAGCAGGGTCTCTTCTTTTCCTTCTCTCTCTTCTTTCTTCCTTCCCTCCTTCTCTTCTTCTTTCTTTCCTTTCTCTCCTCCTTCCTCTTACCTTGCATCCTCCACCCCTCACACTAAGTTTGCGTATGCTGGGAAGTGCCCTACCATTGAGTTACATCCTGGCCTTGGCTGGATACTGTCCCCTGTTGCTCTCACTAGGGATGGATGCTGGACTTCCTTGACTTACAGGCCTGTCATCTCTATCCTTGCCCTTGGGGTCACATTGCCTCCTCCCTTCCTTTGTGTGTCTATTTCCCTTTGTTTTTCTTACCCAAGGGCTTGTCTCTTCGTAATTATGTATGTATGTCTGTGTTTGTTTGTTTGTTTATTTGTTTGTTTTGAGAGAGGGTTTCTTTTTGTAACAGCTCTGGCTGTCCTGGAACTTGTCTTGTAGACCAGGCTGGTTTCAGACTCACAGAGGTCCACCTGCCTCTGTCTTCCAAGTGCTGAGGAAATTAAAGGTGTGCACCACCATGCCTGGCTTACTTTGTACTTTTTATGTCATTCAAGTTATTTTATAATTATTTTATGTGTATGAGTGCTTTGCCTGTATGCATGTATCTGCACCGAGCACATACAGTGCCTGCAGAGGCTGGAGTAGGGTACTGAGTCCCCTGAACTGGAGTTGTATATACGTAAAAGCTGCCATGTGGGTGCTGGGAATCAAACCCTGGTCCTCTGCAGAGCAGCAAGTACTCTTAACCACTGACTCACCTTTCCAGCCCCTTCGTGTACTCTTTGTGTGTGTGTGTGGTGTTTTGTTTTGTTTTTGTTTTTCGAGACAGGGTTTCCCTGTGTAGCCTTGGCTGTCCTGGACTTGCTTTGTAGACCAGGCTGGCCTCGAACTCACAGCGATCCACTTGCCTCTACCTTCCAAGTGCTGCCTTCGTGTACACTTAATAGACCAACATCATATGAAGAAAAATTTAAGGGAAATTATTGACAAATTATTTGCATATTAAAACATAATATAATAAAAGGAACTAATGTCCTCCAATGGTATAAATGCATGTGTGTGACTACACTAGGGAAGTCCCCCAAATCTGTGTCCTCTCTATATTGAGAGGCATAGCCAATGAGTACAGCACAGGCCATGAGTAAACACTTTCTGAGAAATACAGTGTAGAGTTGAGCACGCATCTGTGTGCAGGTACGTGCTCAGAAACAGAGCATGCTCTGTGAAGTGCTGGCCACAGTCACCTCTAAGAAAGGCAGTGGCCAGGCAGGGGTCAGCAGGAGAGAGGAACGCTTACATTTTCTCTCCATCTTGTTGTGTCCTTTACGTCATTAACAAAAACCCTTGTTTAGTAAAAAGCGTCAAGTGAATGTGATGGCAGACACTCCAGGGAACAGTCAGTGGGCCAGGTGAGCTTGCTGATGAATACTGCAGGGCTCTGGGTAGGGGAGAGCACAACTGTGCCTGCGCCATGATGGACTTTGGCCTCTGGTTTTCAGCACTGCTGGGCGTGTGGTCCAGAAGGCGTGGACTTCCTTATTGCTAGCGTGCCTCTGGGTTCTGTGTCAATACCACCACATACCTGTGGGAAGTGCCGGCCTGCAAGGCCGGCTGCCGACTTCACACAGCCAAGCAGCCCCGCAGGCCCCGCCCTCTTCCAGTCCAAGTTCCAATCCACTTGCCCTGCGGCAACCTTGGTTTATTCAACGGACAGTAATTGATCACCAACCACTGAGGTAAACTGAACAGGTCTGAGCTTCCTGCAGTTAAGTAATGGAAACTGTTTGGAAATGACATAGAATTTAAGTTCCTGCTCCGCAGTTTACCAAATGTTCACTGAGTTTTGTCCCCCCCCCCTCCCTGTGAAATGGGAATGATGTGTTTAGAGGATTTGTCAGGAGTGATTGTATCAGTGCAAAGCAAAGTGGCTGCTGCACGCTCTTTGGATCTGGCTATTGAGATCCTCAATTTTATCCCTTTTCACAATGGTTTAAAATTACTGGAGCTCCAGGGCCAGTTGGTGGTGGCACACACCTTTTAATCCCAGCACTTGGGAGGCAGAGGCAGGTGGATCACTGTGAGTTCGAGGCCAGCCTGATCTACAAAGTGAGACCAGCCTAGCCAAGGCTACACAGAGAAAACTATCTCAAAACAAAACAAAACAAAAACTCTGGAACTCCTTCCCCAAATTTACGTGCAGATAGAGCACTGTATACATAATAAATAAACTAAATATTTTTTTTAAAAAATACAGGCTGGAGAGATAGCTCAGAGGTTAAGAGCCCTGTCTGCTCTCCCAAAGGTCCTGAGTTCAATTCCCAGCAACCACATGGTGGCTCACAGCAACCTATATTGAGATCTGGTGCCCACTTCTGGTGTGCAAGCTCACAATGCAGGCAGAACACTGTATAAATAATAAATAAGTACATCTTTTAAAAAAGAAAAGAAACTGGCTCGTGTATATCTTGAAAGTTTTTCATTTATGTTATAGTCAAACTTGTGTTGTTGTGTTTCTGACAGAGTTCGGCAAGATGGCTTTAGCACTTGTCCTGGTCAGGTTTGTTGGTTTGGTTTTTTGTTTTGTTTTGGTTCGAGACAGGGTTTCTCTGTGTAGCCTTGGCTGTCCTGGACTCGCTTTGTAGACCAGGCTGGCCTCGAACTCACAGCGATCCGCCTGCCTCTGCCTCCTGAGTGCTGGGATTAAAGGTGTGCGCCACCACTCCCGGCTCTTGTCCATCAGATTGGCCTGTAGGCAATCCTGTGGAGTATTTTCTTGATTGATAATTGATGTGGGGGCACCTAGTCCTCTGTGGGTGGCGCCATCCCTGGGCTGGTGGTCCTGGGTTCTATAAGAAAGCAGGCTGCGTAAGCCAGGAGGAACAAGCTAGTAAGCAGCATCCCTCCATGGCCTCTGCATCAGCTCCTGTCTTGGGTTCCTGCCCTGACTTCCTCTGATGATAGCCTGTATCGCAGAAGTAAGGTTGAGACCTTTTCTCCCAAAGTTACTTTTAGTCATGGTCTTTTATTACAGCAATAGAAACCTAAGTAAAAGCCGGGCGTGGTGGCGCACACCTTTAATCCCAGCACTCGGGAGGCAGAGGCAGGCGGATCGCTGTGAGTTCGAGGCCAGCCTGGTCTACAAAGCGAGTCCAGGACAGCCAAGGCTACACAGAGAAACCCTGTCTCAAAAAACCAAAAAAAAAAAAAAAAAAAGAAAGAAAGAAAAAAAGAAACCTAAGTAAGACAAAGTTGCTTGTTTGCTGTTTTTGTGGTTTGTGTGTTTGCCAGAATCATCTGTGTTGTGATAGTTGAAGCCTACTCATCTTTGCCCTCCCTCATGTGGATATACTACCAATTATTTATCCATCCCATTTTATTTATTTATTTTAAGGTTTATTTCTTTACTACATATACAATGTTCTGCCTAATTGTACACCTGCACACCAGAAGAGGGAACCAGATCTCATGATGGTTGTAGGCCACCATGTGGTTGCTGGGAATTGAACTCAGGACCTCTGGAAGAGCAGCCAGAATGCTGATAACTGCTGAGCCATCTCACCAGCCCCCATCCATCCCATTTTAAAGTTCATCTGAGCCAGGCGTGGTGGCGCACGCCTTTAATCCCAGCATTCGGAAGGCAGAGGCAGGTGGATCACTGTGAGTTTGAGGCTAGCCTAGCCTACAAAGGGAGCCCAGGGCAGTGAAGGCTACACAGAGAAACCCTGTCTGGAAAAACAAAAACAAACAAACAAACAAACAAATAAATAAATAAAAGTTCATTTGGATTTTCAGCTTGGGGAAAGAGCAAATAGCGCAAAGCAGTTTTGATACTGCCTGAGATTTTAAGAGTGTTAGGCATTTGAGCTGACAAAACAAAGGCTGCCTGCCCCACATAATGGAGACAAGAGAGTCTCTCCTAATGCTGCTTTTGTTCTGGCTGAAACAACTCCTGTGCTATGAGAGAAGGGAGAGAAAGGAGGGGCCTCAAGTGAGAATGGTTGACACTCTGGTCAGCCTGCCACCTCTTAGTGTCTCCAAGGCAGCTCCTAGCTCAGCCGGGCCAACTTGGTCTAAATCCAAAGCTTTTCAAAACACCTACTGAACACCCAAAGGCCCCATCCAGTGGCTCGTGACAGTTTTACTGGTCTTTAAGGAGCAAACCAAGAGTGGGTAAGCAGCCAGCCAGCCCATTCACAGCCCTGTGAGGTGCTGGGCAGAGCTCTGACCTGCCTCTGAGGGCCAGAAAAGGGACAGTCCCACCCCATCAGGAGCCATTGGAAATGGAAGAGTCTTGAGGGCAACCGAGGATATTTTGGTGTGAGGGTACAGAGATCCTTGGACTGCTCAGGATCACAAGGGAGGGGCCATAGTTGACCTGGGAGTGTATCTTTAATTTCAGGTTGGTGTGTGTGTGTGTTTCTGTTCATCCTACTGGGCTGCACCACAGTGGTACCTTTCCATGATGTGTTTGCCACACACCACTGCTATGTTTTTCTGGTTGTCGGCATGCTCCCCTGCCTAAAATGGTGCTGCCTTCATCCCTCCAGTTTTCTATTTTACAGTTAATTTCTCTTTATTTAGGTTCCTGTGTGTGCGGGCAGGTGCACGGATGCTGTGGAGTGTGCATGAAGGCTGGAGGACCACCTTGGATGTTAGTCCTCACCCTCTGACCTTTAGAGACAGGGTCTCTTGATGCCTCTGCCAGGCTAGCTGGCCCGAGAGTTCTAGGGACTCTCCTGTCTCCGCTTACTATATTGTCATAGGCGCTCACGGGGCTCTCAGAGCGTTGCTACCATGTCTGGCTTCACGTGGGTCCTCAAGCACACGAGGCAAGCACTTTACCCACAAGCCACTCCCCATTTTCTATTTTATACATCTGTGTCTGGAATGAGACCTGGATAGCAGAGATGGAAATCCATGTTCTGGAATTCTTAGGAGCTACAGCTACTACATAATGAAGATATTGTGAATATAAACGCATGACCGCAATATTTTCGGTGGTAATTATAGAACATCATTATGTGCTGTGTTTCTGTAGTAAATATTTCTATGCATTCGTGGAAAGAAAAAATCTACAATATAAATGTTAATAAAAATATTTTTCATCATGTCAATTTGAAGACTTTTTTGTTTTTGTTTTTAATTATTCTCTGATCCTTTCCGTGTGTGTGTGTGTGTGTGTGTGTGTGTGTGTGTGTGTGTGTGACAGAGAGAGACAGAGACAGCGACAGAGATCTTTTTTATATTTTTGGTTGTGAGCTTAGCCTTTTAACAGCTGAGCCATCTCTCCAGCCCAACAGTGATCTTTTTAGATCAGGGTAGTACGTGTGAATAAAACTTACAAAATGGAGACAATGTTCTTTAGATGGTACTCTCCAGCGACTCGGGGTGTGATTCAGTGGGAAAGAGCAGTATAGTTTGAGCAAGGCCCTGAATGACGTCACTAGTGCACGGTCACAATCTTTACTCCTTCTCCTTTGTCTCTCTTTGGAGCTTGTCATTAGCAAACTTTTTTTTGTTTTGTTTTGTTTTTTTGTTTTTTTTTCGAGACAGGGTCTCTCTGTGTTAACTTTGGCTATCCTGGACTTGCTTTGTAGACCAGGCTGGCCTTGAACTCACAGCGATCCACCTGCCTCTGCCTCCCGAGTGCTGGGATTAAAGGCGTATGCCACCATGCCCAGTCTGACATTAGCAAACTTAAAACTGTAATTTTTCTTTTCTTTTCTTTTTTTTTTTTTTTTTTTTTTTTTTGAGACAATATGTCTGCCATAGTCTAGATTGGCCTCAAACCTGCTCTGTAGCTAACCTTGAACTTCTGATTCTCCTGTCTCTTCCTTACAAATCCTGGGATTGTGGTCATAGACTGCCATGCTTTTCATTCTTTCTTTCTTTAAGATTTATTATTTATTTTATGTAAATGAGTACTCTATCTGCATGTACACCTGCAGGCCAAAAAACGGCATCAGATCCCAGTGTAGATGGTTGTGAGCCACCATGTGGTCGCCAGGAATTGAACTCAGGACCTCTAGGAGGAGCAGACTGTTGGCTCTGTTTCTTAACAATTAAACTTTATTATACAACCCAACTGGCTTACACAAGAGGGAAAAAATGTTAAAGGGAAAAAAGAGTGAACCTTCCGGTATCCGTTCCATGGGACGGGTCCCTAGGTATCTCTGGTCTGTGCGCTGGTCCGGCCTGTTTGCTGATCCTTTTTCCAATCCATGTGCGCTCAAGCCCGGTCTGAACCTGCTGCTCCTGTCCTCTCCGCCTGCCTGTCTCAAGGTCTCCTTCTCCCATTGAGGGTCGATTAGAAACACAATAGTCCAGGTGGAGTCCCCAGGTCTGCTTCCTGAATTCTAGGCCCAGGATGGTACCACCCAGTCTATCTCAAGGTTAATCTCAGGGAGTATCCGTGGTGTGTCCAAGGGCAAAGCCCGCCAAAACTGCCTTCACCTGGGACAGAGCCTGCTCTTAACCACTGAGCCACCTCTCCAGTGCTTTAGTCTTTCTTTCAAAAACTGAATTTCTATTACATAACAGTTTCTTCTGAGACTGAAACACTTCATCCTGTCGGGAAGCTCCTCGAACAGAGAAGCAGACAACTCAAAATAGCTTCAGGAAGTCCCTGAAACTCACCAGGTCCACTAGGCCCCTCCCTACCAGAGTAAACAACAGAAACTCAAAGTCCTTCATCAGAAGATTGACCAGACCCGCTGCCTGGAAGAAGCTTTTGTGAGCTGTCGTTCATGGGGCTGACTTTGGTGAAGCAGCTCCGTCTATCTGTCTGTCTGTCTGTCTGTTGCTGTCTTTGAGTCATTACTGTTTCTGTACTCATTGCCTCGTCACGTTGGACTTGGTATCTGCACTTTGGTCTGTTGTGAAATCCCTATCTAGGGTGGATAGGTGTGTGCATTATGTTGTGTCTCCCCAGGAAAAGTTTTCTCACACAACAATCTCATAACGCCAGCTAAGCTGTAGGTTCAAACCCAACACTACAGAGATAAATAGAATCAAGATGGGACAGAGTTTGGTTTGGGTACCTTTTGTCTTCTTGTGCCTATGTTTTCTGTTTCTGCTAACCTAGAGCCTAATCATTCAATCATTAAAGTTGATCTTTTCCAATACACACAATAAGAAGCTCAAACCTACTTGGGAGGCAGAGGCAGATAGATCGCTGTGAGTTCGAGTCCAGCCTAGTCTACAAAGCAGACCAGGCCAGCCAAGGCTACACAGAGAGACCCTGTTTGGGGGTAGGGGGAGGGGAAGAAGACGCTCTAACCTGATGATAGAGCCAGGCGTGATGGCGCACACCTTTAATCCCAGCACTCGGGAGGCAGAGGTAGACGGATCGATGTGAGTTCAAGGCCAGCCTGATCTATAAAGTGATTACAGGACAACCAAGGTTACACAGAGAAACCCTGTCTCAAAAAACCAAAACAAACAAACAAACAATTTGAATGGCAGCATTTAACTCTTCTTGCAAATTCTTGTCAGGAAATGCTTATGTATAATTTATGGAATTTCAATGCAGTTCACTTCTTTTTATCTTTTAAAATGATTTATTTATTTGTCATGTATACAGTGTTCTTGTATGCCCACTGCCCAGAAGAGGGCATCAGATCTCATTATAGTTGGTTGTGAGCCATCGCATAGTTGCTGAGATTTGAACTCAGGACTGCTGGAAGAGTAGGCAGTGGTTTTTTTTGTTTGTTTTTTTTGTTTTTTTGTTTTTGTTTTTTCGAGACAGGGTTTCTCTGTGTAGCCTTGACTGCCCTGGACTCACTTTGTAGTCCAGGCTGGCCTCGAACTCACAGCGATCCACCTGCCTCTTCCTCCCGAGTGCTGGGATTAAAGGCGTGCGCCACCAGTAGGCAGTGTTCTTAACCTCTGAGCCATCTCTCCAACCCCTCATTTCTTTTTAAAAATTAATCATTACATTTTTTATTGTGCATGTATATGTATGTGAGTGCATGAGGAGGAGCTGTGTAGTGGTGTTCTTCACACTGTTTCCTGTGTGAGCGCCCTCCTCCACACCCTCTCTCATTTATACTGTCTGTCCGTCCGTCCGTCTGTTTGTCCATCTGTCTGTTTATCGCTGTCTCAGTCTCTCCCTCTCTTCTATATGTCGCCCAGGCTGGCCTCCGGCTGGCGATTCTCTTCCATCAATCTCAGTGCACACCCAGCTGAGCTCTTGTTGTTTCTAACGTAAGTCCCCTGAGAACACATCCCCAAATGTTTGAAAACGCCATCCTACTCAGCATGGTGTGCACTTACATTGTTATGACATAATTATGCTGCATAATTGCCAGCTCTATTTTCTTGTACTCATTGTGCACCTGAAAAATAAATCTCTTGGGGGGCAAAAGTCTGTCCTGATTACCGGAGAAGACCATGTAGGCAAGACAAGACTGTTTAAAGAGGTAACTTGAAACACCCACGAAGCATGTGGCGTTTTTATATATCTGTGGAAAATGGCCATTCTTTTTGGGGATTTTAGATTACCAATGACTTTGCATATTGCTAAAAAGTCACTTATGTTTCAGTTTGTAGATATTAATTAGCAGCTTTTGCTTTGAGGTTTTTTGCTTGTTTGACTTTTCCTAGGGATTGAACCTAAGGTTTTATATGTCAGACAAACATTCTATCACCAAGCTCTATTCCAAACTGAAGAGTGTTTGCTTGTTTTTGAGGTTCATTTGCCTTGTTTTTAAGTACGTGTAGTTGTGCATGTCAACATGTGAGTATGTGCATGCGAGTGCATGTGCCCATGGAGGCAAGAGGCATTGGATCCAGGGTTACTGGCATTGTAAGCCACCTTATGTAGGTGCTGGAAACCAAAACCACCTTGTCTGGAAGAGCAGTGAAACTGTAAAACCACTGTGCCACATCTCCAGTCCCCCAAAGCCCAAATTAAATTTTTTTTTCTCTTAAAATATTACTGGCTTCCACTGTTTAAAAACAACAACAATGCTAGCCTGGTCTACAGGACAGCCAAGGCTACACAGAGAAACCCTGTCTCGAAAAACCAAAAAAAAGAAAGAAAGAAAAAAAAAAGAAAAACCAAAAACCAAACCAAAACAAAAACAACAACAACAACAAAAGACAGATCACCAACATAAAACTGTACCCAAGTCTGCATTCATTGAATTTATTAAGCCCATTGTAATTTATTAACTAAGTTTGTGACTTATATGACAAAGACAAACAAGCAAGCAAACAAAATTCCCTTGGTGTTTGCCAGTCACTGTGTCAAACACGAAGGAAGAGCAGCTGAAGTATCTTCAAGGAGCGCACCACCAACCCGAGAGTAAACAAGGAGCAGGATTTACTACCAGCTGCCTGGGAAGACGCCCAGAGGGCGGCTGGGGAAGGGGGGCGTGATCCCCACTGCTGCCTGACAGGGAAGCAGTTAGTTAAAGGTCTCTTAGATGGAGAGTTTGCGGCCATCCTTTGTTTGTCCCAGGCCCTCTCCACCACTGCCACACCCACATCCGGCACCGATGGTTCAAGTCCTACAGATGTCCTGCGGTTTGTTTTCTAAGGCCTGTGAAGTATCTCCTGGCCTCTCACAGCATCTTAGTCCCTGTTCTTACTGGGACTAAGTTAGTAGGTTACTCCTGACCCAAACTACCGTCCCTGATGGCACGTAAATGCCCCAGCTCCTCCTGTCTTGTAGATTCTCTAGGAAACAAAGCCACCCAAAGCAGTTTCCAAAATTCTGACGTGGTGGGCACTGCAGCAGCGGCGCTCACTCCCTGAACTTCTGTCTAGCCAGCAGAGGGAAGAATGGAGCTCCTCAAAGGCGTTGCCATAGATGTGACAAATATATTTCACTGCCTAGAGCCGTCGCTGTGTGCTAGCTGCAGACAGCATTATGGGACTTGTCCTATCAGGCTGGCCGTGCGGTTCTCACCTTTCCTTCAGTAGGATGCACAATTTCAGGTATGCAGTGAAGTTGACTGGATAGGACATGGCAGGCCACTGTGAGGGCTGAAGAAGTGAAACCAAGCAAGAGTCCCTTGCCGCTACTGTGGTATTTCACCACTAAACACTTCAGTGTCCATGGAAATGAGGGCGTTACAATGTGCTTGTTTAAATGCCAAAAGCTGTTGGAAAGCATCTCTCCTGTTCTCCTATTCAACCACTTTCATGCCCTCTAAGGCTCAGAGGGTTTTTGGTTTGGTTTGGTTTGGTTTGGTTTGGTTTGTCCAAGAAGATGTAGTTTTTCAAGAAGGACAGCAGGGGGCAGAAGAGGCCTGTTTTATTTTGTGCCAGCCCGAGTTTCTCCTGCAGAGTGGGTTAACCAGGGCTGTAGGTAATGCTGCCACATAAGCACATATGATTTTAGGGTACACTCAGAACACCACAATGCCACCATTTCCCCATGAGATGCTCTAAGGACTTGAAGGTGAAATTGAATTTTATCCCATTAAACAGGGAGCTCGAGTGGTGCATGATCCTTTAGGAGCGATTTTTAAAAACCACTGTGAAATCAAATAAGCAGAAAGCTCTAATGGATGGAGCTAACTACTATACTTAAAGGAAAAGATGATAGTTATCTCCTAAATATACCTGTCTTCAAAGACAGACTGACAAGTCAGAACGCAACTTGACACCCTGTGATTCGAGGGGGAAAATGAGTGTAAACTAACCGAAAAGTGTGTTGTGGTAGCAAACCAGAACTAACTGCTGTCTTCAGAGACAGCAGCCTCTTAGCCCCATGTAGAAGCCTGGTCAGTGCTGCTCAGGGAGAGGAGAGAAGAGGAACGTTAGAGGGGATGCTCGTGGGAGCATGCGTCAGAGGGTCTACCTACGTGACTCTCGTCTGCCTGTTGATTTAGATGGTGACGGGCTAAATCCGGGCACTGCAGGAAGAGTGAAAAACTCTTCACTTTTGTTGTTGTTACCTTGTTTGATGGACAGAGAGTCCATCCTGTATCTCAAGCAGGTCTGGAACTCACTGTGTAGCCCAGGATGGGCTCAAATTCAGGGCAATCCCCCCACTCAGTCTCCCAAGTGGTCTGATTATGAGCATGAGCCACTATGCCTGACTCCTCTAGTTTAGGTAAAACAAAACAAAACAAAACAAAAAACAAAACAACAGCAACCAGATAGCTAAAAGCAAAGTTCACTTCTTGGGATCTCTGTGGCAGAGCACATGCTCAGTGTGTGTGAGGCTCTGAGTTTATTTCTCGGTGTGCATGCCCCACCAAAGTTGATCTATTAAAATGGGGGGACTCCGGGCTGGAGAGATGGCTCAGAGGTTAAGAGCACTGGCTGCTCATCCAGAGGTCCTGAGTTCAATTCCCAGCAATCACATGGTGGCTCACAACCATCTATAACGAGATCGGTGTCCTCTTCTGGCCTGCAGGTATACACGCAGGCGGAACATTATATACATAATAAATAAACCTTAAAAACAACAACAACAAATGAGGGACTCGTAAACTGGGCATGGTGGCACATGCCTTTAATCCCAGCACTGGGGAGGCAGAGGCAGTCGGATCTCTGTGAGTTTGAGGCCAGCCTGGTTCAGGGCAGCCAGGGCTATCCAGAAAAGCCTTGTCTCCAACAAACAACCTTGTTTTTGTTTTGAGACAGTGTAGCCCAGCCGGCCTTGAACTAACAGTGTAGTAGAAGATGACCTTAAACTCCTGACGGTCCAACCCCAGCCTTCCAAGTGGCCACCACATCCATCTCCTTTCCTACTTTCTTTTTCCTAGTTCCTTTTTTTGGTTTGGTTGGCTTTTTTTGTTTTGTTTTCTTTCATTTGTTCTTTTTGAGACAGGGTTTCTCTGTGTAGTCCTGGATGTCTTGGAACTCATTTCGTAGACCAGGTTGGCCTCGAATTCATAGTGATCCGCCTGCCTCTGCCTCCCAGCATGCTGGGATTACAAGTGTAGTTCCCTATTTTTAACGGTACCTGGTTTTTTGTTTTTTGTTGTTGTTGTTGTTTTTTTTTTTTTTTTGGTTTTTCGAGACAGGGTCTCTCTGTGTTAGCCTGGGCTGTCCTGGACTCACTTTGTAGACCAGGCTGGCCTCGAACTCACAGCGATCCGCCCGCCTCTGCCTCCCGAGTGCTGGGATTAAAGGCGTGCGCCACCGCGCCCGGCTGATCTAGGTGCACCAGTGTCTATTTCTTGATTCTCAGCTGCAGAAATCTCTCTTGACTTCTACAAATAAAAGAGTAGGAATCAGCCCACCTATACCAAATCTCAACTCCCTGCTCCCAGCGTTGATAGTCGTATCCGTTCAAATGATCTTGAATGGTTATTTTTGTAATTATAAATAATACACTTTATCTTTTTCTTAGTTGTCTTTGACACGAGGTTCTGCATGCTGCCTGGGCTGCCCTGTAGCTCCTGAGGAACTGGAACCCCAGGGACACACTGAAGGGCTCTAGCATGCCTGAGCATGGCAGACATGACTTATGGCAGGTTTTTCCTTTCTGCCCTTCCTGCCCTTGCTGAAAGCCATTAGATTACATTCCTAAAGCTAGCCACCAAGGTCTATTCCCTTATTTGGTCACTTCCTCCTCCTGACCACCAAGATCCAACTTCAAAGCTTTGAAGCCCAGCAATCCAAAGCCCCCTTTGGCTCACCTAATTAACGTGCCAAATTAAAATTAAACACCTTCTCCTAACACAGGGTTTCCCTTTTACTTTATAAATCACCATTTGCCTCTGGGCCAAGGCTGTCTCACCTCTATCCAGAAACAGTCTTTTTGTCCCCTAGGGGACAAATATCACTGCCCCCCCCACCCCCCCCACCCCCCCACCCCCCACCCCCCTCCCTTGCTCCTTTTCTCTGCTCTTTTCTCCTCTACCTCCTGTCTTTGTCTCTTATTCTCTGCTCTTCCTCCCCCTGGGGCAAATACATCTCCTTCGCACTGAGAACTTGGTCTTGGTGTGTCCTGGGCCAACTCTGGTCCTTTTACTTGCCTCTCCACTCAGGTGACCCACCTTTCTGTAAGAAGTTAAATAAGAAACAAGTCCTTGCCACCAAGTTTTCTCAGATTCTGTTTTCTCCAGAGTGAGGTGTGTGTGTGTGTGTGTGTGTGTGTGTGTGTGTGCGTGTGTGTGTTGCTGGTGATCAAACCTGGCCTATGTTTATGAGAGGCAAACATCCTAAAATTCACTGAGCTACATTCTATTTCCTTTTACAGTTTCTGTTTAATGTATGTACACACACACACACATACACACTGTACATTAGATAACATTATAGATGGTTGTGAGCCAATTGAACTCAGGACCTCTGGAAGAGCAGTCAGTGTTCTTAACCACTGAGCCATCTCTCCAGCCTCTCTGTTTACTTGTTATATAACATGAAACCCAATACACTTCTTCGGTGTGTTTCTGCAGCCCACAGACCGCTTCTGTCACCTGCACAGCTCCTGTGCTCACTTGTTCCTTGCACTGCTTGCATCCTATGTCTTTCTCTCTCTTCACCCCCCACCCCTTTTTTTTCTGGAGGACTCCATCAAGTAACTTTCTTAGAAAGGCGCTTGATTTTTGAGGCAGGGGGTTTCTGTTTAACAGAGCCCTGGGTGTACTGGACTCACTTTGTAGGCCAGGCTGGTATTTTTTCCCAATACTGTTTTCTCTCTCTCTCTCTCTCTCTCTCTCTCTCTCTCTCTCTCTCTCTCTCTGTGTGTGTGTGTGTGTGTGTGTGTGTGTGTGTGTGTGTGTGTTCTAGAGCTGGAGGTTCCACCTAGGTTTGCTTTGCTAGCTAAATACCCTGCTACTAGGTTTTATATAGCCAGCTACTGATCTTTCTTTGGGTTTCTTGTTTTTGTTTTGAGTCAGAGTTTCTTTGTGTAGCCTTTGTGCTCCTAGAACTAACTAGCTCTGTAGACCAGGCTGACTTCAAACTCACAGAGATCTGCCTGCCTCCGCCTCCTGAGTGCTGGGATTAAAAACATGTGCCATCAGCACCCAGCCCCTGATTTTTAAAACCGTATGGAGGCAAGGTCTTGCTGAATTGCCCATGCCATGGCAAGGGCAAAATTAATGCCATATTCTATATGTAATATATATTCTGCAATTAATGATGTTCTGTATGAGAACGTGTCCTCTGGGCGACCCTTCTCCCTGTGCTTTGGCAATGACACCTGCCAGCAGTCCCCAGAAACTCCACCGGGGTGATTACATACAATTAGCTCTCAATGTTCCTCTGAGATTAAGAAAAAAAACTTACCCTCCAGACTCAGTCTCCACCCAACCCCAAAAGGTGGACATTCCTGTGACCCACAACTTCCCTGAAGATCCAGGCTCCCCCAAACCTGCCTAAGGGTTGACATTCCTGTGACCCACAACCCCAGCTTCCCTTTGTGAACCCACTGCCCTTGAAGCTCGGGGTCACTCTCCTATGCTGCTGCGTCAGGAAGGATTGTGATCCGAAGCTCTGAGCCCATAATACAGGACCCTGCGTATGTTGCATCACTATGGAGTCCTAGTGGTCTTTTGGGGGGGGGGTCTCTCGATCTGGGTGATTACACTAAGCGACCTTGGTATAACACTATAATCCAGATAGGTCTTGAATTCCTGATTCTCCTGCCTCAGCAAGCAGAGCAGCTGAGACTGCAAGCATGTGTGACCAGCCCTGGCTGCTTTTTTTTCTCTTTGGTGAGGGCTAGCACACATCCTAAGCGTACTTCGTGCCTACCTATCTCCTGCCTATGTGTCATCAAGCACAGGGGTACTTGGGCACCCAACCTTGTTCATTGAAATGAAAACACTTGACTTGTTATTTTACTAGAACCACAGACCCCACTAGGAAGTTATCTGCCCTTGGGCACGTGGGCCTCACAGGTTAACTTTAGCTCTTACATTTACATTCCTGCCAAGCTGCCGCCCCCCCCCCCCACGTCCCACCGTGTGTGTGTGTGTGTGTGTGTGTGTGTGTGTGTGTGTGTGTGTGTAAAACCATCGAAGCCCTTTGACACTATTGTTTCCTCCGCTGGGATGGTGATGGGCATATTACGCGCCATTATGTGTTGGAAGTATGTAGCTTTACAGGAAATAGCAATTGAGAGCTTGTCTAAAGTCTCAAAAGAGATTGTAGATTTCAGACTTTTAAAAAGTTTTGTGACACAAAAAGAGACTGGGGACTTTTGAAGCTGGACTAAATGCACTTTACATTATGATATGACCAGGAGACTATTGGGGAGGGGTCAGGGAGCAGAATATGGTTGTTCCCCATAATCCCAGGCATTTAAATACTTGGTCCCTATTTGGTGGTGCTAGTTAGGCAGTTTAGGAGGTGTATGTAGGCTTGCAGGAGGAAGTATGTTACTCAGGTGGTCTCTGAGGTCTCAAAGACTTGTGCTATTCCTGCTTTACTGTCTCTGTTTCGTGCCCATGGTTCAAGATATGAGCCCTTGGGCTGGAGAGATGGTTCAGTGGTTAAGAGCACCCACCTGCTCTTCCAAAGTTCCTGAGTTCAATTCCTAGTGACCACATGGTGGTTCACAACCATCTGTAATGTGACCTGATACCCTCTTCTGGCCTACATGCAGGCAGAATATTGTATATATAATAATAAATAAATCTTAAAAAAAAAAAAAAGGTGTGGACCATGAGCCAGGTAGTGATGGTTCACATCTTTAAAAAAATAAAATAAAATAAAAGATATGAGCCTTCAAGCCTCCTGTCCCTGCTACCATGCCTTCATTCTGCCTTCATGGCTTCTAGCTTTCCAGAGCCCTAAGCCCAAACAAACCATTTCCTCCTCCTCCTCCTCCTCCTCTTCTTCTTGAGACAGGGTTTCTCTGTGTAGCCTTGGCTATCCTGGACTCACTCTGTAGACGAGGCTGGCTTCGAACTCACCACGATCCCCCCTGGCTCTGCCTCCCAAGTGCTGGGATTATAGGTATGCGCCACCATGCCCAGTTTAAAACCCTTTCTTCTTAAATTGCCTTGGTCAAGGTATTTTACCACAAGAATAGAAAGGTAACTGCGGTGGTCTGAAAAAACAGTGACTCTCCCCCATTTTACATAAATTTGATGGAATCCCTTCCCTCACTGCCCCACCCCCTCCTTTGCCTATTTTTATAAATACCAGCATTGGGTCTCATTCTCTTTTGCCAGAAACCATCATTTCCATGTTTATATCACAGCTTTGCAGGTTTAGCCAGGTCTCGGGCTGTGTTTGGATTGCCAACTCCTAACTCATGGTTCAGACTGGAAGGGAACATGGGAGGAAGGCATGCTGACCACACACTGAAGGATGCGGCCCTGAATATTCTGCAGGATAAATATTTATTAACCCACATGCTTACTGGAACTGTGCCCTGTGTAGAAACATCACTTCCTCATTCCTATTATGTTTTTCTTTCCAAGAGCAAAGCAGACACAAGCATGCATGCCATCAAAGACTATATAATGCCAATTAGCCAAGTCCTCATGACTCAAGGGCCCCTTCTCATCTGTTTGAACAAAATGCTGTCTTCTTGTTGTTGTTGTTACAGTTTTGGGGTTTTGTTTTGTTTTGTTTTGGTGTTTCGAGACAGGGTTTCTCTGTGTAGCCTTGACTGTCTTGGACTTACTTTGTAAACCGGGCTGGCCTTGTTGAGGTCGGTTGTCCAGGGCTTCTTACTCCTTGGAGGCCATATAGGCCATGAGGTCCACCACCCTGTTGTGGTAGCCATGTTCATTGTCATACCAGGAAATGAGCTTTACAAAGTTGTCATTGAGGGCAATGCCAGCCCCAGCATCAAAGGTGGAAGAGTGGGAGTCACTGTTAAACTCCCAGGAGACAACCTGGTCCTCAGCACAGCCCAGGATGCCGTTTAGTGGGCCCTCCAATGCCTACTTGACCACCTTTCTGATGTTATCGTGTTTGGCAGGTTTCTCCAGTTTGCACATCAGATCCACAATAGACACGTTGGGAGTAGGAACACAGAAGGCCAGGCCAGTGAGCTTCCTATTCAGCTCTGGGATGACCTTGCCCACAGCCTTGGCCGCACCAGTGGATGCAGGGATGATGTTCTGGGCAGCCCCATGGCTGTCACGCCACAGCTTTCCAGAGGGGCCACCCACAGTCTTCTGAGCAGCAGTGATCGCATGGATGGTGGTCATCAGGCCTTCCACAAAGCCAGAGTTGTCATTGATGACCTTGACCAGGGGGCTAAGCAGTTGGTGGTGCAGGAGGACACAGGTTAAGTATGGAGAGATAGGGATGAAATGGCCAGGGGAATCCTGGGTTTACACCAAGAGGTACAGTCCCCATGAAGGGACTGAGGTGGATTGAGGGGCTCCTGCTCGCAGACTGCTTAGGACCAAGAATAAGTATGGAGAAAGCATGACAGGGGGCAGGAAGAATAACGAGAGGCATCTATGTGAGTGCCAGCCCAGGGTGGCCACTTGGGGTGCCTGAAGATTCCTGGATATCGGAGGAGTGGGGATGGGCTAGGAGGGGGAGGGGACACAGGAGTGGAGATGGGTTAGGAGGGGGAGGGGACACAGGAGTGGAGATGGGCTGGGAGGGGGAGGGGACACAGGAGTGGAGATGGGCTGGGAGGGGGAGGGGACACAGGAGTGGGGATGGGCTAGGAGGGGGAGGGGGACACAGGAGTGGAGATGGGCTGGGAGGGGGAGGGGACACAGGAGTGGAGATGGGTTAGGAGGGGGAGGGGGACACAGGAGTGGAGATGGGCTGGGAGGGGGAGGGGACACAGGAGTGGAGATGGGTTAGGAGGGGGAGGGGACACAGGAGTGGAGATGGGCTGGGAGGGGGAGGGGACACAGGAGTGGAGATGGGCTGGGAGGGGGAGGGGACACAGGAGTGGAGATGGGTTAGGAGGGGGAGGGGGACACAGGAGTGGAGATGGGCTGGGAGGGGGAGGGGACACAGGAGTGGAGATGGGCTGGGAGGGGGAGGGGACACAGGAGTGGAGATGGGCTGGGAGGGGGAGGGGACACAGGAGTGGAGATGGGTTAGGAGGGGGAGGGGGGACAGGAGTGGAGATGGGTTAGGAGGGGGAGGGGACACAGGAGTGGAGATGGGTTAGGAGGGGGAGGGGACACAGGAGTGGAGATGGGCTGGGAGGGGGAGGGGACACAGGAGTGGAGATGGGTTAGGAGGGGGAGGGGACACAGGAGTGGAGATGGGCTGGGAGGGGGAGGGGACACAGGAGTGGAGATGGGTTAGGAGGGGGAGGGGACACAGGAGTGGAGATGGGTTAGGAGGGGGAGGGGACACAGGAGTGGAGATGGGCTGGGAGGGGGAGGGGACACAGGAGTGGAGATGGGCTGGGAGGGGGAGGGGACACAGGAGTGGAGATGAGTTAGGAGGGGGAGGGGACACAGGAGTGGAGATGGGCTGGGAGGGGGAGGGGACACAGGAGTGGAGATGGGCTGGGAGGGGGAGGGGACACAGGAGTGGAGATGGGTTAGGAGGGGGAGGGGACACAGGAGTGGAGATGAGTTAGGAGGGGGAGGGGACACAGGAGTGGAGATGGGTTAGGAGGGGGAGGGGACACAGGAGTGGAGATGGGCTGGGAGGGGGAGGGGACACAGGAGTGGAGATGGGTTAGGAGGGGGAGGGGACACAGGAGTGGAGATGGGTTAGGAGGGGGAGGGGACACAGGAGTGGAGATGGGCTGGGAGGGGGAGGGGACACAGGAGTGGAGATGGGCTGGGAGGGGGAGGGGACACAGGAGTGGAGATGGGTTAGGAGGGGGAGGGGACACAGGAGTGGAGATGAGTTAGGAGGGGGAGGGGACACAGGAGTGGAGATGGGTTAGGAGGGGGAGGGGACACAGGAGTGGAGATGGGTTAGGAGGGGGAGGGGACACAGGAGTGGAGATGGGTTGGGAGGGGGAGAAGACACAGGAGTGGAGATGGGCTGGGAGGGGGAGGGGACACAGGAGTGGAGATGGGTTAGGAGGGGGAGGGGACACAGGAGTGGAGATGAGTTAGGAGGGGGAGGGGACACAGGAGTGGAGATGGGTTAGGAGGGGGAGGGGACACAGGAGTGGAGATGAGTTAGGAGGGGGAGGGGACACAGGAGTGGAGATGGGTTAGGAGGGGGAGGGGACACAGGAGTGGGGATGGGTTAGGAGGGGGAGGGGACACAGGAGTGGAGATGGGTTAGGAGGGGGAGGGGACACAGGAGTGGAGATGGGTTAGGAGGGGGAGGGGACACAGGAGTGGGGATGGGTTGGGAGGGGGAGGGGACACAGGAGTGGAGATGGGCTGGGAGGGGGAGGGGACACAGGAGTGGAGATGGGTTAGGAGGGGGAGGGGACACAGGAGTGGAGATGGGCTGGGAGGGGGAGGGGACACAGGAGTGGAGATGGGTTAGGAGGGGGAGGGGACACAGGAGTGGGGATGGGTTAGGAGGGGGAGGGGACACAGGAGTGGAGATGGGTTAGGAGGGGGAGGGGACACAGGAGTGGAGATGGGCTAGGAGGGGGAGGGGACACAGGAGTGGAGATGGGTTAGGAGGGGGAGGGGACACAGGAGTGGGGATGGGTTAGGAGGGGGAGGGGACACAGGAGTGGGGATGGGTTAGGAGGGGGAGGGGACACAGGAGTGGAGATGGGTTAGGAGGGGGAGGGGACACAGGAGTGGAGATGGGCTGGGAGGGGGGGGACACAGGAGTGGAGATGAGTTAGGAGGGGGAGGGGACACAGGAGTGGAGATGAGTTAGGAGGGGGAGGGGACACAGGAGTGGAGATGGGCTGGGAGGGGGAGGGGACACAGGAGTGGAGATGGGTTAGGAGGGGGAGGGGACACAGGAGTGGAGATGGGTTAGGAGGGGGAGGGGACACAGGAGTGGGGATGGGTTACGAGGGGGAGGGGACACAGGAGTGGAGATGGGTTAGGAGGGGGAGGGGACACAGGAGTGGGGATGGGTTAGGAGGGGGAGGGGACACAGGAGTGGGGATGGGTTAGGAGGGGGAGGGGACACAGGAGTGGAGATGGGTTAGGAGGGGGAGGGGACACAGGAGTGGGGATGGGTTAGGAGGGGGGGGGGACACAGGAGTGGAGATGGGTTAGGAGGGGGAGGGGACACAGGAGTGGAGATGGGTTAGGAGGGGGAGGGGACACAGGAGTGGAGATGGGTTAGGAGGGGGAGGGGACACAGGAGTGGAGATGAGTTAGGAGGGGGAGGGGACACAGGAGTGGAGATGGGTTAGGAGGGGGAGGGGACACAGGAGTGGAGATGGGCTGGGAGGGGGAGGGGACACAGGAGTGGAGATGGGCTGGGAGGGGGAGGGGGACACAGGAGTGGAGATGGGTTAGGAGGGGGAGGGGACACAGGAGTGGAGATGAGTTAGGAGGGGGAGGGGACACAGGAGTGGAGATGGGTTAGGAGGGGGAGGGGACACAGGAGTGGAGATGAGTTAGGAGGGGGAGGGGACACAGGAGTGGAGATGGGCTGGGAGGGGGAGGGGGACACAGGAGTGGAGATGGGTTAGGAGGGGGAGGGGACACAGGAGTGGAGATGGGTTAGGAGGGGGAGGGGACACAGGAGTGGAGATGGGTTAGGAGGGGGAGGGGACACAGGAGTGGAGATGAGTTAGGAGGGGGAGGGGACACAGGAGTGGAGATGGGCTAGGAGGGGGAGGGGACACAGGAGTGGAGATGGGTTAGGAGGGGGAGGGGACACAGGAGTGGAGATGGGTTAGGAGGGGGAGGGGACACAGGAGTGGAGATGGGTTAGGAGGGGGAGGGGACACAGGAGTGGAGATGGGTTAGGAGGGGGAGGGGACACAGGAGTGGAGATGGGTTAGGAGGGGGAGGGGACACAGGAGTGGAGATGGGTTAGGAGGGGGAGGGGACACAGGAGTGGAGATGGGTTAGGAGGGGGAGGGGACACAGGAGTGGAGATGGGCTGGGAGGGGGGGGACACAGGAGTGGGGATGGGTTAGGAGGGGGAGGGGACACAGGAGTGGGGATGGGTTAGGAGGGGGAGGGGACACAGGAGTGGAGATGGGCTGGGAGGGGGAGGCTGATAAGTTCAGAAAGAAAGAGCTAAACTGGGTTCACACCAAGAGACAGCCACAGGCACAGTTTTAGATACATTTCTAAGACAGAGTTATAGGTAAGATGAAGATTAGTGTCAGGGCTAGGGACATTATTTGTCATACTCCTGAGGTCAGTGTTAGAGACAGCCGTGGGACAGTTAAAGCTATGGTTAACCTTGTCATTTGGTTTGGTGTTAGTCTTGGACTTAGAACCCTAAAAATTAGGCTTGGGACTCCAGTTAAATCTGTGGTAAAAGCTACTAATGATTGGTTTAGGGGTAGGGCTCGGGTTAGAGGTAGGCTTGGGCCTAGGTTTAGACTTAGGGCTATGTGTAGGGTTGGTTTTAGGATCAAAGCTTGTGTTTGGCTTAGAGACACACAACAGAGCTTTGTTTTGTGTCAGGGTTAAAGTAATACACAGGGTTGGAACTACGTTTAGAGCATGGTTGTGCTTAGTGCTGTGGTTAAGAGGTATAATAGCGGGGCTCAGGGTTAGGGTTTTGGCTAGAATTGTAGTTATGGTTTAGGGCCACGATAGAGTTAGGATTGGATTAGGGTAGAACTAAACTTAAAAATACAATTAGATGACTGTTAAATTTAGTATTAGGTTAATCTTAAAAGCTTGGGGTAGCATTAGGGTAAAGGGTACAATTAATGTTAGAAATTTTCTAAGTTTTGTTTTAGATTTAGTTTTACTGTCTGAAATAGATGCAGGCTTAGGTTTTGGGTCTTGGGTAGCGTCTCATTAGTCCTAATTTAGGGTGATGGTTATGGTAGACGGGGTCAGAGTTAGTCTTAGGGGTCGGCTTAGAGTTCGGGGTAGTGTTAGACAGCATTACATTTATGGT
Source organism: Acomys minous (assembly GCF_964271855.1). Taxonomy (NCBI): domain Eukaryota; kingdom Metazoa; phylum Chordata; class Mammalia; order Rodentia; family Muridae; genus Acomys; species Acomys minous. Next base: position 100,791,850 of record NC_140492.1, on the reverse strand, counting down.
TAGGGTTATGCTTAGGGTTCATGGCTAGGGATTGTGTTAGGACCGGAGCCAATGTTTTTTCAAGACTAATTTTAGAGTTAGATGTAGGTTCTGGGTAGTGGACAGGCCTGAGCTAGTGAATGTGCCGTGACCATTTTAGGTATTCCAAAGATGAGTGTTAGAGTCAGGTGTCAGGTTAGGCTCAGGGTGCGGGACAGTGTTGGCTTCATTTGTACCATCTGAGGTAGAGCTGGATCGAGGGCTAGGTTAAACTGGGGCTAGGTTTGTCATGTTTCATGTTTGTCCTTGGGTTGGGTTTAAAGCGAGGTCTAGGCTTAGGGGTAGGACGATGTCACAAAGATTAGAATTTAGGATCAAGTTAGTAAAAGATCTACTATTACCATTAAATCTGTTTTTGTTTTTGTTTTTTTGTTTTTGAGCCGGGGTTTCTCTGTGTTGCCTTGGCTGTCCTGGACTTGGCTTTGTAGACCAGGCTGGCCTCGAACTCACAGAGATCTGCCTGCCTGGAATTACAGGCAGGCGCCTCCGTGCCTGGCACTGTTAAATATGTTTAGGTTAGATTAGGTTAGATCTAGTTTAAGGTTGTTGTTAATTAGCTTTTCCTTCTCTCTCTCTCTCTCTCCCTCCCCCCACCCCCATTCATTTTTTAAATTTTTATTTATTTTTTATTTTATTTATTTATTTTTTGTTTTGTTTTTTCGAGACAGGGTTTCTCTGTGTAGCCTTGGCTGTCCTGGACTTGCTTTGTAGGCCAGGCTGGCCTCGAACTCACAGCGATCCGCCTGCCTCTGCCTCCCGAGTGCTGGGATTAAAGGCGTGTGCCACCACTCGTTTTTTTTTTTTTTTTAATTGAAGGCCCCTTTCCGGTCCTGCTTCCATGAGTGGCCAAGATCAAGAGAAGGGAGAAGGCAACCAGCTGGTGAAGGGACGGTCAATTCCACGTTTAATTTATGCACAGAAGTGAACAGACAGGCAGAGTCACTATTGTGGTTGGCAGCATGGGATGGGGAGAGATGAGAAGTAGGAGTGTTAAGAAAAAAATACAGCCCCCCCCCCCCCAACAAGCTGGGTGCCTGGGGAGGGACTTGGTCCGCTTCAACTCAAGAGGAATGAGAAGTTCAAAATCAGTTTGGGACGGCCAGAACCTTCAGGGAAGGAGGGAGGATGGGAGGGGGAGGGGAGGGGTCATGTTTGACAACTGGGATGAAGGGATTTCCCTCCCCCTGTTGGGATTCCCCCAGCCCTTCTGGTCTGACAGGAAAGGAGCTGCCTGTAACACCCAAAGGCAGGCCTGAGGCTGCCAGATGCTCCAGGCAGGGGGCTGGAGGCTGCTCACAAAGGCTTGCCCTCTGGAGATATGACAGACAGACATTGCTACCTACTTTTTCTGCTAGGTTACAGCATTCCTTGCTTTCCTTGGGGCAGTTTGTTTGTAATCCCTTCTCCTCCTCCTCCTCTTTCTTTTAAATTTTATTTATTTTTATGAGTGTTCTGTTTGCATGTATAACATAAGAAGGCATCAAATCCCATTACAGATAGTAATGAGCCACCATGTGGTGGCTGGGACTTGAACTCAGGACCTCTGGAAGACTAAACAGTGCTCTTAACTGCTGAGCCATCTCTCCAGCCCTCCCATGCTTCTTCTTAATGGCACCCTTGGAGCTGGCATAGATGATTTTACCTTTGTTTGTTTCTGAGACAGGGTTTCTCTGTGTAGCCCTGGCTGTCCTGGAATTCACTCTGTAGACCAGGCTTGGCCTCCTATTCACAGAGATCAGCCTGCCTCTCCCTCCTGAGTGCTGGGATTAAAAGTGTGCACAACCACCGCCTGGCTGATCATTTTGCTCTTAAGGGGTGCACTCTCAGGGGCCCAGAAGATGAACACCAGGTCCTCCTTCTTGCCTCCCCTTCATTGCATCATAGAGAGCATAGCAGCAGTCCTTGTCTGGCAGCATCTTGACAAAAGTGGTCCCCCACAGTCTGCCCCTCATCTCCGACCAGGCTCTCTTTTCCCTCCTCCAGGATTCCAGGATGATGACCTTCTTTTTTTTTTTTTTTTTTTTTGGTTTTTCAAGACAGGGTTTCTCTGTGTAGCCTTGGCTGACCTAGACTCGCTTTTGTAGTCCAGGCTGGCCTTGAACTCTGCCTCCCGAATGTTGGGATTAAAGGCGTATGCCACCACGCCCTGCTGATGATGACCTTCTTGTCCTCAGTCAGGCAGAAGAGCTTTGCCTTCTTGTATTTCTTCACTTCTGGTGTTTAGGTCTTGTGCACTTCTATGTCGTTGGACACTTTAATGACACCATCAGAGACAGCCACACCAGAGGCCATGTTTCCGGAAGAGGAAAGCTAGGGAGAGCTACAGAAGAACTGAGCCACCACAGCTGCTGCTGGGATCTGGCTGCCAGTTTTAGGGTTCTTACTTGAGGGATGGTCACAATTTCATCTGGGGCTAGGGTTATCTTTAGGGCCGGTGTTTGAGCCATGATTAAGTTTAGGGTGAAAGCCAGTGTTTGGGTTATGGCTATGGTTTTGGTTATGGTTAGTTTGTGTTAGGGCTAGCGTCTCTTCAACTTCTGTTTCTAAGATTGTTAGAGCTAGGAGTAGGATTCGTCTTATTTCTAAGGTTAGTATTAGAGTTAGATGTAGGCATAGAGTTAAAGTTAGGACTAGCTTGTTGTTACGGTTAGTCCTGGGGTTAGGGTTAGAGCCAGGTTAAGTTAAGGGTTAAAAGTGGTGGTAGATCCAGGGTTAAGGATTACCTATTGAGTCAGGTTAGTGTTTGGTATAAAGCTGCTAAATTAGTGTTAGGACTAGTCTAAAGGTTAGTATTAGACCTAGCTTTACTGTTCATGCTAGAAGTGGGTTGCGGTCTCATTTTGAGTTGTGACATATTTAGTGTTATTGCCTAATCTACATTTAAGTGAATGATGAACACTCGGGTTAAGGTCAGTATTCAAGTTAGTTGTATGGTCATATCCAGTGTTAGTGTAGGGTTAGGACTGGTTTTAGAGGTAGGATTAGGGTTCAGGTTAGAATTAGGGCTACATTAAGGATTGGTTTTAGGGTTAAGATTAGGTTAGATCCATTGGTCATTAGGTTTAGGGATAAGTTTAACTTATGGTTATGGTAGTTCGAGGGCTAGGGCTGTAATTAGTGCTAGGCTATATACCAGTGTTGTGGCTAGGATCACAGTTATGGCTAGTTACAGGCTATGGTAAAGTTAGAGCTATTTTAGGATTAGATCTACATTTTTAAATAGAGAGATATTAGATTTATATTTAGGATTAGGGTTATGGTTAAGGTTGGAGCTAGGGTTAAGTTTAGGACTCAGGTTAGGAATAAAGCTTGGTAGAGCATTAGGTCAAAGGGCATAATGATAGTAATTGGTTTATGGCTAGTTTTAGATGTAGCGTTATAGTTAGGCTTGGGGTTAGTGGTCTGGCTAGGGCAGTGGTTTATAACCTGTGGGTTGTGAACCCTTTGGCAAACCTCTACCATCAAAAATATTTACATTATGATTCATAACAGTAGCAAAGTTACAGTTATGAAATAACAATGAAAATAATTTTATGTTCAGGGCTTACCACAACATGAGGGACTGTATTAAAGGGTTGAAAACCTCTGGGCTAGGATCAGCTGATGGCTCAACCCAGGACGTTGCTTAGGCTAAGTGAGCACACACCACCGAGCTACACCTTTGACCCAGGCTTAGTTTTCTGTGATACTCCACCATGCTCTGCATGCAGTAAATTCACAAAGCAGGCAGCATCAGACCTACTTTGTGCCACACACAGAGAGCTTTGCATCAGGCCAGTGCTGGCCGGGTTGGAGCTAGCCCTGAGTTCTCTGTCACTCCCCTCCTGATATGGAACCTGTCAGATGTGTCGAGCTCCGCATATTACAGGCTGAGCCGGAGTGGAAAAAGCAGCCAACACAGAATGCTCAGCCAAGATTCTTTCTTTATAAAATTTATTTTATGTGCATGAGTGTCTGATTAGGGTTAGTGACCAAACCAGGACATGGGTAACTTTAAAAGTAGTTTTAGAGTATTTGTTGGTTTACATTTTTTCTTTTTCTTTTCTGGCTAGGAATTTATTTAGGGCTATTGTTTGATCTAGGGTTAAATTAAGGTTTAAGTTGTCAGGCCTGAACTTGAATAAAAAACTATCCAATTTTTTGTTTTCTGATTTTTCTTTTTCTTTTCTCTCTCTCTCTTTTGTTGTTGTTTTTGGTTTGTTTTTGTTTTTGTTTTTGTTTTTTGAGACCGGGTTTCTCTGTGTAGCCTTGGCTGTCCTGGACTCATTTTGTAGACCAGGCTGGCTGGCCTTGAACTCACAGGGATCCGCCTGTCTCTGCCTCCCGAGTGCTAGGAATAAAGGCGGGTGCCACCACTGCCCAATTGTTTTCTGAGTTTTCAAGACAGGGTTTCTCTGTGTAGCCTTGGCTGTACTGGACTCACTTTGTAGACCAGGCTGGCCTCAAACACACAGCTATGACCTTCCTCTGCCTCCCTGAGTGCTGAGATTAAAGGCGTGCACCACCGCCGACATTTTTAGATGCTAAAGTACATTAGTTACAGCACAGCATCATATTTTTTTTAGTAACTTTCAAGCAAAAGTTAGCTCATCTCAATACCCTCAGTACATTTAGTTTTTAAATGAACCAAGACAAAACTCTCTCTGTATATCTTACAATTAATCTTGTAGTTTTATGTTCTAAGTTTGTTTAGCAAAAGCAGGTCAGGTATTTTTGAGCATGTAATAAAAGCATGTTGAGCTATCTTAGTTTATCTCTCCTAAGGTTTGCAATCAGATTTTCCTTCCTCAATCTGATTTTTCCGTAATTAACATCTGAAAGTACCAGACCCAAATCATTACAAGGATTTCCCTAAAATCTGTGTTTCAATAAGTCTACTGCAGGTAAAGTCTAGAGACTAGTGTTTCGTTTTGTTTTTTATTTAAATTTTCAGAATCCTCGGAGCTCTAGAGAAGCCACACACTGAAATGCTAAGCCACATGATATAAAGAAACTGACCCAAGTGGAGGATTCTTTCCCAAGTTAGGAACTGAGCTGTGGCTTTCTGGAAGTCATGTGGGGTCTGACTTGAATAATGACCTTCAAATAAAGTGCATGTGGGATGGAAACACATTGCTTTAAAAACAAACCTCAAGGGCCTGGAGATATGGCTCAGCTGCGCTTCCAGAGGGCCCAGGGTTCAATTCCGAGCACCCACACAATGGCTCACAGCTGCCTCCTCTGACTTCTGCAGACCAGACACTCATGCACATAAAATAAATTATAAAGAAAGATTCTTGGCCGAGCATTCTGTGTTGGCTGCTTTCTCCACTCGGGCTGAGCCTATAATATGTGGAACTTGACACATCTGACAGGTTCCATATTAGGAGGAGAGTGACAGAGAACTCAGGGCTAGCTCCAACCCGACCAGCACTGGCCTGACACAAAGCTCTCTGTGTGTGGCACAAAATAGGTCTGATGCTGCGTTCTTTTGATGCTCAGTCCTGCCTGCTCTGTGAATTTACTGCATGCAGAGCATGGTGGAGTGTCACGGAAAACTAAGCCTGGGTCAAAGGTGTAGCTCAGTGGTGTGTGCTGGCCTAGCCTGAGCAAGGTTCTGGGTTGAGCCATCAGCACTGCAAAAACGGGCAAGCGAACAACAAAAACCAAACTCCAAAAAACAATCGGATAAACCAGTAACAAATAAGCAGACTGAGTCAATAACAAATCTTCTCACTAAAGATCCCCAAGACCCAACGACTTCATCGCTGAATCTAGTAACATTTAAGTGAGAATTAATTTTAACCTTTCTCAAATGCCTTCAGATTTTGTTTTGTTTTGTTTTTTGAAAAGGACAGGAATACTTCCAAGTTTGATTCACTGAATCAGCATTAACCTGATTCCAAAGCCAGATTAGAACACCACAAAAAAGAAAGAGCCAAGTGTAGTGGCTCACACTTTTAACCCCAGTGCTTGGGAGGCAGAGGTAGGCGGATTTTCATGAGTTCGAGGCCAGCCTAATCTACAGAGTGAGTCCAGGATAGGCAGAGCTACTACATAGAGAAACTCTGTCTCGAAAAACCAAAACCAAAAACAAGCAAACAAACAAAAATACATAAATAAAAGAATAAGAGCCGCAGTGGTTAAGAACACTGGCTGTTCTTGCAGAGGCTGGGGGTTCCATTCCCAGCACCTACATGGTAGCTCACAACCACCGATAACTTTAGTTTTAGGGGATCCAATGTCCTCTTCTTACCTCCTCAGCTCCCACGGGGCACATATATACTCATATACATAAAATAAATAAGCCTGTGTCCAGAAAAGAGCCAATGACCCTAATACATGCAAATATAAAATGTTAAAACACTAGAAAGGTGAATCGAACAGCACGTTAGGCTCAATCAGGATTTATCCTCTGAGATATAAGGATGGCTCAACATATACAAGTCAATAAATGTGATAAAACACATTCACAGGATGAAGGACAAAGGCTCCCTAGATATAGAAAAGGCCCATGACAAAGCTCTAGGTCCTTCCATGATAAGGCCTCCCAGCCACTAAGCATAGCAGGAATATGTGGCAGCACACTAAGGGCCACTGATGACTGGCTCACAGTTAAAATAGTACTCAATGGTGAAAAGTCCAAAACCTTCCCCCTGAGATCAGAAACAAGAAAGGATGTGGCTCCTCAATTTCTATTCAACTGTTAGAGTAGAAAAAACTTCTTGGGCTTGAGTATAATTTGGCCAAGGGACCAGCCCCAGGAATAATAAGTCTTTATTAAGATACTGTACTTTTCTTTCCTAGAATCCCTACCTGGTGTAGTAGCTTACCACGCCAGGGCCAGGTAGCTTCATAAGTCTGCCATATTTTCTGAATTATTTGGAAAAATATAACTTCTTTTTTTCAACTATCTATCTATCTATCTATCCACCCATCCATCATCCGTCTATTCATCCATCCATCCATCTATCTATCTATTTATCTATCGCCTTTCCAAGCATGCTTTCCTTAACACTTTGGGTTTCCTAATTTTGGGCTTTCTTACTCTTTCTCTGAAGCCTCCCTCACGCGCCATATAGCTGCTTGTATGGCTGACCTCCCTGCTTATTCCCCCATCTCTCTTCCTCCTTTTTCAGGAAGCTGCTGAGGTTTTTTTCTTGCCTGCCCTGGGGGCTTTAAAAAAAAAAACACCTTTTAGCTGGGCGTGGTGGCACATGCCTTTAATCCCAGCACTCGGGAGGCAGAGGCAGGCGGATCACTGTGAGTTCAAGGCCAGCCTGGTCTACAAAGCGAGTCTAGAACAGCCAAGGCTACACAGAGAAACCCTGTCTCAAAAAAACAAACACAAAAACAAAAAAACCAAAAAACCTCTTATAAAATTATCCTTGAGCATCCTTTGAGTCTGTTCTTAAATTCTTTTGTAAATGCGACTAAGAGCCCCAGTAGGAGACCCTGATTTCCCGTGTCACAACCATGTACTAGATGGTTTAGTCAGAATAATTAGGCAAGAGAAAGAAAATTTAAAACCAAACAAACCACTAATAAATTTACCTGTTTGCAAATGACATGGTCACCCTAAAACCCACCAAACTTAGAAGAATTCAGTATCATATGCAGAATGAACATTGAGAAACCATTAGTGTTTCTATTATTAGAAAGAAATTAATCAGAAAAAAAAAACACAAGGAAACAATCGTATTTACATTAGCTACAATGGCTTATCTGGCATCTGGAGGTCCTGGGGTATATTCCTAGCATGAAAACACTAGGCACAGCACAGGCTGACACAGACATCAAAGTGTGGTCCCTGTGGGTACCATCTCCTCACCACGCCCTGTTCCAGCCATCCACAGACACGTGCCAAGCCAGGTAATTGCTGGCTTCTTTTCAGCTGCATGACTTAGCATCAGCTCAAAAACCTATGCTGCTGAAGCCTGGCCCTTTTCTTTTCCCACCTTCGCCTACACCGGGGTCTTCTGCGGTTTCTTCTGTTTCCCCATCAAAGCATGCTTGGCTTCACCACGCCATCCTGCAGCCATGGCCTCCTGCGTCTCACCTGTAGGGCTCTTCAGCCTACTCCTGTTTCTGATTTTCTCCTCTACCTTGCTTGAACTCAGCGGTCAACCGGTTCAACTTCTACTTTTGTCACACCCTTGTTTCCTGAAGCTCAGACCACCCAGCATCCTTGCCACCCACCCTGTGAATGGATTCCCAGGAAGTCTTTCTCTCTAAAAATCTCCTGGGGTTTAGCTAATTGCTTAGGAGGCAGTCCTGACAGCTGTGAGGCTGCTCAGTGCTCAGCAGATCCTGGCTGGGACTTTCCATAGACCCCTCTTTTGAGATAACAGATAGCTGGCTTCAACCACTGTTCTAAGTTGGAAGTAAGGCCCCCAAGGGTGAGTTTACCACTTGGAAAACATGCATCCTCAGCGCCCCCCCCCCCCCAATCTACACAGTAGGGCCAGGCTTGACTGAAGGAAGGGTGTGGCTCAGTTTGAGACATGGAGGGCTGTTTCTGGGGTGTAGTGAGAATGGAGTATCCCAGGAGAAGGAAAAATGAAAAGTAAACTAAGATAAAATAACAATAAAGGCAAAAATATAAGTCAGGTGAGAAACTCTGTACCAGGTCATTTGCAGGTGAGCTGGGGTGGCAGGTAAACCCTAGGGCCACAACAAAGCCCTAGTTACAAAACCATTATATCTGAAGATGGGGACAAAAAGGTAGAGGGCAGGATGGATGGAGGGGACTGTGCCTTTTCTAGAGCTGTGCTCTGTGCAACAGTGCAGTATTTTGCTCCAGATTAAAACCAGATAGGAGGGTAGAGAAATCAGCATTTGAGTGAACAAGGATACACTGTGCACAGTCCACAAGAACATCATGGCAACACTTCCCTCTTTAAGTCCAATAGAAGGCTCCTTTTCTTTCAGTAATGAACTAATATATAATTTATGGCACAGTTACGCAAACTATTAGGTAAGATTTACATTTGCAATGTCCAGTCCATATGTATTGGGTAACTTAGAAAATATTATCCTATGAGTCTTAGGTTTTGTATCTAAATTATTTTTTAATCAACCTATTAATCTAAAACATCTACCTAGACTTTAAAACATCTTATTTAAACTCCTAAACAACTAAGCTTAATTGTAAAACTATAATAATCTAGTCCTCAACCCCATCAGAGACTTGAGAAGGAATAAATTAATTATCTGAATAAACAGGAAAAGTAGGTTAGTGGTTTCCGAAATGAAAAAAAAAGCTTGCAACGCTAACTTAATTGAGAGCTGTCTAGGAGAGTGGTCTCTGGTATGTGTGGACAAGTAGATCATGGAGTCTCTCACTTGATAAACATCACCTGTTAATGGGTTATTTTGTTTTTTAAGATTTATTAACTTATCCTTTGTCTGCATGTGTGTCTGCATACCAGAAGAGGGCGCCAGAGTCTCTGGAGCGATAGGTATAGAGCTGTGAGCTGCCATGTGGGTGCTGGGTACCAAACTCGGGACCTCTGGAAGAGCAGCCGGTGCTCCTAACCACTGAGCCACCTCTCCAGCCCTGATAATGGATTCTACATTCTTGTATGTGGAGAGCTGCGATGTGCCGTGCCTTAACAAGGCGCAGGTTTCCGCCATCCCGACGGCGAGCGCTCTCTAAGATAAACAAGTCCTTATATGGCAAAAGGCTGTGCAAGGGTAACTGGTGATCTGATGACGCGCAGTCCTGCTCTGACGCGGACCTATGAGGAGGTGACACCTGGCATGAGCTGATTGGCCCTTGAGTTGTACTTAAGCTTGGCCCTTCCCTTCTTCGGGGCCATTCCCACTGAGCTAAATCCTGAGTAAAAATCTCGAGAAGAAGTCTGATTGTTGGCGTCTTATTTCCGCTGGACGGTCTGGCGCCAACACTTGTAGACTGTTGGGCGGCAGTGGAACTATACAAGGTAGGATTTGGCTAGAGAAAGTGGGTCTCCAGACCATCTCTTGGGGAACTGATCTTGCTCTGGGTCCCTCAGCTTTGATGTTTTACTTCCTGTTCTTCCTAGCTGCCAGGAACTGAGCAGCTTCTACGTCACACTTTCAGCGCTGCAGTACACAGAGTCACTGCGGAAGCAGGGAGCCAAGGATCCAAGAGTTGAATCCCCAGAAGCCACGAACCCAAACAAAACCTTCATCCCTGAAGCTGTTCCTCTTGGGCAGTTTAGTCCTCTCACAGCTCTGCAAAAGTGCTAGAGAGCTGTATCGGAGTTTAGGCAAAAGGAGAAATCAATATTGTGGATCGTCACACCTTCAGTAATTTGTAGATCAGGGGAACTTGATTATAGCTGGGAATTAGGGTTACCTAGGAAGTGCTTTCTGTGTCCAACATTTGTACTGAGATAAAATTCAATATAACATTAATGTCTTAGTTAGGGTCTCTATTGCTGCGAAGAGACCCCAGGACCAGGCAACTCTTACAAACAAAAACAGTTAATTGGGCTCACAGTTCAGAAGTTTAATCCATTATCATCATGGCGGGAAGCACGGCGGCGTGCAGGCAGTCACAGTGCTGGAGAGGGAGCTGAGAGCTCTACATCTTGATCGCAGGCAGCGGATCCAATAGTCCTGGTTTGGGGCTTCTGAGGCCTCAAAGACCACCCCCTAGTGATGAACATTCTTCAACAAAGGCACACCTACTCCAACAAGGCCATGCCTCCGAATAGTGCCACTCTCTATGGACCGATGGGGGCCATTTTTATTCAGACCAGCACTGTTGTGGTTAATTTATAAGTATGGCCTAAGAAATGTTTATTATTAGGCTAATTATTAGTTCAGCAGTATTTCCTAACCCGCTATCAATCAATGAGAACAGAGACACCTAACACGTTTTAGAATGAGCCTTTACCTGAGGGCAAGGCAGATATTATCTCCTAAGCTAGCCTTCCAGTCTCTAAACCACGCCATCTGCTTCTAATAATTTCTATTTTGCTACTTCCAATCTATCATGGGATGGGACCTTCCTTCTGCCTTGCCCAGGTATATTTATTCAGCCAATCAGGGGAGGCAAGGTTCAGGGGAATAACAAGATCTCCAGAGCCAGCAATGAGCATCAGAACACATCAGACCAATCTCCAGCACACCAGAATCAACTGTGCTGGTTTAAAGAAAGCAGGTCAATGGTTTTAGTACATTCATAATGTTGCACAACCCTCGCTAGTAAAGTCAGACCATTTCTATGACTTCAAATGGAAAACTCACTGTTTAGCAGAAAAATTTCTCCTACCTCCGCTTTCCACTACTGACCTATTTTCTGCCTTTGTAGATTTGCCTATTTAGGCCAGGAATCATGAGGTATGTCTGGCTTCGCTCACTTAGCGTGTGTCTTAGTCAGTGTTTTATTACCGTGAAAAGACACCATGGCCATAGCAACTCCTATAAAGGAAAACATTTAACTGGGGATGGCTCACAGTTCAGAGGTTTAGTCCACTGTCGTCACGGCGGGAAGCACGGCGGCGTGCAGGCAGACACGGTGCTGGAGTGGGAGCTGAGAGTTCTACATCTAGATCTACAGGCAGCAGGAAGAGAAAGACACTGGGCTTGGCTTGGGCTTCTGAAACCTTAAACCTGCCCCCCTCCTCCCCTACCCCCCCCCCACAGTGACACACTTCCTCCAACAAAGCCACACCTACTCCAATAAGGCCACACCTCCTAATCCCTCTCAAGTAGTGCCCCTTGCTAGTAGTGGCCAAGCATTCCTATATATGAACCATGGGGGGGGTGCCATTCCTATTCCAACCACCACAGCGTAGTATTTTCAAGGTTCGCCTATGTTGTCACATGAATCAACGTTTTACTCCTTTTTGCTGCAGGATAATATTAAATTATATAGATGGACCGGGGGAGTTTATTAAAAAGTAACGATGTTGGGGCTGGAGAGACGGCTCAGGGGTTAAGAGCACTAGTTGCCCTTCCAAAGGTCCTGAGTTCAATTCCCAGCAACCACACGGTGGCTCACAACCATCTATAATGTGATCTGGTGCCCTCTTCTGGCCTGCAGCTGTACATGCAGGCAGAGCACTGTATACATAATAAATAAATAAATCTTAAAAAAATAAAAAAGAAAGAAACGGTGTCCATGTTCTATCATTAGAGATTCTGGTTTAATTCATTTGTGGTAGGGCCCAGATGCCCTTTTTTTTCCTTCTCCTTGAAAGTTTTCTTTTCTTTTTCCTTCTTTAAGATCCAACCCTTCTCCATGTGGTACAAAGGGCCAGTCAGAGTTGAAGATTGCTAACTCTACACAGTCCAACCCCTTGTCTTCAGAGCTCCAACAGAAACCACCGTCTCCCTGCGGTTTTCATGCTGTTGACAAAGCAATTGGGTGATGAGTCTTTCTTTCTCTCCATATCGCGCACCTTCAAGCGAGGAATCACGGCTTACCCTTTCTACACGTCTCTAGGTCTTTTGGGGGATAACGATGCCATTGGCCCAATGTGGATTCATTTTGACGAATGAATAAAACTCATCAAACAGTAAGAATGAAGGAACAACACACCCGTTCTTTAGTGCTGTATCCAATGGCTCATTGAACAAACTGAGCCTTCTGGGTGTGACTCAGAATCAGTTCAGGCATAGGTTGTATAAAACCAAAAACGCGGTAATGGCTCCTATGGGCTGCCTGAGAGGAATGCTTAAGCCTATGCAATATGTGAGTGCCCCACCCAGCAGAGCTGAGGAGCCCAGTGTTGTCCAGATAGGACGGTCTGGAAGGAAGGGCTTTGATTTTACAAGGAGCGAAAGCTAAGACTGAAGTTATGGCAAATGGCCATGTGGCGTCATTTGTACACTTTTCTCAGGTTGCATTGTAAAGATCTGGAGGGTAAGCTGGTCCACTACTGGTGTACAGTCCTTTTGCATGTCCCACTGCTGTCTTTTTTATTGGGCGATGCAGCTACAGCTGAGGACTCCTGTGGGTGGCCAGCAGAGCTCATACTGCAGGAGCCTTCTTCTGTCCTGTCCTATTTCTTGATGGTCACACGGCTGATGGCTTTGTACCAGACACAGTCACCTGGAGTGGGTGTCCCTCAGAGACCAGGTTAAAGGGTGGGCCTGTAAGAGGTGGCATCTAGGGGAGGCTGTATTGAAAACATGTCCTTGAAGGAGACCGTGGGGGTACTGATCTCTTATTTTTATCTTCCTGTCACCAAAAGGCGGGCAGCTTTGCCTGCCAGGTATATAATTTCTACCATGAATTGTCACAGGCCCATAAGCGATGGGCCAGCCAGCTAGAACCTTCCAGAACCATGAACTTAAATAAGCTGACTGTCTCAGGCATTTAGTTATAGCATTAGAAACTTGATTAATATGATCCCCATCTCAATGATACGGGAGAACATTGCGTCCCTTTTAATTCCATTAATGTGTATTAAATCCTCTTCTGTCCTTTTAAAATTTCTTTATAATAGAATTTGAAGTCTTCAGACTGGCTCTCTCTTATGAACTAACCTAATGGCATCCTGCAACTTGCACTTTAAAACTTTCAAGTTATCTTCATTAAATAGATCAGAAAATACCAAGGATCTCAAAAAGACATATTAAGAGTGATGAGGTCACCTCTTCCACAGCTGCAGAGACACCAGTCTTCTGTCCCCAAACTAATTCTAAGACCATCATTCTCTGAATTATCTTCCTGGCACCATTTCGCTTTCCTGCCCAGTCTAGAGACAGAGGTTCTCTTTAACTGTTACTGACTTCATTAATTTTCATTGTTGTCAGTGATATGCAAAGAAATCTTAAATCTGTAAGTGGAAGTGAGCAGTGCATTTCTTCCTTTCTTTCTTTCTTCCTTTCTTTCTTTCTATCTTTTGTGGCTTTTAAAGACAGGGTTTCTCTGTGTGGCCTTGGCTGTTCTGGATCACTTTGTAGACCAGGCTGGCCTCAAACTCACAGAGATCCACCTGCCTCTGCTGGGATTACAGGCATGGGCCACTGTGCCCAGGAGCAGTGCATTTCTTTTTCTTTCTTTCTTTTTTTTAATTCATTTATTTTTATGTTATGTCAATTGGTGTTTTGATTGCATGTATGTCTGTGTGAAGGTGTCAGATCCCCTGGAAAAGGAGTTATAGACAGTTGTGAGCTGCCATGTGGGTGCTAGCAATTGAACCCGGGTCCTCCGGAAGAGCGGTCAGTGCTCTTAACCGCTGAGCCATCTCTCCAGCCCAGCAATGCATTTCTTACTTGGAAACTTCCTTCCTTTGATGATGTTATAATCAGTGTCTGTCTTTCTGAGCGATCTAAATAACAAATCTTTGAGTTGTTCATGCCTGGGATTTGTCAAATGGGGCGCAGAGGCTTCCGCAGTGCCCGTAGTAGGTAACGTGGGTGTATGTGGCTGCTAGCTGCAGCTCAGAGAGGGAGGGGTCTGGCCAGCCTGGAGCTGGGTGGCTGAACCCATGTGTGCTTTGACCTCTAAGCAGCAACTGCCTGAAGCCGAGACCCCAGGAGCTAGGGAAGGTAGCTCTACCCTGGCAGGTTTTCTTAGGCTTCTTGGCAAAGGCACCCAGGCTCTTCCGGCCTCTTTGCTGCGCCCTCAAGCCTTACATCATGCTCTGGAGTTGGCTGTTTTTTGAGTTCAAACTGTAGCCTGAGAGGATGCAAAGGGAGTACGTGTTTCCCCCATAGTCACCTCCAAGCTTAATTGCTGGAAGACAAATAACAGAAGCAAGGAAAGGGGCAGAGAAAGAGAGAGAGAGAGAGAGAGAGAGAGAGAGAGAGAGAGAGAGAGAGAGAGAGAGAGTCCTGGAAGAGGGAACATAGAAGCCAAAGCATCCAGGTTGTTTTATTCCATTTCCCAGTGTGACTGTGATAAAACAGAAGAACTGAAATTGGATTTCAGGCTCACCTGGGGCAAAGGTTAAGAAATAGGCCTACAGGAGATAATCTGGCCAGCTGCAGGGAGGAACCAGCCTTTCCACCCACCAGAGATAGAGTTGCTAAGAGACCCAGTTTTATGGCCACATTCCTTCCTGCCCACTGGAGATAGGGTTAACAGGTGATGGGATAACAATTGAGTTGTAATCTGCATAAATTAATAAAAAAAAGAAAGAAAGAAAGAAAAAGAAACCAGACACTTCCCTAGATAAGGTAATGAACAAAGGAAACAGAGAAAGCTAAGCCATAGGCGGTCTTGGAGCCTTTTTCTGTAGCCTGTCACTTTTAGGCATAAGACTTCTTTATGCTACTCAACCAATAGATGATGGCCAGGCTGGAACTCCCCTGGGAGGGACAGGAACCTATAAATTTACCCTCAGCTCAGAGTTTGAGGCTCTTCCTGGATACCAATATGTTGGTGACCTGCAGAGTCCTACTCCAGTCGATAAAGTAAAGGTCGTCGTGTGTATTGCATCAGTATCAAGTCCTGGTGGTCTTGGGATCCACCTTCCTGCCTTAGTGTGCATTCTTCCAGGGTCAGATCAGGGATGCAGAATTCTCCTGGGAAAATGAAAACAGTTGAAGTGGGAACTGCACGAACAGTTACCAGCAAAGGGGGAACTGGTCAAGGATGGGACAACATTCACTGAAATCTGTACCCCCAGCCTAGTGATGGGAGCTTCTCTCAGCGGAGAACATTGGCAGATGAAAGGGTGTCCCCCAAAAGGTGCCAGGAGCCCATGTATTTTGTACACAGCTCTTTGGTTACTTTGTTTTGAGACAGGGTTTCTCTGTGTAGCCTTGGCTGCCCTAGACTCAACTTTGTAGACCAGGCTGGCCTCGAACTCACAGCGATTCTCCTGCCTCTGCCTCTGGAGTGCCCGACTGGTTCCTTGGTTACTAATTGAGCGCTGCTCCTGGAGGCAGGAGACCACCTCCTTGGCACTTACAGACCACTGAGAAAGACCTCTCATGACAATTGCCTTCTGGCCTCATGAAGATCCCTGGAGGGAAAGGGAGCCTGTCTGACAGTGTTTGATGCACGGTGAATCCTCAGAGTCACTTGGACACCGCCCCCCAAGCCTTCCAACAGAGCATACAGAACATGTTTATCTTTTTAAGTCTTTCTCTCTAGCCAGGAAGCAGCAGTGGGAGCTTCAGAGATTCAAACACTTTCCGGTTTTGTTTTGTTTTTAAAGATTAATTAATTAATTAATTAATTATGTTTGCAGCGCTCTGCCTGCATGTACACCTGCAGGCCAGAAGAAAGCACCAGGTCTCACTGCCAGTGCTTTTAACCTCTGAGCCATCTCTCCTGCCCCTCAGAAGGGGATGGAATGGGTTCAGCAGCAGCTTGTCAGCCCCTGGAATCTTCTAAGCATTCCTGTTGGCTCTTTATAGTTTCTCCTCTCCCCCCACCCCCACCCCCCTTTCTTTCACTGTGGTAAGTCATGTGACTGCCTCTAGCTATAGCCTTCTTACTATCACCTGACTGCAGCCTGCTGGGGGGCAGGAGCAAGGAGATAACGAGGCTTGAGGCTTGTGGGAATCATGACGGGGAAAAAGAATAAAGGGAAAGACAAGAGGTCACTTAAAAGTATTTTGAAAGCATGGGTTTATCTGGTTTGGAAGCCATTTCTGCCTCTTCCTTGAAACTTGGCTTGCATTGCGTTGTCATAGGTGACTTTGGGGCGAGTATGGGGTCTCCCTTCTGATGGGATCAGAGAACAGCTGCCACCTTCTCCCCTTCTTCCTCCCCATCCTGCTCTCCCTCCTCGCCTTTGAGACAAGATCTTGATTTGGAGGCCGGCTAGCTGGTAGCTGGTGTGTAAATCTTTATCCTCCTGCCTTAGCCTCTCAGGTGCTGGGATTGTGGGTCTGTCAGCTAGCCTGGGTGTTCTTGTCTTGTTGATGGAGGCTCAGACATGCTCAGCCACCACTTGTAGTCACCGCAAAGACACATAAGGAGTCAACGATAGCAAAAACCAGAGAGACTGGATCTGTTAAAGATGAAAATAAACAATAAAGTGCATGCCATGTTATGAATCGTTTTGGAGAATCTAAGGAATCGACGCCAGAGGCATGCGTGGGTTCTTTATGGGAACTGACAGGAACAGCCTCCCATTCCTGAGAGAGGCTCTGCAGTCACCGGTGGCCGCAAACCCCTTCTTCTCCTCAGGATGACCAAACAGAGCTGGCCGTCTTCCTAAGAGTCACCCGGTTCTCTAGCTAAGCACCCAGACAGACCCCAGCTGCCTTCTGTGGGATTCCCGAACCTGCCTCTCAGTGAGATGTGAGAGTCTGCCTGAGGACCATTCCAGAAGAGCTGAGACTGACGTGGAGCCTGAGGGCAGCAACAAAATGGGACAAAGGCCAGCTGACAGCTCCTGTGCCTAGAATGAAGCAAAGGGTTCTCATGCTCTGTATGGGCTTGCCAGGCCTGCAGCCTTTCTGACAGCTCAAGGGAGCTCAGAAGTGAACATTACTGCCGAGGCTCCAGACTTTGTGGGTTGTGGTGATTTCTGTGTGGAGAGCTGGGGCGGAGGGAGCAAGTAGATCGGATTTTGAAAGGGCAGAGTTAGAGAGGCATATTCTGTACCACGCACTGCTTTGATTTCTCTTAGTCAAAGGAAATTTACTTCGAAATGTACGAGATTCATGAAATTCATGAGCTAGCGTGTCAGATTTGAACATTGCCAAAGTTCTATAGTAGGAGGGTTGGAGAGATGGCTCAGAGGTTAAGAGCACTGTCTGCTCTTTCAGAGATCCTGAGTTCAATTCCCAGCAATCTCATCGTGGCTCACAACCATCTATAATGAGATCTGGCGCCCTCTTCCGGCAGGCAGGCACACATGCAGGCAGAACATTGTATACTAAAGAAAGAAAGAAAGAAATTGTTTAAAAACAATACCAACAAAGTTCTATCGGCCGAGGTAAATCAGTTGGGGGGCGGGGGGCGGGGGTAGGAGGGGAGCTCAAATGTCAGACTCCCCTGAAGCCAATATCTGGAATCCTGACCCTTGTTTGTATCTTTTAGCCCGTCCTCATCTGCCATCGAGGTGGCGTCCAGGGGGCTGAGTGTGACTTGCCAACCCCTCCACTTGGCGCCATCTAAGCCTCCAGCCTCAGCGCTTAGTCTCCTACTGTGCTTTCCTGGAAGTGGGGGGTTAGGTGGGGGATGGGGGGTGGGGGGGTGAGGGGGTGGGGGAGTACTTTGTTCTTGCAGTACCAGGCCCCTGGGGCTCTGGAAGTCCGATCTTCTTCCCAAAGCGTTTTCTGTGCGGCTCGGTTCCCCAACTGTCCACCATCCCATCTGCAGTGCACCTTCCCTGGGGCCCCTCCCAGGTACCCAGAAGAACACTTGCTTTGGGCTCTCAGAAGCAGATGTATTTGGAGACTGAGGAGCGGGTGTGAGGGTTTGGGAAGGAAAAGTGGAGCCTGAAAGTCACTGTGCATTTATTTATTCATAGCTGCTTATTGTCCGTTAGGGCAAAGCCCTCCCATTGAATGCGAGTGTGCATCCCAAATTCGTCAAACCTATAAATGCAGGCTCTTGAAAAGCGCACGTAGTTATTGAGCTAACTCAGGTATCACATATGTCATGGCACATGTGTGGAGGTGAGAGGTCAATGTGTACGAATCATTTCTCTCCTTTTCACCTGAGGATAGAACCCACATCATCAGGCTTAGTTGGAAGAATGTTTATGCACCGAACAGGCCTTGTGAGTATAGACGTAGTTCATGGTACCATGGCCCACTCTCGGGGCTGGCTAGCTTCTTCCTCTCATTCCTATCAGAGAGAAATGCTCCACTCCTCCAGCAATTCCTTCCCAGCTGGTGGGACTGAACACGCCTGGGTTAAGAAATACCATATGCATGCGCCTTTAATCCCAGCACTTGGGAGGCAGAGGCAGGTGGATCGCTGTGAGTTCGAGGCCAGCCTAGTCTATAAAGTGAGTCTAGGGCAGCCATGGCTACACAGAGAAACCCTGCCTCAAAAAAAGAAAAAAAAAAAAAGAAATACCACATGCCTAAGTGATTCCATATGCATATTGAAACACTTGAAAACACTAGCAAAAAGGTTATTTTTTTAAAAACTTAGGAGGACGAGGCTACAGATAGCCTTGGAGGCAGTGCCATTTTAGTAAGCAAAGCTTGTATATCAAAAGAAGCATAATAACAACTGAAATTAAGTTAAATGGGAAACCAAGACAGCATCACTCATGACATTTGCTTCTCGGGCCTCCTTCCAAGGTCGCTCTGAGAGCATGATTATTATGATTTAAAAAGTCAGAAGTTGCAATCGGAACCAGAACACTAACAACAACCCTCCCCCTGTCCACAGGGCATGCTGGCACTGCGGGGTGGACACTTCAGCCTCACACCACTTTCCCCAAGGTTGGTCATTTTCCACTGTACTGACCAAGTGGCCGGTCAGTGCATCCATGCCCTGCCTGGAGGGAGCAAACAATTTTAAAAGCAAATCTTCCACTAAATTGCCACTCTGGGGCTGTGGGTGTAGCTTTGTGGTACAGCACTTACCTGGCATGTGTAAGGCCCTGGGTTTAATGATTTTCGGCACAGAGAAAAACCATCCAGATAGAACAGAGCGACCCACAGTGGGCTCGGTGGGACTTGCAGCACTGCATTCCTGGTCATGCAAACTGTCACAGGGTGAACCTTCATCTTTCCCTGTTCCTCTGGAGGTGTGTGCCAACTGCTTTGAGTCCGGGGCCCCTGTCCTTTTGGATACTTTATAGTTCTTTTGCTGTTTTAAAAAACATGTTTTAAATAACTGGAAAATCTTAGAACTTATGCTGTGTTTTAGCAACAGTGAGAAGCTAAGCTAAATGTTGCCATTAAGATGAGCTTTTCTTTCTTTTTAAAAAATATTTGTTCGGGCTGGAGAGTTAGCTCAGTGGTTAAGAGCACTGTCTGCTCTTCCAAAGGTCCCGGGTTCAATTCCCAGCACCCACATGGCAGCTCACAACTGTCCCCCAGCCCAAAGAGATGTTAATTGCATCATCTGATGGCAGGGCTTGAGGGGGGTGTTCACTGTGCCTCTTCTTGCTTGGGACATTTGAACCACATGGTTCCTGTTCACAAAAACACAGTGAAAAACTTTCATGTATACAAGGCACTGGCATGTATATTTAGAAGAAAAAGAAATCAAGGCAGGGTAAAAGACATTTATTTACAAGAGTAAATCTTTCAATGGACTAAGCCAAGTATCTAAGGCAATAGCCAGGGAAAGAATATTAACACGTCAACAGCCTTACAAATAGACATTATAACCTTTACTTTTTGTTTATTTGGCTGTCTTGGACTCACTTTGTAGACCAGACTGGCCTCAAACTCACAGAGATTCTCTTGCCTCTGCCTCCCAGAGTGCTGAGATCACAGGCATGCGCTACCACTGCCCAGTGACATTATAATCTACATGTCAGTTCTGAATAGTGGTTTTCCTCTTGTTAGCTACAGAATATATCAGTGAGACATCAAATGTTTTGTTTTGGTTTGGTTTTTTGAGACAGGGTTTCTCTGTGTAGCCTTGACTGTCCTGGACTCACTTTGTAGACCAGGCTGGCCTCGAACTCACAGCGATCCACCTGCTTCTGCCTCCTGAGTGCTGGGATTAAAGGCGTGCGCCACCACGCCCAGCTATGTTTTGGTTTTTTAAAGATTTGTTTAGTATTATGTATACAGCCCTCTGCCTGCATGTACACCTGCCTGCCAGAAGAGGCACCAGATCTCATTATAGATGGGTGTGAGGCACCATGTGGTTGCTGGGAATTAAACTCAGGACCTCACAAAGAGCAGACAGTGCTCTTAACCTCTGAGCCATGTCTGTATCCCCAAGACACCAAACTTTGACACTTGTAAGAATTATCTCAGCTGGGCGTGGTGGTACACGCCTTTAATCCCAGCACTCGGGAGGCAGAGGCAGGTGGATCACTGAGTTCGAGGCCAGCCTGGTCTACAAAGCAAGTCCAGGACAGCCAAGGCTACACAGAGAAACCCTGTCTCGAAAACAACAACAACAGCAACAAAAACAAACAAACAAGCAAACAAACAAAAACCAAGAATTATCTTAACTCTTATGGAAAAAACGTAGCTGGTCTACAGCCAATCAGAGATTCTGAGTGCAGGTCTAGCTGGTGTTCAGAAGCCAAAGTTATAACGAGCCGATCAAAAGACTCGCGGACCGCACTGGGAGGCTCTCAGTAGCCACCACGGAACGGTTCAACCGCTTTATACTCTGCCTTGTCCAGAAACTGCAAACCCATAAGTGCTGGGTTCAGTCTCTCTAAGGAGGCTGTTTTATTTAATAACTCTAACAAAAAGACCTGGGCTCAGTGATGTACACCTTTAATCCCAGAACTGGAGAGGAAAGTGGATCTCTGTGACCAAAGTTAGCCTGACCGACATAGTGAGTTCCAGGGCAGCCAGAGCTACATGGTGAGACCTTGTTAAAAAAAAAAAAAAAAAAAAAGTTCCAGGATTCGGAGTAGTGACTCATATCGGTGCTCATAGCACCCAGGGGGCTGGGGGGAGGGTGGGTTGCCATAAGCATTAAGCCAGCCTATAGAGTGGGATCCTGTCTCAAAAGTAAACACACACACACACACACACACACAAGAATGAAGGAAAGAAAGAGAAAACATGAAACTAAGAACGCAACAAAGGTGAAGAAGTTTAAGAGTTGAAGAAACAGTGTCAGTGCTTTTGCGAAACGTCGGCTTTCTCACACCCTGGGCTATAGACTGTGGGCGTACATGCACAAGTTCATTTCACCAAGAGATCCGACTTGATCAGGTCTCTAGGTTCCAAAGTCCGGTGCTTTGGGAGAATACTGCTTGCTGTCCGATGAACGAAGAAGAGAAATAAGTAGCTTTGTGACTCAGGCATGAAGTTTAGTCAGGGTGAAGCGCTGGCTGAGTGTAAGGACAGAGTGTGACACTAATGTCCCCCACCAGCTGCCAGGGACAGATGGAAACAGCTGTGGCTTCAGAGTCTAGCTAAAACCAAAGCCCAAACCCTACACTGTTCCATACTGTTTCTGTTCTTCATTTTGAGGGTCCCAGGTTCCACAAGATAATTCTGGAAGAATTCCCACAGGCTCTCCCCTCTTCTGGCCCTCTGCGTCCGCTGCTTGGATAACATAACAACGTGCAAAATATTAGTTGTCTGGCTGGCAGATGTTCAGGAAGGTTCTAACATGGTTTGGTTTTGTTCCTTACTTTGTTCTGATGCGAGTTGCTTTTCTGTTGATGAGCTAGCGTGTACTGAGGGGAGAGGTCGGGAGTGTGGACAGGAAACAAAACAAAACATAACAGGTCAGACTCTACACATGAGTTTAACTGTCTCGGTGTGCTCTCCTGCACCTTCTGCCTTACTTCAGGTCTAGCCCAGGATTGCTAAGTGTCGTACTATGGATGTGTCATTGTTCTTATTTATTTATTTATTTATTTATTTATTTATTTATTTGGTTTTTCGAGACAGGGGTTCTCTGTATAGCCTCGGCTGTCCTGGAGTCACTTTGTAGACCAGGCTGGCCTCGAACTCACAGAGATCTGCCTGCCTCTGCCTCCCGAGTGCTGGGATTAAAGGCGTGCGCCACCACCGCCCAGCCGTGTCATTGTTTTTAATGTTATAAGCATTTCTTTGTGCCTTTATAGATAATGCACACCATTTTTGGTTCTTTTTGATTTTTTGAGACAAGCTCATACTAGGTAGCCCCGGCTGGCATGGGCTCGTTATAGAGCCGAGGCTAACCTCGAATTCACAGCGTTCCTCCTTCCCTCCCACGTGCGATGACTCTGAGTGTGTAGCGCCATGTCTAGTATAAAACATACCGTGTTCAGTGACGTCCTAGTCTCTGGAGCTGAGCGCATAAAGGGTTTCTAGTCTTCTGCCATCTGTGCTAGTAAGGCTATATTGGCAACTAGGATCCTACTGCTTTGTGGTGGTGTTGGTCCTGTGGGCAGGTGCCTAGAAGTCATCCAATTGGGTCAGATGCCAAAAACATGTCCACTGGCATCATCTTGCCCTGGCTGGCACCTGTATGAGTTAGCCTGTGTCCTTCATTCCTAGTGAGGTACTTATTAGAGTCTTATTTGTAGCCTTTGTAGAATGAAAACATTATTGCTAACTGGATAGAAGCCAGGGTTATCTTGTGCAGCTATTTAATTAAAAAATATATATATATTATTGGATGTGCATGCAAGCCACAGCATGGGTATATAGATCAGAGGACAAACTTGTGGAATGCACTCTCCCCTCTCACCCGGTGGGTTCTGGAGATCGAATCCAGGTCACCAGACTTACACCATCAAAGCCCCATTACCCACGGAGCCACCATCTTACTCAACCCTGAGACAGCTATTTGATCACTGCTGCATTGAGTGATTTTTTTTTCCCCCATGCTGGTTAACAGATTAGCATTTCTGCTTTCCTCATTTCGTAGCCCCACCCCCACCCCCAGCGACTCTGAGATGCCACTACAATGAAGAGTGTGTCCCAGTCTTTTTTATGAGCCCTGCAAATGGGTATTTTGGGTGGATCTCTCAGACCTCTGTTGTTCCCAGGCACCACGGAGTCACTGATCTCTATTGCTGATCCCTGGGATGAGTCATTTGCCTCAGGGTCTGTAGCATCGCTCCCCAGCCCAGTGTGGTCAAGATTGAAATTCCTGATAGTAACCAGTGCACGGGTCTTCCCAAGATGGTTCCCGTCTTTGAGCCAGACCCAGTGAGAGAAACAGTGACATCTGTCTTCTGGTCACCAGGCACTTAGTCTGTCTGCTGGATACTATTTCTAAAAAGTGTGGTCAACACGCTCAAGACCCCACAGTTTCGTGCAGATTAAAGCCTTCTTTTTTTTTTTTTAAGTTTTTCGAGACAGGGTCTCTCTGTGTAGCCTTGGCTGTCCTGGACTCACTTTGTAGACCAGGCTGGCCTCGAACTCACAGCGATCCACCCGCCTCTGCCTCCCGAGTGCTGGGATTAAAGGCGTGCGCCACCACGCCCGGCTTCATCTCTTTCTTTTAGGCAGCCGATGGCTGAAAAGCAGACTTTATGCAGAGCCCCCTGACCTATGGGCCACACCAGGGACTGGATTCTTAGCTGGTCTACAACTTCTGTGGCTTCAGGATAGATGCCCCAGCTGTGAGAGTAGCCAGAAAGAAAGCCAGCACGGTAGCCAGCAACAGTGAGATGACGGTTTACTCCTGCTTGCTTTATATATAGTTATCTCGCTTCTGTTTCCTCTGCCTCCTTGTCTCTCACTCTCTTCTTTACTATCTTTCTTCTCCCTCCTTCATCTCACCTTCCCTGCCATCCTCTTATTCTCATCCCTTTTCTTCCCCTTCCTTCCTTCCTTTCCTCCTCCTTCGATTCCCTCTTCCTGCTTCTCCACTGTAGCTCAGGATAGCCTAGAACTTTTCATGAAGTCTGAAACTCTTGGTGACCCTCCTGTTCATACGTTTGGGAGCCACCATGTCCTGCTTCCCTGTCTTCTTGAAGTCGGGAAAGTTGGGGAATTGTATTTCAGAATGATTCTCCCGAGCGTCTTTGGGGTCAGAGCACTACTGCGGGTAGATACGTGCGCTGTGTGCCCACCTGATGCCCTCAGATGCCAGAAGAGGGTGTTGGATCCTCTAGAAAGAGAATTACAGGTGGCTGTGGGTCACCCTGTGGGTGCTGGCTGGGAACTCAGCCCACGTCGTCTGTAAGAGCAACAAGTGCTCTCAACCTCCTAGACATCTTTTCTGTGTGCACTCCGCTCCCGTGTTTGCATCTTTTTACAATCTCTAACGGTTGGCTCAATGGATGACATTTGCAGTCGGCCTCAGAGGTCAGTGAGCTGCCCTATCGCATGACAAGTGGCCTCTGGAAGCTCAGCTGCACACCCAGGAAAGGTCACAGGAAAGGAAACAACTTGCTAGTGTTTCCAGTTAGTTCTGAGTGCACAGCTGTCCCTGAGAGGACCTGCGTGGGCGTCTCCATCGCTCCTGTTCTGTACTCGACTGCTTCTCCTGTGCACAGGTGTTCTAGTAACTTTGTACTGGTGACTGTTAGGTCCTGCTGAAGGGCGTGGCCGGCATGCCCTGCCCTCTACTTAGGGGCGGGGCTTCTCTCGCAGACACCCTTCACTATATAATGCAGACATCTTGGTTCTGTGGCCCTCATTTGCCCCTTTTCCCACCTCCCTGCTCTCTCCCCCTCCCACGCTGCCTCCAACAAACCTGCCTTTATATATTATAGCTTCGTCGCCATTGGCTCTTTCCGATATTTAATCAATCAGTGACTAGTGTTGGAAACTGCCCTTCCTCCTCCTTATTTATGGTTTAAGGGTACCATACATGTATGTAATGTGCCTCTTCATTTTCACATGGCCCTTTGTGAAGCTAAGCTGTGTGCGGAAGGCCTGGGCCTAGGCGTGGAAAAGGCTGCCTCACAAAACATGTGCAGTGCTTTCCACAGGCTTCTGAAACCCAGGGCTTCCTCAAGGACGCGTGGCTTCCCCAATTTCTTCAAATGAAATACAATATAAAAATTTCCAACTGCATTATTCAACAGCCAAATGGATGCCCCATTTCCTCAAAAGATGTTATTTTTGAATTGGTGGTGGAAAGTGCAAACATTTTATGTCGATAAAATTCAAATGTGGTAGTTGAGCTCTAATGTATTTTGAAAAGTTATACTAGGAGAGTTTTTAAGATTGCCTTCTAGCTAGAGGCAGGGTCCTAATGCTGAGGGGGCAGGGATCACGGCTGAGATGACCACCTGGTTCACTTTCTGTATGTATGGCCTTAGAAAATTCATGATGATGATTATTTGTGCTAACAGGATGCTTATTTTAGATGAAGTGATTTAAAAAAAAAATCGACTATGAATCCAGAAACACTTCACTGAAATTTCCATATTGATTTTTTAATTATTTTTTGTTTTTGTTTTTCGAGACAGGGTTTCCCTGTGTAGCCCTGGCTGTCCTAGACTCGCTTTGTAGACCAGGCCAGCCTCAAACTCATAGCGATCCGCCTGCCTCTGCCTCCCGTGTGCGCCACCACGACCGGCTCGATTTTTAAATTCTTTTTAAAGATTTATTATTATGTATACAGTGCTCTGCCTGCATATACACCTGCAGGCCAGAAGAGGGTGTCATATCACATTACAGATGGTTGTGAGCCACCATGTGGTTGCTGGGAATTGACCTCAGGACCTCTTGAAGAGCAGCCAGTGCTCTTAACCACTGAGCCATCTCTCCAGCCCCTGATTTTTTTTTTTTTTTTTAATTCTTAAGGGTTGAGCACCATTTTGATTTCACCCCCTTCCCCCAGGGAGAGAGAGCTACATGGCACAGGTTGGTCACTCATTTGCAGAGGAGGCAGTGCCACCCTCAATCAGGCTAGCTGGGAATGCACAATCCCCCTGCCTCACCCTGATTGCTGGAGTGACAGGCATGTACCGCAAATGTTCCGTGCCCACCTCAGACATGTTTGTCCCTTACTAAGGCTGAGCTGTAGACGCAATTCACAATACTTATAAGTCATGAAACTGGACATCTTTTCAATGTTATAATCATCAATTCTCCAGAAAAGGGATTGCAAAACAGGAAGATAACTACCCAATGAATGGTTTTTCTAAAAACTAGGCTGCATTCTAATCCTATCCACTCACTGTCCTGGATCCCTTCTCCACGGCCCGGGAAGCTGATCTATGCGGGATGTCCCCCTGGTGCTCTTGGCATCTGGTTTTGTGGCTGAGCTCAAGAGCAGCCTTTTCTCACATGTGGAATTTGGGGGCAAAGGACATAATAGTAAAAGGGGGAGTGGCTGTGGATTAGTCAGAAAGTGTGGGAGGGAATGGGGTAAAGAAATGTCACCATGAAACCTGTTACTTTGTAGATCGAACACAACACGCACGCACCCACGCACGCACGCAGTGGGAGGGTCATGTAGAGCGGATTTGTGCATTACTGCCCGTGCCCTGACTCTGGGTGGTAAGAGTTCTTCCTAACATATGTAGCCTCTGAGGAACATCCCCATCACCCGCTGACCCTTTAACTCTAGCCACACCCCTGAAAAGCACCTATTCCCTAAAGAGTGTTTGGTGTGCTATCTGCCGGAGCCTACGTCAATTATCTATCCAGACAAACACCAGGCATGTTTCCATGTTTATTAATATGTCATATAATTTTTTTTTTTTTAAAAAAAGAGAGTGAAGACAAAACAGTGACATAAAAGTTCACAAGCACAGTAATAATAGCTATATTAAGTCACAGACAGGACACATGACAGTGAGTCAATGATTTAGGTAAATCAATACAGTAACTGAGCTGACAGTACAACTTGTAGGGCTTTCACGGAAGCTAATTCTACAATACCTGGAAATACTTTGTTCTCTTAAATAAACACTTACCCTTTCTATTCTCTTTTGTTTGCTTAAAATACTAACATCTTTTTTAATCATGAAAAGGTTATGTTTTAAATTAGTTTTCAAATCACTTTGTTAAAGCCACAACGATTTTATATGCTTGTTAGTCACTGTGGCACTAAAAATGCCTTAGATATAATTTCAACAATTCTTTTAAAGAGTAGAATAATTCTCCTACATTCTAATCTCAATTTTATTTCCTTCCATATTTTTTAAAAAACCAGACTGACCTATGTATTTCTTAAAACTGGACTTAAGTAAACCTTTTTGTGTTTCCTTGCTTTTTAAAAAATGTGTTTGTTTTGTTTTGCTTGGTAGTTGTTACTGTTTTGAGCCAAGGTCTGGAACTTACTCTTTAGACCAGGCTAGTGTGGAACTCACAGAGATCTGCCTGCCTTTGCCCCAACTACTGGAATTAAAGGCGTGTGCCATAATGTCTGACCGATTTGAGTAATTTTTGATAAAACATTTGCAAATAAATACTGTCTAATTATTGTAGACTGCAGGGCTTACTTATTAAAAATATACATCTTTTGTGCTGTGTTTTTTTATCCTAATCTATAGCTACTGGAAGCAGAAACTCAGGTATCCAAAGCTGTTTAACTGATAGGCTTGCTTACGTGCAATACGTTTGGTGCCGTCTGGCTGAAAACACCTCCGTGTACAGTGGTGTATCTGTGGTGCGGACATCACACTTGACCACGTGTCGGCTCTCTGCTTTGCTTGTGTAAGGGCAGGATTCAGTAATTCTCCTTCAGTCAGTCACTCTGCAGGCCCAGCATCCAACAGAGTGTCCACATGCGGGACAGCTACTGGATGTGAACATGACCTTCTTAGCTCCTCAGATGAGCAGATGTGCAGGCACCTTTCATAGCTTTCACCTCCCAAGATGCCATGCCCTATCCTGCCCATTTCTAATAGATGCCATCAGTTCACAGCCAATGGGAATGCCAAAGGATGGAGTGGGCCTGGTGGTCCCCAACTCTGCTCTCTGGGAGGACTCAGCCGAGGGGCTGCGTACCCGCTGTTCGGAGCCCTCCATGGAAATGCCTGTGCCCCCTTCTCAGGCTTGGCAGCTTACGATCCTTATGGGTCTTATGTCCAGCCTTGGTCCATGTATTCAGTATGCAAACTGCAAAAATGCTACCCATGTCAAAACAGGCTTTCCAACTGCTCTGATCATCCTTAAACCATGGTATGTTCAAGCTGAAAAGCACCACCAGGTCGTCCCCTATACTGATAACACTCTTTCACCCTTCCATCACTTAGACATCACCGCCGAATAGTCTGGAAACACAGATATTGGCAAAAGCTGTGTTAGCTCTAAACTATGGACAAGGATACTTCCCCATCATTAGACATCTTCGGCTGTTCAGTGCTAACATCCGCCAACCCACACTTTGTTAAGTCAGACAGTCAGTCAGATTATCTCCATAGAAATGGCCAGGGAATAAAACAAGAACGCGTCAAAGCGGTGCTTTCATACTGCATTGTGCATGTGTGTGTGCATACCACCTATGCATTGAAGTCACCTAGATATATAAGAAGTGACACAAAGTTATTGGTAACATTGGAAACCTTTACCTCTGTTCCCCATCACCTTGGAATTATAATGCTTGATAACACTTGTAAGAAGTATGCATGCAAATCAGACACTGGTAGTTTGAGGTGGTGACGTAGACGCAGTTCATGCCAAGGGATCCAACCCCTTGGCTGTCTACTTCTCCAGCCTCTTTTTGGGGTAGCCTTCCAGCAATCCTTTCCCTAAGCCAGTAGCTTTTTGTATATGCTGTTATTCAGGTGAGCGGAGCAGGTATCCATTTTGCTGGGCATCAGCTGGCCGGTGCTGTTGTAACTGTTGGGATCGGAGCTCTCTTTGCAGCACAAGATGCTGTAGAGGTGCCTCTGGCACTCGGAGGAGGCGTAGTAGTAAATCAAAGGGTCGATGCAACAGCTGATGCTGCTCACACAGACGCAGAGGAGGTAAGCGAAGTAGGCCGCCTCGGTGGCGGGGCTGTCGGAGAGCAGCAGGTAGTGCAGGATCAGGAGGAGGTTGGTGGGTCCAAAGCACAAGATGAAGATACAGAACACGGCGGCCGACAGGAACAAAGCCCGGGACTTCTTGCTCCGGTTGGCAACCGAGGAGGCGCTGAGACACCGGATGATGGACGTGTAGCAGACCGTGGAAATGATCAACGGCACGAGGAAGAAGACGGCGGAGAAGGCCGAGAAGTAGTAGGAGTAAAAGCCATGCAGCAGGGTCTCGTTGAGGACATCGTGGCACGTGGTGACGTTGAGCCCCGGCACCTGGGTGGTCTGCTCCTTAAGGAGAAGGGGCACCACCCCGACGACAGCCATCACCCAAATGACTGCGCAGGTGAAGTTAGCTCGGCCCAGGGTGCGCCATGACAGGGACTGGATCGGGTACACCACGGCCAGGAAGCGGTCGATGCTTATCACGGTCATGAGCATGACGGATGCGTACATGTTACAATAAAAGGCTGCGGTGGTGAAGCGGCACATCCCGGACCCGAACTGCCAGTCGCTGCCGGAAAAATAGTAGCTGATCTTGAAGGGGAGCACGGACACAAACAGCACATCGGCTGCGGCCAGGTGCAGCATGTACACCACTGCCGGCTTCTTGACTTTCATCCTCAAGACAAAGACAGCGATGGCCAGCATGTTCAGAGGAAGGCTAACTATGAACACAAAGGTGTACACGGAGGGGATGAAGAGGGTCAGCCAGGGACCGGTCAGGTATCCCAAGGCATCTTCCGAGATGAAGGGAGCCGGTGGCGTGGGAGGAGGCGACCGGCTTTTATTTAAGTAGACCGCCCTGCCCTCAGGAGATGCACTTTCATTTTGCTCTTCCTCGTCCCCCATGGGGAACTGTTCAAATATGTTTTCATTGGGATTCCTGAGGAAAAAGGAGCGGGGGTTCAAAGTTGCATCTGCCGTCTCGGATTCTGAAAGAGAAAATTTGGAAAAGTGAGGGAAGTCAACAGGCAGATGAGACCAGTCGAGGGTGCATTTTGTATGCTTTCTGCAGTTTTCCCTGGGGAGCAGATGGCTAGGTTCATGTCAAGCGCACAGATGGACTACAGACTTTGTAAGTAAATATGCTCCTTAGAATACTGTACAACATTTTGCTTGGATACAATACTCCTAACACTCTGTCACTCCAGAGGACAAAGGTGAGCGAACCACCACTCCCAGAGATCCACCTCGCCAACCTTATTTATCATGAAATAGCAAACAGTGCTTTCCTTTACATGTTTATTTTACTTTGGTGCTAGGAGAGAGCAGGCAGAGCAGGGTGGACAGGGAGTTGGCCTGGGACTAAATTCTGGTGGTCAAGCTGACAAGTGCCCTTACTCACCGAGCCATCTTGCCAGCCCTTAAACAGTGCTTTCTCCCCTGTTGCACCCCTACCATCTGTGGGTACAGCTTGCCTTCAGTTTCCCCAGCTGGTCTGAGCCATCCTGGGAACCCCATCTCTACCAAAGGAAAAACCCCACATGGAAAGCAGTCTACAGTCTACAGAATGGACTGGGGAGGCCGTTCAGAGTAGGACCCCGGGCTCTCCAACTTGATGACCAAGGCCCTCGTGGCAACAGTATTTTTCCTCTATCTTCGGTTTGCTTACAAAGTAGGAAGGCCTAAATCTTACCTATCTCAGTCCAGGGGGGCCCTCAGGCCACCTCTTTACACACCCAGGGGGTACCCGCCATCATCCTGCCTCCTTGCCCAGCAAGTCAACTGAGCAGCGGATGTGTTTGGCCACTTACACCAAGCTATGACCTTATCCTAGACTGCTATATGCCTCAAGGTGCACGCCCGGCTCTTTGGAGTATCAACCAGATGTCAAAATAAAGACTCAGCCACATACACCTCCTGACCCAAGTCTTCCATCAGAATTATCTTCTTGAAGTGTTAGAGAAACGTGACAGCGCCAGGCAGACAGCAGGCTTTTCCTTGTAAAGAGCCTTCTCTAAAAACCTATCGTTTGTTGGGTGCTGGGACACTGAGGAGCGGAAACAGGAACCACAGAGGAACAGGACGAGGTGGCTGATGCTGGGGGTGACTGTGGCAAAGGCTGGATATGCCTTTCTCTTAGAGAGAGGTTGTGGGAGTTAGACCATGGAAAATGGACAGGTGCAGTGGATTCTCAGACTTGGTTTTGTTTCCTTCCGTGGAACCTTCTTGAGAGCACACGCTTTCAGAGAGGCAAGATGAAATGAAATGGTGAGGTCTGCTGCCGCACGGCGGCAATGCAGCATCCTGCAGACGATCCTCTTAGAGTAACACCCTAGGTTCTGCGGTTTCCCCGCCTCTCCTCATTAATGGCTGAAGGCGCTCAGCATCACAGGGCAGTCGAAGGCACAGGTAGGGAAGGGTAGATTTTGGAAGAAAGGATGATACCATTTTTCCCCCTCCCCAACTAAGTGTAGTTTGAGAGAGATCCAAAGCCAGTGTCTGTGATAACCTGGAACACGTCCTCGGCCATTGTCCCATTTCCCGGCATGTAGATCTTGAGATTCTCGGAATCGCTAACTATCTCGTTTTGTGTACTGTTGAGCTGACTGGAGGTTAGTGGCCTCTAGATGGCGTCAGGACCAGGGCTGGTCACATGAAAGCCCAAGGCATGACCGGCAGGGGGCCAGAGGAGGGCCAGCCCCTTTCTGCACATCTTGCCCTGTGCATCTATCCTACGTGGTGACTCATTAGCATCTTCTGTAATATCATTTATGATGAATGGGAAGTATAAGTGATATTTTCCTCTGGGTTCCCTGAGCTAGCCCCTTTAACAGACTATAGACTCTGAGTAGAAGTAGAAGTCATAGGGACCCGTAATTTGCAGCCTGTTTTGGTCAGAGTTCTAGAGATCTAGGCTTAGGTAACTTAGCTTTAAAAAACAGACAGTCTGATGGGGCTGAGCCCTTAACCTTAGAGTTCTGATTCTATGTCCAGGTAGATGGCGTCAGAATTGAATTAAATGAGAACAAACAGGGCTGGTGTCCACTGGAGAATCTGTCAGAGGGTAGACAAGGTGTCCTGAGGGGAAAGAGCCTTGATCCCTCAGGGCTCTCGACACTTAGGGAAGTGCTGCACAGACAGTAGGGAGGCCACTTCGGTGGTGTTCGCTGTTGTAACAGCTGATGGCAGCAGCAGGGAGGAAATTCCCAGGCCGTTTCAGCGACAAGCGACAAGGGACCATATCTTTTGTCCTCAGCCAGAGCTAGAAGTGTTCTTGGTTCTATGGATAACTTTTGACCTTGCTGTAGGCCACACATGTTAGAAGTGTTTAGGGCACCTGGTCTTGGGTTGGGTTCTTTGTTATCTTTCCCTTTACACAGATGCCTAGACTCTGTCCATGAAGGTGTGCCTGGACCTCCGCTCCAAGGCGTCACCACTGCCTTGGGTGAAGGGCTTTGGGATTGATCTCTGTGTTTTCATGGCAGAAATGGGTTTTCTCTCTTATAATCTTAGTGATTTATTAATCTCTGGATCTTGTGTACTCACGTGCTGTCTTGATTTCATCCCCTCTCCTTTACAGCAGATCTGAACTCAGATGGCCCTGCCCCTGCTGTCTAGCACCATCTTCTGGGCTCCCTAATCACTTTCCAAGGTCTGAAAGTCATTAGGAATGGAGGTGCCAAGCCCTTTGTAAGTCCCAATTCCAGCCCATCTCCTAAATGAGCTTATGTCTTGAGAGGGGGTGACAGGTAGCTACATAGGGCCCACCTCCTTTTTCCTGGGTAACACTAGAAAGGAAAACATCCCAACTGCACACCCCCACACCGCTCCTAGATTTGAAACACTATATAAAAAGGTGCAGGTGTCAGGCCTTCCTTTAGTCTAAGGGAAAGCTGCTGTTTCCTGGCTAAAAGAATGGAGTTTAAGTTCCATATCTGGCCCTGACATGGAGCCGACATGCTGATCTGCTCCTCAAATGAGGGCACCTACTATTTCTGAAGAGAATCCATCTAGGCCCGTCAGAAAGCAGGCAGGCCAGAAGACCACTTCCCAGGAAAGCTGAAAGATATGCTAGGCAGATGGGAGGAATAATTATCCCTTAGTGTGATGGTGATGATGTACTTAACTCTTCCTAGATGCCCTCCCTGATGCAGCTATTTACAGGGCTCCAGCATGCAGCAATGTAACTACTTACAGGGCTCCAGCATGCAGTGATGCAGCCATCTACAGGGCTCCAGCATGCAATGATGCAGCCATCTACAGGACTCTAGCATGCAGTGATGCAGGCATTTACAGGGCTCCAGCATGCAATGATGCAGGCATTTACAGGGCTCCAGCATGCAATGATGCAGCCATCTACAGGGCTCTAGCATGCAGTGATGCAGCCATCTACAGGGCTCCAGCATGCAATGATGCAGCCATCTACAGGGCTCTAGCATGCAGTGATGCAGCCATCCACAGGGCTCCAGCATGCAGTGATGCAGCCATCTATAGGACTCTAGCATGCAGTGATGCAGGCATTTAGAGCCTCAGCTATGAAGTGGTGCGGGTATTTACAGGGCTCTGCTACGCAGTGTCACCAGCGTCACGGAACCTGCCCACTTTTCTGAGTTCTAACTCAAATTCTAACTCCCACCACTGCCACCTCTCCTGCCAAAAGCCTAAGCATGCTTCCACCCGCACTCTGTACATCCTAGGTCTCTATAAGTGTGTCCTCTAAACCGTAGCAAACTACTACAAATGAGGAGGCCATCATACATAGCTGCTTGGTCACAAGTTTCATAGTCACTGGGAAAGAATTTCAGGAAGGAAAAGATCCCAGGAATGGAGGAATGGAGTACAAATTCTGCTCTAGGCTTTTTTTTTTTTTTGAGAGAAACAGGGTCACACTTTGTAACTTTGGCTGACTTGAAACTTGCTGTGCAGACCATGCTGGTCCCAAACTCATA
Source organism: Acomys minous (assembly GCF_964271855.1). Taxonomy (NCBI): domain Eukaryota; kingdom Metazoa; phylum Chordata; class Mammalia; order Rodentia; family Muridae; genus Acomys; species Acomys minous. The sequence continues at coordinate 100,757,559 of NC_140492.1, read as the reverse complement.
GAAATCCACCAGCCTCTTATATATTTTAGTTGTGAGCCTAGCCTTTAACTGCAGAGCTAGCCAGGGCTACCTAGAGAAACCCTGTCTCACAACCACCAGAAATAAAATAAAATAACAAAATAAAATGTTGTAAACATCTCTTCTCCAAGGCAGAGGCAGTCAGATCTCTGTGAGTTCGAGGCCACCATGGTCTGCAAGGTAAATCCAGGACAGCCAAGGCTACCCAGAGAGAAACCCTGTCTCAAAACAAAACAAAACAAAATAAACAACCTGTCTCCAAAAAACAAAACAAACAAACAAAAAATCCACCAGCCTATGCCCTCCAAGAGTTAGGACTAAAGGACTATGCCAGGGCACGAGGCTTTGGGCAATACTTAAGCCAAGCACATAATGTAAATACAAACAGATAAAAATAAGCCCCGGGGCTGGAGCGACAGCTCAGCGTTAAGAACCCTGGCTGCTCTTCCAGAGGATGGGAGTTGCTTTCTCATTCATCTTTAGCTTCAGTTCCAGGCGACCCATCGTCCTCTTCCTCCACAGGAACTACACACACGTGATGCACAGACTTACATGCAAGCAAAATACCCACACGCAGAAAGCAAAAATACAAATAAAAACTCTGGGCCTCCCCTTTCCCCTTATCTCACATCATCTAGAAAAGCGAAGTCAAGCTGGACTAAAGACTCAACCCCAAAGCCCCGAAGCTATGCAGCTGTACTAAGGAAACCCAGAGCAAAAGCTTCGTGGATCTGACCCAAAGGCACAGGCAACGAAAGCTGAGATGGACTCAAAACAGAAGCTCTGCACAGCAAAGGTACCATCATGACTGAGAGAGGACTCACAGGAGGGAGACAATACTACAAGTCCTACATCCTGTCCAAAGCATATAAGGAACTCAGTCACTCACTTGGAGAAAACAAGTTGCATATATAAAGAGACAGAAACTACATAGACATTTCTCCAAAAATAATACAAAAAAAGCCCAAGTGATATGTAATAAAATGCTTAGCATTACTAACCGTCATGAATTTGCCATTTAGAACCACCATGAGCTATCACTTTATTTTTGTTAGATAGTCACAATAAAGAATGAGAGATAAGTCCGGGCGGTGGTGGCACACGCCTTTAATCCCAGCACTCGGGAGGCAGAGGCAGGCGGATCGCTGTGAGTTCGAGACCAGTCTGGTCTACAAAGCGAGTCCAGAATAGCCAAGGCTACACAGAGAAACTCTACCTCAAAAAAAAAAAACAAAAAACAAACAAAACAAAAACAAACCAAAATTATCCCCAGCATTCATCGGTCCCACCACCGAGCATGGACACAAAGGAAATGCCTTGATGCTCAGTTCCATAAGCCTGGCCAGTTAGGAGGGTTTCTGGTGATGCACAGAGGGGAGGCTGGTGCTTACAAACATGTGCCTACACATATGGGAGCCCATATGACAGTCAAAGAAGGGACAAGACTTGAAATTACTTATCTAGCTGAGTGGACAGAATGTTGTCACTTGGTCTGAAAACAGAACAACCGAGGCTGGGACTTCAGTAGCTTTGCTGATACTGTGTTCTTCTAGGCATAGGCATGTCATTTGCCTCAGGAAACACGCAGTATTTACAGTCTGGAACGAGGAAGTCTGCACAATCCCTCGACTAAATATCACTGCCTAAGGCGTTACCGTTTCTTCCCACTTCAGATTTGATAGGCTAGCTTTTATGAAATTAAAGAATGCCAGAAAAACGTTTTTTTAAAGAACTATTTATCAACACCACCAAACCACTCAACTCAAGCAAGCTGGCTAGATGCTTCTGACACACACTCAAGATCCTCGAGCTAGAATTTGAGTTTGCTCTTCTCCATTTTCCTCCTGTCCCAGCATGACTCAGGGGCCAAGGGGACAGTGTCTGTCAGCAGCCCAAGAGCTCGTCAGGTTCACTGTGCTTTTTTGCTGCTGAGCAACAACAGTCACTCATGCCAAGGCAAAGTTTTTACTTTTTTTTTTTTTTTTTTTTTTTTAGTTTTTAGAGACAGGGTTTCTCTGTGTAGCCTTGACTGTCCTGGACTCACTTTGTAGACCAGGCTGGCCTCGAACTCACAGAGATCCACCTGCCTCTGCCTTGTAAGTACTGGGATTAAAGGTGTGCACTACCAGGCCAGGCTCATACCAAGGCAAAGTTAAATCCTGCTCTCACAGGGAAGGCAGCACAGGCCCAAAGTAGATCCATAAGATCTCGCTGAGCTTTACTTAATGAAGGGTCGCTCTAAAGCCCCCAAGTATTTTGAGCATTGTTTTTATGGTTTAGAGACAAGGACTCTTGCAGCCTAAGGAGGCTCTGAACTCGCTATGTAACTGAGGCTGCCCTTGAACTCCCCACCATCCTGTGCTCGCCTTTTGCATGCTAGGATTACAGGTACTAACCAGCATTACTGGGCTTTGGTTTTGATACTGAATACAGCGTATTGCTAACTAGCTTAATCACAGATGAACCTGGAGACCGGAGCTTACTGTCAGGCGATCGCTCTTTTGACTTGCTGAGATCTGGCTGGAAGCAGATGGCTGACTAGATGCCCTTCACTGTCCTTTTAATCCTTGGGTTTATACCATGCCAGGGCCTGTGACCCCGTGCTCCAGGGGTCGCCCGTTTTGGGGGAGTCGGCTAAACTGAAGTCTCAGGACTTTGCCCATATTCCCACACTGAGCAGGTCAGCCGTGGCCTGCATTTCACAGGTCAAATGGAATGACGGGGAGGACGCTGGTGGAGGACCATGACAGGGACAGACAGACAGGCAAAAAATGCTGCACTCCCACGGCAAGAGCCAGCCCCTCCTTGCCCCCACCCGCCACCCCCGAGAAATGACATCTTTGGGATCTAGAGTAAAAAAATGTACGACACAACCTTGGATACATCTGAGTATTATTAGCATCAGGGCAACACCCTGTGGGCTCCCACTGGCCAAAGAAGAGCACTTGGACCATAAAATGAAGATGATGGCGATGATCCAGTGTCTGTGAGAAAAGGCTGATCGAGGCGCAGATGTAATGCAGCTTTCAGGATAGAAGGCCAGTTCCTTTGACAAATTAAGAGCAATTAAAAGAGGTGGAGCTGTGATGTTCCTGGGTCTGCTCACCAGTACTGAATCATAAGAACAGTTATAGACCAGGCTGTCCTTGAACTCACAGAGATCTGCCTCAGAGTATTGAGATTAAAGGTCTATGTCCCCATGCCTGAATAGCTTTAACATTTTGAGGGCTTTGAGGAATATGTAAAAATTGCGCTCTCTCTCTCTCTCTCTCTCTCTCTCTCTCTCTCTCTCTCTCTCTCTGTGTGTGTGTGTGTGTATAAAACCAATGAGCCTTCACACGTGTTGAACGCTCACTAACCCAGACACGTCACTTGCTTTTACCTCACACGCTCTACTAAGAATGACTATGAGATAAGCATTAAAACCTTATTTTAGGCCAGGCAGTGGTGGCGCACACCTTTAATCCCTGCACTGGGAAGGCAGAAGCAGGCAGACCGTTGTGGGTTCAAGGTCAGCCTGGTCTACAAAGCAAGTTCAGGACAGCCAAGGCTACACAGAGAAACCCTGTCTTGAAAAACCAAGCAACAACATTAACAACAACAACTTATTTTATAAATGACAATATAGATGCACAGAGAGGCTAAGTAACTAATTCAAGATCACACAGCTAGTAAGTGGCAGAGCCAGGACTTGAACACAATTTTGACCACCTGAGGTTGGGTGCTTGTGATTCAAACTCAGATCCTCCTGCTTGCGTGCCAAGTGTTCTTACAATTTACAACAACCTCCCTGGACCCCTCCCCGCTCCCTGCACCCCGCGTGCTCCAATCTTTACAGTGATGTTCTGGATGGCACATTCCTAAGAACAGCGGAAAAACAAAACAGTAAGGCAGAGTTCAAGGTAGAACGTCCTGGAAGTTGCCTTTCTGGCCCACCCCTGGCCTTCCAAGTAGGCCAGGAGGAGCTGGAGGCAGGCCAAGCTACAGGAAGTTTTTGTGCTGTTCCCAAGGCAGAGGGGACATGCACACAAGTCTGTGAGGCTCTCGCCTACAGTGCCTGGAGTCAGGAGACAGACTTGGGGTTAGGATGCTAGCAAGGCCTCTCTGACTCTTCTCATCCTGGGGTCTGTCTGTTCTCTGCCCTGAATCAATGTTCCCAAGATTGCTCTCCCAGCAAAGCTGCTGTCTACACTCTAATCAACAGCAAGAGGTAAAAGACCAATTCACAATCAGGGTGTCCAGGCTCCAGCTGTCCCTCTATCCCAGCCCTTCTGCAGTCAGTGATTCTGAACCAAAACGAAACAGAATGGTCCTTAGACAAGATAAGAGACTCACAATGGCACTTACGGGAATGCAGGGCTCTTCCGGTAAGGCCTGGATTTTGCTCCTTAGGGACAAATCACTGTCCCAGCTAAGCTAGGTTTAAATTCCAGTAGAGATTGAGCAGTGGCTGTGAAATTCATTTGTAGGGTTGCCATGAGTTTTAATATACTTTTATTTGTAATTACGTGTATTGTGTGTGTGCATGCACGTGTGTACGTGGCAGGGGCGGTATGTGCACGTGAGTGTGGTTACTCACAGAGGCCTGAGCTATGTGGTCCTCCTGGGGCTGGAGTCCCAGGTAGTTGTGAGCTGCTGGAAACCAAACCCGAGTCCTCTACAAGAGCAGTATGCACTCTTAACTATTAAGACACCTCAGCTGGGCGTGATGGTGCACACCTGTAATCCCAGCACTTGGGAGGCAGAAGTGGGCAGATTGCTGTGAATTCAAAGTCAGCCTGGTCTACAAAGCAAGTTCAGGACAGCCAAGGCTACACAGAGAAAACAAAAACAAAAACAAAACAAAACAAAAAGACATCTATCCATTTGCCCATGCATTTTGCTTGTTTGTTGTTGTTTTATTTTATTTTTGGTTTTTCAAGACAGGGTTTCTCTGTGTAGCCTTGGCTGTCCTGGACTCACTTTGTAGATCAGGCTGGCCTCGAACTCACAGCGATCCATCTGCCTCTGCCTCCTGAGTGCTGGGATTAAAGGCGTGCACCACCACTCCCGGCCCTTATTTTAACTAGAATAGTATAGAGAACAGATAGCACATGGTAAAGATGAGAGTTTCTTGGCGAATTTTGCTTTCCACATGTTAGACAACAGTGAGGGTCCTGAATGTTACTGTAAATACTCCAACTGTGCTGTAATGTAAAATGTATTTCTTACTCTTCTTATGGCTGCCTAGGAAAACAAACAAAAATAAAACAAAACACCTTCCCCCACTCTAAAAAACGCCTCTGATAACTTGTCACCAAATTTAAATACATTTAAGTAAAGGACCTCTGTTGGGTTTATCTGCAACTGTTATCTATTTAAATGTTAATGACTTTGCTCCCTGAGCTCCGCCAGCTGACTTCCCAGCAGATGCTCAGAACAATGGAGCGGAGTCTCACTTACACTGGCCCTAGTGGTGCAAACCTGCTTCCCTAGGTAAAACTATTGGCGAAACAAAACTGGCTGCAGCCAATTCCTGGAGGCAACACGGGAAAGTTTTGAGTTACTTGGCTGGAGGTGAAAAGGACCGGAGCCCGCAACACATGTCAGAGTAAAACCATCCCCCGGGACACTGAACTGTTGGGCCAGAAATAATCCAAAAGATTCAAACAGCAAACATTTGGGGTAGATAGCTGGAGAAATAGCAGCCCAGCCGGTAGAAAAGTAGACTAGGGGTAACTTCCCAGTAATTACCTCAACCAAATAAAATCACCTTAGTCTAGCTGGGCACAGTGGTGCACACCTTTAATTTCAGCACTAGGGAGGCAGAGGCAGAGGCAGAGGCAGAGGCAGAGGCAGGTGGATCTCTGTGAGTTCTAGGACAGCCTGGTCTACAGAGTGAGTTCCAGGACAGCCAGGGCTACATAGAGAAACCTTGTCTCGAAAAACCAATAAATAAGCCGGAGGTTGGAGGGGGGGGTGGCGGCGCATGCCTTTAATCCCAGCACTTGGGAGGCAGAGACAGGCGGATTGCTCTGGGTTTGAGGCCAGCCTTGTCTACAAAGTGAGTCCAGGACAGCCAGGGTTACACAGAGAAACCTTGTCTCGAAAAACCAAAAACCAAAACAAAAAAACCCAACCAACCAAACAAAGAAATCCCAAAAACAATAAGTAGAAAAAGAAAAGAAAGAAAGAAAAAAAAAACCCCACCTTAGTCTGACTCATTCATTTGTAAACTAGCCAGGGATAAGTTTATCCAGTACCCTTCTACAGACATACTATAATGTCCTGCCCCAAAGCTATACAGACTTGCTTGTTGCCACGTGCAAGATGACACACACAAGGTTATAAGGGGTTTGCAGGATACCTTAGGAGGCAGGCGTTGTTAGAATTCTCCTACAGCCCGCCTACCTGTGACGTCACTGCTTACCTGCCACGGAGGCGTGGCCCTGCTTAGGGCCATATAAAAGAACAGACCCTCCACGTGGCTCTCTCTCTACATTTCTCTTCCTCCTTCTACCTCTCTACCTTTCACTACTTCTTTATCTCTCTATCTCTTTATCTCTCTCTCTACCTGTGTCTCCAGAGACAGTTCCTGTATCTCCCTATTAAACCTCTTAAGTGGATCTGTCACGTGGTGCATAAAATCCTTCACTTCAAAACTCAGGGTGCAGCAGTGCAAGCCTGTCCTTCTAGCACTTCGGGAGGCAGGGGGATTTGGAGTTTAAGGCACAGCAAAGCCTGTTTCAAAAAACAGGACTGGAGAGATGGCTCAGTAAGAACACTTGGTACAAAAAGGCGTGGGGGCTAAGTTGCTATCGCGGGGCCTGTGTATGACCGTTATCCTAGCACCGTGTGTGTGTGTGTGTGTGTGTGTGTGTGTGTGTGTGTGTGTGTGTATGAGAGAGAGAGGGGGGGGGAGGGAGGGAGGGAGGGAGGGAGAGAGAGATCTCACTGGGGCTTCTGGCACAAGCTTGCACATACCCCTTCCCCCAACCATGAACTTGGTAACTCTAGTGGGTTTGGCAGAGAACTCCAGCAAGGTCACGGTGGGAGGACATCCAGGGGACAGGATCCCGGAAAGCCACCTGGCTTATAGGGAGTGCCATTTATTTATTCCAACAGTTGCAGTAACAGGGAGGGAAAAGCCAAATTAAAGAAGCCGCAAACCAGGAAACAGGGTGTCTTGACTGTAGAAAGAGAAGAGTCTGACACTAGCAACCTTGTAAGGACACACACAAGTCACAGTCCCTAACACTGTTCTGACAACCAGGGTGTTCTCAGTGGAAGCGGGCCAGGGGAACTTAGGATTCCCAGTGAGTGGATTTGTCCCCAGGAACTCAGGGCCACATGTGGATGAGGAGGTTTGGAGACCAGGTAGACCCACAGATACAAAGAGCAAACTGGTAGATGCTAGGGGGCAGATGAAAGGGAGCCTGGGGACTGGCTGCTGATGGGATTCCTCATGGGCTGCCGGCTGTTCTGGGACACCGTGGAGGAGGTGGTAATTGCACCACACTTCAGAGTAGATGAATAACTATGTTCCGGATTTCATCGCAATTGAAATAGGAATGTGGGAAACAGGAGAAAGAAAGACAGACAGAGAGACTGACTGACAGAAAAAAAGGGGACACGAGCCCCAAATAAGGAGAGTGGCAACATTAGAAACCCAGGGTTCTGGGAACCCCATTATTTCTGGGTCCTTTTGCTTAGAATTCAGCTAAGCTCCAGTTTGCTAGAACGACAGGGATGAAGGAGAAATGACTGCGCAGTGGGGAGGGGAGGGAGGGGAATGGAAAACAGATTTTTGGAAAAGAAGCAAATCCTGGGCTCTAAAAAGACCAAGTTCACATGACAGACCCAGTCAGGAGCAGCTAGGGCAGGAGCTCCATACAGAACAGCAGTTCATAGTCAGAGGGGGCAAGTGGGGTTGAGAAAGGCTGGGCGGTGGTGGCGCAGGCCTTTAATCCCAGCACTTGGGAGGCAGAGGCAGGCGGATCTCTGTGAGTTCCAGGCTAGCCTGGTCTACAAAGGGAGTCCAGGACAGCCAAGGCTACACAGTAGAACCTTGTCTTGAAAACCAAACCAAACGAGGGGGGGGGGGTGGAAGGTGCCAGCTACCTTGAGTGACATGGGAGAAGAAGCCAGAGAAGACATATATTCTTGAGGGAGGATACAGATGCTAGGTGAGGTGAGAAATATGTAAAAGGGAAGCTGAAGAGAAGCCAGGGCCCTCTCTTTTATGGGGACCCCCTCAAATCTTGCTGAGCAGCCAGGCTTGGCCTCATGATAAGGATGGCCGCCTCTGAAATCCCAAGGCACTTTGCCACAGTTACCATCAGTTACCTCACACTTTTTAAAAAGAAACATTTTAACTCTTATAAAATTCTAAAACATCACCTTTTACCCTTCAACACACCCTCTCTTTAATGAATACAAGTCATAAAATCTAAACGGCCTGCTTCTAACTCTAACCAATTAGGTAAATTGCCTATTCAACTAACATCTGATGAGAACATTTGTTATAGGCACCACAGGGATAAACAGAAGTTCATGACCCTTGCTAGAGAGACGAGAAAGATATAAAGTGACAAGGCAGGGACAACAAGATACCTAAACAGAGAGACCTAAAGTGCCACAGTGAAGATGGGACCCTGCTCAGTGCTTTGAGGCTACTCCCGCGGCAGGGCTGCAGCTGCAGGGAAGATAGAGCTTGGGAAGGCGGCCTGGTGTGGCGGCATACGCCTTCAATCCCAGCGTTTGAGAGGCAGAGACAGGCCGACTGATGTGAGTTCGAGGCCAGCCTGCTCTACAAAGCAATTTCCAGGAAAGCCAAGGCTATTACACAGAGAAACCCTGTCTCAAAATCTGCCCCCTACCAAAAAAAGTATAGGGAGGCATTGTTGTGGGTGGGGGTGGGGTTTCTAGTGTTTCATGACAGGGACAGTTTCCAGTTGCTGGTATACAGCAGTAATGAAAAGTGGGTTTATTTAGTTCTTATTTGTGAGCTCACTTACTGCCACACCCAACGCAGGGGGGCCACTCCTATAACGACTCTATCGACCAGAGGTCACTCGATGTCTCTGGACCTCAGTTTCAGAATCAGCGAAAGGGATAAACCTCTCCTTATATAGAGATGGCTTGTGAAGGTGGGAAGCAACAATGCTGATGGAAACTCCTCCAGCCCAGGGCTGGACACGAAATGCTTTCCTTGGCATCTATGCCTTTTCTTTGCCCCTTTATTCTTCCCCTATCAAGTGCTCCCGGTACCCAGTGTGAACACATGAGCCATCTTTTGTTCAGCAGTTGCTTGGTTTCGGTTGGGGCTCTCTCTACCTTAACCTGCCCTGTCCCTCCCAGGAGGAAGGAAGAAGTTGGAAGAAGCTTTGGCCTTTCTTCCTCCCTGAAGATGCCCAAAAATGCTCTATGAGGACTACTCTAAAGAACTGATCTGCCCGGGGTGGTCCAGCACCGTCAGCGTTCTGCACTGCCCAGATCTCAAAGTAGTTTCAAAGGCCTCACTTCCACCCCCAAACAAAAACAAAAAAAAAGAGGAAGTAACATAAAGGTTTGTGAAAAACCATCTCCACACACTTCCAAGCCTCCTGGCCTCTACAGCTGGTGATAATGGACGGCTACCCAAAACAAGGCAGGCTGGTTAGTGGTTGCTGAACTTGGAAGGCCTCTCAGGGGTTTGGAGTTGTCTCAAGATTATCACCATCCAGGCTGAGCCCACGCTGAGCAAAGACAGAGACCAGGAAACACCCTACTCTTTGTCACCTCTTAATCCTGATAGGTGGGCGCAGGGGAGAGCACATTCTTTCAGCGATAACAAAAAAACCTGAACAAAACCCGCTTGATTTTCCTCAGCGTGAAAGATGCGGCCAAAAGTTTCTAATATATTATCCCTACTAAGAAATTCAAAGCAGTTTCCCTCACTTTGTAATCAGGAAGTTTACAGGCAATGTCTCTACTTTGGAGAAAGTGGGAGAGGCATCATTTGATGAAATAAGTTGACCAAATTCATTTATTTGGTCAAACAGGCAGATACTTAAAAAAACAAAACAAAACACACGGACAATAACGAGTGTACCGAGGCTGGCAACCTCCTTGCAGCAGCTAAGGAGGTTTTCCATTGAGAAAACCTAAGAGTAGATGTTTTCTAGGGGAGCTGACTGAGGGGGTTCCCAGAGGAACAGGTTTCAGATAACAAAGACATCCACCCCACGACCCACAACCAGAAACCCCGTAACAAAGACATCCACCCCACGACCCACAACCAGAAACCCCATCACCTCCTGGGTACGAGATTGTGCTTTATTGTGTGGCTACGGGATTTTTATCTTACACCACTTTTCCCTCGTAAATCAAGCGAGAGAAAGAATTGCAACAAAGCAAAACTTCAGCGAGGGTGGTTTATGCACCGAATCGTAAAACCCTTTCTTTCTGAAGGTGGTCTTGTAAAACAGGCCTTACAATGACCACAAAATACAACGGCGGAGACTGTTCCAGGCAACCTCGGGGCCCTTCCTACGGATTCAACACTCGGTGGCCCGCGGACTGCACCCTCCAAAACCGAGTCCAACAGATCACCGGCCGTGCTGGTGTGTGTGTGCGTGTGCGTGTGCGTGTGTAGGAGTTGAAAAGCCTCACACGGATGTGACTAGGGGAGACTCTAGATCTCAGCCCAAATGCTTGTTTGGCTCCTAGGGGAAACAGAGGCAGGGTTGCAACCGGGCTCACCCCGTCCCGTAGCTGGCGTAACCTATCTTCTAAGAGCCTCGCTAGTGTGCACCGACTCGCAGCTCTTACCTGGCTGGCGCTTGGGGACGCGGGAAGACAGTAAGGGACTGCACAGGCTGAGGCCGGCGGCGACGAGCAGTAAGCGCCCCGGCCCCATTGTCCTGTGACAGCCCGCGCGGCCAGACACCTTCCGTCGCCTGCTTTCTTCTGAGAAGTTCGTAGGGAGACTGCGGGCGACCAGAGGCGACTGCGCGGCCGCCTGGGTATTTGGAGGCGGTTCAGGGGCGTGAGGCGGGGCTCCGCGGGCTATGCGCGTGCTCGCGGCCCCGGCTCGCGCCCGCAGCCCCTCACCCGGAACGCGAGGCTCCAGATGCTCCACCCCGCCAACCCCGACGCCTACCCCCGTGCGGTTGAGCCGCGAGTCTGGGAGTGTGACTCAGCTCCGCCAGATCCTAGGATAGCGCCTGCGGCCGCTTCAATGACCCTCCTGGGACGCGGAGCTAGACTAGGGCCGGTCGCGGTGCGCCTAGTCTCCTTCCTCCCTCCCCGCGTCCGCGCGCGCTCGCCAAGTTTGAAGTTTAGCTAAAAGTTGGCGAGTGGCTTCTGTGTTTGCAATTTAGGGGAGATGCATTTAAAGGTTGATGCTGTAGTGACAGGGATGTCCCCCAGATGTGTGGACTGAATGTTTGACATTTCTCGAAATAATTCATTTTGCGAGCTTAGATGGGTCGCGTCGAGCCTTTAATCTTCCAGGCGAGTGGAATTGGCCATAGGCACCTAGCCGCAAGTTCTCCAAGCTCTTGTCGCCTCAGGTCGCCCGAAGCCGTGCCACCACCCTAGTGCCCAGGGCGATGCCTGGGTGCCTACAGCCAGAAGGATGCGGTGTGGTGGGTGGTGGGGCGACACTGGGGAATTTTAAAGGGTCTTTCCCATACTATGGATATGGGAGAGAGAGCCCAGTTCGAGGAGGAGCCCGCAGCTTATTTTTCTTAGAGTCTAGTGAGGGAAACTTTAGGACAAAACCGATAATGGATCCTGCTTCTCCATCCTGTGTTTCTGAAAAAGCCACACCCCCAAAACATTGCAGCTCAGGACTCTTAAGTGCCATGGTTGTCTTAGTTAGGGTTTCTATTTTGCTATGATGAAACACCACAATAAAAGCAATCGTGGGGCGGGGTGGGGGAGGGAAGGGCTTATTTGTCTCACACTTCCATATCACTGTTTATCATTAAAGGAAGTCAGGACAAGCCGTGGAGGCAGGAGCAGAGCCATGGAGGGTGCTGCTGCTTACTGGCTTGCTATTCAAGTTTTGCTCAGCCTGCTTTCTTATAGAATCCAGGACCACTATCCTAGGGGTGGCACCGTCCACAAAGGGCTAGGCCTTCCCCCATCAATCACTAATTAAGAAAATATCCTATAGGTGTGTGTACATCCCAAACTTTTTAAAAAAAAGTTATTTATTTATTATGTCTACAGTGCTCTGCCTGCATGTATGCCTGCACATCAGAAGAGGGAACCAGATCTCATTATAGATGGTTGGGAGCCACCATGTCGTTGCTGGGAATTGAACTCAGAACCTTTGGAAGAGCAGTCAGTGCCCTTGGCCTCTGAGCCATCTCTCCAGCCCAGTACATCCTGAACTTAAGGAGGCAATTTCTTAGTTGAAGTTCTCTCCTCTCAGATGAGTGTGTCAAGTTGACATAACACTAGCCAGTACTCTGCACGTCCTGGCAAAGGCTCTCGGAAATGGCAATTTTGCTTGAAGACTATTTTCCCTAATTAGAATCTCAACATTTCAAACAATGGAGAAAACAGCATCAAAGGCCATCTCCTCCTCCCCTCAGAGCTGCCTCACATGGTCTTCATAAGTTGCTCAGTCGGTTACAAAATAACGCAGCTAGACTATGCTACTTAAAATCTTTTCCATTGGAATCTCTTGAGAAACATCTTTTAGGGTGGGTGGGGACCGTTAACATATTTCTGCACACATTAATAACATGCCATTGTTTCCTCACCTCTTTGAAATGCTGTGGGGTTTTTAAGTTCGTCACATTTATGAACCATAGGCAAGAAAAAGAAAAATGGTGCAATAAACCCAGGTAATAACATTGAGATGCTCCAGGTGATTGTAAAGACACTGGAAATTCAGGAAAGTAATAAAACAAGTGACAAGTTTTCACTGTTCAAAGATACAAAGTATAGTATTTTTTCTTTATCTGCAGACACATTTCTTTTCTTTTCTTTTAAAGATTTGTTTATTATTTATACAGTATTCTGCCCACACGTGTGCCTGCACACCACAAGAACACACCAGATCTCATTACAGGTAGTTGTGAGCCACCGTGTGGTTGCTGGGAATCGAACTTGGGACCTTTCGGAAGAACAGATGGTGCTCTTGACCTCTGAGCCATCTCTCCAGCCCTGCAGACAGATTTCTAAGCCTCCCTTGGGAAGGCTGAAAGCTGTAGAGTACCAAACCCTATATGCAGGACAGTTTCTGCCTGTAACTTCTGTTGCATTGCCCTTTAGTGGGAGAGTTAATCTGTTCTTCCGTGTTGTGATGCCCTCTGTGTATTGCTGTCCTGTGCTTTGGGATCATTGTTAAGTAAAATAAGGGCTACTTAGTCACAACCACTGGGACCGTAACAGACACTGTAAGACTGAGATGGCTGTTAACAAGGGTGTAGTGTATATCCCGTGGATGCACTGGATAAAATGATTCATTCATAAAGCCCTGGGCTAGACTAGGGTAAGACTGATCATTTTTTTAAAAAAGATTTATTTTGTTTCTGAGTGTCTTGCCTTGCATGTAAGAGTTTGCACCACATGCACGCCTGGTGTCCACAGAGTTCAGAAGAGAAGGCATTGGGTTCTCTGAAACTGGAGTTAGAAATGGTTGAGCCACTGTGTGGGTGCTGGAACCAAACAAGGTCCTCTGCTAGAGCAACGTGTGCGCTTAACCCCTGTCCCCCCCCTGACCCCCCCCCGCTGCCCCCTACTTCCGCCCCCTACCCCCCCCCCCCCCCCCAGCTGTCAACCCAGTTCTTGGAGTAAGTTTTCAACATCCTTCCTAGAGCTGTTTTAAAACTTTATTTCTGGAAATTTCCACTTAATATTTGGCCATTGGAGAAAGAAACCATAGAAACTTGAGAAAACAGGGCCTTAATCTTCCGCCTTTGCGTCTGTGCTCTTTATTAGTGTCAGGTTTCTGTGCATTATTCAATAATTATTCAAATAAACATATGTGGGTCTATAACCTTTAAAAAAATGTCAAAGAGTAGTTGGAGAGATAGCTTGCATGCATGCATACCGGAGTGCCATCCCCGGAATCCATGTATGTGAAAGCCAATTAGGGTGGTATGAGCTTTTAATGCTAGGACTGGGGAGGCAAGCGGGGACAAGCTGGTTCCTGGGATTCCCTGGCCGGACAGCCTAACCTACCCAACAGGCCCCAGGCTAGGAGGAGATCCTATCTCAAAAAAGTGGGTAGGGCTTGAAGAATGACACTTGATGTTCATTCCCCTTTAAATGCACTCACACACGTATAGGCTTGAACACACACACACACACACACACACACACACACACACTCGCGCACACACACGCACACACAGAAATGGTAGAAGGAGAGGATGCTATGGGGAGCTTTTACATTAGAACAAAATGTACCTGGGAGGAAGAGGGCTCTTGAAATAAACGAAGTACTTAAATTCTCCGCATATTTACTAAAGTATCTCTCAGAATGTGGCTGCCTGGAGCAAAGGGAGGGGGAACGGAATAAGAATAATCTCCTTGTATTCGCTAAGAATTATGAATTTTCTTAAGAGATTTGTTTTTATTTTTATTTATTTTATTATTATTATTTTTTTTGGGGTTTTTTTTTTTTTTTTTTTTTTTTTTTTTTTTTTTTTTTTTAGACAGGGTTTCTCTGTGTAGCCTTGGCTGTCCTGGACTCTCTGTGTAGACCAGGCTGGCCTCAAACTCACAGCGATCCGCCTGCCTTTGCCTCCCAAGTGCTGGGATTAAAGGCGTGCGCTACCACAGCTGGCTGAGATTTATCTTTAAATTCGATATGTATAGTCTTTTTTTCCCCTGATTGTATGTCTGTGCACTGCTCACAGAGGCCACAAAAGGGCATCAGCTCTCCTGCAACTGGAGTTACAGAAGGTTATAAGCTGCCGCGTGGGTGCTGGGAGCTGAACCCAGCGCGGCAAGTGCTCCTAAACGCTGAGACATCTCTCCAGTCCCAGATTATGAATTATTAATTCTGTAATTTACAAAAAAAATTTTGAAACTACTTTCGAAAGCAATTGTAACTTTTAGCACTTACAAGTATACACCGCTGGATTCCCATCCTGTCCTGATGTACTAAAAATCTGAGAGCTCCCACACCAAAGTTTAGAGTGAGACATGGTGTTCAGACTTTAGCACGGACCAGAGTCGGCTCTTAGATTTAAGCCACAGTGCTGGGCTGCCGCCGCTTGCGGGCTGTGGGCAAAGTGAACACAGTTTGTCAACCATGGCTTTAGGAGACCCCAGTGAATTAATGTGGTTCCAAACCCGGTTGTAGCTCGCCTTTGTTTCTTTGTGGGTTCTTCTTTTTCCCACTCCTTAATCTTCCCAGTTTCACCCCCTAACACCAGGTAGGAGAGAGACAAGAAGAGAGGGCAGAGAGGAATTAGGAAAATCCCTGACTCTAATTTCTTTCCTTTTGTTTCTTCTTTAAACACAGCTACCAAAAAACAACCTCATCAAATGACCAACCAAATAACCCACCTGGCCTCTCAGGGCCCAGACAAGTATGTACCCTTTGAAAGGTTCCTGGCTTTCCAAACGTCACACAATCACAGAAATTATCTGCAGCTGGTAAAACCAAGCTTCTGCTAGAGCACGAGGCAAATCACAGTCAGCTGCTGTGGACAGTCCGCATCAGCCTCACATTCCTACATCTGGGGCTAAAGCAGATGCACGTTCTTATAATATTCCTGGGTTTTCTAAAAGAAATCAAAATTCCAGAATTTGTATAACACCAGGAATGGTGGTGTGTTATCTATAATCTCAGCACCAGACATACACAGGCAGGGGAGTTGCAAGTTTTAGGCCAGCTTGAAGCAACATGGCAAGCCCTTGTCTGAAACAGAATCAAACTAGTATTCCACACTCACTTGTCCTTCGACGTCCAGAAGCAATTGGTTTCAGGATCTCTAAGGAAAGCCAGATCTAAGGATATGCCATGTCCTTGATCGTGTGTGCATACAACCGAACACACATCCTTTGTTATACTTGAAATCATCTCTCAATAGTTGTGTTTAATAGAACAGAAATGTGGTGCAAGTAGTTGGTATTTTCCTTGTTTTGGGAAAAATCTGGACATGTTCACTACAGATAAAATTTCCCCCTAAATATTTCCCAGTCTGAGTTAATTGAATTGAGACAATGGAATCCTCAAACATGGGCTGAGTTTAATTTGTAACTTTCTTTTTTTAATGTACATTTTATTTATTATAATTTATTAACATCATATCCCCATTGTTATCCTCTTCTTGTTGTTGTTGTGGTTTTGGTTTTTTTTTTTTTGAGACAGGGTTTCTCTATGTAATCTTGGCTGCCCTGGACTCACTTTGTAGATCAGGCTGGCCTTGAACTCACAGCGATCCACCTGCCCCTGCCTCCCAAGTGCTGGGATTAAAGGCGTGCGCCACCACACCCGCTTATCCTCTTGCTCTCATCTTCCCATTCTCACCCTCTCTCTTCTCCTCCCCTAGACCTCTGATGGGGGGTGGGGCCTCCTACCCCAACTGTCTGGAGACAGGCTGTTAGTTCTCATCAGGATAGCCTGCATCCCCTTCCTCTGTGTGCCCGCTAGGCTGTCCTTAAAATCACACATGAAAATGTGCATGGGCTTCCTGAATGGACATTAATATATACACACGGCCCTGATTCTTTAAAACAAGTTTATCACCTTTTCTATTTTTAGTTGTGTGTGCGCGCACCTGAGCACTCACAGGTGTGCACGGCCTGTCCCTATTTTAACTTGCCTGGCACCAAACAGTGTGGGTCATTGGCCATCTGCCCACACTGATGGTCTATACCAGTGTTTAAAAACAAACATAGCTTCATCATGGTGTAAATTTTAATCTCAGGATGTTAGGAGCACTGTTCCTTTCAGCCACTATTCTACCTGTTTCAGGTACTGTTTCCACGCCTCTATTCAGAGCTCTCCAAAGATAATAGAATATTCTAGGAACTGGCCTAGTAATTTCCTTTTAGCAGCTAGAGGTGGTAACACGAGAGCCTCTGCCCCATGGGAACACAGGAAGTGAGGCGAGGCACTTCCTGGTCTGTCTCAGACCTCCACATCTGTTTTTCAAGCAGGTTTAACTAAGTTACAAGCTACCCAGGAGGAGACCTGCTTTTGTTTGTTGTTGTTACAAACCTGTACTAGGTATTTTGGGTTTAGAAATAGGATTTGTGTCCACTAATTAACCCCCCCCCTCCCCGGGGGGAGTGGTAAAGCGCCTGTGTGGCTCTGGTTACTGAGCAAAGGTCGGATTCGGTGTCTGTTGAAAACAAGATTTTTGTTCATCAGGCCACTGTGGTGCACACTTGTAACCTCAGCACTTGAGAGGCAAGGGCAGGACCAGCAGCGGTTCACGACTAGCCCCAATACTTTCTATGGTGAGTTAGAGGTCGGCTGGGTTACATGAGATTCTGTCTTAAAAGAGAAACTTCAATTCCTGTATACTAAGCTCTAGTGTGTTTTAGCTCAGAGGGTTTAGGTTCTAAGGAAAACGGGGTGATGACCAAGTCCATACCCCCTGTTTTATGTGGAAGGCTGCTCAGTTAGCACTAGACCATCAGCAAAAGCCCGGTCCACTCCAGGTGTCTATCTGAAGTGGCACTGGACTCCTGAGGGGCAGGGGAAGGTGTGCGTACAGTCCTCACCCCATTTCCAGACTCCTGTCTGGATCTGTTTATAAGGTATTGCCAGGCACTAAACTAAAGAACCTCAAAAACACAAGCACGGTTGCTGGAACAGTGGTTCTCAACCTGTGGGTCGCGACCCCTTTGGTAAACACTGATCTCCAAAAATATTTACGTTACGATTCATGTCGGTAGTAAAATTACAGTTATGAATTAGCAACAAAAATAATTTTATGGTTGGGACCAGCATACCATGAGGAAGCGTATCAAAGGGTCACAAGCATCAGGAAGGTTGAAAACCGCTGAGCTTAGAGACTACTTTAACCTAGTCTCAGTACCAGAGGCAATAGCACTTTCAAAAGCTAACTGGCAGTAAGATCTAACACACACAGAAGTCTTTGAAAGTACAGAGCGCTCTGACCACTCACAGTTCTGTGGTTGCTTCTTGAGATATTTGAGGAACACCACTAACCCCCACTTAACCACAAAAAATCATAAAGGTCACATCATAAATAGTAACTCTAATTAGTGTCCGTATACACCCCCACACCCGGCCCTGGGGCCTCCACATCACAGCTGTGATCTTTTATACCACACAGTGATGACACAGGTTGCTCTCTTACTTGGCCTTTGTAAGACTGAGACCTCTAGAGAGATCTCTAGTCTATTCCCGGAGTCCCCACTAAGAGACGGAGTCCGTTGTTGATGCAAATGCATAGGAATAGGAATTTATTGAGCCATCGCGATGGGGTCTGTCCAGCTCTTTCAAGCGCAGACCCCGAGAAACAGAGGCACAGGCCTTTTATAGGTTTCAGACAAAGAAATGAGTTTTACAGTATGTGATTGGTTGGCGTTTAGGCAGAAAAGCTGCAAGCAGGGAGTTACTAGTCTTGGCGTTTGGTGGTTGGATAATGGGTGGATGGGCAAGTCAACCTATGGGAAAGATTGGTTGAAGCAGTCACAGGGGGCGTTCAGGAACTTTTTTAGTTGGGGAGGGGTGGTGGAAATTTTAAACACAGCTGGTTGTCCTTGAGTCCAGCTGGACCCTGAGCACAGACTGAGACCTTGAGTCAAATTGGACTCTTCAAGGTTTTCCTGTCCCTGCCACACACACACAGAGTGATCTGCTATCTCTCTGTCCTTGGTTCAAGCTGGACCTTCTAGAAATTTACATACTTTGGCCTTAATGGGGGTCCATAAGGGGCCTGGTTCCTTCACCTTGGCCACTAAGCTTCCTGAATAATGTACACATAATGTGCTCTGGAGCTCACAGAGCACATACTTGGAGAGTGACTGGGGCAGCAGGTGCTTGGGCTGGGCGCAGTGGCACACATCACTAGTCCCAGCCCTTGGCGGCTGAGGCAGGTGTATCTCTGTGAGTTTAAGGCTAGCCTGGGCTACATAGTGAGACTGTATATTAAAACTAACTCAAACATCAGGAGCCACTTTCAAGCTTCTTGACTAAAGACATCTCTTGTAATAGTGGAAACATGATCATGACAAAATACAGGAACCAGCTTAGTAAAGATGATTAAAGTATCAATTGTTTACTGTTAATGGTCTATAAGGGATAAAGAGTCAGGTGGGGGCAGGGGGGATGCTCAGTGGGGAAGGGGTTCGCTGCACAGGCACGAGGGCTGGAGTTCCAGTCCCAGTACCCACATGAAAGCTGGGCATGCTGGTGCTGGGAAGGAGGGTGGGTGGAGGCAGGTGGAGCCTAGGGGCTGGCCAGCCTGGTGAGCTGAGAGGCAAGCTCCAGGTTCAGTGAGAGAGCCTATTGCAAAAAGTAAGAGGCAAGAGTCATAGAGGAGGACGTTCAACGTTGACCCTCTGGTTCCGCACGTACATGCAGGGCCAAGCACAACCCCACAATAGGCACACGCATCCTATCCACACACTGAAAAAAATGTGTGGTTTTTTGAGACAGGATTTCTCTGTGTATCCCTGGCTGGCCTGCCTGGGACCTGCTTTCTAGACCAGGCTGGCCTCAAAATTATCGAGATCCACTTGCCTCTGTCTCCTGAGTGCTGGGATTAAAGACATGCACCACCACTGCCAGGCTTGAAAAAAATTTTCATAAGTGTCAGGGCATAAGAAAAGCTATGAGTAACTGGGAAGAAGCTGGTCAGGGCTTGTGCAGCGTAAAGAAAAACTTCTCCCTGAGTAGGATGGGTCAGTCCAGAGTGGCCTGGGTTTTGGCTTCAATGATCTCTACAAACTTGGCTCCGAGGCATGCCCGCCCCCTGCCACCCCCATTGCTTTCTTTTTTTTTTTTTTTTTCGAGACAGGGTTTCTCTGTGTAGCCTTGGCTGTCCTGGACTCACTTTGTAGACCAGGCTGGCCTCGAACTCACAGCGATCTGCCTGCCTCTGCCTCCCGAGTGCTGGGATTAAAGGTGTGCGCCACCATGCCCGGCCTCCCATTGCTTTCTTGTTGTCCTTTTTCTTCATTACGTTCCTCCTTCTCCTCTGGTCATCCACTTAGCTATGTCCCTCACAGATCTCAACAAAGGGTATTTACTCTGTGGTACCTTTAAGAACATCCCTATCTTGAGGGACAACAAAGAAAAACATTCCCAGATCCTTCTGAGGACGCTGGCTGGATCCAAGCATCTTGACTCACATATGAGGTTTTTGTTTGTTTTTTGAGACAGGGTTTCTCTGTCTATCCCTGGTTGTCCTGGATCACACTATGTAGACCATGCTGACCTTGTACTGTCTGAGATCTGCCTGCCTTTGCCTCCTGAGCATGTTGGAATTTAAAGGCGTGCACTGGGGCTGGAGAGATGGCTCAGTGGTTAAGAACACTGCCTGCTCTTCCAAAGGTCCTGAGTTCAGCTCCCAGCAACTACATAGTGGCTCACAACCATCTATAATGTAACCTGATGCCTTCTTCTGGCCTGTGGACAGAATACTGTATACATAATAATAAATTAATCTTAAAAAAAAATAAATAAAGGTGTGCACCACCACTGCTACGCAAGCGAGGTCCTTTTTTTTTTTTTTTTTTTTTTTGTCTGTATAGTGTTACTTTTATGTATATGCTTTTAGGGCTGATAACTTGGTAACGGATAACCAGTTGGTGGGCTTGGTGGGCTCGTCCCTGGGAGAGCCTACTTCTGCTCCGAGAGTTCCTTCGTTTCCTTAAGTCTTTGCCTCAGGTTGAGGCTCCATGAGATTTCTCCCTTCCATGTTAGCACGCCTATTGGTCATCGTCCATGCTCAGGTCTACGCTTATGAGGTCTCTGACCTCACAGCTCTTCTGATGTGCTCACAGGATCTTAGGATTGACATGGCTTCAACAAAGACCGTAACTATAATCAACCTGAAGAGGAAAGGGGGTTATTGCAACGTACAGTTCTACTGCACCGTCCATCATCAGTCAGTGCAGGAATTCAAAGCAGGAACGGAAGTAGAATCAATGGCTGAGTCCTCCTTACTAGTTTGCTCCCCATAGCTCGCTCAGCCAGCTTTTGTACAGCACCGAAGACCAGCCGCCTTGGGGTGGCCAGGAGACACTGGCTTGTGCTTCCAAACACTACCTTACCCCTGCCCCCCAAGTCTGGGTTCCTGTGTAAACAATTCCACTCCAACTCTCTTGTGGAGCACAGGAGAGAGAACTCAATGTCCACATCCTTGCTGCTCCTGGTCACTGTTCCCTCTTTCTAATCCTGGCAGTAGGAAGAGGAAGATTTACATTTAGGTGAAATTTACCAGCTTGCTTCTACTAAGAGCCACACTGAGGCTAATGACGTGGAAAGGAAACAAAACAAAAACAACCAAAGCCAAAGCCCAAACCAACCCCCCCCCCCCACCATACTCACAAATTGTTGTGATAGTATTGTTCTGCAGTGTTTGTCAAAAATATATGTTGCCTGGGGCTAGAGAGACGGCTCAGCCGGAAAAGCTGCCATGCTGCTTTTGCCGAGGACCCAGGTTCAATTCCTAGGGCCCACACGTTGTTTTGAAACCATCCAAAACATCCATAGCTCCGGTTCCAGGGGATCCAATGCTTTCTTCTCACAGCTGTGGACACCAGGCAAGCACATGGCACACATGGATGCATGCAGTCAAAACACTCATAGACATAAAAAAATATTTTAAATCTAAAGAAATAAAACGTAGTCTGAATCAGTTATAAAAATAGAGGATTCTACTTACTGAAAGTTCTCCACCTTAACTTCATTTTCCTCAAATAAGCATAGTTTATAATCTCTAAGGAAAATAAGACCCGCGGAAGGAAAGTAAGTGCTGAGAGTGAGGTGTTGGGGAAGGAACAGCTTGAGAGCTCAAGTTCCTGCTATAGCTTTCTCTTTCTTTTAATAGCAAATTCATTCCCTCTCCGCTTTGGGTTTTAGCTGGATACTTAGCTGCCTGTTTAGGGATCATTACAGTTTGGATGCAGTCTGTCCCCGTCTGCATAGTGAACCCATATTGAAGTTTGAGTCTCAGTGAAGATGTTGAGAGATGGGGGGATCTTTAAGGGTTAATTACACCATAGGGTCTCCACCCTCATGGCTGGAGTCACGTCTTTAAGAGACTGGACCATGGATGGGGGTGGGAGGTGTCTGTAGGGATCCGGTACGTGATGACAGAGTGGGTTGTGATAAAGCAGTGGTTGGCAACCTTTCTAATGCTGTGGCCCTTTAATGCAGTTCCTCACGTTATAGTGATCCCCAACCAGAACATTTTCATTGCTACTTCATAACTGTAATTTATGCTACTGTTATGAATCATAGTGTAAATATTCTAGTTTTCTGATGGTCTTAGGTGACCCCTGTGAAGGGTCCTTTGACCCCCAAGTTGAGAACCACTGTTACAGCAAGTGTATCCTGGGTATTGCCTCTTCCCCAGGTGTTATTATGGAATACCAAGAAGATGACGCTACCATGCTCAGATAACCTCTAGAACTTTGAATTAAATAAGCATTTTTTTTTCCTTACAAAGTGCCCAGCCTCGGGTATTTTGTTATAACCCACATAAAACAGATCGAGGTGAGGACTCCAGCAGGCTGTAACCTACTATTGGCCAATAGGAAGGAGGCAGAGGTGACCTTTGTAATTTAAAGTATTTTATTCTGAACCTCTGAGAGGAATCAGTGGTAAGTAGAAGGCCAACTGGTCAACCTGGATCTCTGGCTTGCCTGTGGATCCGCTCACCTATAGAAGGTTGCGCTTGAGGTCCTGTGTCTCGTCCTATGGCAGCTTCCTTTGTGCCTTAATCTGCACAGCCCTGGGTACATGTCTTCATTCCCTGAAGAGCCCCACGGAGGGCTGAGTTGGAATTATTACGACAAACTAAAAACCACATTCATGTAATTCAGTAACATTTATTTTACATAAAACAATTTTCAAAGAATACATTTAAAAACCATCTAGATACTGATTTTATAGCATTACAAAAAAATTGAGAGGCACAATTGAAGTATTCAGATAAATTGTGAGGGGTGAAGGTGGGGGCCTGTAACTGCTATCTATGGTGTTCCATGTGACTCCTCCTCATATAGGAGCCTTTCCATGAGGCAGTAGTGCACTTTGAGTAAATTGAATAAATCACATAAAATATATACTTTTATACAGAAAGTGTTATTGTACTATCACTTTCAATTACTTATAAAAAACTTCATTTTTGAATTGCACAAAAGTTCTCTTTAAAACCGGTAATTCCCAGAAGACAGGGCTTAGAACTATATGTCTAAATAATTCATTACAAATTAATTAGAGCTCTATTTCTCCACAGATAAAAAAAAAAAAAACAATCTATGAAGAATTACATCATTTAAGTGGGACATTTAAATTTTTTTTTTCATAGGAAAATAGGTTTATACATTTGTCCCTAGTCAGCTAAGCTTTCTCCTCCTACTTTCAAACAAATCACTGGGTGTTCGGAGGTTTCGTTTGGAGTACCCATCCATGCCACCATACAATGTGTGTGTGTCCCACCGGCCCATCCTGCCTGTCACTCTGCCGTAGTTTCCAATGATCAAAAAGGCACGTGGCTACATTCTTCACAACAGTTTTGGTCTTAAAAGAAAAAAAATTACACGTTTTTAAGCAGTGATCTCAATCATGTTTTAAAACAAAAATACTAGGCAAACCCATTCCTCAAGGCAGGCGGTGCGTGGGCCCACGGGCTCCCGGCAGGCACCTCACTTTCCGTAGAACTTCTTGTTGAGCAGGTATATGAGAAGGTTCACGTTCACCTTCACCTTATCGAACATCTTCATCACAGCCACACCTTCATACTGCATCTGAAGCAGGTCCTGGAACCAGAGAGATGACAGACCCTCTCGGTGTGATGTCATAGTTAAAAAAAACAACAACAACAACAACAAAAACCAAATCATGCTAGAAGAGTCAATGGCGAGAAAGACCCGACTGATAATCCTGACGGTGCTTTCAGAAACATTAGTATGTTTAAAAATACAGGCTGAGTCGGGACTCAGAATCCTGAGCCCTAGCCCTGGGGACTTCTCATGTGGCAGCTCTGAGGTGAGAGTTGCGTTTCAGTAAGTTCGGAGGTAACAGTGAGCGATGCTGTGGCCAGGGTGTGGCACTTAGAGAATGACTGCCCTGTGTGGAAGAAAGCGGCCTGAAGGCGGTGAGGGGAGCTGGGGTTATAATTTGGTGGTACAGAGCTAGTGTGCGTATATGAGAGGTTCTGGGGTTGAGTTTCAGCAGCAGGGGAAAAAAAAACTGCGTGAAAGAAGATTATTATCCAGTTAATATCAGAGGCAATTATCACCTCAGTCTTAAAATTAAAAAGTTACAGTGTGTGTATGTGTTGTGTGTGTGTGTGTGCATGTGTGTGTGCGTGAGTGTATGTGTGTGTGCGTGTGTGTGCATGTGTGTGTGCGTGTGTGTGCATGTGTGTGTGCGTGAGTGTGTGTGTATATGTGTGTGCGTGTGTGCATGCATGTGTGTGCTCACAAGTGTGTGTGTGAGCGTGCATGCGTGTGTATGTGTGTGTGCACAAGTGTATGTGTGTGTATGTGTGTGTATGTGTGTGAGCGTGCATGTGTGTATGTATGTGTGTATGTGTGTGAGTGTGCATGTGTGTGTGTGCACGCACATGCACAAGGCATGCATGTGGAGGTCAGAAGACAACTTGTGAAAGCAGGTTCTCCTTCCCCCATTTAAGTTCCGGGAGTTCTCAGGGTTCCTGGAATTCCCCTCAGGCTGTTGGGCTTTTTAAAGTGCTATTGTTGGGAACTGTGTAAGGCAAAGAGAGCCACAGGCCCGCGTAGGAAACCCCAGCTCACCTGAATATTGAGCTGCACTTTTTCCATCTCAACACCGAGGAATTTGGATCTGACGTCAAAGATGCCCACATCCTCAGTCGCGATGATGTCGAATGTAACGTTCTTAAACCTATTGAAGAGGAGCAGGCAGACACATGCAATCACAAGCAAACCCTTAGAGAAGAAACCAACAGAGCCTCAGCTTAGGACCCGTGAGCAGCTGCTGTGAAGATCCCAGGGCAGCCAAACACGCCCCATCTTCTCCTCCTCACTCCATTTCCTGACCGTCCAGTCTGAAGGCCACCTCTGGGGTCTCAACAAGACGCTTTTTTTTTTTTTTAAATTACAAAGGAAATAGCAGGTGTGATCCTTGGACACTGACCTATACTGCTGTTGGGGCAGCAGAGTAAACTAGGTGGTAATCTTTTTTTTTTTTTTTTTTTTTTTTGGTTTTTTTGAGACAGGGTTTCTCTGTGTAGCCTTGGCTGTCCTGGACTCACTTTGTAGACCAGGCTGGCCTCGAACTCACAGCGATCTGCCTGCCTCTGCCTCCCGAGTGCTGGGATTAAAGGCATGCGCCACCACGCCCGGCTCTAGGTGGTAATCTTTATAGAAATTTCGAGAGAGGAAGAGGTGCGTTCTCAGAGCTTATAGAGTCAGGTTTTGTGGGTCATGCTCTGGAAGAAGGAGGTGGTCAGAGAGGAGGCCAAGCCAGTGGCTGACTTTTCTTGAGATAAAAGAAGACAGGAGGGGTAGGTATGAGGCTCATGGTCCCCTGCAAAGGCAGAAACATGGTGTGGCTGCATGCCTGGTCTGCCTGCATGCATGGGGTGCGTGCATACTCAGTGTGCCTGCATGCATGGGGTGCCTGCATGCCCAGTGTGCCTGCATACTCAGTGTGCCTGCATACATGGGGTGCCTGCATGCCTGGTGTGCTTGTATGCTCAGTGTGCCTGCATGCATGGGGTGCCTGCATGCCCTGTGTGCCTGCTGGGGCTGTGCATCAATGTTTCCCGTAGTCCTTCCACCTTGAATTCACACATTCCGGGCACTCTGTTGTAGGTGGTTCTGACCAGAGGCTGGTTTTGAAATGCAAAGACCCGTTTAGCAACTGTTGGTAGCTCTTGCACCAGGATCAAAAGGCAGCCTTTCACACTCACTTCCTGGACTCCTTTCTCTCAAAGGGACCAAGACAGACCCTGGGATCCAAATAGCGGACAAACCATAGAATGCCTTACTTCCGGGTACACACCCTGCTGATCCCATCAGCACCAAGGCTGAAAGTCTGAGGGAATAAGCCTAGTGATCTGTGATCTAGGCACAAACAAATCCTTCTGAGCAGCCCAGGGGAGCCGAGGCACGCTTAGTCTTGGGTGTGAGCGGAGGGCAGGTGTGTTCTCAGAAGCCTGGGCAGTACTTACTGGTTGGTTTGAAGGTCATCTATGCCCAGCAGGACGCCTTTGTCATGTAGCTTTGCTGCTGTGTACCTCACCGGCTTCACTCTCTTTGTTCCTTTGGGCTCTGCTTTTCCATCCAGTTTAATTGATCTCCGAGAATTTCTAAGCAAATGAGAGAAGAGCAGAGCACCTGCCTGTCAAGAAGTTCCAGACAGTGCGGCAGCCATGCACAGAGTGACCCCATTGTACCCAGGGGGCTCCCCTGGACTGACTCTCTGTTTCCCATCTCGACAGGAAGTGACAATGGTCCCTGTGCTCTGGGATTGCTTTCCTAGGCGAATGAAGTTGGCGTTTAAATAAAAAGTATGTTGTGTTTGCAGGCACAGTATCTTATAAGGCACAGCAGGTAATCCTGGAGTAATTACATGAACTTTCCGTTCCAAAGTGAAGGTATTAATGAAACTTCCTTAATTTAGTCAACACTCCTTGGCCAGCCCCATTCCAAATATATACTTTATATGTACTACGTTCCAAATATATACTTCATACATACTATGTTCTAAATATATGCTTTATACATATCACTTTGCATTTTCCAAAATGAACAGTTTCATGGTGCTTTGAAATTAACGCATTCCTTTGCTTTTCACCCCATTTAAACTTTCCTAGCACTACCTGAGGATCTGGCACTCCTAATCCCATGTTAAACATGAGGAACTAGAGACCACACACTGCAAGAGAGCCTTGGAACCCGCAACAGGGCCACAGAGCTTGTGGCTTAAAGTTGCTGTGACAGCCATGTGAAGCCAAACCACAGGCAATCATTTTCTACTGAATATTTGCTTGGTTGGTTTCTTCTTCTTGGGTAGATTGTTAAAGGAGGATACTGTCTCTCTTATTCAGACTTCCCGTGAGGAGTCCCATCGATCTTCCTACACAGTATCGTTTCCTCCTGCTTTTTCTGCAGACAGAGGTTATCTGAAAAGACTGTATCACACATTTAAGTGGCTAATTAAAATTTAATCAGCATTGATCCAGTCTAGGGATAAGAATAATTATCAGCAAAGAATAGTCACTGAGAGTCATTATATTCTATGTAAAAAAAATTATAATTTGTATACTAATGGATACGAGAGAAAGCTGCCAAATTTGGCCTATTGTGTCAATAATGACTTTTTTTAAAAAATCAACAAGGAATTTTAAATGATTAAATTTTAAATCAATGCCGGGCCTGGTGGCGCGCACCTTTAATCCCAGCATTTGGGAGGCAGAGGCAGGTGGATCTCTGTAAGTTCGAGGCCAGCCTGGTCTATAAAGAGAGTTTCAGGACAGGCAGGGATGTTGCACAGAGAAACCCTGTCTCAAAAAAAATTTTTTTAAAAATCATTAAGTTGTTCTGTGCAATTAGAAAATACCTGACTTATCAAACACTATCAGATAAAAATCATTAATATTCACGAATCCTGTTAGCATACATGTGCTGGATAGTTTTATGTCCACTTGTCTCGATATAAAGTCCTTTGAGACCTTAGAGTCAATTTAAAGTCCACCGAGGGAGCCCCAGTTGAGAAAATGCCTGCATAAAATTGGGCTGTAGGCAAGCCTGTAGGGCATTTTCTTATTAGTGACTGACGGGAGCCCACTGTGTGTGGTGCCATGCCTAGCCTGGTGGTCCTGGGTTCTATTACAAAGCAGGCAGCGAACTGGGCGGTGGTGGCGCACGCCTTTAATCCCAGCACTTGGGAGGCAGAGGTAGGCGGATCACTGTGAGTTTGAGGCCAGCCTGGTCTACAAAGTGAGTCCAGGACAGCCATGGCTACACAGAGAAACCTTGTCTCAAAAAACCAAAAAAACAAAACCAACCCTCCCCCCCAAAGTAGGCAGAGAAAGCCCTGTGGAGCAAGCCAGTAAGCAGCATCCCTCCGTGGCCTCAGCATCAGCTCCTGTCTCAGTGACGCACTGATTAGGACATGTAAGCTAGTAGGAAGACTCTTTCCTCCTCAGGCTGCTCTGGTCATGGTTCTTGTCAGGCACAGAAGCCGAATTCGAACAGTTCCAAACAAGCCCGTGCCACCACCAGTGCTGCCGTCGCCTCCAACGAATCATGACCTTGTGAGTGAACACGCGGGGTATCTGAACTTACTTTCTTTTTAGGTTGTCTACACAAGTCTTGATGTAGGTGTCGTAATAATTAATTTGATCTTCATAAAATGCTGCCTTCTTATTAAGTGCATTCAGAGTCTGCTGAAGCTTCGACAGTTCGGCTTTCCGGAGCTTGCGGTAGATCCTTTGATTTCGAATATCCTGAAACAAGTGAAGGCTATAATGACGGGCTGAAGCGAGACTTGCTCAGGGCGTCTGATACTTTAGAAGAAGAAAAGCAAGCAGCAGGGCCAGCGTATACCTGCTGAGTCTAGTTTATCTCAGGCACCTTATTATATATATTAACCCAACACAACACGTTGTTATCGCTTTCTGCTATGGTTTATTTTAAAACGGTTACTAAAGGCTTCCCCTCCCACCCATGAGAGAAGTGGGCGGGTGAGATGCCTCACTCAGGAACGGGCTTTCACGAGGACTTGAGTTCAGATTCCCAATACCCACATAGAAGCTAGGCATGGCGGTTCATATGTGTAACCCCCGAGCTGGGGTGGGGATGGGAGGGCGAGGGGGCTTAGGGGCAGGACAGGGACAGGGAGACCTTGCAGGGGGGCCTCACTGGCCAGCCAGTTAGTTAGCTGAAACTACCATGAGATTCAGGTTCAGTGAGATACTGTCTCAAAACACAAGATAACGAGCTATAAAGAATGACAGCCAATGCTGGCCCCTGGCTCTCGCATACCTACTCATAGAAAAATATACTACACACACACACACACACACACACACACACACACACACACTTCACAGACCCCCCCCCTCCGCCCCCAAGCCAAAAATGTAATGTGAGAATCACCAAATAGTTTAAGGGGGGGGGGGAAGCACAAAAGCCTGGAATGTATCTCTCAGTTGGCACAGAGCTTGCTTAACAGCAGGGATGAAACCCTGGGTCCTGTCTCTAGCAGTAAATTAGGCACGATGGTGTACACTTGAGGCAGAGGCGAGCTGGTCAGAAGTTCAGAAGTTCAAAGCCTTCCTGGACTAGATAGGAGCTAAAGAGGAATACAGGAAACTGTCTCCAAGTCAGGAAAGAGAAAAAGCACAAAGAAAACACCAGCGAGAGAAATGTGACTTCTTCAGACTGCTTTGAACTTTCCTCTTTGAAGACTATTTTAAGCCAAAAAAAGAAAAAAAAAAGTTTCTGTTTACACGTTATTTCACGTTAGTGGTGGGTTCTCACGCCCTGCAGTGACTCAAAACTGAAAACCACCACAGCTGACCAGGGTCTCCACTTCTATGGTTCCCACATTACGGATCTGAACAAATAAGAACTGAAAATATGGAGGAAAAAGAAAACTGTCTTTGTAATGAGCGTATTTAGCTCTTTCTCCTATTACTCCCTAAGCAGCAAAGTTGTAACACATACTTATGCAGCATTTAGATTGTATTTGGAATTGTACGTCCCTAGATAATACACAAGGGAAGATGACACACACTTGTTGGTCCCAGCCACCTCAGAGGCCGAGTCAGGAAGATCACTTGAAGCTGGGAGTGAGTCAGTCTTGGCAGCACAGTGAGACACCACTTCATTTGACTTTTCAGTAAGATGCACACAGGAGGGTGGGAATGGCTCCTATGCAAATATGATGCATTTCGTATGAGCGAGCTGAGCATTCATGGACTCTGGTTTATTTGCTGGAATCCTAAACCCAATTTCCTCCCTTAAGCAAGAAATGACTATACTTAGATTTAAATAGAGTTTCTAGAATACAGTTGTTGAGGTTTTTGTTGTTGTTGTTGTTGTTTATTTATTTATTTATTTTTGCCTTCTTGCTTATAGATTTTCTTTTCTTTTTTTGTTTTTTGAGACAGGGTTTCTCTGTGTAGCCTTGGCTGCCCTGGACTCGCTTTGTAGACTAGGCTGGCCTTGAACTCACAGCGATCCTCCTGCCTCTGCCTCCTGAGTGCTGGGATTACAGGCGTGTGCCACCACACCCAGCTTCTGCTTATAGATTATGAGAATTGTATTAAAATTAAACTTGCAGATCTAGGTTTAAGAAGTCACTCAGTGAAGGCTAAGGGGATTTCTCCGTAGGCAAAAGTGCTTGCCATGCAAGCCTGATAACTTGAGCTTAATGCCCAGAATCCAGATAAAAGGTCAGATGTGGTGGCATGCGTCTGTAGTTGTAGCATTCCTGCAGTGAGATGGAAGGTGGCAACAAGAGCTGGCCGGCTAGCCCGGAGTATTCTGCACAGCAGAGAGAAACTCTGCCTCAGAAAGGTGAGGGTTGTGACCTCACAGAGGTTGTCTCCTGACCTCCACACATATACTGCAGTACATATGTGCTGACAGTCAGACACACACACACACACACACACACACACACACACACACACACACACACATTTTCTCTTTCTCAATAAAAATAATTTAAAACTGGAGCCTGTTTAACACTATCTTTTCTCTGTGAAAATATTAAAACCTATTGTTTCAGGAATTCAAAGCTATATTCCCGTATACTTTCTGAAATAAAAATTCATTACTAAACGGAGTCTTCCCATTGATGACAAACAGCATTGATTTCTCTATTTCATATTATCCAAGAGGAATATTCTCCTAGTCAGGGCAGAGGAAGAACTTTCTGTTAAAAGTGACCATAACTTTCTAGGGAAGAATCAAACTTTGCATTTTCTCCAGGAGATGACAATGTAGATTTTTCTATAATTATTTAACTACCTTTAAGCTCAGACCCACATTAATGTGTACATTTGAATCAAAAGAATGAAATGTGCTTTTTACCCAAATATGTCCTTCCTTATCCTCAACAAACAGATCTCAACCACTTCCTGGGTTTTCCTGCACAAAGTTGTACTCACTTTCCCAGAAAATTCTCAAGTACAAAATATGAGATGAAACAAAACAAAACAAAACAAAGCAAAAAAAAAAAAAAAAACCGCCCCAAAACCCAAAACCTCATAAACCTTTAAGTGTAAGCTGCAGCAAGGCTAAACTGTTTAACATCGAGTTCTCAAAGACATACAGTTACCATCTCGATGGCAGCTCTTAAGAGCAATTGGGCTGTATGACAATTAGCAGTGAAGAAAAAAATATTTCCCAAAGTGTCAGAAAACAAGCCAGCAAGCAAGGAAAGGATACAAACAAACAAGCAAATAAAAAACCCAAACCAGGTAGGCCTGACACTCCCAGAGTATTTACCCTGGTGTGTCTCAACTCTCCTCCTGGAGCGTGCGTGCATGTGTGTGCATGTGTTTGTGTGTGATTGTTTGTTTGTGTGTGTGTGTGTGTGTGTGTGTCTGTGAGCTCTATCTATTCCTTATAAAAAGCCATGGTCTCTTTGAAACCTTTAGAAATCCAGAACACTGGGGGCTGGAGAGATGGCTCAGAGGTTAAGAGCACTGACTGCTCTTTCAGAGGTCCTGAGTTCAATTCCCAGCAACCACATGGTGGCTTACAACAGTCTATAATGTGATCTGATGCCCTCTTCTGGCCTGCAGGTGCATATGCAGGCAGGGCACTGTATACATAATCATAAATAAATATTCTTAAAAAAAAGAAAAGAAAAGAAAAGAAGTCCAGAACACTAAGGAAAACAGGAACCAAGTGTGCACCCACCGTCCCACAGGATGCCCAGCATGTGCCAGCACATGTCTACATGAAAAAAGGAAGAATAATATGTCTAGGCACCTTGGCAATCTCGTTGAGAATGTCTTGGTATTTATTTTTGGATGACACGAGTCCAGTCTGCTCCAAGGTCCGCAGATTCCTCTGGATTTTCCTCTTCTTCTGCTCAAGAGGCAGGCACGCGTCTTCCATCATGGCTTGGCTCTGCTTCCCTTCTTCTGGGGCCCTGGCGTCCACAAGGGCACGGCTCTCCATGTCTTTGGTGTGCTCTAGTTCCTAAAAAGAGAATATCAAGATGATACCTTTCCCCTAAATCCCTCCACGTCACAAGTCCAAGTCCAAAGTTTAGCACCTGAATGTGCTCCTTATGGATGTTGAAGGACGCCCTGGAAGGAAAGTCATTTCCACTTAAACAACAACAAAACAAACACGACAAAAGCAAAACTAAACACAGAAGTGAAACTGGGCTTAATCTGGCCAAAATTCAAAGGTGTTGCTTTCTTGCCCAACTATAACCATTACTTTGTAATTCCCTGGTTGAAGGATGTCAATTTCTGGGTAGCCCAGTTGAGAGAATTAAAAGCAGATTTTGTACAAACGTGGGGCTCTGAGAGCCCACTGAAGTCTCACAAACCAGCCAGGCTGACAGAGGCTCATAGACCACTTAACAGTGAGGCAGCCAGAGCGCTTTGTTCTTAGCGCAGAATCACTCTCACCCAGCAAACTCGGTGGAGTTCCTTTGAGGCACAGGGGTAAAGATGTCCCTGCAGACGACGGTTCCTAAACCCACGGTGTGCACACACATGAATGCTAACTAGCCAGCCTGTCCAAGACCACAGGAACAGGAGACTGAGCGCTTTCTATTTCACCGCACAAGACAATCGATGCCACAGGTCAATTCTATGGCACAATTGTTACTAGAGTAATATTGTCACGGGGTAACAGGGCACAGAACTTACTGGGTCACCAGTAAACAGCAATAGAACCAGAAGCCAGTGTATTTCATCTGTGTCAGACACTACTGCATCCGTTTAGCATCTCTTCTGTTCTCATTTCTAAGATTTCTAAGAGTCCACAGTCACAAGCTCAGAGGCGTGGAGGTGTACCAGAGCCCGATGTCTGTGCATGGTCTCTGTCACTAACTCTTGATACATTTAGGAAAAACTGAAATAATCAGAGCTAAAAAAAAAAAATCTTTTATCTTAAATCGGCATATTTATATTTTCGGATTGCTTTAAAACATTCACCCATTTACACATATAAGATGGCCTGAAGTTTTGATTCTTTCAAAATTAAATTTGGATACAGAATGATCTCTTGGCAACTGTTACTTTAAGAAAAAGAAAATTATGAGCACTCCCATTAGGAAGTAATTAGATAATTCTGTTAACTTGATTAGGGAGTGGCAGTTATTGGAACTAAAATCATAACACTGAGATTAAATGGTTTATTTCAGAAAGAACTGAATGTTTTTTTTTTTTTCCTTTTTGTTGTTGCTGTAACAGCCCAGTCTGGCCTTGAACTCTTGACCTTTCTGCCAAGTGCTGGGCTGCATCCCCATGCCCAACTTTGCTTGTTTGCTTGTTTGTTTTTTTGAGTCAGGGTCTTACTATGTAGCTCTGGCTATCCTGAAACTATGTAGGTCAGGCTGGCCTCAAACTTACAGAGATTAGCCTGTCTCTGCCTCCCAAGTACAGGGATTAAAGGCACATGACACTAATCCAGTTTAATGATGCATCCTAAAAGATGTTAGCAAAATTTTTAACCTCAGACGGTCGTGAAACCTGTCATTTATGGCAATGTAAGGTCACTTGGACACCATGGTCTTGGACATTCATTTTGGGCGCTCTTGGAACACACCTTTGATTGTGTGAGACGCCTCTTTTCTAAGTTAGCAAATACATAACAGGGATTTTTGACATCCTGTCAAAGAGAACTATTTCTTCCATGATTTACTGAATGGCAAAGCTTACAGTCCACATCTCTAGGCTCTGAAAGGTGCAGATCTGGTGCAGACTCCTACTGTGGGGGAAAAAAAAACCACCCAGCGCACATTCGAGAGAAGATTTTCTATGTCTCTCCCACTAACACTCCACGTGGACCTCAGGTATGAACACACTCTGTGGTCTACAGTAAGGGACTTCAGACATACATGCTCCCCTATGTAACCGTGAATATTTGGCTAAGAACACCGCCATTTATCTATTAACTTGTTATTATTGTACAAGGAAGGACAAATCACCTGTTGCTCAGTTGCTGGGGTCTCTAAGATTTCCATCAGTGTGCTCCCTGGCTGGTTCCGGGTCACATCGATGATCAACTTTTTGGTCCTTACAAAAGAGAAAAAGGAGACAGATGTTTAGACAGCACTTTTGACGCACAAAAAAAATCTGTTTCACTCATGTGAATACATAAAACAGCTTCAACGATGATGCCCTAAAGTGAAGTGTTCTTGCTCAAAAATCCCCGATAAGCAAAGTCTGGGCTTTGTATGCTTAACACAGTAAGATTAGTTGCTCGGTAACACGAATATGTCCTAAGATTTTTTTTTCCTGCATTTAAGACAGATTACTTTTTGAAGGGTAGCAGGGACAAGTGGTGCAGACACAGCCTGCTGCTGTAAAGGACATAGGAAGGTCTCCCTAAGTGACTTCTGAGCCTGTGGACACACCATTAACTAAATTGCTGCTTTTCCTGCATGGAGAGAGGTAGAAGACAGTGCGAAGGCCAGTGGAAGCAGAAGTCCCTCATGGCCGCGGGAGCTTTGGGCTTTTAGTGAGCCCAGCAAAGAGACTGAGAGTTCAAGGACACAGGAGACTAGGAGACAGGGCCGTGCCGGTGCTGCACGGAGGACGGGAGAACAGTTCCGGACAAGTTCAGGGCTTGGCAAACCACCCTGGAAGTGCTGAACCATATGTTCTTCCACACGTGCTCTTTAGCAACTGGCTGTCCCGTCTAATTAGGGGTTGGGTTCTGTAATTACAACGAAGGTGGGGGGGCTAGGGATGTGCCTCTGTAGACCAAGTGCGTGCGAGGCCCTAAATAATTCAATCCCCCACACTACTGACACCACACAGCCACGAGGAAGAAAGGAAAGGCAAAGCATTCATATTTGATCACTGTCACGTATGGTGGGAAGTCTTTAATTTGGAAGAGGCTCCTTTCCAAAGGACAGTAGTTGATGAACTACACACAGGTCAGACCTGCAGTTTCCCTGTCACCCCAGCCCCGCTCCCCTGCTGGATTTTATTTCTGTCAGAGAGAATGAATTTCTTCCTTCACCACAGCAGGAAACGTTCATGAACTGGAAGTGAAAATAAAAGTCACATTCTGAAGCATCAGAAGGGCGGCTCCAGAGTCAGTTCCTGTTAACCCGAAATGGAGAAAGGCCAGGCAGTGGGGGCGGCACACCTTTAATCCCAGCACTCGGGAGGCAGAGGCAGGTGGATCCCAGTGAGTTTGAGGCCAGCCTGGTCAACAGTGCGAGAGTCCAGGACAGCCAAGGCTACACAGAGAAACCCTGTCTCGAAAAACCAAAAAAGAAATGGGGTAAGATCCAGTATGCCAGCTGCAAACATTTCCTGTTTATCTCAAACCCTTGCAAGGACAGTGGACACGGCAGATGGTTTCCTTTTCTTCCTGGTCCCTGGTCTCTGGAGAGCAATTTCCTCTAGCCCAGTGACCCTTGCCTGCTGGGGGATTTTCAGGCTGTCTGAAAGTTCTAAAGAGTTCAGAGAGTCAAAGGTGGGTAGCACAGCTAATTATAGCCCTGTGGCGATGGCACTGTCCCTGAGGCAGCCAGGGTTCAGGAAGCTGCATGTCCCTTCCCACACATGCACCCCAGCCTCCTCCAGTCATCATCAGGAATGGATCAGACAGAAACATTATTATGAGTCCCGAGAGAGATTCAGTTAGTACATAGGCCAAGCTGGCCCCGGATTTGAGATCCTAAGTGTTTGGATTTGCAGGTATGTTCCTCCATGCCTGGCTTTAGGTGACTTAAAAAAAAAAATGTCAACAGTGGGTGATTCTTAATTGAAATAACATCCTGAGAGCTATATGTGGCTAATTAGCAAATATGTGACCTCATTTATACCTGCCTCCGTCAGGACAGAAAATTGTTTATTTGTTCATGAGTTGCTGAAGGACAAATTACACAAATAGCCTTCCCCCTTTGGAATTCTAGATGACGTCAGGCTTGTGGACATCACTGCAAAAGTTCTGTTACCTTCACAGTCTATATCTAAGTCAGCACCTGCTTTGAGGGCAGGGACCTCAACTCCCCCTCCCTCCTGTGCACTCTAGGGTTACAGGCATTATGGCTTGGCAGATGAGAGGCCACTTGGCATTCCCCCCTAACGCCCCTCCCCACAGTTCCTGTCACTTATGAACGGCACCCGTCAGTGCAAATTACATAATCCTTTTAAGGGTTTTGTTTTGTTTTAATTCTTCAAATGGAGACAGTGTGACGGAAGGACATCATGTAAAAGCCCTGTGTGCCGGGGTCTAACAGATGGCGAGGAGCACTCCTAGGACCATGAGAGCTGTGCTCCCTAAGATGGCAGCCACTGGCCGTCAAGTACCACTGAGGACCTGAAACTTGGCTGGACCAGGTGGATGGATGTGAGTGTAGGACACACACTCTAAGTTAAAGACTTAGGAGGGGGCAGAATGCACAATGCCTCCTTAACAATCTCTTCCATTCATTTCTTACAGAAATGAAAATATTTCTGACACATTGAGTTGAAATAGAACGTACTATTAGACAATATTGGCTCCCAACAAAAACACACCGACATAGGAATGTGGTGACAGATCTGTCAATAACCGAGTGCATATGGCATCCATGTATTGAAATGTCACACTGCATTCTAAAAACAGGAACAATCATCATGTGTCATTTAAAAAAAATGTGTACAATAAACACTGGGAAAGCGAAAGACAAGAAATGATTTCTCCTGATTCTTTTTAGAATGAGACTTTTAGAAGATTTAAGGTTCCATGTGTGGATCCTATTAAAAAAAATTTTTTTTTTGAAAGTGCAATAGTCAAACATTCCATTCTTCAAGCGGAAACTAGCAGTCTGAAGACCTAGTTAGTCATAGGCCCCCAGCACAAAGAGGACTTTGGATGACAGCCCACTGTCTGAATCACAAATGGGACAACACAGAGCTCCGAGGCTTAAAGAGGCTTAACGGGGAGACCGAGCTCACACTCTGGTTTCTAGCATTGCAGACACAAGGCGAGCTTCTCTTTCTGCATTTACCCACAGCCGCTCATCACTCTGGGGAGTTACCTGTGTCTCCCACCATCCCTACCTCCTGTTTGTGCTGTGGAAGAAACAAACACACTAAGCATGTCCTCTACTGCGTCACAGCCCACGTCATCATCCCCCCCCCCCTTCCTCTAGCACCTTCCCATGAAAAGCCCTGAGGTTTTTAAGCCTTTGCAGAGTGGCATCTACACAGAGTTCACATTTTGGCTCATAGTTAGTCTCCAACGACCTTGGCAACGTGCCCTCCACACACAGTGCAAGCGAACTTTCTAGCTGTGGTTAGCTGCATACTGTATATCAGCCTGTATAGTGTAGAGGAATTTTAATTCAGAACGTGGCTGCTCTGGCAAAGATCATATCCAAAGACCTTCTAGGTCTGTGTGATCTGACTGGAATACAGACACACCTTAAACCCCAGGAGACAGAGGCCAGCAGATCTCCGGGTTCAAGGCCAGCCTGCTACAGAGCAACTTTCAGGTAAAGGAAAGCTTAGGTCCAGGGGTAGTGGTACATGCCTTTAATCCCAGCACTCAGGAGACAGAGGCAGGCAGATCTCTGAGTTCTAGTCACTTCTGTTGAATCAGTGAGTTGAGAGGCAGTGCAGTAGAGTTGAGTTTGTGGCAGTTCCGCGCATGGAGTTTAGAGGCGGTTTTACCAGGGCAGTTTTTACAGAGACAGGTGGAAGACAGAACAAGATAGAACGAGCCAGAGAATGAGAAGGAGCCTGAAGATTAGAACAGACTGCTAGAGTTAGTCTGCGGCCAAGCAGAGCAATTCAGTGAGAAACTGAGAAATCAGCTTGAGTCAGTCAGATTGGAGAGGGATTTGAGGCACAACAGCTGAGTTGAGCCAGCCAACCAGAGTTAGAAAGAACAAGAAAGGGCTCTAGTTTATTCAGCAGTGGGTCTCGGAGGCTGAAAGCATTCTAGGTCTAGATTAGATTGTATGGAGGCTAGTAGCTTCCAGAACTAACTAGGCCTAGGTTTGCAGATGGAGGCAATAAGCCTCAGAGACAACAATTACATCAGGCAAATAAAAGTTACTTCAACAGTATAGTGTTCAACCATCTGTAAGCCAGGCTCATCCAAACACGAAGAGGCCTCTAACTCTGGGGAAGAATAATGAGATCCATTAGGAAGTTTACTCATCAGAAACAAGAGCAGAGAGCACATTAAAGGCTCCTTGGGCCTGGTCACTGCATGCATGGCTGTTTTCTGTGCCCAAGGTTGACAAGGAATTGATGCCTGGGGAAGTTCAGAAACACTCGGTAGTGTTTAAAATTGTGGTATTATCAGTACATATTTTGGGCAGTGGACCTCAATCATCATCCCTGCCACTGAGCCCTCCAGCCAGGGTAAACCAAAGGTGAGGGAACGGTCCCAGCAGGATAGATAATGGCCATTCAAACTGAATCATGGGAAAGGAGAAAAATTCTTCAGAGATGACAATGTGGGCACCAGAGCAACTAAGTAGGATTGAAAACCACAAATGCTGGCTCAAGTTAAGCACATAGTTCTGTGAAAAAGCAAGCTGAATAAAGCGATAGGGTCACATATTTCCAGATGAATCATAAGTCATAACAAGTTCTTTATAGTCTATAGGCTGTTGAGCTCACAGGATGGTCTCAGCCTTCCCTGCCATTTTCTACGAGGATAACGCCAGGATGACACCTTGCTGAGTCTACGACTGATGCGTGACACTTTGGAGAAGTGATCCTTTGTCATCTAAAGCTCCTCCACAACAGGCTTGGTTGTTTAACACAGAACGCGTGGAAGCACTGAAGAAATGTTCGCTGCCCAGAGGAGGTCCAGGGGAATTCACGTTTCTTCCTATGCCAGCATATGCGCTT
This sequence comes from Acomys minous, assembly GCF_964271855.1. NCBI lineage: Eukaryota > Metazoa > Chordata > Mammalia > Rodentia > Muridae > Acomys > Acomys minous. Next base: position 100,718,392 of record NC_140492.1, on the reverse strand, counting down.
TGTGTACCTCGCACATCCATCTGTCACTCCCCTTTGTCTCAGACAGATGAGACAGTGCCACTGACCTGCTGCAGTTTTCATTCGTGTTTTTTTCTAGAGGCTACACAGGACAGGCCCTGTGCCCTTAGGGATTGCAAAAAAAAAAAAACCCGTTGTGATTAAGAGTGTAGGCTCTGGAGGACTTAAAATGATCTGGGTTTAAATCTTCTTCCAGTTAACTGGCATGTTGCCCAGGGAAAGGTTTACATCTGTTTCTATCTGTCTTGACCTTAGTGTCCTCATCTGGGACACTTCTAATGGTAACACCCACCCTCGGGGGTTCCTGAGAGTACTGTAAATACACACCTACTCTCTCCTCTTCTCCCTCTCTGAGCATGTGATGTTCTCTCTCCTTCCTTCCCTCTTTCTTTCTCTCTTCCTCCATCCTTTTCTTTTGGGTTGGTTTTTTTCCCCCTTTCTTATTAACATCCTTCTCTATTTTAATTATTTTATTATTTTGTGTGTATAAGGGTTTTGCCTGCATGTATGTCTGTGCAACACATGCATGCCTGGTGCCTTTGGAGCTTGGAAGAGGGCCCCAGACCTCCGAGACTACAGATGGTTGTGAGCTGCCATGTAGGTGGCTGTGAATCAAAACCTATTCCTTTGCATGAGCAGCAAGTGCTCTTAACTGTTCAGCCACCTCTTCATCCCCAATGTCCTCCTCTATACAAACTTTTATATAAATATGAGAGGTAAAATATTTGCAAATCACAGATATGCTAATACATATATATATATCTCACTTTGAACCAAGGAACAACAACACTTTCACTTAAAACTAGGTAAAGGGTGATTGTTTTCCATACTGGGAACTGAGGGCCACATGACTGCCAGGAAAGCACTAGCACTGAGCCCGTAACACGAGCATAACAACTTAGGTGGGTAGTCTACAGAGGTGATATGCAGCTGCTCAGGAAGCACGTGAAAAGGTGTGCAGCATCACTAGCAAATGGGGAATTACAAACCAAAGGCACTGGGAACTACTCCTCTGCCTCCACTGAGATGACTAGTCCTGAGAGAAGGCAAGGGGGATGTTAAGAACGTGGAGAAGAGTTTGGAACCCTTGTAGTTTGTGAAGGAATGTGAGATGGTGTGGCCACTGTGGAAAACAGTTTGGTGGGCCACTAAAAAAAAATTGTACGAAGGATTCCCATCTGAGCCAGCAAGTCTATGCTCATGTACGGAGCCAAAAGAAGTGAAAAGAGGTGTTTAAACAGAAACATGTACCTGAATGTACATAATAGCGCTAGTCACGATATCTAAAAGGTGGAACCAACTCAAATGTCTATGAGCAGTTGAATCAACAAACAAAGATACATCCAGCTCGTGAATATTAGCCAGTCACAGAAAGGAATAAAATACAGATGCATGCTATAACACGGCACCTTCAAAACATTAAAAGTGGGTAAAGTAACCAGGCACAGAGAACTATATGTTATATGATCCCAATTACATAAAACATCTAGAATAATATCATCATAGAGACAGAAGGCACACTAGTGGTGCCAAGGGTAAAGGGTCAGACTTGAGCAAGCTAAAAATACATATTCTGGAAGGTGACAGTGTTGATGGTTGTATTATATTGTGAATGTCCTAAAATGTCCCGAGTTATACACTGTGTGTGTGTAGGTGTTTGTTTGTTTGTCTTTTTTAAAGACAATGTTTCTCTGTGTAGCTGGCCTGGACTCACTTCGTAGACCACGCTGGCTTTGAACTCACAGAGATCTTTCTGCCTCTGCCTCCCAGGTGCTGGGATTAAAGGCGTGTGCTATATATATCTTAGAACCACTGGCCAGCTCCATACAGCACGGTCATGAAAGGAGACAGCGCAGGCTGGCAGGATGCACCGGGGAGCTGGAGCCTGCAGCACACGCCCAGGCTGGGTAAGGTGGCAGCACTTCGCAGACCCATCCCTTCCCACACATGCCTGACTTTTATGGTTTTGTTTGTCAAATGTGAATTCCAAGAATGTGCTGAACGGTGGAGACTGTTGTCTCCAGTCAGTGAGCGTGCATGTGCTCTTCAGATGATTTTAGACTGCAGGAGACCCAAGCTGTGATTCCTCCTCACCAGTAGATGTTAAGAGTTGACAGCACTGAGAAGTCGGCATCCAAACAACAGACAGAACCAATTAAGAGGAAATGCCTTCCCATTACTTATAAGGACAGAGCTTAGGAGCTCGTGGGAGACTTGGCCTGATTTCATTTGCATGGCAGAACCGAACCATCTGCCTTTCCAGTTATCCGGAGAATTGGCTGTTGCACAGAGGAAGTCAAGGTGTATACTTCTCCTTCCGCCTTTTTCTCCCTGCCCTGTCCTGAGCTGTCAGAAAGTTCAGAATCACTTGGTCCTCGGTTGTACAGTGCTGTCCCTGGCCTTGCCTTACAGCTGTGCTGTGCTCTCCGCAGCCAGCCTCAAGCCCTGGAGGGCAGAACCGGTGCTGGCCTCCTGACTGCTGGGCTCAGCCCCAAGTCACTCATGGACTTCTCAGGTGAATGAATGGTACCTTCCACGATCTGACAACAAAGTAAATAGACACCACCAGAGCAGCACAGATCCCAGCACGGCATACCTCAGCAGTTCTGTGGCATTTACACAGTGGTTGAATATCTGGGGAAAACAAAGAGAGATGAACGCTTTCTGAGGCACACGAGTGCTGGGGCTTTTGTCTGGGACACAGAACTCAGTGTGTGTGTGTGTGTGTGTGTGTGTGTGTGTGTGTGTGTGTGTGTGTCTGTATATGTGTGTAGGTCTTGAGTTCTGTGGTGTTTGGCCAGCACGAGCTTTCGATGTGCGCTGCTTTCATTTATTGTGTTTGGTGGAGAATCTTCTTCCTACTCTTCCTGTAGGATAACGATGGGGCGCAGGCATGAGGAATCATACAGCACATGTTTTAAATGTGGATGCTTCATTGAAGTCTTTGAGGGCAAGAGGAGTAAGACCCTATTGCCCAAGAACATGAAAGCCTAGAACATGGATCATAGAACACGGGAAGACCCAGCTGGTATCGCACACCACCAGAAGAGAAAAGTCATCACCATTGTTATTCTGCTGCGAACCCCGTGAGCTCTGATAATGTCTGGCCTGGCAAGCCGTTCCCACCGATGAGATAATGAAATGCATGTTGTGGGAGTAACCAACTACTTTAGCAGATTTAAGGTCTACTCCACAAGATGGAGCCTGCATTTGGTAACATTGGGCCAAGAACCTCTGGACAGACAGGTCCTAGGCCCTAGGCAAGAACCGACGATAGCTATTCTGCTGAATAGACACAGTAATCGATAAGCTTCTAGTGACCTGTCTAGAAGCTTCTAGATTGAAGCATCTCTCAACCTTTGTCAGAGAAGCTTGTTTATAGTAGAAGATGCTCAACACGGCGACCCCCAGCTGAGGATGGTATAGAGGATAAGAGACTATGTTCAGCTCTAAATGAAACCTATATAATGCACCACCTCAGGGTGCTGGTCTGAATAGGTATGTCCCCCATAGTCTTATGTATGTGAACACTTGACCTAGAGGGCGGGGCACTATTAGGAGGCATGGCCTTGTTGGAGTAGGTGTGGCTTTGTTGGAGGAAGTGTCAGGAAGTGTCACTGGGTGTGGGGGAGGGCTTTGAGGTCTCTCAGGTGCTCAGGCTACACCCAGTGTGGCGCACAGTCTCTCCTCGATGCCTGAGGAACAAGATGTAGACCTCTCGGCTCTGTCTCCAGCACTGTTGTCGGCCTGGACGCTGCCATGCTTCCCGCCATGATGATAATGGACTGAAAAACCTCTTCCTTTATAAGAGTTGCTGTGGTCATGGTGACTCTCCACAGCAGTGAAACCCTGACTATGTCACTCTGTGATCATTGGGGGTGAGGTGATAGGAAGAGTGTAAGAACCAGATGCAGGGGCTGGAGAGATGGCTCAGCGGTTAAGAGCACTGACTGCTCTTCCAGAGGTCATGAGTTCAATTCCCAGCAAACCACATGGTGGCTCACAACCATCTATAATGTGATCTGATACCTCCTCTGGTCTGTAGGGGTACATGCAGGCTCTGTATACATAATAATAAATAAATAAATAAATCTTAAAAAAAAAAAAAAAAGAACCAGATGCAGGGGACGGCCATAAAGGAAACAGCATCTTCTAGAAAGAGCAGTGCATGTGAGCGCACAGTGGTTGTCACAACACACACAAGACCTGACTAAGCCCCAACCAGACAACGTCCAGCATGGAGAGGTCAGCTGGGCACAAAGTTCTACCCCTGGCTGAGGAGCTGTCAGCAACTGCTAGCGACTGGGGGGAGGAAGGGTCAGCCACACTCCAGGGGAAGACCACACTTTCCAGAATATTTGGGCAGCACAAATTGTCTTTGATGGGAGGGAGGGAAAAAAAAAGGACACAGAGTCAAGTGGGAAGAGAACAGAGGGATGGATCTGGAAAGAGTGGGTGAGGCAATGAATATAATTGAATCATGTATGAAATTCTCTAACAACTAATAAAATATATATTAAAAGAGAAGTACAGCATAACTAGCCAATGCTGGTGAACCCACCCAGGATTCGTTTCATAAGAAAGGCCAATAAACCCAGCAGTGGTCTGTCATGTGTGATAGCCCTTTTTACACTGTTGTTTTATATTAAAAATAAAATTGGATTAGCAGTGTTTTCTTGTTAATCTTTCAACCACTCGGAAACACATGCTCAAATAACCACTCCATTCTTTCAAGGAATCTAATTTTAACACGGAACACTAAAAACCAAGGCTGACTTTGCAGGCTATTCTGATATTTAGTTTCCTCCCAAGTGATGAAGAGTCCCTCACCTGCTGGTTTGATGGATCCATACAATGCATTTCAATATTCATCTACTATTTTTAATGGTACAGCCTGCTGAGACTTAGCCCCACTTGTGTCTGCATGGCTCAGGTCATGCTGCTGGAGGCATGAACCGTTAACTACCATACTTACTTTATCATGAGACTTCTGCCATCCACAGCCTCGCCATCCTTGATGTCGTACTTGCTTGTCAAGGAAAGGGAAATCTCAGTTTTTGAGAGCTGATTTAGTGTGTTTTCTTTGTTAGGGTCATTGGGGTCAACTGCTCCTTCCCCTGTAAGGAAAAAAAGAAAACAGTGCTATTTTTCCAGCCCATGCCTGTGGCGACTGCCTCATACTACAAGATAAGGATTCTAAGGCTCCTTAGGAATTAGGAGATTTATGGGCCTCATAAAGCCTGCATACTCTACGACATCTGAGGTGGATTTCAAAGTATTGGATCAAAACATTAAAACAACATGGGACATAAATATTCACAAGAGAATGAATGAAAAAAGAACTCTGAGTAAAAGAAACTTTTAGAAGACACAGAAAGGACTGCCATATTAGGACAGGTTCACCTTCCATATTTTCTTTCTTTGTGAAACATATTAAGTCCTTTTCATTGTCTCTAAGCCCTACCCTCAGGAAGAACCAACTGTTTTGTAACCCAAGATGAAAGACATGACATGATTTTGGGGAGTGGGGATTCTGGGGCCCTTGCACACATTAAACAGGCGACTTCCCACACAGCAACACCCTGGCCTTGAGCTCATAAGGTCTTATTGTGTAAGCAGAGGTGAAGGAGTGAACTGATTTTTCCCTTTGCCACCGAGCATCATTTGCAGATAGTTTCCTGGTTAGAAAGGAACCCTTGTCTACTTCTTCCTGTCAGTATTGGAACCCAGGCTTGAACCTGTGCACGCCTTGTGTGCACTGCCACGGTCTCTGTGAGTTTATATGTGTATCAGTCCTGTCACGTTGGAGTTTGGAGTCCCTGTTCCCTTGGAGTCAACAATCGTCTCTGGCTCTTAAAAATCTTCTGCTGTTTTCCCATAGATCCTCGAGGCTTGAGGGGAGGACGTCAGTGAGGACATCCCATCAGGACCAAGTGCGTCCAAGTCTCCCACTCTCTGCACATTGCCAATGTGTGGGTCTCTGGGTTAGTCCCCATCTACTGCAAGGCGATCAGCTCTCTCCAGTGGAGGAGTCTCACTGGGTATATTAACCGCCCTTCAGGGCACAGGAGTCGTTGGCCAACACAAAATGGACTCAACAGTAGGTTTTTAGATTTTTTTTTTTGTCTTATATTGCTTTGTTTGAGCTTTATTTATTTAGGGGTGTGTGTGTGTGTGTGTGTATGTGTGTGTGTGTTGGGGGAGATTGTGTGTTTCTTTTTCTTTCTTTTTTAAAGACAGAGAAAGAACATCAGGTTGGATGGGTAGGGAGGTGAAGAGGCTACGAGATCAGTGCAGGAGGGGAGGAAGACATGATCAAAATATATTGCATGAAAAGTTGTCTTCCAGAAAAAATAAAATAAAATAAAAATGAGAGAGAGAGAGAGAGAGAGAGAGAGAGAGACAGACAGACAGACAGACAGACAGACAGAGACAGAGACAGAGACAGAGACAGAGACAGAGACAGAGAGAGACAGACAATGGAAGTTATTATCCTTTAAATGAGCAGCCAGGGCTCGGACAAGCTCTCACCTAGAAAGGACTCCACGGTGGGCACTTCCCCCAGCGACTCCAGCAGCTCGTTCAGCAGGTCACTCTTTTCAGTGGCGATGGCATCCTGATGCTCCAGCAGGAGCTGTATACACAGACCACAACAAACACAGAGGCAGCAGTCAGTGCCCGCGGCCACGCAGACCCACAGGCCGAGTCCCCGCGGGCCACACAGACCCACAGGCCCCGCCTCCAGCTCTAGTTTCTCAATACTTGACCCAATATTGCTTACTGATTTTTTTTTCTAAAAAGATTTTAGGTATCCTATCAGGGTACGAGTGTTGGTTGCCTCCCTCTGTTGCAGGAGTTGGATGGAGGATAGGAAGTTTGCTGTGGGATTGTGTCTCCTCACAATGCCAGAGGCTCCACCCATGAAGTCTCCCCAACATGACTGCCCAAGCACGGGATGAACAACGAGGACGACACCAGTAAACATGCCAGAGTGGATGGGGGAAGCCATGAGGCCTCCACCCGACACAAAGAACTACAGGTAACTAAGGAATGCTTAGAACAGGAGAAATAGTCTTCTGCCAGGAAGAGCACATATATGCACATATATGCATTCAGTAACAATTAAAGAAAAAAAAAAAAAAGGCCCTGAATTTGAAAGAGAGCAAGGAGGGCCATTTGGGAAGGTTTAAAGGGAAGAAAGGGAAAAAGCTTTGAATTTTGTTACAAGATCAAAATATGAAAAGTTTATAAAAACAGTTTTATTTTTATTTGTGTGTATTGTGTGTGGGTTAGTACACGTGCCATAGTGTCTGCATAAGTCAACTTTGGTGAGGTTTCTTTCTGTTGACTTTTGAGTATTTTGTGTCATATCTATAAATTCACAGCCTATTCCGGGGTCGTGAAGATTTATTCGTATGTTTTCTTCCAAGAATTTTATAGCTTTTGCTTTGACATAAAACTCTGTGATTAATTTTGAGACAGTTTCCTTTTCTGATGAGGATTGAGGAAGGGGTCCAGCTTTACTCCTTGGCATGTGGATTTGAAGTTATCCTAGCATTGCATTATGAAAAGCAGTATTCTTTTCAAAATAGTTTAGCCTTTAATTGAATGCATTAACAATAAATTTGAGGGGTTATTTTTAGACCATAAATCCTTATTATCCTTTCTTTGGTCAATTTAATGCAATCCCTTAATCTGTAAAAATCTATGAAAGGCTGTTTATTTTTGAGACAGTGTCTCTCTGGGTAGTCTTGGCTGGCCTGGGACTCACTATGCAGACCAGGCTGGACTTGAACTAACAGCGATCCACCTGCCTCTGCCTCCCGAGTGCTGGGATTAAAGGTGGCTTCATCTGAATGGTTGTTTAATGCTTACTTTTCTAAGCAGTTCCCTGACATGTGCCAATCCCGAGGGCAATGACAGCTTCTTTCTTCTTTTTCTCTCTTCTTCTTTTTCTTCCTCCTCCTCCTTTTCTTCTTCTTCTTCTCTTCCTCCTCCTCCCCACTTCTTTTTAAAAAGTAATACTTTGCTCTGTAGTGCAGGCTAGCCAGGCACTTGCTATGTAACTCAGCCTTAAACTCACGGCAATTCTCCTGCTTCAGCCTTCCTAGGGCTGGGATTATAGGCATGTGTCACCACACCAGGAGCTAACTGGATTTTTAGCTGAGGAGCAGTAACCTCAGATGCAGAGCTTCACGGCCCGGGAGTGAGTGCATCTAACCCGTGTTCATTGTACTTATTTTCTTAAAGGGTCTCGTGTGGTGCAGGTTGGTCTTGAACTCGCTATGCAGCAGCCTGACAAGCTTCCGATCCTCCTGTCTCCACTTCCCTGAGCACTGAGGTTACACACGCGTGCCGCCACCGTCCACTTCTGCAGCGCTGGAGCCCTGAGGGTGCCAGGCAAGTACGGCCAATGGAGCTGGGTCCCCAGCCCCATGACATTTATTTTCTCCTAAAGTTTCTCTTGGTGGCAGGGCATGCTAATGTCTCATGATAGACATATTTAGCTTTGAAGCAGAAGCGTATGTATTGCTCTTTTGAAAGTGAATGGATTAAAAGAAAGGCACTGACAGATAGTCTAAAGACCAAGTGGCAGGCAGAATCTTGAAATGTGCTCCCCGCTCCCTTTGTGGGGGAGTTAGAAAAGAAAATCCACGGGGTGATAAATTTATGTCCGAGTTCTCCTTGGAGACAGGCCAGCTGATTTGGCTGCTATCTATCTCTGAAATGGAGGATTTATTATAGGTGGTCAGTGTCTACCCTCTATCCTGTTCATTAAAGAATCTAAATAATTTCCTGAAGACGTCTATCTTACAGAGCTGGTGCTGCAGCTCTGTGTTTTTCACAGGGCCAGGAGCAAGCACACTGCCAGGGGCTTGGCAGGTCGCACAGCTGATGGGTTGTGTCTGCCGCAGACGCCTCCGCGCTCAGACAGCAGACAGGACGGACTCTGCTGTGACGCACTGTCCTGGTACATCTGCTCCCAATCCAGTACAAAGGAACTTCAAGTCACTCACCAGCCCTTTCCCAGGACTTTGCTCTGTTTTCAATTCTCGTTAGCACAGGAACGGATTATTTCTCTTTAATGCCCAGCAGTGTGAATGAACAGTCACATTTTTCTCTCTGCCACCAGTGAGAAAGAACCTCACTCTCAAAGGGAACGGTCCCACTATTTCTGCATGACCCACTATTTAAACATGACCAAGATGATCATGTTTATTTGCGATGGATACTGTGCCATCAGAGGGTCAAATGGGTCAGAACTGAAGTGTGCATGTCTGCTTGTTCATTACAGAGTTATTTCTGGAAGCAATTTATTGCTGGATAGCTTTGCTATTGATCTAGGGGATCTATAGAAAGAGGTTGGTGGGCTCACTCAATTGGTACCTATTGAGAGCTTGTGGCAAGTATCAGACAAGTTCCCTGTTCCAGCCTTGCAAGAAGAAAGTCAAAACTGGGCCCGTCTTTTCTCCAAACCCACATTCCAGCCATGAAAGTGCTTAATGATGAAGGCTGGATTTTTCAAGCAGCCGGTTTGCCCCAAGTCTAGGTGGTCTGAGGTGTTGGGGTCTGACTTTTGAAAGGTGGGTGTTCGTGATGCAGTCCCCAGTGGTGAGTACAGTCCAAAGCTAGGTTTATTCTTCACTGAAACGTCTAGACTTCCAGAACGTCGGTGTGGACCTGAGTCCCCTGGGACCACTAGGATGCACGTTTGGATCTGGGTGGTCTTGGGGGGCGGGGACATTTCTAAACCATGCCCGGGACCCTGCTTTAACTAGTAAAGTTAGAAACTGTTCATGAAAATGTTCCTTTCCAAAACCTAATTCCAAGCAGAGCATGGTGGCTCATGTCTGTAATCCTACCACTGGGGAAGCCAAAATACAAAGATCCCAGTGAGTCTGAGGCTAGCTTGAACTACAAAGTAACTTCTACGTCTGAGTCTAGACTATAGAGGAGAGCATTGTCTTAACCCCGCCCCCCCCCAAAAAAACCAAAACCCAAATAAATAAATAATATTCTGTAGTGGTGCATACTGGAGGCGGAGGCAGGAGGATCTAGAATTTGAATTCAGTTAGAGCTAGCAAGTGACAGTCTTGTCTTGAAAAAACAATAAAAATTCCACAAACCAAAACTTAATTCCAATTGCATTTGAAAGCAAAAAAAAAAAAAAAAAAAAAAAAGTTCCAATTAGCAACACAACATCTAATGCCCCAAGGAAAGGCCACCCAAGGCTTCCCAGTTCCCTTCCTGATGTCACTGTGGAGTGCTGATGGCTGACTGGGATATTTGCAGAACTAGACACAGGCATTGTGACACAGCACAGATGGAAATTCTAAGAAACCTGGTTTTAGAACAATAGCAGCCATCCTGCAGGAGGAGGAGGGGGTCCTTATCTGCCTGCATAAGCCGGTTCCCACCCCTCCCCCTCACTTCACTTGGTGACCCCTTGGCTAAGATTAAAGGATGTATATTCAGGCATCAGAAGAAAGAGAGAGAGAGAGAGAGAGAGAGAGAGAGAGAGAGAGAGAGAGAGAGAGAGAGAGAGAGAGAGAGAACAGTCTACATTCCTAAAAAATGGCTGCAAAAGTTGAAAATGTTCCTATAACGGGCAGAAACAAGGGGGTCTAGGCAGCACAGCTCTAGTGGGCGAGGGAATCCCTGGTCCCAGGTTTATACTGTAGCTGTGCCATCTTGCCTCACAAAGGTTTACTGTCTTGTTTGGGAAGGGTTTTTCTTTCTTTTTTTTTTTTTAATTTTAATTTAATTTTAATTTATATGCATTGGTGTGAGGGTGTCAGATGGGTGTGAGCTGCCACGTGGGTGCTGGGAATTGAACCCAGGTCCTTTGGAAGAGCAGGCAGTGCTCTTAAGCACTGAGCCATCTCTCCAATACCCGGGAAGGGTTTTTCTAAGGTCTAAGAGTCAGGGAGAAATTATCGGAGAAGCTCAGTGGGCTTAAACATAGACACACAGGAGCACAGGCAAGCGCTGCTAGGACCAGGCACTTTCTAGTGACTTGACTTGGCTCTGGGGCCAAGACCCACTTACTAAATGTGTATTGATGATTTCTTCGATTGAGATATAAATGACTGGTTTGCTGACGGTCACCAAGTCTGTGTATTTGTCCATATTAAACTTCTCTTCGGGTTCACGGACATCACACGCTTCCTGGAAATATTTCCTAAAAATAGGAAAAAGGGGTGTTAAGATAGAGCCAGATCTGTAAGTGGAACAGCATCACAGATAGGTTCTGAAAAGCTGGTTAGAGCCCTTCCTCCATCCCAACCCTGGGGGCACTTGTCAAAGCTTCCTGCAGGGTGGTTCATCATGGTGCTGCTTGCCCATGTTTCTGGATGCTGGACCTCAAACTGGTCCTCAAACAGGATGAAAGACAAGGTGGGCCTTGGCCCTGTGACCCAGGATCATCAAATCATGGGTGGGGTTCCTTAACAATGATATAATTTTAAACATGACCTCTGAAGTTTCAATGAAAATGCTAAGATGTAGCAGCTCTGGTGGGTGAGCCAATCCCAGAATCTCAGGCTTGTGCTGCCCTCCCCCCTCTCCTTCCCCCCCCCCCCCCCGCCTCCTACCAGCCCCTCTCCCCCCACCCACCAGTTTAAACCGCGCCTCTTCCGTCTTGCAGTGTAAAGGTTAACTGTCTTGCTTGGGAAGGGCTTTTCTGAGGTTCAAGAGTCAGGGAGAAATTATGGGAGAAGGTTAATGGGCACAGGAGCACAGGCTAGACCTGCTGGGACCAGGCACTTTGCTGTCTGATCCACTGGGGTTGGAGAGGTGGCCCAGCAGGTGAAACACAAGCACCAGGGTTGTATGTTAAGCACCCACATAAAAAATCCAGCTGTACTAATCCCAGCACTGTGGGAAGCAGAAGCAGGCTGATCGCTGTGAGTTGGAGGCCAGCCTGGTCTACAAAGTGACTCCAGGACAGCCAAGGCTTCACAGAGATTCACTGTCTCAAATACCAAGCCAAACCAAACCAAACCAAAAAAACCTGGGTGTGGAGGCATATGCCTGAAACTGCACTGCTGGGGAGGAAGGCAGACACAGACAGATTCTGGGGGCTCATTAATGAGCTAGCTAAGCCAAATTGATGAGCTCCAAATTCAGTGAGAGGTTACGTCTCAAAAATAAAGTAGAAGGTGACAGGAAAAGACACCTGATGACAACCTCTTTTTCCACATGCATGTGCATACCCATGCACATGCCACACACACCAATATGCACACATGTTTACACACATACACACATATAAATGACTCTGTGTGTGTGTGTGTGTGTGTGTGTGTGTGTTTGTAGAGAATATAATTCCAAAACCAATTCAGTAAATTGGTTACCTCAAATGACACAGGCTCCCAGGTCTACAACACCTCCCCACCCTTCGAAGCTTCTGATAACAGTTTGACAAAAATGGGAGCTAAGCCGCCTCCTCCTTACTAGATCCAAGCAGTGGTGCTCAGCCAATGGAAAGACTGTTTCAGTTACAAATACAAACGTGGGAAAAATGCCGTAGGGCTCGGACTCTAATAAGTATCATGTAAACTTGAGCTAATGAAGACAGAGATGAAAAACAGCCAAGAGTCTGTGATGATAGTTTAGAGCCTTCATAGGTATGCCCAAGAGACCTCTGCCCAACTCTGTGTGTGTATAATATATGTGTGTCATATGTATGTGTAAGTGTAATATATATGCCTGTATAATATATATGTGTATGAAATTATATATATCTATATATTGCATTGTTATATATGTGTCTATAATTATATGAGTATATATATCACATAGGTATAATATATATAAATATGTGTGCATACTATGTGATAATTATATATATGTGAAACTATATGCATATACTATATAGGTATATATTACATGCAACACATATTTGCATGTGTGTTAATTATACATGTGTATATATGTGTATATGTATATGTGTAGAATATGTATGTAGCTATGTATATGTACATATATTATGTGCATGTAATATATGTATATATAATTATATGTATATGTATATATTATATGTATATAATATATGTGTGTATTTTATTCTATACAATTTTAAGTGTTTCTTATGCCTGAATTTATCTATGACATGTTTTCTAGAGCACCTGAAGCCTCTGCACTAAGAGTTGACTTCTCCCAGCCCTGTGTTTCAGGGTGTCATGCTCCCCAGTGGCAGTAGGGTCTTCCTGTGAGGTCTTGCATATAATTGTCGTAGGGTGCTGAGGAATGGAAAGCCTAAGTACCAGAATAAGCATGAGTGAAAGGGGAAAAGGATACATTCAGGAGGATAATCTTGGAAAACAGGAGACTGACAGGGGTAACTTTAAAAAGGAGCCCAGAGTGCTAATGCACACCTTAATTCCTAGCACTTGTGAGGCAGAGGCCGGCCTGGGCTACAGAGTGAGTTCCAGGACATAAGGAGACCCTGTCTCAAACAAACAAATGAAGGGAAGGGAAGGCCTCAGGGCATTTTAGAGTCTGTGAGGAACATGGGAAATACACCGTTGCTTTTAGCTAGTGAGAAGAACTCAAATTGTCAGCTGGAGAAATCGAAACTTCCCACAGTGAGAGGAATTGGGGCAACTGTCCCCTAAATGGCAGATTCTGCAGAGAGATGTGAGTCAGCAGTTAAGCTGTGAGCCCAGAGGAAACTGAAGAACAGGAAGTCCCTCTCTAAGTGAGGATGACAGAGGTCACACTGATGTCACGTAAATTCTATAATCTACTGCAGACAAGAGAGTAAACACAAGCCAGGGTGGACGTGTCTGTTCAGAGCTTCCAGGTGCACAAGTGACCACCAGGAGCAGCTCGCTCCTCCTCTGTCCTCAAGGAATGATTAGTGACAGAATTAAGAGAGAGAAACGGAGGCGATAGAATTAACTCTTATGTACGCAATAAAGAAAGGCTTAAGGATAGGGCCGAGCATGCTCACACAGGATCATCTATAAATACACAAGCTGGGGTTTCCCCAACCTTTCCAAAGGAAACACATCATTTCTTTCCATTGTTGCAGATAAGGCCAATTCTTCCCAATTGGAAAACAGTTTGGTGGTGGTGGTGGGAAATAGTTACATTCTTAAGTTCCACAAAACAAATCGGTTCTTTTGAGTGTTTTCTTCTAAATACTGTGAGTGTGTTCCACACGAGGGAGAAGGCTTCGTCACAAGCAGAAATCCTAAACAGGAAGGACCCAGCATGGCGGGATGGTGGGGGCGGGGCGGGAACAGCGGGCCTGAGTGAGCTTGCCTGTCCTTTCCCATCCTTCTCCCCATGGCAGCTGCTGGGAGGCACGCAGCCGTGTGGGGCACCTGTCCTCCTCCACGGCCTTGGTCCTTATGTACAGAACACGCCATTCCTGGCCATCTTCCCTCGCGACCCTTTAAAAGGAACGGACCTTCTCACCTGAATTCCTGATAGGTCTCTGATAAATAATTGTTCATCGATGAGAGATGCTCGTTCTCTCCCTCAAACAGCTTGTTGGAGGCTGCGTGCTGAAGAACCTTAGCCACAGAGCCCAGGTTTCTCCTTTGGTCAGAGTTGATCTGACCTCCGGCCGTCATGTCAATGATGTCAAAGCCATCTGGGGCCACGATGGCCGGGTTCATGTATCGGTAGTACAGGAGGTTTCCAACAATCTGCACAAGGAAAAAGGTCATTTTCAAGAGACAAATGATCTCTGGTTGCCTTTTAAATATATGTTTATTTTTTACACATTTACATTTCCCAAGAGAGGGGGCCATTTTTAAACACGAGCCTTCTTTTTTAGCATTAAAATTTTTGAGAATTGGCCGGGTGGTGGTGGCGCACGCCTTTAGTCCCAACACTTGGGAGGCAGAGGCAGGCGGATTGCTGTGAGTTCGAGGCCGGCCTGGTCTACAAAGTTAGTCCAGGAAAGCCAAGGCTACACAGAGAAACCCTGTCTCAAAAAACCAAACCAAACCAACCAACCAAACAAAAACACAAAAAAACCAAAAAAAAAAAAAAAAAAACCCCAAACAACAACAACAACAACAACAACAACCCCCCCCCCCAAAACCCATTTATTTATTTATTTAGTGTGTATGTATACACACATGTCATGGTGCACATGTAGAAGTCAGAGAATAACTTGTGGAAGTTGCTTCTCTTTTTCTACCATGTGGGTCCTAAGCTTAGGGTTGGCAGCCTTGGTGGCAAATATCTTTACCCACTGAACCATCTCACCAGCCCCTGACATGACTCTTTTACAAAGGACTAGACTAAAGAAGTGAACAGAACCATACACCAACACTATATGTCACACAGTTCTTTCCGGTGAAAAATAGGCTTGTGGCCCTCAAATGTTCTAACAGAGAGAGTTGCAACGGTGCCTACAAGTTTCCAGATTAGCCTCCACAAACAATAATCTCAACAGTCATTAAACACAGAGGATCTATATTTATGGTCACACACGAGGAAGACTGTCACACAACCGTCCGTTGCCAGTTCTGGCTCAGAACCCCCAGAGAAGCTGTGGTGAGGTCGCCCTTGAGAGTCTACCTTTAACAGCTCTTCTTCTGTGGCATCGGGGAATTTCTCACGGATCGAGTTCTTCAGGACTTTGGCTATATACCTCAATCCGTAACTACACGTGGAACAGATGACAAAAGAAAATAATGGAAAAAGGCTAAGTGAGCAAGAAGCATAGCAATTGTCCCAGTCAACCAAAGCTCGGCAGTTTTCCTAAAAATTCAACATAAAGTGAGATGCAATGGAACCACGGGGCGGACACTAACACCTGAAGTGTTGTCTGTGGCCATGAGGGGGGGGGGGAGGAGGGAGTGCCTCCTCATCAGAGGGTGAGGATGAGTTAAAATCATCTGTGTAGGCCACCTTGTACATCTGGCTTGCCTGTTTGTTTGTTAGTTCTGAGATAGGGTCTTGCTATATAGTCCAGTCTGGTCTCGTATTCACGACCATCACTCCTGGTTCTAGAACACAGTGTTAAGTAGCAAACACAACACAAGAGAATCCCTGACTTTCCCTCAGGGGCTTAGGTCCTATTCCAAGAACTTCAGCAGAGGCAGCTGAAGTCGCCATGACTCAACTTACGGCAGCAGATCAAGAGAAGAGATGATAGAAGCCAGGACTTTGTCGGTGACCTTCCTCAGGTTTTCAATAGATGCTTCCAGTTTATTCTTCACCTCCGGGTACGTCAGGGCTTGCTCTGTGGTCACGTCGTAAGGCAGCTTGCTGAAATGTGACAAGAGTTTAGGCACTGAAGTACACATCTGAGCACCAGGGTCCTGCCAGCTGGCTCAGCAGTCGAGCCCTGTGGGATGAGCTGGAGGTTGCCCAGGAATCCAGTAACACGGATTTGCTAAGTAAAACACATACAGTGCACCTTCGGCTACTGATGAATCAGGAAGGACTACAACATCCCTCTTAGCTTTAATGGAAAAATAAAGAGTGGACCAGGTTATGTAGACTCAGCTAACACACCCTCCTTCCCCCCTCCTTCCTTCCCTCCCCTTTTTTCCTGCTGTGATTGAACCCGTGGCCATGTGCATGCTACGCAAATGCTTTACGAATGACTTACAGCCTCAACCCCTATTTCTTTTTTTCCCCAAGTTTCTGGCAGAGGATCTTACACAGTCCAGGCTGGCCTTAAACTTACTTATGTAGGTGAATATCTCAGCTACTTTTCTGTTTCTGTGACAAAACACCATGACCAAGACAACTTTAAAAAGAAATTATTTAAATGGGGGCTTATGGTTTGTTTTAAAGCTCATGGCAGGAAGCATGATAGCAGGCAGGCAATGTCACTGGGACAGTAACTGAGAGCTTAATACCAGATCCACAGGCAGAAAGCAGAGATAGTCCACTGGGAATGGAATGGGCTTTTGAAACCTCCAAGCCTGTGCCCAAGTGACCCACCTCTTCCAACAAGGCCACACCTCTTGATCCTTCCCAAAAAGTTCTACCAACTAGGGATGAAGAATTTAACTATATGAATCTGTTGGGACCTTTCTTTTTCAAACCATCACAGTAAGGCTAGCCTTAAACTTCTGATTCTCATGCTCCTAATGCTCAAGTGTTTGAATTATAGGTGTGTTTCATCATGCCTTGCTTCTTTTAATTTTTAATTAAAAAAATTTTATGCAATAAAAATTGAATGCATACACTATAGTAAAAAAAAAAGTAAATAACAACCCAAAGCTACATATAAGCAAATAGCATGATGCAGAGATAACCGATTTCCTATCTTAGTAAATAGCTTTCCAAGCCTTCTGTGTATATGTGTATAAGCTGCAGACATTCTTAAGTGCAAGGAAAATTTTGTACATCTGAATCCCTTGAAATCTTAGGTGTGTACATATATATGACCAATCTTTTAAAAAAGAAAATGGTTTATTGTACTGATGTATAAAAGAAAAATATATCATGAACATATCTCCAGTGTCAATAAATACAACTGTAGTGATATTCTGGAATTTTTGGCTTCTTTATAAAAAACACACAGAAATGGGCTGGAGAGATGTCTCAGAGGTTAAGAGCACTGGCTGCTCTTCCAGAGGTCCTGAGTTCAATTCCCAGCAACTACATGGTGGCTCAAAGCAATCTATAATGACATCTGGTGTCCTCTTTTGACCGTGAGTGTACATGCAAGCAGAACACTTGTATACATATTAAATAAATAAATATTTAAAAAAAAACCCAAACACAGAAATATCCTAAGAATAAGCTTTCATTTTAATCCCAGGTGTGGGATATGGGGCTGCTTCAGATTGTCCATGGCAGCTGACTATGATTTGCCTTGTGCTCTGGTGGGGGCAGGATTTTGCCAGCTGTAGATGGTTTCTGTGATTCTGCGACTTTTGGAATTTTGGGGACTTTTCAGGGCTATGTAAGTGCTAAGTACCCAAGAGACGGGGTGGGTTGTTGGTTGTTTTTGGATTGCTAAGTAGTCATGTACAAAAAAAAAAAAAAGAAGCAAGAAGAAAAAAATGAGATGTTCTGGTGGTGAAGATCAACACCCCTAACCAGCAGCATTGTCTGATGATAACGTCTCCCCCTTTCTGACCCCTGACTTTATTCAGGGAGCCCTTTCCTTTCCTCTCTATCCCTTTCCTCCTCTCTTATCTAGGGTTAAAGGGTTGAAAGGGTGGAGAAGGGTAGAAGAAAGAAGAACCCACAAAGTAGCTAAGATGGCTACACACACTACCACTCCACCACCACGCCACATAGGTAACTGCTCCTCTACGCGGTACAGAAGTATTTACTAAGTAAAGCCCCAAAGTAAATATTTTGAATTTCATGACTTCTCCCTTTGACGAACAGCGCTATGATAACCGCCCAGATAACTTCTCTGTGCATCTTCATTTCTTTGCAAGCATCCTTTTGTAGGAAAACAAACACTCGGACCACTTAGATCACAAACTACCCCCAGAGGAAGCCAAGACCACCTGGACCATCGCCGCTTACAGTTACTCATGAGGAAACAGACACAGGACTTTGGGTCTAGATTTAGAAACACAAAGAACAAACAAGGAAAGGGACTGTAGGAGTTGAGACTTTGTAGGAGTTGAGACTGGGATCAATTATTTCTGAAATGTGAAAAACGCCACTGAGCATTAAGGTGGGAGCTCACTCAGCCAGTACAGTGCTTACTGCAGAGGCAAGAGGGCATGAGGGATAGTGCCAGCCCCCTTCCCCACCCCAACACACACACACACACACACACACACACACACACACACACACACCTATGAATATGAACAGTAAGGGTATGTTTGGGGAAGATTATATTTCAGATTAAAAACTGGCTTTTGATATTAACTCCCTTCCCCCCCAAAGAGCTTAAGAGTATATATGTGCAAATGAACCCGAGGTGCTAGAAAGATCGCTCAGAGGTTAAGAGCATGTGCTGTTTTTGCAGAGGGCACAGGTTCAACGCCTAGCACCCATGTGGTGGGTTACAAACATCCAAGACTCCAATTTCAGGGGATCTGTTCCTGTTCTGTCTTCTGTGGGCACCGGGCACATATATAGTGTACATACATACAGTAGAGGGTAAAACATATATAAAATAAAATAAAATAAAATAAACAACCCTAAATGAACAAACAAAAAGAACTTGAAGAATTAATAATTACGAGGCATGACAAAGCCAGCACTCCCCTGCCTCTGTTACCTGGCCTCTCCAGTCTGTGTTTCCAGTTGGTTCACCCAAGCCTTGTATACCTCCACAGGGTTGGTGTTGATGATTAGAGCCTTGTCCTCTATGATCTCTTTCACCACCGGAGCCAGGAGCTGGCGCAGGGTGTTCTGTCCCCGGGCACCTCTGTTGAAGCTGACGACCATCTTGATGACAGTAGGATTGCCCGTCACTATGTCCTGCGCCTGGTCCACCTTTGACCTAAGCAAAAGGCCAAGGCAAGACAAGATGGTTGGCTTCTTTGGATAGAGTTTTAAACAAGATAGACCATCCATGGCACATGAGAGCTTTGTGGAGTTTTAATTTCTTCATAAAAAACCCAACAGAATTGATATGATTTCAACAAGATGCTGCCACTTTGTTTTGAGGCAGAGTTTCTCTGTGCAGCCCTGGCACATGTATAATTTTTACCAAAAGGTTCTCTATTGTTCAAACTTAGTGTTTTTTTGTTTGTTTGGTTTGGTTTTGGTTTTTTGAGACAAGGTCTCTCTGTGTAGACTTGGCTGTTCTGCAGTCACTTTGTAGACCAGGCTGGCCTTGAACTCACAGCGATCCACCAGCCTCTGCCCCCCAAGTGCTGGCATTAAAGGCAAGCACCACCACACCCAGCTCCAAACTCAGTGTTTTAAACAGACAAACTACCCTTTCCCTTTGCCTCTCAATTTCCTGACTTGTGTAGCTTTGTTTCATTCAACACTTTGCTCAGATTAATTTTCTCAAAAAAAAAAAAATTTAATGTGGTCAAAAACTTTCCATTGTCCCCCAGAAGGTAGAGAGAGAGAGTATGGAAACATGGCTCAGCAGTTAAAAGCCCCTTTTACTCCTCCAGGGGACCTGAGTTTGGTTTCCAGGACCTGTGTCTGGTATTTCACAACTGCCTCAAACTCTAGTTCTGGAGAATCCAATACCATCTGCTGGCCTCTGTAAGCAGTCTCCTCTCTCTCAATTCCCCCCCCCCCCCCGTACCCCCACCATACACACAGGAAAAGTAAATCTTAAGATGAAGGCCAACAGAGCCCTAACGCTTGGTCTCCCTAAGTGTTTCCTGTGACATGGAGCCAGGCCATCTTTGCAGTTTCAACGCGGCCAGGCAAACGTGCCTTCTTTCCTGCGCCTCTGCCCGTTCTCCTTCTACCACTTTCTGGCTCTTGACAGTGAAGCCTCGAAATTTGGGTCAGGCAGCTGCTTTTTTCATAAAAATTGAACTCAGTTGACCTAGGTGAAACCTTTCCACCACTGCCCTCGGATCTGGCACCTGTCGCGCAACTCAGCACAGCACGCTGCTGAGTATTAATTAGTCCTCTCGCTCAGCATCGCCTCACAGGCCCTCTGAGGGCGCAGGGCCCAGCTCACGTGCTTCAGAGGCGCCTAGGAGGCAGCAGAATGTATGGTTCCAAGAGGTCAGGAGAGCAGTTAAGGTCCCCTCTCGCCTGGGACTCTCCTCATGCATTCTAGGGAACTAATGTATTTAGCCACCTATATAATTCTTTATATTAACCAAGTCAAAAACAAAAACAGCCCCCCCCACCCCCAAATCAGCAAAATTTGCTGACACTCTAACAAGAAAGGAAGACCGCTCAAGCCCGGCGCTGTGGTTCACGCCTTTAATCCCAGCACCTGGGAGGCAGAGGCAGGTGGATCCCTGCTTGAGGGCAGCCTGGTCTACAATGCGAGTCCAGGGCAGCCAAGGCTACCCAGAGAAACCCTATCTCGAGAACCAACCCCCCCCCCAAAAAAAAAGAAAAGAAAAGAAAAATAAAAAAGGAAGACTGTTCGGCAGAGATCATAACCTCTGCCCCTCTCGCCGAGGATGCTGGCACCCAGAAATGGAGTCTCCTCACCGACTTCCAATAAGCCTCTGGCTTCAGCAGTTGGAGTCCTAGACAACGAAAGCTGACTCAGCTGTTTCTCCAGCAGGAGGACTCTGCAGCTAATAGCGCCGACGAACCAGAAATTTCAACTGTCAATCGACCTTCCATTTCAATCCCACAAAACCCTACGTATTTCAACACAAACTCCACCATTGTAAATTCCACTTCAGCTGTGTCCGTTAGGCTGAGCTAGCCCACCAGCTTGGGTGTTTTCACGTGGATTCTATACCTACTTGATTTCTTCCTCCAGAGCAGTTTTGAAAAGCTTCAGCAACAGGAACTCTTCCCTCTGGTTGGAAGCGTAATTATATAGTGTGAAAATAACAGTGTCCATGAACTTTGTCGACTTGTTCTGTGGCATCTGGAAAATTAGCTTGGCCAGGTATGAGGGCTTGGTCTGCAAGGAAGGGAGGGAAGCTGTCAGCCCTGAGGGTTAGATGCTGGTGCACACAAAAACAGAATGCGGCACCCAGTTCTCCCCTCTCCACGGCTTAATGCTCCATGAAAAATATACTCCTGCGCTCCTAGCACACAGCCTTTACAAGAGATCAGCTAACATTAGCCCCAAGTACATCATAGGAAGCTACACATGAAAGTTGCAAGGTGTGAGCCGGGCATGGGCAACGCACGCCTTTAATCCCAGCACTTGGAAAGCAGAGGCAGGTGGATCACTGTGAGTTTGAGGCTAGCCTGGTCTACAAAGTGAGTCCAGGGCAGCCAAGGCTACACTGAGAAACCCTGTCTTGAAAAACCAAAAAAAAAAAAAAAAAAAAAAAAAGATTAAACACTCAACCACCATTTGACCATTAATTTAAATTACACAGACACACACACACACACACACACACACACACACACACACACACACACACACACACACACACACACACACAAAAACACAGTCTCTGCTGAAGGTGGCCAGGCCTGGGGGCAGGGGATGAGGACTGGGGCGGGGCTCTTTGCCAAATCAGCAGGGGATTGCACGGGAAAACTAAGCGTGGACATTTCTCCTCTTATGCTGCCACATAGTGGCCATAAGAGGCACAAACATCCATTTGAAGACCGTTTTCCAATGTGTGGCTTCTAGCATCCTGCTCTCCACGGGGCAAACGCATGTTTACAGCTTGTGCAGTGACTTCTTATGTATCTAATCTCACAGAGGCACTCCAGCAAGGATTCAGGCATCTGCAGGCCCAGAGTCACACAATGAGCAACCGCCAGCCTGCCTCTTTGGGGATGGTCTTCCGCCCAGGTCCCTCTGTGACTAATCAGATTGTCAACAGGTAGACAAAATGAGGGGAGTAAACAAACCAACAGCCGGCCCATCAAAACCCAGCCATAATCTTACAGGCTATTACCAGGGTCCTGGATGCAATGTTAAATCACAACTCACCCAGCAAAAAGAATGAAGTTAAAATAATCCCACTTCTTTGGTCCCTGTCCTCCAAAGGAGGAGGACTGTCCCCAGTACAGATAGGCCTTCCTAGTGACTAGTCTTGTGATGGTTGACAGTGAAATCTAACAATGGCTTGCTGTTGTCATCACTACTAAATTTACACCTCAGATCACTGAGGTCCAGTCCAATTGTGAAAGGAGGAGGCCCAATGGCTGACTGCCTGAACACTGCCTACCATTTACTGGTTGGGTCTGAGGTTTGTTTGTTTCTTTGTTTCACTTGCAGTCTGGGAAAACTGACAACACTTAATCCTGACACGCATCCCTAGAACAAGAATTCAGTGAGCTAATCCATGTGTAGCACCTCACCTGACAGTTAGTGCTCAGTAAAGTCCTCCCTAAGCTATTATTATAAACCCGTTACACTGATTGTGCTGTTAACATACAGCATGTAGTTAAGCTGTTGGCTGAGGCGTGGGGAGAGAGCCGCAAACATGAAACACGCTGCTTACCCACAAGCCACCGGGCAGGGAGAGGCGCGCTCACCTGTAGCAGGTAGAAAAGTTGCTGGTAGTTCTCTAGTGTTTTCCTCCTCTCCTTACTCAAGCTTTTAATGCCCTGGTTGTCAGTGTTGTTCAGTATTTCCAGGTCTCCACCTTTTTTCTTATTCAGCTTTTTACTGTGGGAGATTACATCCTGTGAAGAGTTTCATGACATCATTATTTTTACACTGGTGCCCGTTACCACTTCCCTTCACACACACCCACACCCCAAAACATGCATTGCCGCAAGGGTGAATTTTCCATTTCCCTCATCTGGAATCAAAGTAAGAAAAGGCACTAGATTGAAGAGCTGCGCCTTGTGGGTGAACTCAGACTTTGTGGTAGGCTTTTCCCAAGGTTGCGCTCTCAGGATGTAATGTAGAATACAAGTTACAAAAGGAACAATAAAATTGGACATCGTTAAAATTAAGTCTTATGACCTACAGGATGTGAAAAAATGTCTGCAAGAACCTAAAAATCACACACAGGACTTGAATTGGTATTTCCCCTAAAAGATACACACATGGCAAATAAGCACAAGAGATGCCCAACTTTTTTTTTTTTTTTAATGTCGTTGTTCAGGGGTCATAATCAAAACTAAGTTCTATTGCTTTGTTGTCTTTTCCTGGATTTTCTGTAGGAAGTTTTCTTTAATAATAGAAGAAGTCATACTGTTTAGGTACTGTGTTTTTTCTCTATTACTGTTAAGCATTTTCCTGCCCTTAAATAGTCTTCAGTGATACTTTTTGGAGGCTACATAGTTTACCTGTCAAACCTAACTCATGGTTGACATAATCTTCTTTGTCAATCTGATCAGATTTGGAATGGCCTAGGAGGCACGCCTCTGGGCATGTCTGTGAGGGTGTTTGCAGAAAGGTTTAGAGACAAGGAGGAAAGACCCATCCACATTTGGTGGCACCATCCCATAGACTGGAGTCTTGAAAGAAATAACAAGAAGAGGAAGAGGAGGAGGAGGAGGGGGGGGGAAGAAGAAGAAGAAGAAGAAGAAGAAGAAGAAGAAGAAGAAGAAGAAAAAGAAGAAGAAGAAGAAGAAGAAGAAGAAGAAGAAAAGAAGAAGAAGAAGAAGAAGAAGAAGAAGAAGAAGAAGAAGAAGAAGAAGAAGAAGAAGAAGAAGAAGAAGCTTCCCCCTCCTGCTGCCACAGCTCCAGCAGCCATTATCCCTGCCATCAAAAGGTGAGGCAAGATTAACCTGGCCTTAAAATCACTTTTGTCAAATATCTTTCAAAAGCGACAGGAAAAGTAACCATACCTTGATCCTCAATTTTAAGTTGTTCCTCACTTTTGCAGTACCATGCTATTGTCCTTATCATCAAATTAAATATGGAACTACACAAGTGATAAGATAAAGACTCTGTATTTAATAACTGTCAGTTTAACTCTTAATAAGTGTTGGGTGTACATTTAGTGTTTGAAACTATACATAGAAGAATGATTTTTTTTTTTTTTTTGCAGGGATGAGGGAGAGTTTTGTCTATGCCTCATGCCCAGTTCCTGGGCTAAAGCAATCTCCTCCTCAGCCTCCCCAGTAGCTAGGATTACAGGTATGTACCAGTGTTTCTGGCTCAAAAGTTAAGTTTTTTTTTCACATAGGCTATCAGTTATTAATGAATATTTTAATGAAACCAAACCAAGCCTCGAACATTGATAGGGATGTGGCTATCTGCTACGTGATGGTATTTCCACAGACACAGACTATTTAAAGTATCTGGTGACTTGACACAGGCATTTCCTGTTTATAAGTTTGTGGGGAAAGAGTACAGCTGTAGTTTCAGACCATAACAGGCATTCTGAAAGACCCTTTTTGGATATATTACACTTTCAAAGCCCTCATACAAATGAAAAATACATAGATGGTTTCTGAAAAGAAGACCAAGTGAGTTTTTTTTTCTCTTTCATTTTTAAAAGAAACATTAACAAATTGCTTTATTTTTGAATATTTAAAAAACACAATGATTTCTTAATGTAACAAGATGCTCTACTTTCTTTCTGTATTTTCTTTTTTTCTCTTTCTTTTCAGCTCTTTCTGTGCAAGGATATTTGATCACACTGTGAACTCTGAGACTGTGTACTAGAAAAACCTGTTTCTAGGTGTGGTGTGGCTCAGCCCTAGCACACACCTTTAATCCAAGAGCTTTTTGTAAACTAGAATAAAGTCAACCATAGGTCAAGAGGCAGAGCAAGCAACCAGCTGACAGGAAGTGAACATAGGAAAAAGCCATAGAGAGTGAGAGGAAGTCTGGAGGACAGATAGAGAGACACACAGGAAGTAGAAGGGAGGGACATTCAGTTTTTAAAGACAGTATGGAGATGGAGAAAGGGTTTTTTCCTTCTGGGACATTGGCTGAGTAGGAAGGTCAACTGGGTGCTTTCTCTGCCTCTCTGAGGTAGCAGGCTTTCACTCCAGCATCTGGCTCCCAAGTCTTTGTTGGTGAAAGTAGAATGTTTGTTTGCTTGTTTTTTGTTTTTGTTTTTTTTTTTTAGAAACAACATCTTTCCATATCAGGTCTGGAGCATGAGGGTGGGGAATTCGTGTGTACCACATGTCCACTTCCCAGGTGTCCTGTGGCTTCTATCCACAGCCACGTGCTAGATCATTGAGAGCTGGCTCTCCAGCTCTGACCCTCCAGGGCCTCGCCAAGATTCCATACTCAGTTTCCCTCCTTGGCCTTTCAGTTCTCTAGAAATGGATGTGGCGTATAAGAAATGAACAGGTGTAGAGGAATTTTAATTTAGAACATGGTTGCTCTGGCAAGAGATCATATCCAAAGACTTTCTAGGTCTGTGTGATCTAGCTGAAATACAAATACATCCTTAATCCAGGAGACAGAGGCAAGCGGATCTGAGTTCAAGGCCAGCCTGGAACAGAACAAATTTCAGGGAAAGAAAAGCTTACGTCCAGGTGTGGTGGTACATGCCTCCTTTAAACCCCCAAAAATGAAAGTGATGTTTAATTGAGTGGCAGAAAGAGAAAGTGATGAATCAGAGAAAGATTTGACAGAATAGGATATGCCCAGTTCTCATGAGAAGAGAGAGAAAAGGGAAGCCACTTAAGGGGCAGAGCAGGAGAGAGGAGGCAGTTTTACCAGGACAGAAATGGAGAGACAGGTTGCAGAGAGAGAGAGACCTCAGGTGAAGACTGAATGAGAAGGAGCCAGAAGATTAGATCAGATTGCTGGAGTTCGTCTGAGGTCAAGCAGAGCAATTCAGGGGTGGAGAGAGAAAGCCAGATTGAATAAGTCAGGCAGGAGAGGAGTTTGAGCCAGAAAATCTGAGTTGAACCAGCCAGCCCAGAGCTCAGTAAGAACGAGAAAGGGTGAGCTTATTAAGCAGTGAGTCTCAGAGGCTGAAAACATCCTAGGCCTAGAAGTGTACGGAGGCTGGGACTTGGCCTAGGTTAGTAGAAGGAGGCAGTAATCCTCTGAGACAACGATTGAAGCAGGCAATAATAGTTCTTTTTACAAATGGACCACTGAGGTAAGACCTCGCCTAGAGATTTGTGCCTGGGTAATAATGACATTCTTCCTGCTGTAGATTGTTCGGAGGCCCCTGGTGATACAGTGTCTCCCTTCAGGGGGCATTTTGGAAAGTGCAGGGGTGTTCTGGGGCATCTGTTAAGTAGTGTTAACTTCCACTGTGAAGTGGAAGACATGTGTGGTTCCTGGTGGGCAGGCTAGGGATGACGGAGGCTATGCCTTTTGGAGGATAATTGAATAATCTTGCAGGGCAGAAACTTTGAACAGCTTTCTGCTCATTCATATAGGTGTGTTTCTAAGTACTTGAGCCTTGAATCTAAGTGGCCTGCACATATGCACAATGTATTTTTCCATACACAGAATGTCAATATACACTTGATTTTCTGGGATTGTAACTCATATATATATATTGGGGTCTTACTCTTGTCTTGAACTTTGAAAGCAATTAGAAACTAGGCCCTGACTCTACCACCCTTTGATGATGCATCAGGATCCTCGGCAGCCCTCTGAGTCTGTGGTGATTCTAGGAAAAGGCCTGAGTTCCCAGGAACCCCGTTGTGCTTCCTATTGTCATGGGAACAAGGTTTTTTTTTGTTGTTGTTGTTCTTAAAGACAGAGTTTCTCTGTGTAACATCTCTTGTTGTCCTGGAACTCACTTTGCAGACCAGGCTGGCCCCGAACTCACAGAGATCCACCTGCTTCTACCTCCCAAGTGCTGGGGTTAAAGGCGTGAGCCACCATTGCCCAGCAAGAACACGTATTTTTAATTGGAGAAATTCTTATCTATAAAGGCCTTGGCTTTATTATGAAGAGATGTACGTGCATAGGTTTTAACATATGCAAGTTTCGTTTCAGGAACTATACTACCCTGAGTGAACCTAATCTTATCAGAATGGTTAAAAAGCTTTACAAATGTGTCATTGGCAAGGGGCATGAGAAGTAGTAACTTATAGAAAAAATGATAAATAAACTTTGGACAACTTATGCAGAATTCCCAGCATGCTTTTCTGGAGCACGCCTCCAGAGCACATACACATGAATTTTCTCTCCTGGGAGCCGGGGGCTTGCTGCCCACTGACCTCCAGCGTGATCCTGTTCTTCACCAGCAAGCCGATCTTGATGTCCATCAGGTTGAGGTCTTTCTCCAGCTGCTGATTGGCCCTGATCTTAGTCACCACTTCTTCTCGTAGCCTCGCTACCTCCAGCTCTTCCTGGAAATCCAAGTCACTCTGATCCAACAGGTACATAAACTTTCGGATTACTGCTAATGGCGGGTTTTCGGAGCCAACTGTGGGAAGAAGAGCAGGCATATTTTATTTTATTTTATTTTTCTTCTTATTTTATTTTATTTAATTAATTTATTCAGATTACATCTCAATTGTTAACCCGTCCCTTGTATCCTCCCGTTCCCCCCTCCCTCCCGCTTTCACCCTGTTCCCCTCCCCGAGGTCTGTGACCGATGGGGACCTCCTCCCCCACTATATGATCATAGGCTATCAAGTCTCATCTTGGTAGCTGAGCAGGCATATTTTAATTGAGAATTATCAGTAACAGGAAAGCAGCCGGCTCTGCAGTTAAACTACTACTACAAAAATATACCAACAGACGCATGCAGTCTGTGGCGTGGGTCATCCCCCAACAGTGAGAGCTAGATAAGCAAACCCGCATAAACAAATGCATAAAACTGATAACGGCTGGCCCTGTGGTTTTCTACTTATCTAATACTCACTAGCCAACCCCCCTTCCCCCACCCCACCCCCGACCTCCATCACCAGACCCAGATACTGAGCAGACAGACAGTATTATCTAGGCCTTATTGATGAGGAAAAGAAAGCTACCCAACAGACCTTGGCTCTAAGACCTGGTGGCTGAGCCAGATAAGAGCTTAAAGTTCTGGCTGCAGGAAGCAGGACGTGGTTTCTCTCAGCACAAAGGATCTCTGGGAAGGAGCCAGAAGTAGGCAAGAGCGAACAAGGGAAGACACAGGAGTCGGGGACTCTAAAAGCCAAGCAGGAAGCAACCGAAGGACAAGCCAGGGGATGTCCTACTTGACAGCAGTAAAAAGATCTCAGAAATTGAAATTTGGGCATTGTCTTTTTAAGCACAGACTGAGGGGGGCCAGCCTCAGCCTAGAGAAAACATGTCAAAATTCTAAGAGCTTTTGTTTTTATTCTCTGACACTGTGACCCTTCTACATGTGTCACGTGATCAGTTTGGGGGATGAAGCAGACACTGACGGCAGAGTACAGTGTGGTCGCTGCACCCTGGCCAACGGCCCTTGTCCCCAGGGGCTCTGTCATTGCTCCTTAGAGGTACAGCTTGATTCTGTGGTCAGTTTGACCAACATCTCCTGACTCAGCTGGCACCTAGCTTGGACCACAGAAGCCATCTACCTTGCTGTCCTAATTTTGAGGGTCTGTCTGTGTTGAGATGACACTGGACTGTGCCTGTGGTTACCGTCATTGGGAAATGAGGCTGTGTTTTTCTTTTTTGTTGTTGTTTTGGTTTTTAATTTGTTTATCTTGAGACGGGCCTTGAACTCACTCTACAGCTGAGGATAGCCCTCAACCCCCAGTCTTCTTGCCTCCATTTCCTACCTTGAGATAACAGGCCACATTTTATGCCCAGCTTGTTTCATTGCTTTTTATTACTATTTTCAAAATTCCCTCCATAAACATATTTAGTTCTTAAAATGAGAGAAGGGGATCAGGACCAGTAATAAACTGAACACCTGAAATGTACCCGAATCTTCTTGTCTGTCTTGTTTGCTTCCCTGTAGCTCCTTTAATACAGAATGGGATTTCTGCCAATTCCATTCTTTTTGGGAAAAAAAAATGATAGCCACCCTGCTTATCCCTTTATTCCTAATAGGCGGCCCCACTCCTGTCTGATCTGCCCCTCTGCTCACTTGTTCAGAACCCAGAGTGAGAGATGACCAAAGACTCGTTTGTCTTTAGCTCTTGGGACAGTCTCTGTAGTACGTGGGCTGGAGAGACGGACGCATCGGTGATGGTTAGGAAGGGGCCCAGGCTCTGTTTCCCGAGGTGCCCACTCACCTAGTGCTTTGTAGTCATCTCTGGCTTTGCTTGCCCGTAACATGGATTGTATTTTCACAATTTCATTTTTCTGCAAAAAACAGTGAAAGGAGTCATGACCTTTCAGAGTTCCCTTTTGCTCCGTTATTTTAGAATTTAGGACTTACAAAGGATGGGCTAACAACTGAGATGTAATATGAATAATGAATATATATATATATATATATATATATATATATATATATATATACACACACACATATATATATATATTTTACACTATTAAACTGTTAAAAACACTGATAGGTAGATATAGTAATTTCACACTTATTCTCTCTTTTTTTTTTAAAGGAGCAAAATTGGTTAGCTATAAACAAATAAAGCAAGACTGTGGAAGGATTCTCTAAATAAAGAGATCTAATGAGGGAAAGGACGCCCAGAACCTGAATGGTCCAGTCTATGTTGGCAGTTTTATTCTGACATTTTCTAGGGGGTTCTGACTTAATCAGTTAGCAGCCAGGCGACCTGTACATCCTATGTTAGAAAATGCACGAGCAGAGTCTTCTCTCTTTGGCGTCACTAGCCCATGCTTTTCCTCTCGCCATGTCCTCTCTACCCTTGACCCAGGGTGACTTCTAAGTTAAACGGTAAGCTCCCGTTAGTGCCACACTGAGTTCTGAGGCCTGCTTATCCCCAGGTGGTCACCACCACAGTTTAGTCAAGCTACTCAACACTAGCATTCAACAAGTATTGATTTTAGTTCAATCTCAGCCCGAATGAGAAGCTGCGTGCACGCATCTTACATGATCTTTGAAATACTGTAGTCGTGAAAGGTAACTTTTCCTTGCTGTCACCATTCGGAACCAGGACTGAATCTGCAAGAAGGTAGAAGAGAGAAGCCATGGTGAGCCCCACACACTCCTCAAGGTAGCCTATGCTGCCTCCCTCAAAATACTATCTGCTTAATACCAGCAGCCTTGCATGCCTGTGAACTCTGCACTCAGGAGGCCGGGGGCTAGCCTGGGCTACATATGAGATCCTGTGTCGAAGAACAAACAAGGACAAACAGTGTCCCAAGCACAGATGTCAAAGCCCCGCCCCCCTTCATGTTTCACTTCTTTGGTTGTTCTCTTTGAAGCTCTTCAAAACATATTATGTGACTCTTAACCTCACAGCGTTCACAGAAAAGGGCTACATAGTTCAGTTCTCATCTCAATAAGAAAAAGTCAAGAGCACAAGGCAGTCTTCTGAGCTATTGTGAGCTAGTAAATCAAACTAAACCAAATCGGCATTTTTACATCATCCTTTAAATGCAACCGATTGCCCTTAGGTTTTTTTTTTTTTACATTGCATTTATTCATTTTGTATGTGCATGTGCGCGCATGCATGTATGCCACTATTCATGTGTACAGGTTGGAGGACAACCTGAAGGAGTCTGTTCTCGTCCTCCACCAAAAGAGCCGTGGGGGGTCAGCAAGGACCTTTACCATATGAGCCAGCCCCCCAGCTCCATCCTTTAGGTTGCTATAGAAGAGCTCTCAAGAGGTCTCAATGGGGCCTGACTGTTCCTAACAGTTTTCTGAGGGAATGGAATATTCCACGGTGACCACAGCACACTAGGCCTTGAAGGCTCAGTGGTTCTAGGCCTGGCATTCTCTGTCCTCACAATTTCAAATCTCTCTGCTCTCTGTCCTCTCTCCCTTTCTCTCTCCCTCCCTCCCTCCCTCCCTCCCTCTCTCTCTCTCTCTCTCTCTCTCTCTCTCTCGGTTGTGAGCCATCATGTGGTTACTGGGAATTGAACTCATGACCTTTGGAAGAGCAGCCAGGGCTCTTAACCTCTGAGCCATCTCTCCAGCCCTCAAATATCTCTCAACTTACCCATTTCAGTTTCTTTGTGGCCCTTGCTGACTATCAACTAGATTTCCAAGTTGTCTACAAGTTCATTTTTGTCCGGTCCTTTTGCTTTTAGCTAAGAGCAGCCACCACAGTACCTTTGCTTCCTGTAGCTCAGAGCTATCCACTGGGTCACAAGCAGACTTTGCATTTGCCTAACAGCTAAGCTTTTCCGCTGGTATGTTTGAGCACTCTACCATTAGCAAATGCAGTAAGACTAACAAGAGACCAGACTGGAAGGAACAGAGAGAATCTCATATTAAAAATCAATTTGGCTTTTTTTTTTTTCTGAGACAGGGTCTCTCTGTGTAGCCTTGGCTGTCCTGGACTTGCTCTGTAGACCAGGCTGGCCTCCAGCTCACAGCAATCCACCTGCCTCTGCCTCCCTGAGTGCTGGGATTACAGGCATGCGCCACCACGCCCGGTTTCAATTTGGATTTTTTAGATAAACAGCTGGGTATGAAAACCCTTTCACATTTGGTTCTTATAACCACATAAAGGCCGTGAGACCATCACATGGCTCATCAACTTGCTTGAAGGTGCTCCCTCTGGGGCCAGTACTGATCTTCAAGGCTCACACATCTCTGTTTACCAGCTTTGTCTTCTAGATTCAGGACAAAGTGGGAGGAAATGCGTAAGCCAAGCACTCGATACGGCAGAAAACAATATTTACCTTCACAACAGAGTCTATGTTACCGGCAAACACTTGTTGCCTGCTCAGATAGTCCTGTCGTTGTTTATACCCCTTCCAGAAAGCCTGTGGGAAAGAGCAGGGAAAGAGTGACTGAGGAGTGAGTTTCCCACCATTGCTTCAGAAGCTGTAAGCACAGAGCACAGCTCATTAGTTACTGCATTGGGACACCAGCAGGAGCCCTCTCCGTCCAGATCTCCTTGGACACCATGTCCAATGGTGGACACTCACTGGGACAGAGCACACCAACTTATGTGTGAGGCAGGATGAGAGTTGGGGCAGGCAGAGAAAGGGAAATCAAGTGGCCAGGTTGGCACTTGGTTTTCTCATTGAAACCTTAGTTTGACCAAGACCCTGGGTGACAAAGGAAACAACAAAAGGAATCCTTCTCACAGTATTAACTTGGTTCTATTAATAATAGTGTTATCTCATAGCAATATAAAATGCTTGAAATAGTGATTAATATATGATTATCTCTACTGTAGCAAGTGACCTAGGGTGGGCTAGACTAGGACGGAACTCACTTCATTTACCTATGACTCTGAATCCCTAAAGATATGCCTATATTTGTCTATATCATTTCATGTGTTCCCACTTAAAATAAGACTTGTCTATATATCTGTCACTATTTCCACCTAGTTTCTCTCCAAAATGAACTATTAATTCTTTTACTATGCACCTTTCTAGGTATATACAACATATCTACCCATATGCACATCATGTATGCATTAAAACACAAAGACGTCATCATGTATATATCATTTTCTTCCTTTTGATAAAATGAGATCCAACAATATGCCAAGGTCTACTTTCTCCTCTACGTTACATGAAATACTTGCATTTAACACATGCATGAAACATCTGTGCTAACACAGAATCAGACAAAGCAGATGTACTGGAATTAAAACTTCAAAGCTGAAAGAGAAGATGTAGAATTTTGACAAATGAAATGTGAGGTGTATAATCTTCTACTCTGTATAGATAGAGCTTCTAAGCTGGCACATTTTTCTTTCTTTCCTACTTCTTTTTTTTTTTTTTTTGCAGTAAACAACCTTATACACAAGAGTCAAGAAAAATATGTATTCTATTTCCCTAGTAATGGAAGTCAAACCTATATTTTTTTCCAGTTTTTTCAAGACAGGATTTCTCTGTGTAGCCTTGGCTGTCCTACACTCTCTTTGTAGACCAGGCTGGTCTTGAACTCACAAAGATCCACCTGCCTCTATCTCCCAAGTGTTGGGATTAAAGGTGTTACGCCATCACGACCCAGCTCAAACCTAAGTAATTTTAAAGTCCCTAAGATTTATAATTTTTTATATATCTTTTACATTTATATAGATATAGTTATTACTGTGTATGTGTGTGTATGTACAATTTGTAGGAGACAGTTTTAAAGTTGCTAAGATTTATAATTATATATATATATATATATATTTTACATTTATATAGCTATTAGTGTGTGTGTGTGTGTGTGTGTGTGTGTGTGTGTGTGTGTGTGTACAATTTGCAGGAGTCAGTTTTCTCCTTCCACCAGGTATGTCCTGTCAGCAAGCATCTTTACCCACTGAGCCATCTTGCAGGCCCATTTTCAATATTAGTAAAGTCATATAAATTTACTTTTTTTGGGGGGGGTTTCGAGACAGGGTTTCTCTGTGTAGCCTTGGCTGTCCTGGACTCACTTTGTAGACCAGGCTGGCCTCAAACTCACAGTGATCCGCCTGCCTCTGCCTCCTGAGTACTGGGATTAAAGGCGTGCGCCACCACGCCCGGCTATGAATTTACTTTTAACAGAGTTTATGATCTTTTATTTGTTTAGGAACAAAGTAGTACTATGTGGTTTAGTCTAGCCCTGAACTCATAGGCCTCTTGCCTCAGTCTCCCAAATAATGGGATTGCATAGATGTGCCACTAGGCCCAGATTCAGTACTTTATTTGTCTTAAAATTTTTTTAATTTTTTTGTGCATTGGTGTTCTGCCTGCACGGATATCTGTGTGAGGTACTGGGTTCCCTAGAACTAGAGTTCCAGACAGTTTGTGAGCCACCACATGAGTACTAGGAACCGAACCGAGGTCCTTTGCAAGAGCAGTCAGTGATCTTAACCACTGAGCCATCTCTCCAGTCCGTAATTTTCTTTTAAAGTGAGAAGTATAAAAAGTAGTGATTTCAGTTGGGTGGTGGTGGCACATTCTTTTAATCCCAGCATTTGGGAGGTAGAGGCAGAGGCAGGGGCAGGCAGATCTCTGTGAGTTCCAGGCCATCCTGGTCTACAGAATGAGTTCCAGGATAGCCAAGGCTATACAGGGAAACCCTGTCTCGAAAAACAAAAACAGAAACAAAAACAAAAACAGACAGACAAAAAAGGAGTTATTGTACAAGGGGATCAAATGGCTTGTTACAAGACTGAAAATTTTTTCTCAATAAATAAAAACATATTGAAGATGTTATTTATATTAGCCAAATCTTAAATGCACATGAATAAACTAAAAAAGAAATAAAGGAATTAAAATTATAGTACTGCCAGGCATGGTAGCACATGCCTTTAATCCTAGCACTCAAGAGGGCAGAGGCAGGTGGATTGCTGTGAGTTCAAGGCCAGCCTGGTCTACAGAATGAGTCCAGGACAGCTAAGGCTACACAAAGAAACCCTGTCTCGAACCTCCCTTGCCAAATTATAGTACTATATTTTGGTATTAAACAGTATCTGAACTGGACAATTCATTATTATAAAGATGCCAAACTAAAAAACAAAAAACAAAAAACTCCCCCAAAACCCCAAACAAAACCAAAAAGCAAACAAACAAACAAACAAACAAACAAACCCCCCCAAAACCAAAAACCATAAAAACAAAAAAAAATTATGGAGACATGATTCAGGAGATAAGAGCTCTTCCACAGGACTCAGGTTTGATTCCAGCACCTACATGGCAGCTCAACAACTATTTATAAACCACTTATAAACTCAGCTGAAGGGGATGTGATACCCCTTTTTCTGGTCTGCAAGGGCACAAGCAAGGACATGGAACAGTAAATAAATGAAAGTAAAATTAAAAAAAAAAAAAAAGAAAGAAAGCAAAGCAAAACAAACAAACCCAAAACCCAAGACTTTGGGGACGGAGAAAGCGCTCAGTGGTTAAGGGCACTGTGTGTTCTTCCAGGGGACCCAGGTTCAATTCCAGTACCCACATAGTGACTCACAACCATCTCTAACTCGAATATCAGGAGACCTGATGCTTTCTTCTGGTACCAGGTACACAGGTGGTACATAGGCACACACATAAAAAGTAAAATAAATTAAATATATTGGGCTGGAGAGATGGCTCAGGAGTTAAAAGCAGTATTTGCCCTTCTAGAGGTCCTGAGTTCAATTCCCAACAATCACATGGTGGCTCACAACCATCTGTAATAGGCCCTGATGTGCTCTTCTGGTGTGCATGAAGACAGTGTAGTCATACGCACAAAACAGATAAATCTTAAAACAAGACAAGACTTTAATACAACTGTTAAAAATATGGGTTTAGAATTTTGTCAAGTGACTTTGCAAATGGCTTTTTTCTTTATTAATTCATTCTATTACATCTCAATAATTATCCTCCCATTCCTCCCTGTCTCCCGCTTTCCCCCTTACTCCCCTCCCCTATGACTGTGACTGAGGGGGACCTCCTCCCCTGTATATGCTCATAGGGTATCAAATCTCTTCTTGGTAGCCTGCTATCCTTCCTCTGAGTGCCACCAGGCCTCCCCATCAAGGGGATGTGGTCAAATATGGGGCACCAGAGTACATGTGAAAGTCAGTCCCCACTCTCCACTCAACTGTGGAGAATGTCCTGTCCATTGGCTAGATCTGGGATGGGTTCAATGTTTACTGCACGTATTGTCCTTGGCTGGTGCCATAGTTTGAGCAGGACCCCTGGGCCCAGATCCGCCCGTCATGCAAATGACTTTTAGTTGAGATGAACATAGGTGTTGTCTTCCTCAAGCTTTTACAGTGAGGAGTTGCTATGTAGGGAGACAAATGGCCCGAGGCTTGCATTGGCACCCACAGCCTGGGATTCTGCAGGTCTCAGAAGCTTCCAGCAATGACCATGCTGGAAGGTGGCCCACGCTGTGAGTAAAGACGCCAGCAACCACAACTCAAGGATTCTTAAGTGCCCATTTAGAAATGCTATCACGGGATTGGTGGCAGCGTGGCACTTCTCAGACGAGAGGAGAAACTACTGTCTGATGTCACTGACAACTGTTCACAAAGATGCGTCATCAATGTGACGGGGACAGGAAAAGAGCATCCTGATGCCCCAATGGCCGGACTCCAAACAGTGCATACATTTGGTGGGTAGTGCAGGTGCAATTATGTGAATATAATTATGTATCTCTGATCAATACTCAGAGCAAAAACAAAGCTGGCATTAGCCCAAGGTCTCTTTCTGCTTTTCTAGCATCAATTGAATTCAGAAATACCATACCATTAATAAAAAAAAAAAAAAAACCAAACCAAACCAAACCAAACCAAACAAAAAACAAAACAAAACAAACAAAAAGAAAAAGAAATACCATTCATCGATACTAACTCTGATTCACACTCACACAAGGAACGGATCAATCTGTGATATTAAGAGCGTCTAACCTGGAGCCCTTTCCTTGTCCACCCGGCACTATTTGCTTACTGTACCCATGATTCAACACTCACTCCTTGTGAGATTTTGGTATCACACTCCATCTCACAATGAGCTATTTGTATAGATCTCCTCCCCAGAATCTTCCTATGGAAATAGTCATTGCTACTTCCTGAGCTAAGGTGGCTGAGCGAATGGATATTTTGATCTACACAGGAGCAGAAATACTATACGCCTTACATTTAATGATCAAAATTCTACATTTTTCTTAGGTTTGACATTTTCATTCCAGAAGGTCTGGCTTGTCTAATTCAATCCCAGAGTTCACTCTCACAGCCATAAATTGAAAGTTCTTCTGACAGGTATGGGTGTAACAATGGAGCAAATACGCTGTTATGATGTAAGAGACAAAAGTTTAGATCATAAAATCAGTTAGATCCAGCTTTTTATAGTAAAATCATTCTCTTGGCTGTTGTGGGGACTTGTGGGAAAAGTTATAGTATCCACCTTAGTCTGTTTTCTGGGACTATAAATATATTTACTGTATGGTGTTGAAATACTGGAGACGATTCCTCTTCTTTATATATCTTCAATGTTAATCTCCAGAAAACTGGGCTTGCTGAACCAGCTGTCTTGCTTGATAAATGGTACCCAGAACTCTAATCAGGATGCTAAAGTCATTGTGATAGAGGGCAGCTAGGAGGGTTTTGTTTTGTTTTGTTTTGTTTTTTGAGACAGGGTTTCCTTGTGCAGCCTTGGCTGTCCTGGACTTTGTAGAGCATGCTGGCCTTGAACTCACAGAGATCTGCCTGCCTCTGCCTTCCTGAGAGCTGGCATTAAAGACATGTGCCACCACACCCAGCTGCTAGGAGGTTCTGAACAATTTCCTTTTTCTCCTTCCGAAGTCCTGCAACCCACAAGGCTTTGTCAATTAGGTCAGCATCATGGACGACTGCCCTAAAGGGACTCCCCTGCTTTGTAGCCCCATACTCCAAAATTGCTTCACAAAAGCCATTTCTTCTCATTGCCCGGATACTAGTTGGCTTCCTCCCCTAAATTTCAGTAAGTCATTAACTCCTAGGGCCAGGATTTAAATTTATGTTTTACTTATATGTGTACCATATGTATATGAGTATCTATCTGTAGGGGCTCAAACAAAGCGTCAGGTCTCCTGGAGCTGCAGTTACAGGCAGATGCGAACCATATGATGCGGATGCTGCATCCAAACGCAGGGTCTTCTGGAAGAGCAGCAAGGGCTCTTGGCTGGTAAGCCATCTCTCTGGCCCAGGGCTGGGTTTTGAGGTTAGTCTCGACTACTTTCTTTCCTAAGAGAGGTAACCCAGTTTTCATTAGTTCAAGGGAGAATCTTTCTGTTGTAGCTGGAGGTTCGTCTTTTTTATCTCTTCCCACAGAAACACCAATGATCTTACTCCTGGATGCCCTCCATCTGTCCCCTGAGTCATTTCTGTCACCTCATCACATACCGAGCACTTAAGGCGGCACACTGGGGAATGTCTCCAGTAGGAACTACCCTATTCAAGCCTCACCATCCTGTAGGGTGTTAGAATTTTTACAGGAGGAGCTGGGCATGGTGGTGCATGCTTTTAATCCCAGCACTCTAGCCAAAGCTGAGAAAC
Source organism: Acomys minous (assembly GCF_964271855.1). Lineage (NCBI taxonomy): Eukaryota > Metazoa > Chordata > Mammalia > Rodentia > Muridae > Acomys > Acomys minous. The sequence goes on along the minus strand of NC_140492.1, from coordinate 100,680,004 downwards.
CCTGTCTCAAAAACAAAAACAAAAAAAAATTTTTTTACAGGAGGAAATGTACCTTACATCAGTTACTCTTTCTCTTTGCCTTTCTAATTCCTTTCTTAATTCTTTTTTTTTTTTTTTTGAGACAGGATTTCTCTGTGCAGCCTTGGCTATCCTGGACTGGCTTTGTAGACCAGGCTGGCCTGAAACTCACAGAGATCTGCCTGCTACCACTGCCCAACCATTTCAATTCTTTTCAATGTCCATTTTTCATTTTGTACTTTCACAATCTCTTTTAATTGCCATGGTTGTTACTGAGTCATCCACCCTCACCGCCCAACTCCACACACATACACTGTTTCATTATTAAATTTCTTGAGAATTTTCTTCTGGAAGAATATTGTTTGATCTTTATTTCACTTATATTTTATAAATTATATTCATTTTTATATATTTGATATAAATAAAATTTCATTTACTTATGGTGATTTTTTTTCTGGTTTACTCAATTTCAAATTTTCACTACTTCATTTTATTATTTTATTTTCTTCTTTTATTTTTTTGATGTTGGGGATTAGACCCAGAGACTCAAGTGCAGCAAACACTCTAACACTGAGCCACCACCTAGCCCTACACTTAAGCAATTTTATTAGAGTCTTCTACTTGGTCTAAAATTGGACAGTTTGTTGAGGGTGCAGCACAGAGTGATTGCCTAACATACACTGTCAGCACTGAAAACAAAAATACAAGGAGACTCTCTTTGGCTTCTCTCCATGTTGGACTGGACACCTTCTGATGGATCCCAAGTATAGCCTGGATCTGGTTGGCTTGGGCCAAGATTTGCTTTTGTATCTCACTCTAAAATTGTTAAGAATATATATCTGGGCCAGTCAACTTTCTAGAAAGATTGAGCTGTTTTATGTAGGTGAAACCTTCTAGTATTTCTTTAATGTGGCATCCATTAGCAGCTTTGGTGAGAAATTAGATTAACATGATGCCTTTTGCCTCCTGGTCTTTTGGTTTTATGGGTCTGAAGGTTATGGGGCCATCAGTGTTAGACCTCATGCCATCATTGTCGGAAAATAGTCAGACGCAAGGAAAGGCAAGGAAAGGAGGCATGGTAAGTTTGATGACATGTCCTTCTGTCCTCAAGCACTGCTGAAGTGAAGCAGCAAGGCCCCACAGGACCACTCTGTCCTTTCCCGGCACTCTTGTAACTTCAGCACTGGGTTCATTATAAAGGGCAACCTCTAGACAGTGGGCTCTTTAGTAGGACTCCCAATTGCAACATTGTTCTGAGATTGGAGAGTACAGGGCTGGTCCAAATTACATCATACTGGCTGACACTTTGAACTTTGGGCAAAATTAGAAGCTTAGCTTTTATGGGTGAAGATGATTCTATTTTTAGGCTGTGTTTTCAACACATAAGCTATGACAATTTTGAATTAGAAACTCAGGCTCACGTAAAAAAGGTAAGAGTCAGGCCTACAACAGAGATTTCTTTAAAAAAAAAATGTAATTTTGATCCTGCTCACATCTTGAACAAACAAAACACTCTTAACACTTATGCAGACACAAAACGACCAAGTTCTTACTACTCCTCCTTGGTCCCCAATAACATGAAAGCAAGGCACTGGAAAAGCTCATCAAAAGCCATAAAAAAGAAGCTCTTCCATTGAAAATATTTCCAGTTTAGGAAATCTTACTGATAGCAGCAGAAGCAAAGTTACTAAGTTCTTCTCTTCCCGACGGGAAAGCCCAAGCCCTGCATCTTTATCGTTGTTGAAGACCAAATAGCTTAGTTTCACAATTAAGCTTAGCTGCTTAGGGGATAAGATGTTTTTAGGTCCAGATAGATGGTTTAAGCTGATAGAGATAAGATATAATAGATATTGATTTACATTCAGAATTGTAGACTCACCAAGATAGGAAAATGTTTTCTTTAAGGTTGCCAAATACAAATAGCCAAAATATAATTCCTGATTGTTTTGTGATTCTTCTTGCTCTATGCAGTTTATTTTATATATGTATAATAATATAAATGTATATGTAAAAATATTATAAAAAAAGAGGGGGAACTAAGGAGTTCTCCTGCAGACCTAAACAAAGAGCGATGATCATACGAAGAGCAGCCCTGGAGAGGTTAAACATGCTGTGGCTCATCAGTTCTTCTGTTGCCTCAGGTTTGGAGTTGGACATTAACGACCAACCACTAACCCCCGAGACTCCAAGTTTAGCAGGAGACGGACACCTGGAGGTGCTGCTATTTGGAGAAGCACAATTTCAACCCCAAGCCAAGGTATCCATTCAGCTCCAAGCATGGTGACGGCAGGTAGATCCGAGCAAGCCCTAACACTCCTCTGAGGGCCACAGGTTAAAACACTTCATCACCAAAGCAATCCCTATCTTAATGGCGCCCTCAAATAGGGCAGCAAGAGTCTGCATTCAGCACCGTCCATTAGAATGCTGGTAGTTGCTCTATTTTCAAAGAAAGCATTTTCAGAAGGCAGGGTGATTTGTGGTAACTGTGGTAGGTGATTCACATACCTGTATTTTGACCACACTGTCTACTTGGTCATATAAGAATGCTTTCCTAGCTTCAAACTCTTCCCTAAGGATGGGTCCTGAGTTTGTGGCTTGAAAGCGGAGAAGCAAGTCTTCCGAGGCAGACCACATGTTCTCGCGGATGAAATCTGACGTGACTTCCTCAATGATTTCCTGGCAAGAGATACGGCTTATGGTTACTCTCCGCACATGGGTGAGAGGGACGTGGAGAATGGTTTCTGGAAACGGGAGGCTTTTAGGATCACAGAAAGCTTTAAGTAAAGGTATGTGTTCACTGAATAAAGACAATAACTTCAGGTTATTATTTTTAAAAGGCTGAGACCCTCCACCGTTTAATAGCTCAATAGACTGATAACCAGTGTAACACAAAGTTGTGTCTGGGTGGGGGGGAGGGAGGGAGGGAGAGAGAGAGAGAGAAGAGAAGAGAAGAGAAGAGAAGAGAAGAGAAGAGAAGAGAAGAAGAGAGGGAAAAGAGAGGAGAGAGAGGAGAGGGAGAGGGAGAGACAACTCAGATGAGTTAGAATGGAGACTGAAAAGGGTACTTTGGTGTTTTGGATCAATGTTTTTTATAGCTTTACTCTTAAGTTGTTTTTCTTTAAAAATATTTTAGAACTGAGTTCTTGTAATATAAAACAACAACAAAACTACTATGTACTTGGGAATGAATTCAGAGCAAGATGGACTGGGCAGACAGAAGAAATAACTGATGCTCTAAAACAGGCCAATATTCCATACAAGAGGAAAGAGTATTAACACCAAATGAAGCTCCCATAGGTGGTTCTGAATGGGCCTCTTCCTCCTGTGCTTAACATAGTGATGTCCAAATAGCCCACAACAATGTATGCACTAATCTATGCGCGGTTTCTACCTAACTCAGGTATTTTGTTATATAGGTCTCTGATTAAAAGGGGATGAGGGAGAATAGAGAAATTGTTTTTGATAAGTAAATTATTGTCAACTAAACTTTCAGATATGGGTCAAGGGTCCACTAAAAGAGATCTTCAGAGGTAAAATAAAAGTTCATACTCACTATACCATGTTTACATTTGGGTTAGTATAGTCTATGAGCACATGACTTGAATCAAGAGTCATGTAGAAGATACACCCAATTATATTTAGACACTAGAACATGCAAAGTTTCAACAATGAATGTGGCAGAGATGCCCATTCCAGCCTTTTATTGGGAAAAAAGTGGGTTTTACTTGGAACAGTTTCACATTAAGTGGTAGACAAAGGGGGAAAGGAAAGACATGAGACACATTGACAACTGAGAAATTATTATTCGTCAGACTTATCATTACTAAGAAAAAGTTGAAGATTGGCATCTGAGAATAAGCTGGCATCTCAGATGAGCTGCAAAAATTTGTTCCACTTGGTCCCATTGTTTTCTCTGTTTTTTGGCTATGCCAGGACTAAAGATGACTGTTTTTAGCAAGGCAGAAACACTCAACTCCAGTTCAGGAAGACTATTCCTTGCCCACCCTTCAAATTGATTACTCTCCCCTCTCACTCCCATAGTGAAGAAAAGACCAACAATCACACTTCTCTTTACACAGTAGAGTTTTCCATCAAACACCAACCTCCTACCTCAATTTCTTCTCCTGTGAGCCACGATTCTTTAAGCAAGCATGATTCCGGTGGGACCCAAGAACCTTCTTTGGAATCTGTGTTGTAATAGTAGTTATATTTCTGCTGCAAGTTGAGCTTGACCCATGAACCTTCTTCACTGGACGCTAAAGAAAAAGAGTTTGTTAGCATCCACACAGGAACAGAGTTCTTACACGTTCTTAACAAGAGGCTCAGCAGCACACTAGCTATTAGGTCTCTGGTTAAAATGGGATGGGGAGAGGGGATAGATAACTAGGGTTGGTAAACCAAGTCTGAAAGACCACATAAGATTTTCCAGTACATACAATAATCTAGCAAAAGCATTTTTAAACTACGTGTTCAGTTGGTCTATGTTGTAGTCACTAGAAATGACAGTAAGGGGGCTGGAGAGATGGCTCAGCGGTTAAGAGCACTGACTGCTCTTCCAGAGGTCATGAGTTCAATTCCCAAGGCTCACAACCATCCACAATGAGATTTGGTGCTCTCTTCTGGCCTGTAGTACATGCAGGCATAATACTGTATACATAATAAATAAATAAATATTTTAAAAAATACAAAAAATGACAATAAAATGGAATGAATTTCAAGTAATCAATGGCAGTTCTTTACTACTCCACCTAAAATGGGGGAGAGATGAACATCAAACACTGACTCTGGACTGCAATTCTTTTGTTTGTTTGTTTGCTTGTTTTTTGTTTTTTGAGACAGAGTTTCTCTGTGAAGCCTTGGCTGTCTTGGACTCACTTTGTAGACCAGGCTGGCCTTGAACTCACAAAGATCTGCCTGCCTCTGCCTCCCAAGTGCTGTGATTAAAGGCATGTGCCACCATGCCTAGCCTGCTTACATGTAGACCCTGAAACCCCTCTCCCAAGCAGCTAGGGTCCAATGAGCAGAATTTTACTTGCTAATAATGTCATCCAGAACTTTCTCTGACAAGAACTGATCTATAAGGACCACTGACCCATGTTTAAGGCAGAGACAAGTCACTTCTGAGTACAAATTCAATCAAATTAAAAATAGAAAATGTGCATCATAAAGGTCAATGAAAGTGAGGAAAAGGAAAATTCCTGATTTGATTTAAGATGTTCTCCATAAGAACACAAAAAGAGAAAAAAAATGCTGAAAGGATGTGGCTTGGGTGGGTGGGGACAGGCTACATTTGTGGCAGTCTTAAACCAGCTAAAAAGGATGTTCGCTCCTCATGAATCTGTCGCTACACATTATAATATATTTAGAAATTTTTATTTTTGTTAATTAGCCATGAATTCTGGCCCAAACGAGAGACTAAGAGCTACCCTTATCACTGAAAAGTTCTAACTCTGCTAAGTGACACCCTCCACCCCAGGACTCACTGACTTCTCAGGTAAATCAAAGCTCCAGTAGCTGTCTTCACAAAATACGTAAATACATTCAAATAATCAGACAGAATAACCAGGCCATCCATATAAGTATTTGCTGATTCTTTTTGGTTTTAAATACTTAAAAAAAAAAAAAAAGAATCAGTAATGTTTTATTAGTATGAATATGCCTCAGAGTTCACAACATAGTGATTCAGTGTGGCATTCCATACAGCACATGCTTGACACTGTGATGGGCCACCCCCGCTTGACACTGTGATGGGCTATCCCTGCTTGACACTGTGATGGGCACCCCTTGCTTGACACTGTGATGGGCTCCCCTTGCTTGACACTGTGATGGGCTGTCCCCGCTTGACACTGTGATGGGCTCCCCTGCTTGACACTGTGATGGGCTACCCCTGCTTGACACTATGATGGGCACCCCTTGCTTGACACTGTGATGGGCTATCCCTGCTTGACACTGTGATGGGCTATCCCTGCTTGACACTGTGATGGGCTATCCCTGCTTGACACTGTGATGGGCTATCCCTGCTTGACACTGTGATGGGCTATCCCTGCTTGACACTGTGATGGGCACCCCTTGCTTGACACTGTGATGGGCTCCCCTTGCTTGACACTGTGATGGGCTGTCCCCGCTTGACACTGTGATGGGCTCCCCTGCTTGACACTGTGATGGGCTCCCCTGCTTGACACTGTGATGGGCTACCCCTGCTTGACATTGTTCTTTCTATAATTTATTCACAATACATCTTGATTGTAATCCTCTCGCTCTTATCTTCCTGTTCCCACCCTCCCTCCATTTTCTGCTCTGTTCCCCTCCCCTAGAGACCTCTGGCAGATAGAGTCCTGCTCCTCCACCGTCTGACCACAATTTGTCAGTGACCAAAAAAGTGACAGCTTTCTTTCTAAATGGGCAGTTGGACAGCTGTTCATCTGTTGTTGGTCTTTTGTTTTTAATTAAATGTGTGTGTGTGTGTGTGTGTGTGTGTGTGTGTGTATGCCAGGGCATATGCATGGAAGTCAGAGGACAACTCTTAGGCATCTACTTCCTTCTTCTACCATGGGTTCTATGTATAGCATTCGGGTCATCAACCTTGCACAGCACGTGCTTTTACTCTCTCATTTGTGTCTTTGTCTAAACACACTTTCTCATGTTTATCCATGTAGTGGCATGTATCTTCTTTATCCCCTTTGGTGGCTGCTACCATTCCAGCATGTGGATCTCTCACATCTTACTGATTCCTGCCTCATATCCCCCGACTTAACACGATCTATTCAGTATTGTCTCATAAAGGGTTAAATGATGGCAATTATGAGCATAAAAGATCTGCTTATATTATTACCTCAGCTCTATGATGTAACCATCTGTGTATTGCTGCTGAGATAAGCTCAGCTTTAAAATAAGAACCCAGAAACGTTCCCCTTGCCATTGTCGCTAAACATTTCAGAAATACTGATGTGAAATTAGCAGTTGCCTCCAAATGAAGAAATCACAAATGCCACAGAAACCACCGCAGTTTAACTGACATGTTTGTGCTGAGTCATGGGAATGCTCACCATTGTCAGTCTTGGACTCTTTCACCTTCAGGAGGGTATCGTAGTACTTGTTGGCACATTCTGGGAGTATGTTATGGGTATTATGAGAAGAAGACTTCAGGACAGCCAAGATATGTTCTGACTGTTTTCTCTCCAAACACTCATTGACATCAACGACCAGCGTAACCCCTGGATAATGCGGAAGACAAAGTTTCAGGTAACCATTCATTTATACTCATATAAGGTAGATAAATATATAATTCAACCTTCTAGATGCGCACTGGCATTTTGCTATCCAGCCACTTCTTTTTCCGATAGTCTGACCATGTACACCCGGCCAATCACTAATTCACCTATCAGTTTGGTGAGGCGTGGTATGTTGAAACTGTAACAGTCTCTGGTTGGGCTTGTGTGGGTGTGAGCGCTAACTAGGTACGGGCTGTAACATAATCTCTGGGGCGGGCATGGCAGAGAGGCTCCACCCTGCCCCTTACGTGTTGACACCTGATGAGGAATGTGCACCAATGGTAGACACAGCCCTGATCTATAACTTATATTTGAGAACTTGCTTTATGAAGACAATTATTTTAGAGTAAGGAAACTAATTCAGCTCTGGAAATCCTAATCTTCACTTATATTACACTGACACCGTTGACAAAGTTGTCATAACCAACCTAAGGAAATGTCCCAGAAAGGCACAGTGAGTAGAAATGGGCAACACAGTCAGAAGCTTTATTTTGGATCAACTTAAACTTAATAAACTTCTCGAATTTCTGCCCTGTCTCATAAATAAAATCTTAGTGAACTCTTGGTTGCTTAATGGAAATTATGAATTCTTTATTATTATCCATTTAATTCTAGGAAAGAATGTCTTGATCCAGTCAATGAAATTGTTTGTGTTATTTGTAAGTACACTAAGCTAGAAATGGCGAGAGATGAGGGGAATGCCAAGTTAAAATATTTTCTACATTTAAAAAGATCTTGATGAGGCTTAGTATGGTGGCACACGCCTTTAATCCCAGCACCCAGGAGGCAGAGGCAGGCAGATAGCCATGAGTTTGAGGCCAGCCTGGTCTAGGAGTCCAGGACAGCCAGGGTTACACAGAGAAACCCTGTCTCAAAAAAACAAAACAAAACAAAAAAACAGAAACAAAAAAAGAAAGAAAAGGAAAACAGATTTCCCCCTTACCCACATGCCAAACTCTTCTAAGTGTTGAGTAGCTGTCACAGCCAGCTTTGTCAGCTTGCACAGCTTAGAGTCAGCTGAGAGGAAGAGCCTTGACTGAGGAACTGCCAAGTTCACACTGGTCTGTGGGCATCTCTGAGGAAATCGTCTTATTATTAACACACTGTGGTTGGCACCATCTTTAGGTAGTTCTGGGCTGTGTAAGAAATCTAACGAAATAGGAGCTAGAGAGCGAGCCAGCAAGCAGAGTTCTTCCATGGTTCTGTCTCCCACCCTGACTTCTGTCAGTGATGGACTGTGACCTGGTTGTATTGGCCAAACACAATCCTTTCTCCTGTAAGTTGCTTTTGGTTAGAATGAAACTAGAAATGAGTCTATGGTTGTCATCAAATTATGGTTGTATGCGCCCAATATCATGGGGGAACACCCTGCATAGATACAGCTAAAGGAAAAAGACACATGTGTTGACTTTTTGCCAGATTGGAGTCAAAGGCCTGTGAGTCCAGAGATGCTCACTGACAGTATCCGGGAACTCGCCCCGACTCGGCCGACTACCAAGTGACAAGCACAGGCAGCAGTGAGCCTTCGCTCCTGTGCGGATATTAGTTAACAGTGGTGAACCTCATCCAACACTTCCTCTTTCCCAGGAAAGCTTTGCAGGATATGGAGCTGACGTTTGAGAAGTCTGTGGTCTCAGGGAAGTAGGAAGAGCAAGTGACAAAGAAGAACTCTTGCCTGAACACAGGATGATTATATGGAACTAACCTGACAGACTAATCTTCCTTAAAGATGAATGATGTAGGCACAAAGCCCTCGAAGACAAACATACTTCCTGCAATTGAATATGAAGGAGCAAAGAGCTGGCATACAGGTGGATTTCCAGCACCAGCTGCAACTGTTTTCCATGACTATCTGAAACACATCTCTGAGAAAGCCCAGCCAACAGGACTTACCGCTCCTCATTTCACTCAGTCTGTGGCACACAGTAGGTGCTTAACATTGAGTCATTCTAAGCAAAGTGAGTGATACTGTGGAGGACACAGAGGTCTGGGTTTACTTGCTTTAGCACGACATGTCCTCCGTATCCTCAGGGTTTTTGTTTGTTTGTTTATTTGGGTTTTTTTTTTTGTATCTGCATGCCAGCCTATGACAGACAAACCCTTGGAGTTTGTGGCTTCTGCTGGAAACAACCTTGGACTTTAGAATTAGGCAGATGGGATGAACAGGCAGTGTCTCTGTCCCCAGGGAGGAAATCAGGTCAGTTCCAGTGGCTAGGGACGTGTATCATCTACCCTGATGACATTGGCGCTTCCTCTGTGGCTTGCCGTTGAGTCATGGACAGCAGAAGACACCCGATAACTGACCTTCAGAAAGTGCATTTCTGCTGAAAACATTGAAAAATCTCCTCTAAACTTCTTAGGAGAAAAGCTTGCTTTGGTTCTCAAGCTGCCCCCTCGTGGACTCTCTTTAAGGGGCGTACTCACAAGCAGAGAAAGTTTCAACACAGCTGGCTCTTTCATGTGTAAAGCATGGGTTAGGTTGACACACGGTGCACAACATGTCTGGGTTACAGCATGTTGGCACGAGGAAAGGTCTAGGGGAGACTGTTTACTCCTTGGGGCACACTGATTGAGGGGGAAAGGTTGAGAAATACTGGACTAAAAACTCAAATGTTGATGGAAGAGACCCCAGTGGAAAAAAAACCCTTGGGCACTTAGTCCCTCTCTTTTTTTGGTCTGGTCTACGGTGGCCTGTATGGGCCAACGCCCTTTGTTAAATCTAGGTTGCTTCAGACCTAGGAGGAGAGTTGGTTTTCACGCAAAGGAGGAAGAATGTTTTTAAAGTAAGGCAACATTCCTACTGAAATAAGGATGTTCTCGTGTTAATGTCTGACTGCAGATAGCTTTAGCTGTAAATACCAGTCTCCTTTATGGGTACATATTATAGGAGGGGACTGTAACTCTTGTAGCCTAGGTCAGGACATAGAGCATGGAAGGGTCCTGATGGACAAGTAGAGGGCAACAAAACCACACAAGCTGAGAAATGTCTCATTTTCATAGTTAAGGGACCAGGAGTCTCCATGTGGAAAGCAGACTCAGCAACGCACAGGCTGCGTGTAAGGAAACAATGAAGAAACAACTCTTAGGTTGGCTGGATCTCTAAGAAGAGGGCATTCTAAGCTGAGTGTCTGCATTACAACCTCATTTCTATAACGTGCCTTGGCAGGCCTCAGCTATCTTTAATGTGTACGCAAATTAAAAACTCCCACACACCCCTCTTGAATGTATTTTTCCTCCCAAGTATCAGTGTCTTAGGAATGGCTTCAAAGTTCCTAAGGATATAAAAGGTCAGAAAAATTAACACTTTTTTTTCCTCCAAGCTAAGGAAATAAAGCCCAGATGTTTCTTACAGATGCCTCTACATCTGGGGAAGGATACTAATCTGTTCCCACAGCTCTCCGTGACCTCACAGGATGGCACAGGGTCTAACCATGCCAGGGAGTGGCCGGTAGCTAAATTATACTTTGAGGACTCTTGTTCACCTTTGAGTTTGGGAGATTGTTCCTATTTCAACCAAGAAGCCATTTCAAATTCTTCTTTGATAATAGAGGTAAAAAACACAATAAAGACTTTGATCCTTTGAACCCAACATAGGGATCCTGCCTGTGGCGTCCAGGCACGGGGCAGGCAACCCTAGGGTGTATTAAGCAGACAGACCCACTGGATGCTCTCGGAGAGGAACGGCAGATGGAACTCCTTATCACCTGAGTTTTAAAAGCCCCTGCTCTGGGGAGCAAGTGGTGACATTTAGATCTGCTAGGATTAGAGTTTATTCACTGAAAAATCTGCTAACGTCTTTTGGGCCCCCTTCCCTGCTTCCCAGCAGTCACCACGCAGATGCGAGTCCTTCTGAGGATCAGGTTAACAATATAATTTTTTTGGCAGTGAAATGACATCCCGGCTCAAGGAGACTTGGCCTGTCCTTTATTCAAAGGGGCTGTGGGCTTGTCAACAGACTCTAATATGAAACTCTGGGGACGGGGGGTGGTGGCTGGGACTGTCTTCAAGATTCAAGTTAGATCTTTCTCTTAAAAATTTTCTTACACTTACTTGCATGCACGCACGCATGTGCACACACGTGGAGAACAGAGGACAACTTGTGGGAATCAGCTTTTTACCATGTGGGTTCCAAGAATCAAACTCAAGGCTATCGCTCTTGGCAGCAAGCACCTTTACCTGTTAAAGCATCTGTCTTAACTTCTTTCTACATGACTTAGAACTCTTCCATCTATACAGGTCAAGTGGCAATTTCATAACTGCTGGTCAACTTCATGTACAGGAAGATCACGAACAGCTGGCCAACTCCACCAGTCTCTGAGTGAGATGACTTCAGAGTCAACCACACCCACCTGCTTTGGGGGACTAGAAGCTGATGCCAGTCCCTCCCTGCAAGTCTGACCTTGCATTTTCCTCTCCCTGCCTTCTGGTCTGTTTCAGTGACAAACTTCTACTACAATGGAAAGCGTAAGAAAGAGAACAGATATTTATTGTGAAGAAACAGTTTTCTGTGGGTCAGTTGGAAAACAAAAGATCGGATTTAAACATAAAATTTCAGAGCCTACAAAACATTTTTGCTCTCCGGATTGCATTTGACAGCACTGTCAAATTTTGTTGGGCGACAATATCTGATTACTGGAAATGAGGCTAGACACACACACACACACACACACACACACACACACACACACACACACACACACACACACCTAAAAAGCATTCTGATCTTCCTAGAAGTTCAAAGTGGATGACTTCATGTGCGTACCCACATTAAAACCAAACCAAACCAAACAAAGGAGCAAGGCAGGTTTGACAAGCAGGAGATGTTGAGGGCTTACATTGCTTTGCTCTGCTCTCGTCCACGTTGGCCTCATCGATGGCTCGCTGTACTTCATCCAGCCAGAGCATTTTAGAAACACTCTCAGGATCCTAGAAGAGTAGCATAGAATCAAGGAACAATGAATTCTGGGTGGGACAGAACCGACTGCGATCTTCAGGAGTCATTCAGCAAGCACGAGGTAGCTCCACCATGTCGGCACAAGCTGGCCACACAAACCCTCATCGGCAGCAGCCCCTAGTTCAGAGGTTCTCAACCTGTGGGTCGTGACCCCACCGGGATTGCATATGCATTATCAGATACTTACATGACATTTTACAACGGCAGCAAGAATACAGTTATGAGGCAGCGATGAAATATTTTTATGGCTGGGCGGCGGCGGGAGGGGGGGGGGTCCCCACAACATGAGGGGACTGTATTAAATAAAGGGTTGCAGCATCAGGAAGGTTGAGGGCCGTTGCCCTGGAGGGCCAGCTGTGTTGCTGTTCCACATGGCTTCATTCCTTCCACTTTGGTCTGCACCACAGAAGCTCTCTACAGTGAGAACCGCCTGGTCATTTAAAAATGGACGTCTCATTCCCTCCTTCCTCTGTCTACCCTTAGAAGCGCAAGCTCTCTTCTCAGAAGTGTAGATGTAGTTCCAGGGATGGGGCCTTGCCTGCCTGTGGCTTCTCACTCTTTGTTAGGACCTCCTTCAGGCCACAGCACTCTCCCTGCTGGCTATTACCGTGCCTCATAACTCACAGCTCAAATGCTGCCTCTATTAAAAAGCCACCCATAGCTACATAGTTAAGCATTCTTTCTCCCAGTGTGCCAGCGGGGATGCCTTCAATTTGAGGGAAACAGTGATACCCATTTTTTTCCCAGACATCCAGAACAAACAGAAACAAAAATATGGTAACCAATCTGAAGGAGTTAAGGATCTCTTGGAGAGGCCAGAAACAGTCAAAATATGCTCCATTCAAGGTGATTTTAGCTATTTCACATGGTTAAGAAAGGCAAGAAGGGGTTGGTGTGCAGGAGAACAGAAGCTAAGTAGTTTACAGTGGCTTCAGAAGGAAATGACAGCAATGGTGCAAACGCATGGGATTACTTTTAGTGTTTTACATTTGGGTGAATTCTGAAGATTTTGCTACAAACACAATGCTCGCAGCTGCTAATGGGGACTTCAAGTCTATTTTATGAGTGCACATTAAATGCTTTCAGGGTAGATTTAAAATTCTATGTTTTTTTGGGGGGGGGGGGAGTTGGCTATAGAGATGGTTCTGCAGACAAGAGCATTGTCTGCTCTTCCGGAGACCCTGAGTTCAATTCCCAGGAATCACACGGTGGCTCATAACCATCTACATTGGGAGATCTTATGCTCTCTTCTGGTGTGTAGGTGTACATGCAGATAGAGCACTCATACACAAAAGTAAATAAATAAGTCTTTATAAAAAAAAGAATTCTACATTTTAAAGGATTTATTTTGTTTCTAGTTATGTGTACATGTGTCTGCGTGTATGTGCATGTAAGTGCAGCTGCCCTCAGAACCCAGAGAGGGCACTCTACCCTGAAGTTGGTTACAGGTAATTGTAAGCTACCGGGCATGAATGCTGGGAACTGAACTCGGGCCTTCTGTAAGAGCAGTGTGCACTCATAACTGCTGAGCCACCTCCCCAGCCTCCGGAATTCCAGTTTTAAGACGCGAGTGCTCATTTATACATAGCAATGAGTATTGTTCCCTACACCTGGACTCAAGATGCCTGGTGGAAAGTGTGTGGGATAGCTCAGCTGGAAGTACAAGGTCCTGAGTTCGAATCCTTGGACCATTTAAAAAAGAAGAAAGAAAAGCTGGGCCGGAGAGATGGCTCAGAGGTTAAGAGCACTAGCTGCTCTTACAAAGGTCCTGAGTTCAATTCCTAGCAACCACATGGTGACTCACAACCATCTATAAATGGGATCTGGTGGCCTCTTCTGGTGTGCAGGCACACATGCGGGCAGAATACAATATACAAGATAAGTAAATCTTTAAAAAGAAAGAGAGAAAGAAAGAAAGAGAAAGAAAGAAAGAAAGAAAAGCCAGAAATAGTAGTGTGCCATTCTAGTTTCAACCCTGGGGGTGGGTAGAGACCGGAGTATCCCTGGGACGCACAGGCCAGTCATCATCATTAAATTGGCAAGTTCAAGACCAATGAGAGACCTTGCCTCAAAAATCCAGGGTGGACAGCCATCTGAGGAATGACACCCGAGGTTGTCCAATGGCTTCCCTATACATCTGCATGCCTATGCACACACCTATTTGCATGCACGCATCTCTTCCCCCACATGTGTACCCACATGTATAAACACACATGTATATGCTCATGCACCCGTGTATAGCCGTAGCACATGGAAGGAATTAATTCTGCCACTGGGGTCATCTGGGGCTACACGTCACCACTGAGGGCTCAGGAAGCGTAGGGGGTCTGGAGGGAGAAATGAGGGTGACTAGTTTCCCTCAGGAGCTCCATGAGATAATGTGTGCAGTGAGTTCTCACAAAGCCAGACACATGCCGTTTCCTCCTGCATTATTGGGGGCAGACACAGTGCTCTAGAAAATTCCTGAGGCCTGCTTCCTGAGTCATCCCCAGCTACAGCTGTGACACGGGAGCCGTCGCCAGGCAGCTTAGCAAATGTCTTAGGGAAGGAAAATTTGGAAGAGGTTCACACAAAACCAGGGACAGAATGAGGGGCTGGAAGAACAAAACGAGACAGAGAAGCAGGTTTAAGCAAATGATTTCCTTATTTTGTGTGTGCGTGTGTGTGTGCGTGTGTGTGTGCGTGTGTGTGTGTGTGTGTGCGCGTGTGTGTGTGCGTGTGTGTGTGTGCGTGTGTGTGTGTGTGTGCGTGTGTGTGTGCGTGTGCGTGTGCGTGTGTGTGTGCGCGCGCGTGTGCGCGCGCGCGTGTGTGTGCGTGTGTGTGTGTGTGCGTGTGTGTGTGCGTGTGTGTGTGTGCGTGTGTGTGTGCGTGTGTGCGTGTGTGTGTGCGCGCGCGTGTGTGTGTGCGTGTGTGTGTGTGTGTGTGTGTGCGCGCGCGCGTGTGTGTGCGTGTGTGTGCGTGTGTGTGTGTGTGTGCGTGCGTGTGTGTGTGCGCGCGCGTGTGTGTGTGCGTGTGTGTGTGTGTGTGCGTGTGTGTGCGCGCGCGTGTGTGTGTGTGTGTGTGTGTGTGTGTGTGTGTGTGTGTGTGTGGTCAGAAGACACTTTCATGGAGCTGCTTCTCTTCCTTCACCTTTTAATCAAGTTTCACGGGTCAAACCCAGGTCACCAGGCTTGAGTAACCAGCAAGTGCCTTTACCCTCTGCATCTTCTCACTGGTCCAGGGATTTTTTTTTTTTCCTTCCTGTTTCCAAACACACAGAAATCCCATACTCTCCAGGAACAGTTGAAAAATTGAGCACCACACAAGTCCCTCCCATCTCAGCGATCTTCTGGAAAGCCCATGGCTTCACGCAGGACACAGACAACACACACTGTGGTTGGGATGAGAAAACGGTGCCTGTCCCACACTGAAGATTAAAGTATTACTCTCAGAAGCCAAAACTAAAGCCGGGACTTTGCAAAACCAAACAAATTTAAGGCAACAGTTTCGAGACCATAATGTACTGAAATAAAGCTAAACACAAAACCAAGAGCGAAAACAAAAAATGTACTGATGTGAAATCCCCGGTTCAGCCGTTCACCAGAGGACTGGGTGATAGCGTGGTGAGGGCCAGGCCTTCACCCAGCTCCGTAGCCAGGCTGCGTGCGAGGGAGTTGAGGGGACAGTGGACAAAATGACCAACCAGCCCACATGCAAATCAAACCACAACTTCCTCAACTTGGGTGATGCCAGGAAAGTAAAAAAAACAAAAACAAAAACAAAAACAAAAAAACCTGCCACCCCCAATTTTCTTAGGTTATTGTTTCTACCATACTAGAACATTCTTAGTTTATGGTACCACAGATGATGCAGTTGAAGTGTTAAATCTGACCTTTGGAAATGACTTCGTTTGGCTAAAGTCAATCAAGAGATAAGAGAAGTGAACATAGACTTCTATTATGTCCTTGCTGGCCCCTCATCTCCTTTTAAGTCTCATGTGAAGCTTGAATTTTCTGATTCTTGCTGCATTTTAGAGGTTGGAATTTAATATATACTGTCCATTAAGACAAATGTATTATAATCACGTTTTCTTTTTTTTATGATTTGTTAAATGTACTTAACTGTACATTATGATGGCTAAGATACAAATGTGATGTATATGTATAATTTAAAATGCTTATTATAACAAATGATCTGTACATACCTTAGGATGGTCAGATCAATAACTGGGTTCAGGATGGTCAAATTCCCCAGAAGGGTGCTAATTTATGCCATTCCTGGTTTCAGCACCAAATGAAAGCTTTAAAAAAGCCTGGCGCAGTGGCACACACCTGCAATCCCAGCACTCTGAGAGGCAGAGGCAGGGGGATATCTATGAGTTTGAGGCCAGCCTGGTCTACAAAGTGAGTCCGGGACAGCCAAGGCTACACAGAGAGACCCTGTCTTCAAGCCTGTCCCCATCCTCAAAGAAAAAGAAAAAGAAAAGAAAAAGGAAAGGAAACATGACTGCTCCTAGATACAGTGGAGGAGAAAGTCTATTGTAGATAAAAAGGAGAGCATAGACAGAGTGACATGGACAGACTGAGCTGTGCTATGTGGGAAGAGGCAGAGGGGAAGGGAGAAGGGAAAGGGGGAACCAAGTAGCCAGGAGGCCCAAAGGTACAAAGAGAGTAGGTAACCAAAATAGTTGAATTTTTTTTTTTTAAGGGATGAGCAGCCCAGCTCTCCTCACCCCTACCCCCACCCCGGGCTGGAGAAGTTCAGCATAGGGGGCAGGGCATGTCAGCCAGGAGGACCCTGTAACAGGGACTAAGGGATGCTGGGAGAATATGGTGGTCTATGTCAACTTTGATACGTTAAATAGGCACCTCAGTCATTTTTCCCAGGTTTGGACCCTAACACTTAACACTAGTGAACTGTACATTAAAATGACTAAGAATATACATGTGATGTGATGTGATGCATGTGTGTGTGTGTGTGTGTGTGTGATATCTATATCTATACCTAGAACTAGGTATATAGATGTATATTTATAGCACATAATTTAAAATGCTATTATATACATGTTCATCAAAAGTCATGGATAAAGCAAGTCCTTGTGCCTCAGTATTTTATTATGATCCCAGTTAGCTCAATTCAAATAGTTCTTTGGTGTGAGTCTGTCCTGCTATCTGACCCAACAGAGTCAGTAAATGGCTGAGAACACACTGATCTATGGTAAAGGAACCTTCTACCCCAGAACAAAACAAAACAAAACAAAACTCAGTTCTGGACAGGCACGAAGGACCGTCAGATCAATGTAAGGCAGGCAGAGAATTTTCTTCTTCTTTTCCCGTGTGAGACAGGGTCTCACTGTGCTCCCGAGGCTGGGCTAGAACTCACAATGTTGCCAAAGCTGCTGTCCTCCTGCCGCAGTCCACCTGTCCACCTGTCCACAAGTGGTGGGGTTATAAATATGCACTACCATGCTCAGTTGAATAGAGACTTTTAGAAATACTCTAATACCCCTGATGCAATTTTAACTTCTTAACTCTTTTGCCTGACAGGTGTGAAGCCCTGGGTTGGGTCTCCAGCACCACAGATGCCAGGCACGGTGACCGGTGATGCCTGCCTGAGACTCAAGCAACCCAGAGGCAGGAGGAGGACTTCAAGTCAATCCTCAGTTGTATCTTACATTCAAGGCCAGCCTGGGCTATATGAAACCCTGTCTCAAATAATAATAATAATAATAATAATAATAATAATAATAATAATAATAACAACAACAACAACAACAACAACAACAACAACAACAACAACTGGTCCAAAGGTAGTGAGTTAGCACAATTGATTGTTCACAGTCAGTTACAGATTGAACTCCTGTTTTACACTTCTCCCCTTCAACATTACTACACTTGACTAGTCTTGGCCGGAGTGGTGGCGCACACCTTTGATCCCAGTACTTGGGAGGTAGAGGCAGGCAGATCGCTGTGAGTTTGAGGCCAGCTTGGTCTATAAAGAGAGAGTTCCAGGACAGCCAAGGCTACACAGAGAAACTCTGTCTTAAAAAAAAAAAAAAGAAAAGAAAAAAAAAAAAGGTGCTGGAGAGATGGCTCAGGGTTTAAGAGCACTGGCTGCTCTTCCAAAGGTCCTGAGCTCAAGTCTCAACAACCACATGATGGCTTACAATCATCCATAAAGAGATCTGGTGCCCTCTTCCGGCATGCAGGAGTACATACAGGTAGAACACTATATACATAATAAATAAATAAATAAATCTTTTTTTTAAAAGGGAGGATGGGGTGTTTGCTTTTCATAATTAATTTAGTTTATAGTTATATGACAAATTTAGGAACCAAAACTCAAAAAATGAATAACAGAGGGCACGGTTTCATTTTGATTCTTAAAAAAAATATTCC
Source organism: Acomys minous (assembly GCF_964271855.1). Classification (NCBI taxonomy): domain Eukaryota; kingdom Metazoa; phylum Chordata; class Mammalia; order Rodentia; family Muridae; genus Acomys; species Acomys minous. The sequence continues at coordinate 100,661,384 of NC_140492.1, read as the reverse complement.
ATATTGTATTCTGACAATAAATAAAATAATAAAAATAATTCACATTGTATTTACTATTTCCCCTCTTCTCAAGTCCTCCTAAATCCTTCCCACCTCCCTAGCTACATGCCATTTCTGTGTATATTTAAACCAACAAAAATAAATAAATAACACATAGACACAAAATCCCACAAAAACACACACACACACAAAACTGGAAACCAAAACATAGCAAAAGACCAATAAGACACACACACACACACAAAAAAAAAAAAAAAGAAAAGAAAAGAAAAGAAAAGAAAAGTCCAAACAAAGCAATGAGAGAAAAGGTCTACAAAACCACCATTGAATTCCCCTTTGTTAGCTAACCACTCCTGGGCCACATGACCCACCCTGACAATGTGGATAGTATACTTAGTGTGACAGGAGGAAACTGATTTTTCCTTTGCCAGTAGGTACCAATTGCAGATGGCTTCTGGGTCAATGGTGGCAGCGCTTGTCCACTTCCCCTCTCAGCTCTGGGATCCCATTCGGCTTGCACCCGTGCAGGCTTTGTGTGTGCTGCCACGGTCGCTGTGAGTTCACATGTGCCCCTGTCCTGTTTTATCAGGGAGACCCTGTTTCCTTGGAGTCATCCATCCCCTTTGGCTCTTACTCTCTTTTTGCCTCTTCTTCTGTATAGATCCCTGTGCCCCTGAGGGGAGGACTTTGACGAGGACATCCCATTTAGGACTGAGTGCTCCAGAGTCTGCCACTCTCTGCATGTTGTGGGTCCCTGTGTTAGCTCCCATGGACTGTCAGAAGAAGCCTCTCTGACGACGGCTGATGGAGGCACTGACATATAAGTATAATTTCTAACCATTCATGTGTTAAATAGAAGGCACAATTCTGGAGCTATGTTTTTGAAATGGGGGGGGGGAAACCTGAGCTGTGGAACCAATTCAAAGCTAATTTCTGCTCAGCATCTGTTCTCCGCTTTGTTTCGCAATAGTCTCTGCCATTACTTAAATGCCCAGGGGAGAAACACAGCACTGGTTCTAAATGAAATAATAGCAGGGGATGAGGAAGAGCTAAGGGGGTACGGCAACGTGCTCCAGAGAGGCTCAGTCTGAGTCACGCACACATACGGAAACACCAAGTGACCACATCCTTTCTCTGCAGAGGTTGGACAAGTCCCTGCCCACACAGCACAGGGTGGACAAGTCCCTGCCCACACAGCACAGGGTGGCACTGTTCTCCAGCTTCCACTCAGTGCTAATGTGTGGAGCAGAGGAGAATCTGCCCTGCAACTTTGCACACTCAATAACATCCCATAGCCAGATCTCAGGACCTCAAGATGAAAGTCCTTATCTTGGTTGTGTTGAGGCTTCTGTTTCTGCCAGCCACTGCTTGCCAACGTGGTAAGTCCTCTTCTTCTGGAATTGCCTGGGGTGGGGGAGTGGACGGTTTGTGCTTGCAGGGGTCAAAGGAACCCATTTTTCTTGTTATCTCCCAGGAACTGTGAACCCAGAGGCAAAGTATGATCTGGGTTTCTAAAAGGTAGAATCATAGGGGGGTCTGAAGTTTACTCCCAGGTCGAACCTTGTCAGAGACCAAGTGTTCTCGCCACTAGTAGTTACAAGTTTGTGTCAGAATCAAGACTATCTACAATTAAGTCAAAAAGCATTTGTGTGTGTGTGTGTGTGTGTGTGTGTGTGTGTGTGAAGTGTCTGCATGTGCGAAATTTCCTGATGTAGAAAAGATTGCACTTTTCCCAAGGAATTAAAACTCTTTTTAAATTTATAAATCTTATAATTTCTGTTGAGGCACTAGTAGGGAAAAAATATTGCCAGGAAAGGTCATTGGGTTTCAGCAGCCAGTGACATTAACAGTGCTTCCAAGGTTAAATACCTTTTTTTTTTCTTAACCTTTCAGTACCAGGGAGTTTTCTCTCTCCCCCACTCTATATGTATATATTTACATATGTTTATTTATGTATATAGTATGAGTATGCATAGCTTAGTTATATGTAATCTTAGAAATAATATCTCCCAAATATAATTATTTCACCTTGAACATGTCTTCTATTTTACCCATCACATTGTGGTAGCTTGTAACTTTTGGACTGCTCTGAAATGAAATAGTTTGAGATAGGGCTCTCTCACTGTCAGGTCACAAGGCAATCAACAGCGTTAAGCGAGGGAGATGGGATGAAAGCAAAATTAAACAAAAGGCGACCCCCACAAAGGAATGAACCTTAAGTTGAGGTCTCCGCAGAGAGCTTAGGGGGCCCATGGCAGGGGCTGTACAGCAGGGTTTGGCTAGGTTTATGGCTTCTCTGAGAGGTTAAGGCAAAATGCTGAGCCACGATGACAAGGAAATGAGTTTCGTAAGAGGGTTCCGTCCCGATGCTAGTAGAGCCTGGGAGAAGTGCAAAGTGGGACTTTAAAGGAAATGTGGGTCAGTGGCTTCACCCTGTGCCATGGGGAGAGGTGATGGGAAAATATGTCACCAGAAAGCTGAGAGCTGAGGGTCATGCCCTCTGGATTAGATAGATGCTCTCTGAAGCCTTCTCCCAGGCTGAGAGCACTTCAGAAACATCGCACCAAACAGAAACCAAAGAACTCTAGTCAGCTACAATATGACAGTTAAAAAAAAAATCCTGGCCAGTTCTTCCTTTCCTCCTCCTCCTCCTCCTCCTCCTCCTCCTCCTCCTCCTCCTCCTCCTCCTCCTCCTCCTTCGGCTTTTTGAGACAGGGTTTCTCTGTATAGCCTTGGCTGTCCTGGACTCACTTTGTAGGCCAGGCTGGCCTCGAACTCACAGTGAGATCAGCCTGACTCTGCTCCCCAGAGTGGTGGGGATTACAGGCAGCAGGAGCACTACTCTTAAGGAAAGCCAGGTTTTGACTAGTAGAAGGCCTCGGTGGGGTCCGACCTGAATTTTCCCAGGAGTTGTCTCCACTCAGCATGTTTGCAGATGCCGTGTCTTGGCCAATCACAGGATTCACTTGAAAACTGACTAACACTTGGTTTCATCAGCTTTCTCACCAGACGTTGGGGAGAAAAAATTTGTACACATGGTTCCACCCAACTTCCTTATTTTGAGGGATAGCAGGCTTGACCTCACCCAGATGTGAGTGTGCATAAGGGTTTAAGTGTCTAGGCATTCCTCTAATGCTTGTATCTACACACACACACACACACACACACACACACACACACACACACACACACACACACTGCTACCTTCCAAATTATTCTCTCCTTGAGTGATACTGGGTCACCGTCACTTCCCAGTTGTACTGACAACACTGATCCTACCTGATACTTTGAACTAAGCTCGTGCAAACTCCGAGGTCTGAAGGAGTTTGGAGCAAAGGCCAGAGATTAAACCAGGAAGAGAAACCGGCTCCGGATGAGGACAGTCCTGCTGAGCATCATCCTCTAATATTTAAAATGGAGGATGCAGGGGTTTGTGTCCAGACCTCAGTGGTAGGTCTACCATTTCAAGGTGGAGCGCACGAGGCTGAAACTGGCGTTTGAGGGGCTGATGATTAACACGCACATAGTGAGTTGTGCCAAGTGTCTACAGCGCACAGTTGATACGGTTCTTTCATTTTAAAAATTCATTGTGCCAGGCGGTGGTGGCGCACGCCTTTAATCCCAGCCCTTGAGAGGCAGAGGCAGGTGGATCTCTGTAAATTCAAGGCCAGCCTGGTCTGGGGTGTGAGTTTCAGGACAGTCAAAGCTATACAGAGAAATCCTGGCTTGAAAAACAAAACAAAACAAAAATCACTTTTAACTCCTCAGACTATCACAGTGATTTCATCTTTTGGTTTTTCTTTTTGTCTTAAGCCTGGGCTTTCTCCTAAGGCCCATCTTTGCATTTGTTCTTCCCATATCTCTCCCTGGGTCATCTCTCCACTCCCCTAATTTAAACTACAGCCTCTGTGAAGACTAAGAAATTCACGCCTCACGTTTGCTCTTGGCTTTCTTCGGGAATGCCACATCCAGGCTTTTGCACTGCCTGCCCGACATTTTACGGACTAACATTCCCCCAGCTGTGTTAGCTCAGTCATACTAGAACCTGAGATTTTAGCCAGGGGTGGTGGCACACACTTGGAATTCCAGTACTCCGCGGGGGGCTGAGGCCGGAAGACAGGGCATGGCTGGGTTATAGCGAGACCCAGGCTCGACACGCCAAACAAACAAGCTGCCTGTAGACCCGAGATTTGAATTCCTCTCCCCACTCTTGCCTGATCCCAGTTACAAATGGCGTCCTCTGCCTCCGAGTCATTTGGAATGGAATCCTCCTGTCATGTTGTTTGCAGAGCCTACTCTACAGCCACACGACATATCCCTGAAAGGCCTGCTCAGTCTGATATTCCCATCCTCGCCTTCTACAAAAATAAAATAAAAAATAAAAATTTAAAAAAAATCATGGTTTTATTAGTTTCCTGTGCGGGTTATAATAAATGGTCACATAAGAGCCTGCTTTAAATGACACAGTGTGGACCATCTGATACATCTGGAGGTCAAAAATTTTAAAGCCAAGGTGCCATTTGGGGTTGTGTTCTTTCTGGATGCGCCCCGAGAGATTCCTCATTCTTGCCTTCGCATGTAATCCTCGGTTCTTAGCTACCTTTTCATCCTCAGAGCCAATAGCAGTTCAAGGCTGACCCTGATCCTCTTGCCTCACATGTGTAAGGACTCATGAAACAGTATTTAGGCCACATGGCCAGTCTAGGATTCTGCTCCCTTCTCCTGATACCTAAGAAAATAGTTCCCTTTCTGCATGAGGTAATGTATCGAAGGTTCTGGGAGCTGGCAAGTGGAATCTTGGGTTGGGCATATTATTATTCAATCTATCATAGGAGTCATTCCTCTGCAAAATTTGTGCGCAGAGAGGGGACGATGCGGGTCAGTGGGTACAGCAGTTGCCTAGCACTGAAAAGCCCCGCGTTCAATTGCCAACATGGGGAGACTTGTATGTGCAACCCCAGATTGTATGAACAGATCACGGCTCCAGAGGAGAGTTTGGTGGCCCTTTCGGGAACTGTGTGACCCACTTTCTCAAATTCATCTCTTAGATGCACTAAGTTAGCACAAGACAGTGCATGTCCATGCATCTTCTCCTCGGGTCTAAGTGTTACTTGTAGAGGGCAGTGGAGTGTGAAACTTCATGGCACTGCCATGTAGGTAGCATTTTCGGAATCAACTGACTGGCCAGTCCCAGATCCCTTGGCCGGCCACCGCCATGAGAACACCCATTGTGTATTAAGTACTATCGCTCTAGCTTGCTCATCTTTGCTTACGCTTATCTATGCAGTGACAGTTTGCTTGAATACTCAGCCTGGCTATCTCCTGAATGTATATAGAGCTTACAGACAATAGAACGTTTTTCTAGAATGTTCTACTGCGTTACTTCATTTCCTCTAGCAGAGCGGTTCTCAACCTACCTAACGCTGCGACTCTTTAATACAGTTCCTTGTGTTGTGCTGACCCCCAACAATACAATTATTTTCGTTGCTACCTCATAACTGTAATTTTGCTACTGTTATGAATCATAATGTAAAGATTTTTGGGGGGATAGAGGTTTGCCAAAGGGGTCACGATCCGCAGGTTGAGAGCCACTGATCTAGCACTAATATAAACTCCTGACATGCAGGGCTCTGTCATCTTAGCTTGTCATTCTCACAGGAAAGCATATGATACATATTATATATGCATATGCCTGTGGGCTGTAGCAGCTATGGTGGTTTAAAAAAAAACCCAAACCCCAAGTTCTATAATTACAGAAATCATATAGCATCAAACATTTCATTTTATTTTTGTCCAAACCACAGGTTGGACTTGGTAACAAATCATATGCTAATATTTCCCTTTAATTACAGGCATGAAAAATGTCTTAGACAACTCAGCAAAGCGAAGTTTAACTATTAAGACTTTCAATGGTGCTCCCCCAAATACCTTTGAAGACTTCCCGCTTTCTGACATAGAGGGCTGGACAGAAGCCACCACAACTGCCAAAACGAAGTGCCCTGAAGAAAACGTATCAACTCTGAACGTGAATAATGCTACCGCGGGATACCTGAGAAGTTCCCTAAGTACCAAACTGATACCTGCCATCTACATCCTGGTGTTTGCAGTTGGCGTACCAGCAAACATTGTGACCCTGTGGAAACTCTCCTCAAGGACCAAGTCCGTCTGTCTGGTCATCTTTCACACTAACCTGGCTATCGCGGATCTCCTGTTCTGCGTCACCTTGCCATTTAAGATCGCCTACCACCTCAATGGGAACAACTGGGTATTTGGAGAGGTCATGTGCCGGGTCACCACAGTCATTTTCTACGGCAACATGTACTGTGCCATTCTGATCCTCACCTGCATGGGCGTCAACCGCTACCTGGCCACTGTCCATCCTTTCACATACCGGAAGCTGCCCAAACGCAACTTCAGCCTGCTCATGTGTGGCCTGGTGTGGGTGATGGTTTTCTTCTCCATGCTGCCATTTGCCATCCTGAAGCAGGGGTACCATCTCGTGGGGCCAGGGATCACTACCTGCCACGATGTGCGCAGCACGAGCGAGTCCCCGTCTCCCTTCCAGTTCTACTACTTCATCTTCTTAGCCCTCTTCGGATTCTTCGTCCCATTCGTGGTCATTGTCTTCTGCTACGCAACTCTCATCCGCAAACTCAATGCCCAGGACCGTCGATGGCTGAGGTACATCAAGGCCGTTCTCCTCATCCTTGTGATGTTTACAATTTGCTTTGCTCCCACCAACATTATACTCATAGTTAACCATGCCAACTACTACTATAAAAACACCGACGGCTTGTGCTTCATCTATCTCATAGCTCTGTGCCTAGGTAGCCTCAACAGTTGCCTAGATCCATTCCTTTATTTTGTCATGTCCAAAACTATAGATCAGCTTACTTCTTAAGCCAACAGTGGCCAGGTCATCTTAGAGAGCAAGGAAAGATATCTGTGAGCACGTACGTGCTTGGGCCAACTTGTCCATGACACCAACAGCTCAATGTTTTGATTTTAATTAATTAATTTTTTTTTTTTGAGACAGCGTCTTACTGTACAGTCCTGGCTGGCCTGGAACCTCTCTATCCAAATCAGGCTGTCCTTGAACTCACAGAGATCTGGCTGCCTCTCACAACTCCATTTTTAAGCTCCTCTGAAATAATGCTTTGCGCATTAAACATTATAAAATTATTAGGGTTAAAAAATACTTTGTCTTTATAAGAGTATCTTAATTTTATTTATTTTTTTATTTTCTCGCTGTTTTGGTTTTTACAAGATAGGGGTTCTCTGTGTAGCCTTGGTTGTCCTGGACTCTCTTTTGTAGACCAGGCTGGCCTCGAACTCACAGAGATCTTCCTGCCTCTGCCTCCCAGAGTGCTGGGATTACAGGCGTACACTCCTGTGCTTGGCAGAGTGCCTTAAGTAAAATTATCATTCTCCTTATGACAAATGACACATTTCTGCTGGCCTTCCTGATTCTCCACGATTTAATTTTCCCCTTCTCTCCTGTGAGTGGCATCAACATCCTGGAAATTTAGCTTTACTCATGGTTCTGCCTTCTCTTTGCTTTTGGTTGTTGTTTTTGTTTTGTTTTTTCGAGACGGGGTTTCTCTGTGTAGTTTTGGCTGCCCTGGAGTAGCCTGGCCTCCAACTTTTGAAGATCCGCCTGCCTCTGCCTCCCCAAGGGCTGGGCATACAGGTGTGCGCCACCGCGCCCAGCTCCTTGGGCAGCTTTCGTTGTCAACTCCGTAACTGTGGAACTATGCTTGCCTGCCATTAAGCACCAGGCTTGCTCGCTTCACCACCAACTCGTCTTCCTTCCCTTCCCTGCTACCCTATTCTAGCATCTTTGCTTTCATCTCTCCAGCTTTCTAAATCTTTAAAGGACTGTTCTTCCCTTACTTCCAAACTGGAAGTGTCATTTTCCTCATCTGGATTTCCAAGACCCTTTAAAAAAAAATAATTATGGCACTTCTATACAAACAAGCCTGCTAAGCTCATTTGCATATAAATATTAGTTCCATAAGCAGTTAAGTTCTCGATATAGTCAGTTCTTTGTACCTGCAAGTTTCACACCTGCAATTCAACCAACCACAGACCGAGAACACTTGAAAAAACATTTGCAGGAGCTGAACATGAACAGGCTTTTTTTCTTTTCATGACTCACTAAACAAGACAGTTGAACCACTCTTCACATGGCATTCACACTGTATTAAGTATTTCTAAGTCACCCCAGGTGATGTGAGGCGTACGGCGGGAGGGGATGTAGCTCAACACGGTACCATTGCCACAGGGACTGCAAATCTGTGGTGTTTAGTGTCTTCAGGGTCCCTGGAAGCCACCAGGGAGGGACCATAGAGAAGGTGGGGTCTGTCCCCTTTGAGGGTCTTGTGGGCATTAAACGGCTGAGTTCTGTGGGGCCAGCTGTATTCTTTGCATAGCATGTGGCTGAAAGAAAGGATAAAACCCCAAGGCACCTAAACATCACGGAGGTCTGTTTAGTCCTTCTTGACAGGGCAGCACACCCAGTGTGACATAATTTGCAATCAGGCTTGATTAAAAAAAAAAAAGAAGAAGTTAAACAGCAATACACTCATAAAGTCAATTAGCAATTTAAAGAATGCCTCTAGCTATTAAATCTCTAGATTATTCCTGTAGGTAAACTATTTCTCTTAGCTGAGGGATTCAACAGGAGATGTAATTAAGTCAGTGGCTCAGAGTGGCATGCCCCAGGGGAATACAGATGGGGAGGAGGGGATCTCCAAGCATGCTGCGCTGCTGAGGTGAAACTAAGTATTTAGATACGTGCGCCTGACAAAACTTTGTTGTAAATCAATGAAACAATAAAAACACATTTCAAGTGCACATGGTTGAGTGTATGTGTGTGTATGTGTTTCCCGTTTCATCAGACTTGGACATAAAACTTGCGCATGTATTTGCCAGATGACCTCGAAGTCCACACCCTGCAGCTCGTCTCTGTTTCCTGCAGCATCATTCACACTGGCTAAATAAAGAATCTGGCGGGAGCCCAACAACGGAGAAGTGGATGAGCCGCGGTCTCCAGGAAACTTTCCTTTCTAGCAAGGCTTTTCAGCCTTAGAGGAGGAGGTCATGCATCTGCAGGAAAATGATCTCCACATCTGGAGATCATCATGTCAAGCAAATTAGGTCATCTCAAAAAAAAAAAATACTGTGGTTTTTTTTTCCCTCTTTGTGGTGTCTAGATTTTAAACAAAGAAACAAAATCATGTATATGTGAATATAGAAGATGACAGAAGCAGACTAAGGAGGACAAAGGGAAGGGGAAGATCAAGAGAAGCAATGGGAGAGGGTCTCAGAGAGGATACGCTCAGCCAACAATAGATATTTGTTCAAAAGCAATAACTAAAAAGACCTGGGGCTGGAGAGATGGCTCAGAGGTTCAGAGCACTGACTGCTCTTCCAGAAGTCCTGAGTTCAATTCCCAGCACCCACATGGTGGCTCACAACCATCTGTAATGGGATCGGATGCCTTCTGCTGGCCTGCAGGTGTACATGCAGGCAAGAGTGTGGATACATAATAAATAATAAATCTTTAAAAAAAAAGACTTTACAAGGTTACATAAAAAGTAAAAGTTGGGGTTGACAAGATAGCTGAGTGGGTAACACTTGCTACCAGACGTGACAACCTGAGTGATCTTCCCAACGTACACTGTGGAAAAGAGAAATGACACCTGCAAGGTTGTCCCCTGACTTCTACATGAAGCCTGCCACTCACACACTAACAAAATAAACAAACATCAAATAAACCTTAAGATGAGCATTAAAATAAATCTAAAGCAAGTTTTTTTTCCCCCTCTGAGACAAGGTTTCTTTGTGTAGCCTTGGCTATCTTGTACTCACTCTGTAGACTAGCCTGGCCTCAAACCCACAGAGATCCATCTGTCTCTGCCTCCTGAGTGCTGGGATTACAGGTGTGTGCCACCATGTCCGGCTCTAAAGCAAGTCTTAAGGCTCTAAACATTTCAGTAAAAAGAACTCATTTTGAAAGCTAAGTCATTAACTGTAGCAGTTTGCCCTGGCAGAAATACAGCAACATATACTAGTTAAAAGCACAAATAAATCCAGTAACACTTGCCTTTAATCTCAGGGCTTGGGAAGCAGAGGTAGGTGGATCTCTGTGAGTTGGAGGCCAGCCTGGTCTATACAACAGTTTCAGGACAGCCGGTGCTATATAGTGAGACTCTGTCTCAAAAACACATGAAAACAAACAAATCCAAACCAACCAACCAAGAAACAAAGCAAAAACAAACAGGGGGAAAAAAAAAAGGGGGCACATTTAATTATTTTTGTAACCATCCAAGAACAAACCCAAACCTTAATGGGGTATAATTCACACGTCAAATAGAGCCTTGGATTTTTAAACTGTTCTTGATTCACTTTCTCCAGTGGGTAGATGTAGGAAATATGCTGCCATGTTCATTACTCGGTCTTGTGATTAGGAGACTCGGCCAGCTTACAGAGTACCCAGAACGCTCACTAGCTCCTCGTCTGTTCTCACTCTCTGGTGGGCTTAGCATCCGTTCCACAATCCTGCCGCTCACTATGCCCTTTGCTTGATTCTGTAAATGCCAGTAATGTGCTTTTATTACTATTGCTTCCCAAGGCTAGACTGTGGGAAGGTGATACCTCGAAACGCCACCAAGTATGCACACAGGGATTTTCTAGGAACCTAGCAGAAATTAAAAAGAAAAGAAAAGAAAAGAAAGAAATACATAAAGACTCAGCTGAAGAAACAGAGTCAGATTTCTGTTTTCAGAGAAAAAGATTAGTCTGAGAAAATAACAACAACAACAACAACAAAAACCCCAAATGGATTGTGGCTGGAGATAGAGCTTAGTGGAAGGGCATGTGCCTAGTAGGTGTTGAAGTCCTAAGTTTGGTCCATAGCTCTTCAATAAACAAAGAACAAACCTTGAAACCAAACTGCTTAAGAACACCGGTTTAGCCACTGTGGCACACTCCTGCAACTTGCAGTGTTGTGAATATGTTAGCAACGGTCAAGGCAACTCTTGTCCCTGGGGCACAGGATGAAGTAGTCTGAGCCCTCCTTTCCGCGTTCAGTGCTCTAACACACCAACAATGGGGCTACTTATGTACGCAGGCCGCCTGCCCAACATGCTGCTACCAAGATGTGGCCGCTCAGGAGAAACCGTCTTATTCTCAGAAGGGTCCTGTGGGTTGGGCCTAGATCTAGAGCCTGATAGTAGCCTGTTATCCCACAGCACCTGCCGGGCAAAGCTTTGGCTTTGTGCAGCTGGCTCCCCTCAAAGAGAGGAATCCAGATGTGTGGGCAGAGGACACCCTGTGCCTCAGAACGATCTCCTGACACAGGCATTACCACCCTTGATGTGCAAGGCAAACATGAGTGGCTTCAATAAGTCCAGATAAGCAGGATTTTTGTTTGTTTTGCTGCTAGGTTTCATGCTATAGTCACACACACACACACACACACACACACACACACACACACACACACACGCACACACTCAGCCACACACATGTATTCATAATACCATTAATATATAAAACATTATAAAACACAATTTATATTACATATTCTTATTTAACTTTTATTGCAACTCTATACAATAGGTATTCTTTTTTGTTTTAATTTTTATTTATTTGTTTATTTATTTTTTTGAGATAGGGTTTTATTATGTAGCTCTGACTATCCTGGAACTTACTACATAAACCAGACTGGCTTTGAACTCACAGAGATCCATCTGCCACTTCCCGGCTACAATAGGTATCCTTTTTTTAATTTTTAATTTTTTTTTTTTTTTACTTTTCACATGTGAAAATAAATGTATACACATGTGGTGGCTTCACTAAGGTCACCTAGCCAGGATCTGAATGGTGCCTATCTATAGCAAAAGCGAGCAACTTGTGGACCCACTGTGAGCTCTCAGCTACTGCTTCAGCACCATGCCTGCCTGCCTGCCTGCCTGCCTGCTGCCATGCACCCCACCATGACGGTCATGGACTCAACTGCTGGAACTGTGAGCTGCCTTGGTCATGGTGTTTTGTCACAGTACTAGAACAGTAAGACTTGAGTCTTTACCTTCCCACTTACTGGCTGTATTAGCCTGAGCCCCAACCTCATCCTTTTAGATGAGGCAGCACCCACCAATTGCTAAAGCTTAGCTGAGCAAGGTTTTTGTAAAGAGCGGCCCCTGGGAAAGCACAGCAGAAATGCAAACCAGTGCTGACAGAATGCCCTGCCTTGGGTCACAGATCCCTGGACTTTCAAGGAGGCCATTGATTAGTGTGAAACAAACAGAGTTTTGCATTTACCAATGGGAACACTGCATGCATTCTTTAGAATCAGTGGGAAAAGAGGCTCACAAGCATCTCCCATGCACCCCAGCCTTGAAGCCCACTTTTTGGAAGGTGTCTTCTCTAGAAATATTTCATGCACATTTAAGTGCATGGCTCATCCTCCCAAGGATGTGTATCCCATTTTATGTGTATTAAAGTATGTTATTTGAAGTATGTCATTTGCCGCATTAGGGAGTTTTCTACCACCTGTCTTAATATACCATCACATATGTTTCCCCAGCCAGCTGGACAGTGATGGTCCCAGAACTCATCACCTTTCAGAAGAGGGCTGGGAAGCAGCCCCAGGGAGCTTCAGTCATACCATAGTGTTGATGTTTGTTTCGGCGTTAGGGTCCATGATGTATGCTATAGCTACACACATACACACAAGAATCACACACTGCCCAGCAGTTAAAAGTCCTGGCGGCTCTTCCAGAGGACTGGAGTCAGGTGCCCAGCACCCACACCAGGCAGCTCCCAGCTGCTAGCAACTCCTGGTGCAGGAGGAGCCAACACCTTTGATATTATCCAAGTACCTCTCTACTCATGTAAACACGCATAGTCACATAATTAAAAATAAGTCTTTATAAAAACTACATACGCATATATTTTATAATGTCATTAATGCATTGAGATATAAGAACGCATTTATATATATGATATTCTTGTTAACTCTCATTGTAATACTGCAGGACAGGTATTATTCTGGTTTTTAATGCATGTGAAAATGAGCGTATGTGGATGTGGCAGTTTGACTGAGGCCGCATAGCCAGAATGTGAATGGTGCCTGCCTGTCTCCAAAGCAAGCAACTTTGCCTCCCAATGCTGTTATTTTGCCGTCTGCCATGGACACAGTTACTTAACTCCTAGTTCATTATCTCAACCCTCGTGATGATGGTGAAATGACTCAAGGGCTATTATGAGAATTAAATGAGAGATGCTTAACTACCACTGTCATGCCTGCAAACAAGAGATGCTCAGCACACATGTGCCCTACCCACAGTGCTTTTCCTGCTTCAGGGGAGAGGCAGATCCTGAGCTCTGAAGGTGTATTCAGGTTTGTACCTGAGAATATGGATGGCTGACGACAATGGCCATCGGACCAGGCGCCATCACTCCCACTCCTGAAAGGTCCCGCAAGCTTCAAACACGCAGCCCAGTATCTAAGAGCACTGACTCTTCCCGAGACCCCCTCAGTGGAAGTCCAGATGTAAATAACACCACTGCTCTTCAGGAGGACTCCAGGTGCGTCCCCTCCCATGGGTTAGAGAAGAGCACGAGGGTATCTGTGGAGCACTGACCCATACAATGCTCACCCCTCACCCACCTGCCCAGGCACAGTTCCTGCTCTATCTCCATGGCAACTTCTCTTAAGGTTCTTGAGCACAGTCTCTCAACCCTCAGTCTCTCCTGCTCTCTTGCCCTTCCCTAACAAACGGTGGCTGCATCAGTAAGTTCCTGACCATTTGACCATAAGGACAGAGAACTTGCAAATAGCAACACCATGTGCCCTCTACAGCTCACTCTCCCCACCCCCGCCAGATGCTGTACACTGCCCGGGTACATGAGGTATACACAGGGAACGGCTAAGGGACTGCAGTCTGGATAAGAACTCACCTCCAACTGAGTTTTGAGTGGAGGAGGAGAAGCAGCAGATCCGCTATGGATCTGGATCTTTCTCTAATGTTTGACACTAGGAAAACAGCCTTATTTTCATTCTTGTTCACTGATTCAAAAGAAGGCTCATGAAATCTATGAGAAACGGATTAGAAAGTCTTCCCGCTCACGAATGTAAGCATACTGAAACCTACCCTGAGCTTCTGGGATTTCGTATGGAACAAAACATCCTGGTAGTGCTGGGCGCACTCTGGGTCCACATCTCTGATATTAGCAGCGGGCAGCAGCAAGGTGTCTAAAGTCTTCAGAGGGTTCCCTTCGTCGATGGCTTCATTGATGTACCTGAGAGCTACCATGCCTGTGGGGAGAAGAGCAAGTTTTCTAATCACAGCACACGACACACTCTCATGCTGCATGCTACAAAGAGCTAAAAATAGTCATGGTGAGCCTGGAGGCCTGATATGAGGTCATGCACAGAATTGATTGCATTTCTCCATGTGCATAATGTGCAATGGATCCCAACCACTATTCCATTTCAGTAATGCGTATTTAGGGATGATTTAAGAAACACACCACCTGTGTACCAAGAGCTAGGAAACACCCCAGAAACAACTCAGTTGCAACCGAAACACAGAGCAAGGCATCTCACGGCTGTAGATGGAAGACGATGCTGGGACACAGAAATATTTCTCAAAGAGGCTGGGGAAACTGGGAGGAGTGGAGGGAGGGAAGGCTGTGGTTGGGATGTATCGTATGAGAGAAGAATGAATGAGAGAGAGAGAGAGAGAGAGAGAGAGAGAGAGAGAGAGAGAGAGAGAGAGAGAGAGATCCAGGGTAACTCTATAAAAAAAATCCTAGGGCCCTTTAACAAACAGAATGTGATTAAACCGACCCCCGAATGTACATAAAACATAAAACACAAGGAGCAAAAACCCCCAGTGCAATCCCCAATGAGGAAAATGCTGGAGGATTTCCCCCATCTCAGAACTCATTACAAAGCTACAGTGCCTAGTTCTGCAGAGTCCTGGCGTAAGGAAAGAGGAGGAGCAACAGGGCGTAAGGAAAGCAGAACAGAATGGAGGTCTAGAAGTAGATGCTTCCACTTATGGTCAATTGCTTTTTTTTTTTTTTGACAAAGGTGCCAAAGCAATTCAATGGGCAAAATTGTCTATAAAGACTGCTGCTATATGGCAAATGGTTGGGGTCAACCAGATGACCACATGTGTATGAACAAAGTTGGACGCATACATCAAATCCTGTACATACATGAACTTAAAATAGAATCTAGACCTAAATGTAAAGGCCAAAACTACAAGTTATAAAACGCCCAGAAGAAAGCAGAGGGATGTATCTTAGTGACTTCAAAAGCACAAAGAAAAAGAAAAAACGGTAAGTACATGGGATTTTTGCCAAAAATCAGACCTTCTGTGCTTGAAAGTTCTCAAAGAAAATGAAAGGGTAATTTAAAGAACGGGCAAACTATTTTGTTGAGAAATGTGGCTTTCCCAGGAAGAGATCAACAGAACATGAGCGTCCAGAAAACCATTTAGCAGCCTGTTATTAGGTCCACCTTCCACTTAGCACTTCTGTTAGCTGCAGGCCAACAGTGACAAGGCCACAAGTTAGACACAGACGTGGACCTTTGACGCATGCAGGGAGTGTAGCGGGCAAGGCCGGGACATTGCTCTTTCATAACTCCCATGAAAATGCTCAACTCTTTCAGACGATTACCATATTGTATAATTCTCATTTAGTCATAATAAGACATATAAAAAGGTTTGTTGTTTTATAATCATATACAGAACAAGACAGGAGCTATGAGAAGGAAGCATAGGTCTAAAGGTCAATAGAATACCCATGTGATGAAAGCAGAGCAGGAGAGCGACTAGCAAGAGAGAGGGAGGAGCAGTGTGTGTGTGTGTGTGTGTGTGTGTGTGTGTGTGTGTGGCGGGGGGGGGGGGGGAGGACAGGAGGGCGGGATGGTGTAAAGGGATCAAAAAGAGCCAAGCACAATAATAAAAATGTCATAATGCAACCCATTTCTTAGTTCATAAACCAACACCTAATTAAAATTCAGCTTTTTAAGCTACTCCTTTAACATATGATATTAAACACAATACTTCAGGAATTCTAGAAATAGGTGTCGAAGATGAGGGAGGTAATAAAGCATGAAGTGGAAGGAGGCTGGGGCTAGAAGGATGAAACAGGGCGGGGCATGGAGGAGCAGAGAGGAGAAGCAACAGGGCGGGGCATGGAGGAGCGGAGAGGAGGAGCAACAGGGCGGGGCATGGAGGAGCAGAGAGGAGAAGCAACAGGGCGGGGCATGGAGGAGCAGAGAGGAGGAGCAACAGGGCGGGGCATGGAGGAGCGGAGAGGAAGAGCAACAGGGCGGGGCATGGAGGAAAGAGAGAGAAGGAGCAACAGGGCGGGGCACGGAGGAGCGGAGAGGAAGAGCAACAGGGCGGGGCATGGAGGAGCGGAGAGGAAGAGCAACAGGGCGGGGCATGGAGGAGCGGAGAGGAGGAGCAACAGGGCGGGGCATGGAGGAGCGGAGAGGAGGAGCAACAGGGCGGGGCATGGAGGAGCGGAGAGGAGGAGCAACAACAAAACCATTATGTTTGAATAATGTTGTCAGAAGTCGGGCATGGTGGCACACGCCTTTAATCCCAGCACTTGGGAAGCAGAGGCAGGCGGATCGCTGTGAGTTCGAGGCCAGCCTGGTCTACAAAGCAAGTCCAGGACAGCCAAAGCTACACAGAGAAATCCTGTCTCGAAAAACCAACAAAAAACAAAAAACAAAAAACAAAAAAGAATAATGTCGTCGGGAAACCTAACACTTTACATGCTGACTCTCTTAAAATATTTTTAAATAACTCATTTTGACAGAAGCAAAAGTTCAGGTACATTAAATACTGAGTATTAAAACTCCCAATTGCTAGAAAAGGGGGTGGTGTTTGAAATGACCTCCCTGGTGATAAGCACACACCCTCCATGACAAGATGCTGATGGATTGTGGGAATGGCCGTAACACTCAAGAGACTTTAGTTACGGTTTCTGCTCACAAAAGGCCACTGTCTCTTTCAGTTATACAAGCACTTGATTTTTTTTTTCAGCAAAGCGGAGGCTGAGAATGGCATGTCTCTCCTTCAGTCCGTGTTAGGATAAGGTAAACAGTGCAGCTGTGGGCATTGGGTAGGCACCGTACACAGACAAAACAGACCTAGAGGAGTCTGAAAACAAAGATGGCATGGGATGATTTGTTTTGCCTACTGAAAGAAATCCTGCTAGTGGGTGGCATAACTCCACCCCAGAGAAGCAGGAAGCTCAGACTGTAAATGTGGGAGTCCAAAAAGAAGACAGTGGGACAGAGGGCCAGGGACCACTCTCTGTAGTGAAACACACACTCGTGGATGTGCATACGCACACGCAGCAGTGATTTCCAGCGCCTGCACCCCCAGGATGCTAAATATCTGTGCAAATCACTGCTTCCCTCTGGAGTAACATCTGGCAAGAGCTCCAAGCCCCTAAGCCAACACATTAGAAGAGCTATTCAAGGTGTCTGATCGCAGAGACTCTATGTGCCTCACGGACAGGAAATACAGAGGGGCACTGGGGAGCAGAGGCAGGAAGATCTTGAATTTGAAGCCAATTTGGACTATATAGTGAGACTTTGGTTATTAAAAAAATAAAAAGAAAAAAGGAAGGAAGGAAGGAAGAGGGTGGAGGTGGGAACAGGGAAGAGGGAAGGAGGGAACAGAAAGAAAGCCTGTGCTAGAAGGGAACCCAGTGATTTGATTGGTTCGCATTCATTACTGCTAACAACTCAATGCTAACAACTTAATGCTAACAACTCAATGGGTTGCTTTTATATGACAACTTGAGGTCTGAGTGTGGCGACTACAGGAGTCACCAGCTTCCATTTTCCGTACTGTTTGTGTGAGCAAAAAGGTAGGGAAGAAAGAAGCTTTGTGCACTTGAAACCTTTCCATCCCATGCCAGCTCATCATTTTAGAAATAGAACGGATTATCATGATGTTTGACCACGTGGCCAGGTTATATTCCATTTTTTTTTCATTCCTTAAACTATCTTACAAAAAGTATGTCAAGTTCAGGAAAAATGTGTAAATGAAAGGCCAAAATAAAGATGAAATCTTCTTTCAAACGTAACTATGGAAGCACTTTTTAGGTAAAAAAATTAGGACTTCCATTAACTGATTTTTCTACCTTTTCGTGTATTCTGTTTTATGCTTTGCACAAAACTATTACAACTGGATGCTCCCGCCAGGCACTGGTGGCGCATGCCTTTAATCTCAGCACTCCAGAGGCAGAGACAGGTGGATTGCTTTTAGTTCGAGGCCAGTCTGGTCTACAAAGTGAGTCCAGGACAGCCAAGACTACACAGAGAAACCCTGTCTTGAAAAACAAAACAAAACAAAACAACAGCAACAACAACAAAAAAACCCAACCAACCAACCAACCAACCAACGAACCAACCGTATATGCCCATGAGCCATGAGCAAACTCTTACAAATCTCATCTAGAAAATATGAAGCCAGCACACATTGCTTTTCCACTTTGTCAAAGAAGGAAAATGCTCCATACTCACGGTCATTTTCTTCTTGAACCTGGATATTAATCATATCAATACAATTCTGAATTTCGTTCCAGCTTAAGGTGTCCTGCCCCTGGGATAAGGCTTCTTGTTTTAGGGAGAGTAACGCATCTGCATAACTGGAAGACAAAACAGCAATGCCACAGTCATGTTCAGCATCTGAAGTTTTACCCAGAGGCCAAAGAGAGATGCTGTGAGCAGCCTGGCAGAAGTGGAGATTCTTCTGAAGAGACACTTTGTGTCTCTCAGTCTGGCTGTCAAGACTGTTCAAACAATTGGCTTCCAAGAAAAGGAAAAGCTACCTGCCAGAAGGGGAGCTTGTCTCCTGGGAAGAGATTTCACACAGTTCTACCAACTTGGCAGACCACGTTACAGGATAAGACTCAAGCCAGACAGGGACGGGGCAGTGGTGGGCGGGACCACACCTTGCCTGGGACTGATTAGACAACGTGCATATACCTGGCCCCCTATTTAAACTTGGATCTCACTTCAAGACCCCTGAGATGGATGTGGGGCATTTCTGGATCACCTCATGGCCACATTAAAATAAGCCTTCCTTTCTGCTCTCCACTTTTTATTTGGATCTTTTAATAGGCTTATTGAGGGCAGGTGGTCAGGTGACTCGGGGAACAGGCTGTGTCCCTCACAGTTCAGTAACAATGTCCTAAGGTTACTCAAAGAGTAGGCAGGCAAGTAAAATTGTCCTGTTCAGCTTTTCAAGCACATACTAAGCTTTTATAGTGTTGATACTTTTCTTCTTTAAATTTTATTTTGTTTTAAAATTATGCATGTGTGGATACGTGCCCATGCCCATGGAGGCCACAGGCATTGGATTCCCCTGGAACTGGCACAGCAGGTAGTTGTGAGCTGCCTAACGTGGGTGCTGAGAACTGAACTTGGGTCCTAATGCTAAGCCATCTCCCCAGCTCCCACTGTCCCCAGCTCCACTGTCCCCAGCTCCCACTGTCCCCAGCTCCACTGTCCCCAGCTCCACTGTCCCCAGCTCCCACTGTCCCCAGCTCCACTGTCCCCAGCTCCAAGAATGGAGTTGTGTGAGGAGACTTCCGAGTGCATTGTGAAAAAACTCTTAAGAAACCAACACCGAGGTCTTACGACCTAGGTTTCTTCAAAAGGCCAGATTTGTTCTTGGAATGTGCTCCTTCCAGGTGTAGCAGACAGGAGTGAGCTTGCTTTAGATTCTTCATTAGGCTGGCTATTCTTATTTGTTTATGGGCCTCCATGGCAAAGCATGGCTTTGCCACATGCAGCCTGTCCTTGTGATTGTATATGCTTGAACTCATGACAACTTTACTCAGGTGACCTCTCGTAACCCTCAGAGTATAAACTGTCTGATGCTCTGAATAAAGTTGGCTGTTGCATGAGACTTCAGTCTGCCTCATGTTTAGGCTCCATTCTCCCAGGTTCCATTACCTATAGAGTGACGAACACCACATTTCTGGTGTTTTTTTTTTTTTTTCCCTTAAAAGTATCTTTTTTTTTAACGCTTATGAAATGTTCAATTTAACTGAAGTTCCTCACAACCCAGTCTCATACCCAATCCAAGCAGAATGAAGTCTTTAACTATATGGAGTGGCTTTCCTTTTCTCTCCCTTCCAAAATGCTTGAATTGAATGTGAATCCTTCAGTATACTGGGTAATCCAACCCCTGAGTTACAACCCGAGACCTCTTTCGTCTTTATGTTGAGACAGGGTTGCCTTGTCTGGCTTCAAATGTGGTCTGTAAGCCTAGGTAGGCCTGGGACTTTTAGCATTCTTTCCAGAAGCTTCTGTGTAGCTGAGATTAGCAGCATTGCCACCACATCTCATGTGCTCACCACAAGCTCAAGTTCCATGAAAACACACTTCCAAAGCTTTGCCAGGCAACTTAGATCTTCATGGTGTGCTTTCTTGCCAACACAGCGCAGGGATTGAACTAGAACAGTCTAGGTTCACCTGTCGGCTATCCATTTCTCCAAGGACCCCTTGGTCCTTGGAAATCTTTTGCTCAAAATCTTTTTCTTCTGTGTCCTCTGCCTGCCAGGCACTGAGACCTCATTTCTGACCTCTGACTCAGCTCTCTGGGTGCAACTTCCTGTTGATTCTGGCCAATTAGTCTTATTTTTTTTTTAAACTGAGGGAAATTTTACCCACCTTGATATAGTCCCATGAAAATTATATTTTTTCTTAAGAGTCAAGTTTATCATTGAAAAATAGACAGCCAATGTAAACTAGATGGCCAAAAGTAAAGAAACCTAAGAAGTTTGTGGTGTTTTATCTTTTTTATTTTCTATTTTTTTTTAAGCCAGGGAAAATAAAAAAATAATCCTTTAGGTTCCTGTTTCACTTGAAGCTTTTGGCTGTAGCCCTTGACACATGCTAGCAGAGGATGCTAAAAAGAGTACTGCAATGAGCCTAAACCCGTCTCCCTGGGAGTGACAAATTTCCTCAAAGTTCTTCATGCTTGAAGAACACACGGAGGGGTTTTCTATGGAATGTAGCTGAAGGGGAAAAAAAAAATTCTCCAGAAAAGGAAAAGGCGATGACAAATGATGGCCTCCAACCGAGGCCGACCAAACGTAGGCCTGGAGCTGCTTCAAGATTATACTTGAGATTTTTGCTTTACCAAGAGTCATAAAGAAATCACTTTACTAATAATAGAGCTTAAGTAGCGCAGAGACACCAACAGCGGGGAGAGATGGTGATTTGTGCTGGTGAGCTTTCCTCACAGATGGAGCCCACTGTTTAAGAAAGCACAGGGTCTTTCTGGGCTCTGTAGTAGTCTTCAAGGGTGGGCACAGACAACACCCATGATCTCCTGAGGAACGCACACCAGTCCAGTGAACCAAAGGGAGGAGTTTAGGAAGAAGTCAATGGAACGCCACGGGTCCCTCCAACGAGAACCAATCTTTAGGATGAAGGCGCCAGCTGCTACAGTGGAATTAGGAACGGCGAGCGGTAGCCTCTGCCTCCACAAGCATTCAGCCCGGGAAAAAGACAGAGATTCAAAGAGGTCTCAACGGAGAGCATTTCAAAAGGCCAGAAAGTAGAGATCAGCAGGGGCCAAAGGAACAGTGGAGGGGACTAATAGGTGGTGTGCCTTCCCTGGACAAGTACTGACCTAAGCAGAGTCCTCGGAATAGTTCTGTGGATGTGTGTGTGTGTGTGTGTGTGTGTGGGCGGGGGCGGGGGGGGGCGAGGGGGGATGCTTTGTTGCTTTATGTTTATTTTTGCTTTTCCAGGTGGAGAAGAAAAGATGCGGTTAGAGGCCAAGCAGATCATTTTGGCTTCTCTAGCTCCCAGAAGAGGCAACCGGGCTGAGGTGAGAAGCTCACACTAAATAACAAGAGCATCCTCTCCAGTAGACAGTGTGCTTACACTGCGCTCCGTGAAGGTACCAACTTCTGGATGGGGAGAGCATGTCCAGAGACAGAGGGGCCTGCAGGTCCAGTGTGGCTGGAGCCAGCCTGGCTGAAGTATCCAGTGCCCACGGAAGTGCAAAACCATGCTGCCACTCAACTCTACGTACCAAAATAAGTCTGTTCTTTGTTATTCTGTTTTCATGTTGAAACAGAACCTCATGTAACCCCAGGCTGGCCTCAGACTTTATATATATATATATATTGTGTCCTAATGTTGGAATCACAGGCATGTGGCTCTACGCCAGGCTAACCTCTTTTTAAGTTATTATTACAGCATGGACTTGGCTCGTGCAGGCCACGTGGCTCTACAACGGAGCGAGCCCGTTTCCTTAAGTGGTATTTGTGTGTGTTGGGGGAGGGGGGCAAGTTGGATCAACTGAATGGATAACTGGAGTGGAAGGAGAGGTAATATCAGTTAGAGGGCAGCGGCCTGGTGTGTTTGGCAGTGACCTTGCCAAGAGTCACCGTTAGACTTTAATCTTCACCATCAACAGGGCTCAGAGTTTGGTTAGAGCAGAATTTACTGCTGACTGGACGAGGAGAGGAAAGACTTGGGAACTTCACTGTGGATCTTATTGCAGAGAGAGAGAGAGAGAGACAGACAGACAGACAGACAGACAGACAGACAGACACCGGCTAGGTGAAGGTGGCCCTGGAGAGGAAGCGCTTTGTCGAGAGCTATGTGCAGAGATCGGCTGGGCTGCTCAGTGGACGGGGATATGAGTGTGTACTTGACAGCATGAGGGATCTGGCCAAGGGCAGAAGAAAACTTGAGATCAGACGTGCCATTTCTAAGCTTGAAGCAGAATATGATGCCATTAACAGGGTCAGCACAGGGAGGAGTAAATTTCCCGGGAAATAAGCTCTGGGGAGTATTTAATTCAAATAGAAGAGGAAGGTGTGTATCTTCAGGAAAACTACGAAGGCAACTCTACCCGTCCTCCACTTCTTTTTGGTCATTCCGTACACAGGCATGTGACCCAACACCATTTACCCAAATCTAAGAACCCTCTTTCTTTCTGTTCCTTTGCAACTGTGCTCAGTGCAGAATTAGCCAACTTAGGATCATCCGTTAAACTTTTGTCAAGGTCTGGGTAGACATCGCCCCCTGGTGGTCACGGCAGTTCAGGATTCACTCATTTCTTTGTCTTTGTCCTGTCTGATTTCTAGTTTGGGGGTTGAGTGTTCTGTATGTGTGAGGCCTGGGTTCAGCACCCAGTAGCAAAAAAGAAAAGAAAAAAAAATCTCTGATTTGGTTTTTAATTCCAGCACTTAGTTCTCGCTCTAGATCCACTGCAGTGCTACGCATGACTTGGCAGTGGAAACGAAAAATCTCCAACTGACCCACCGTGTCCACAGGGCTCTTTTGGTTCAACAATCAGAGGAGGGAGTTTGGGCTCCACTTCTGATTCGTAACGCCAGAAGTTTCCATATCAGTGGATGGAGAGCTACTTCTAACTCTCCTTTAAAAAGCCTGGAGGAAGGTATTAATTTTAACAGCTCCTAGTAAGCAGTCTTTGCTTAGGATAGAGTCTGCCATTAATACAAAATGATAATTTTGGCCCCAGCAAAGGAGGCCTATAAAGAAGGCCTCTTACGGTAGAGCAGACAGCCCTTGAGAAAATGCAAGCAGAGTACGTGGGCTTTTCCACTAAGCGAGCCCCTAACTTGGGGAATCTGCCAAATAACCTGCCCCCAACCCCACGCGCCCACCACAAAGAAAGGTCTGGAAAGCACTCCTTACCGGTCCACGCATGCTCCGTCCAGATTGTTGAACCCTATGGTGGGGCTCCTGAGTTGGTTCTGCACAGACACGAGGTCGTTGCTGTCCAAGGCCTGGTTTAGCAAAGCAACGGCGGACAACATCTCCACAGCAATCAGGAGCTCCTCATGGGCCAAGTAGCTCTGTTGGTGCAAACACACGACAGAGTGAGCTCCCGGGATCACACTCTGCACTGTACATATGTGCTTTGGACACGGGAGGTGTACGACAGTGAGCGTGCTCACCTGCTCTTCACTGGCTTTCAGGAAAGCCAGGTAAATGGCTCCTAGGTTCCCTTAGATTACTGTTTTGGGGGCTGTTGTCACGTATACCCTACAGTTACAATGTCACAAATGTCTATATCCCATGGCTGGTCTCTATTCCCAACGGAGCTGGCTGCCTACCAGGCTCTATCTAACCTGGTAATTAAGCAACAGGTTAGACAAAACTGGCTGAGAGGTCCAGGTAGGAGCTCAGCACAGTTAATGACTGGAAACTGGGCCCAGGAAAGATGAGTTTTATCTAAATGTCATAAGCCTAGAAAAGCTAATATGATCTTTAAGCCAAGGAAGTTTATTCTAACCCCAAAAGGCTAAATTTGATTTTATAAGTTGGGTAGAAACTTTGAGATGTACTATAAAGTCTAGATATTTAATGTCATATTTAAGGTAAAGCTTTTTTTCTTTTCTTTGTTTCTTTCTTTTTTTGTAAAGCAAGGAAGATACATATGAATCTATTTGGATTACTTATAAACGTGCTAGCATTCAGAGCACTTTTTCCTTTCAGTACTTTCTTCCACTTGACCATTTTATATTATTTTAATCAATTTTAAAAAAAGGATAGAAAAAAAAGGATAGTTCTTTTATTACATTGAAGGGAGGAGACTGGAAAAGAGTTACTTTAAAAAGTGGACATATGCCGGGTGGTGGCGGCGCACGCCTTTAATCCCAGCACTCGGAAGGTAGAGGCAGGTGGATCTCTGTGAGTTCGAGGCTAGCCTGGTCTACAAAGGGAGTCCAGGACAGCCAAGGCTACATAGAGAAACCCTGTCTTGAAAAACCAAACCAAACCAAAACCCAAAATCAAAAACAAAAAAACCAAACCAAATCAAAATGAAACAAAAAGTGGATATACATCCTTGCATTTAGAATATTATGTATGCAAAATATGCTCATATTAACATGCATATTATAGCTTTCTGGATTGCCACAGAAAATTTTACGATAAACTGATTTCAGCACGATATAGCGCCATTTTGTTTTCTATAGCAAACAGAGAACTGTGGTGACCAATGGGAGCATTTTATCTAAATGACACATATTAACTATAAATTTACCACACGAAGAAGGTGTAAGACTGACTACAATATCACAGCAGCCCAATGGGACTGCTGTTTAAGCATTTCCTCTTCCAACGCCCTACTCACAAATATCAAATAGGGGGTGACAAAAGGGAAAGGAAAAGGAAGACAAGAGAGGACACGGCTGCTACGTGGATGGCTCTGATCCACAGCGGAGCTAGACTGTGCCTGGAGTATCTGAGCTTCAAATCTAGGGGAAGTGAGAGAGGACAAAAAGGTCCTAAGTATAATGTAAAAAAAAAAAAAGTTTTTCTCTTACAACAGAATACTTACTTCTATGCAGAAAACGTGTATGAATGAGAAGGAGGTCTTGATAAGTAAGAATAAATCAACAAATCCTATAACCCAGGGACTGGAGAGGCGGCTCGGCAGCTAAGCACTCCGGCAGCTCTTCCAGAGGGCCTGAGTTCAGTTCTCAGAACTTCCTGGAAGCTCTTAACTGTGACTCCAGCTCCAGGCTACCTGACCCCTTAGGCCTCCATGGGCAGGCACACACTAGGTCCTTTAAAAAAGGGTCCCACATGGCTGGGGAGATGGCTCAGCGGTTATGAACACTGGTTGTTCTAGCAGAGAACCAGAGACCCCAAGTTCGATTCCCAGCGTCCACACGGCTCCTTATAAGTATCTGTAACCCTGGTTTTAGTAGATGCAATCTCTCAGAAATCTGGGCAAAATACTAATGTACAGAAAAGGAACAGGAAAAAAAAGGGAGGGGGGTCTTACAACCCAAACTTTTTAGGCTATATTCGTTTGTTTTTAATCCACACCAATTTACAGAGGTGCTATTAATTTTTTTTAAAAAATTACATGCTATACACCATAATCCAATACATCTCAGCCTCTGGGGTTTGCTTTGCTTCAATTAACGTGGATCTTTTCTTATGATCATTGTTCATCAAGTTAACTTATCTCCATGTATTTATTCATATGTGTGTGTGTGTGCCTGTGAGTGCACGTATGCAGATGTCAACTTGGGAGAGTCAGTTTTCCCCTTCCACCGTGTGGGACCCAGAGATGAAACTTAGGTCTTCCGGCTCAGTGGCAACTACCTTGTACCCACGCGGCATCTCACAGGGCCTTCTTATTCTGTCTGCTGCTCCTTTTGCTGGTTGTACAGTATTCCTAGCTCAGGACAAACGCCACAAATGAAGTAATCTTCTATTGATATCTATCAACATGCAGTTAGAAACACCCCTGTGGCTAAGCTTCCTGATGCACATTCATCAGGCTCAGTCTCCATAATGGCAGTGGCAGGCTCATGAGCTTTTGAGACGCGTTGGTCTCCGTGAAGCCTGTACAATTTCAAATACCAGCTTCCCCCAAATCAAGTGCCAGCTGCTCCCTATTTATACCTACCCCCAGGCAAGTCTTTGAGTAACTGCCAATCTAATTTTACACACACACACACACACACACACACACACACACACACACACACAGAGAGAGAGAGAGAGAGAGAGAGAGAGAGAGAGAGAGAGAGAGAGAGAGAGAGCTTCAAGACAGGGTTTCTCTGTAGCCCTGGCTGTCTTGTAACTCACTCTATAAACCAGGCTGGCCTCAAACTCACAGAGATTCACCAGCCTCTGCTCCTAAGTACTGGGATTAAAGGTGTGTGCCGCCATCACCTGGCTCTGGTTCTGATATTTATGATCCATGCAATATTTTTCTATAGTTCATTAAAATGTTAATTAAAAAATGTTTATTAAATCTGGGCCCAGTGGGACACTCTTTTACTCAGTACCTGGGTAGCAGAGGCAGGAAGATTTTTGCAAGTTCAAGGCCAACTTAGTCTACTAGTTAGTTCCAGGGCCAGTCAAGATGACATGGTGACACCCTGCCTCAAAACCACCACTACCATCACCACAAAAGAATTAGAAATTTTACTACTACTTCTTCTTCTTTTTTTTCTTTTTTTCTTTTTGTTTTTTTTGAGACATGGTTTCTCTGTGTAGCCTTGGCTGTCCCGGACTTGCTTTGTAGACCAAGCTGGCCTTGAACTCACAGTCATCTGCCTGCCTCTGCCTCCTGAGTGCTGGGATTAAAGGCATGTGCCACCACTGCCCAGCTGAAATTTTACTTCTTTATCTTATGTATCTGGGTGTTCGGCTTGGATGTATGTTTGTGCACCACAGGCATGCCTGGTGCCAGAGGAGGCCGGAAGAGGGAGTCGGATACCCTAGGCTGGAGTTACAGATGGCTGTGAACCACCATGCGGGTGCTGGGAATTAAACAAGGTTCTCTGGAAGAGCAGCCTGTGCTCTCAACTGCTGAGCCACCTCTCCAGTCCAGAACTTTGAGTTTTAAAATTTGCCTTTATATTTAACTTTTAATTTATTTTTATTTTTCAGGGAGTGATGGTGGGGACTGAACATGGCTTCGTGCAAGCCAGGCAAACATCTAACCTAGGGGAAATTATTCTGAGAGAGATGTGCTGTGAATCAATACTTCCTGATCATCCGCTAAACACTTCAAAGGACTCCATATTAAATAACCCCTCATATCTGCAAATCTCTATGTGAAATTCTTGGGCTCGCTTTTCACTTAGCTCTTCTCTGCTGTTCACAGACTATTATATAACATATGAAAATGATTGTTTAATACTTTTAGCATATTAAGGATCATACATTTACAAAAAAAAAAATCAAAGCTACGTCGCTAGTGTTCTTGGTTGCAGATTTCTAGAAATGCTGATTTAAAGGACATGTCAATATTAAAACTATCCAACATCCTATTTATTCTTAATTACATATGTGCGTGTTGTATCTTTGTATGGTTATGTATGTGCATATGTGACTACAACTGCCCTTCCCTTGGAGGCCAGAGGCATTGGGTCTCCTGGAAGCTACAATTCTCTTTCCCCTGACTTCCCCTTCTCCCCACAGCTGGGACTCGGTATACACGTGCTCCCAGCTGTGCCTCACCGAGGTGTTCTGTTTCTGGAGATTGCAGAGTTCGTTCTGGTACATGGCAGCGGCGAAGGGATAGACGGCTGGCAGCTGGGCTTCTGGTTTCTTCAGCGCAAGCAGTGTGTTCTCAGGGTCACCTTCCCGGAGGACAGCATTGATATGGTCCACGGCAGCCATCCCTGGGGGTAGGGGGTGCATACTAAGTGAGAATGTATCTGTCCCTCTGCTGGCCCACCCGCCCCAGCCAGCCAGCTCTCCTTCCCAAGGTCCCAGTGGAAGCAGTCACTTTCCACAGAGTCTGAGAAGCTGCAGGCGGAGCTTTGTGAAATCAGTTCACTGACTTGAGTCAAATGCCCGAGGCTAGTTCCAACGAGAACCACAGCACCTTGGGTTTGGGATCCTTCCTGCTAGTGCGACGTCCCCATCAAAGCTTTTCTTTTGTGTGTGTATGATGCATGCGTGTGTGTGTGTGTGTGTGTGTGTGTGTGTGTGCCAGCGTATGGGCACAATGAGGAACTCAGACGACAACCTCAGATGTCAGTCTGCACTTCCCCACCGCACACGAGACAGGGCCACTTATTCCCAGCTAGCTGGCCCAGGGGCTTCTGGGGATTTGCCTGTCTTTCTGCCTCTTACCACAGGAGCAGTGGGGGTTGTAGATGTGTGCTACCGCATCCGGCTTTCACTCATGGGCTCTGAGGATTTGAACTCACGTCTTCAATTTCACACTTGCATGGAAAGTACTTTACCCACTGGGCCATCTCTTTGCCTGCCCCTCCCCCGCAAAACAACAACAACAACAACAACAACAAACAACAACAACCCTTTTCTTTCAGGAATGGCTCTCTTCCCAAGTCACCATGTCTTGAGGACTCCCCATCTTGTAGGTCTCCTTTGTAGGTAAAGCTGGAACATTGTCATTCCCTGTGGCTCAGCACTGCCTCACTAAGGAAATCTTGAAGGTACACAGAGACCAGGAACAAGCCTTGCCCTGACGCTGTATCCCCTCCAGTGGATCCGCACATGGTAAGCCCACAGCAGAATTTGGTACCTTGCTGCTCCACTATCTGAAACAACCTTAAGTGCCTAATATTTCCATCAGTTGTAACATTCAGGTTACCAGAGCTTGGGTGGCCGAGGGAAGGGTGCTTGGAACAATGGAGTCAGTAGAGTTTTCAGAACATGGAAGCTCAATTGCTGACCCAAAAAGGGGACTGAAAGATGAGCTGTCCCCAGGCAAGAGAAAACCAGAGAGAGCCTGCAAGATTTGACTTCTGAGGAAGGCAATGGGTACCAGGAATAACGGACATACATTAGTCTATCTGCCCAATGGCATGGCCTGACTGTGGCTGAAATTATTCTAACCCCCTTAGACAGGACAACAATTTATCTCCCAAGGGGCTTCCCCCGCTACTTTCTATTGAGACTAATGGAACCCGTTAGGTCACCTTCCCTCTGCCCCCCACACAAAAAAAGTCCACTTAGCATAAAGCATCCACAGAGCCCAAACATTTCTGTTTATTCCTAGAGCTCACTTGACAAAGGAAAGAATTCAAAAAAGGAAGGCTGCCGATTGTGATATGTTCTGTTTTGTTAGCATTCTGAAGCCCCCAGGCTGCATCTATCTGTGATTACCCAAGGTTACACTGGCCAGATTATTCTTTACCTCTGAGAGCTTTTAATATGCAAGTTTGTATGTCTGGATAGTAAATAATTTTATAAACATATTCCCAAAAGTCATGTCTTTACAGTACTCTTCAAACTATTTTCCCTTGGGGCTGGAGAGATGGCTCAATTCTTGTGCCAAAAAAAATACACATTTTTCAGGAGAAGGGATGAAAATTTCCGAAGAACTAAGCCACTAAACACAACAGTATCCTCACCCATTTCATCAAAACCACCCATTGCCTGCCTGATATTTTAAAACAGAAAGGAAAACATAGCCAGTTTAGTTAAGTCTGTGGTCAGGAAATCAGGTCATTTGGTATCAAGTATTTACTTATAGGGAATCTTATTAAACACACACAAAAAGAAGGCTGTCTTAGTTAAAAAGCATTTCAAAGGCTACAGGACCAGTTCCTCTGGAAGCTTATGGAGCTCAGATGTCTCACTGGCAATATTAATTTCTTTCTGTAATTCATTTCTGCCCGGGGTTAATGAAAATCTCAACCTTCGCAAAAAAAAAAAAAAAAAAAAGCAGAAAGAAAACCCTGAAACTGGGCTTCATGAGTCATCACCCACATGTCTGAGGCTTCACAGTAGCAAATGAACATGAACCCCACCTCAAACTGTAAGGTATCAACATAAATACACCTCCAAACTGTAAGGTATCGACACGAACACACCAGCAGTGAGCTCTCTCATGTTTCAATGTGTGAACTAAATTCTCGAGCTCAGATGTTCTGCCAGACACTGGCGTGAATTAAAATCTGCATTGGCATCCACGATCCCTATGGGACTAGTGTCTCCAACAAGTTAGGGGCAGACTGTTCAGCCTGCCTGCAGGTGTGGTGTGTTTGGGGGAAAATATGGGCTATGCATATAATCGAGGGAGAATTAAAATCAAATAGAATTCCTTACTTCCTCTTCTGATGTTGAAGTAAAGATAAATTTTACTAGAGGGAGGGAAAGTCTAATAATGATTGATAGATCTAAATTCACAATGGCTCATTTTTTTTTTAAAGGTCCTACTTTCTGTGTCTTTTTTTTTCATTCATCACTATTTATTTATTTTTTTTCCTTTTTTAAATTAATTTATTCTTGTTACATCTCAATGGTTATCCCATCCCTTGTATCCTCCCATTCTTCCCTCCCTCCCATTTTCCCCTTATTCCCCTCCCCTCAATGGCTCATTTTTAACTACCTCCATTTTCTGTTGTTGTTGTGTTTTATGTTTATTTGTTTGTTTTTGTTTTCTTTAACAGTCTGTTCTAGATAACTTTAAGTGTCAATTTGAAACAGCCTGGAGTAACCTGAGAAGGGACAGTCAATTGAGGGGATGCCCAGATCCGACTGGACGGTGAGCATGTCAATATGTCTACAGGGGACTGACTGTCTTGATTGTTCTTGGTATGGGAGGGCCCAGCCCACACTGTAGGGGGCGCCCTTCCTTGGGCAGGTGGTCCCGTATGAGAAAGCCAGCTAAGCTTTCCTAGGACAAGCCTGCAACTGAGCTGGCAAGCAGAACATCTCCATGGCTCTCCTCCTAGTTCTTGCTTGTACTGGCTGGTCTTACGCCATCTTGACGCACAAACTAGAGTTATCTGAAAAGAGGGAGCCTCGACTGAGAAAAAGGCTCCATAAGATCCAGCTGGTAAGGTATTTTCTTAATTAGTGATTTAGGGGGGGAGGGCCCAGCCCATTGTGGGGGGTCCTATCCCTAGGCTGGTGGTCCTGGGTTCTATAAGAAAGCAGGCTGAGAAAACCATGGGAACAAGCCAGCAGGCAGCACCCCTCCGTGACCTCTGCGTCACCTCCTGCCTTCAGGTTCCTGTCCTGCTTGAGTTCCTGTCCTGACTTACTTCAGTGATGAACTATAATATGGAAGTATAAGTTAAATAAACCCTTGACGCCCCAACTTGCTTTTTGGTCGTGGTGTTCCGTCGCAGCCATAGAAACCCTGACACACTGCTGGATTCCTGTTTTGACTCCCCTCGGCAATGGACGGTGGCCTATCAGGGTCAAATGAATCCTTTCCTTCCCTAAGTTGCATTAGGTCAAACTGTTTTCATCACAGAACAGAAAGGAAATTAGAGCACAGTCACACAACTGAATAGGGTGTGGCGAGGAAGTGAACTAACTATGCAACGCCACATAGGCTCAGGAGCGTAGACCCAGACTTGCATTCATGTAACTTCGTTTTGCCTGCCAGGTGCAGTAAAACTATATAAGCCGGAGAGAGAACGCACACACAAGAGGTGAGGGGGAGGGGACAGATGACAAAACTATAAACTACAGCCTGCGAACGAATAAAAAGCATAAGTGCCAGTAATATCATATCTTGAAATTTTCAGTGGGACACCATCACAATCAAGAGCACTATTTTCATCATTAAATTGTAATCTTTTGCTAAATAACAGTATCGGTCCTACACGGGACAGATCCAAACTGATGCACACCACAGCAGTGGGGATACGGGGAAGCAGGACAGAGCCAGTTTCTAGACACTTGGATATGTTGTGTGCAGACCAGCAGCAGTATCAGCGAAGAAGACTCATCCGGAAACTGTCGGATGTTGTATCGCAACGACAAGCGGCGTTGACAGGTTTCTCACGGCGTAAGGCAGTTTTGCAAATTATGAGTGGAGAGTTTTGCAGATTCTGGCAAAGAAAGCCTACGCCTTACAGAAGCATCCATTTCCGACACCCGCTCCGTCACTTACTATTGACCGCATTGATGTTGCTCTGGATTTCTGCCTGTGTCAGCAGCTCCTCATAGGCATCTCTCTCTTCCTCCGAAATACAGCTGTTCTGCAAAACAAAATCTTCACTGATCCCCGAGCTTCAGTTCCATGTTTTACAAAGCATAAAACTCAAATGATAAAGGGAGCTTGCTCCTTTTCACTTGCTATGAACACGGATACCTGCTCAGAGCAGGGCTCTATGGGGAGGTACAACCAGGAAGAAGGACGGAGTCCAACAGCAGGCCTTGCTGCTCTGTGAACAAGGCTAAAGTGTTCCCTTTTCTTTCTTCTTCTTTGTTTATTTTTTGATACAGAGTTTCTCTGCATAGCCTTGGCTGTCCTGGACCTGCTTTGTAGACCAGCTGGCCTGGAACTCACAGAGATCCTCCTGCCTCTGTCTCCCAGAGTGCTGGGATTACAGGTGTGCCACCAAGCATAGCGAGG
Organism: Acomys minous; assembly: GCF_964271855.1. NCBI lineage: Eukaryota > Metazoa > Chordata > Mammalia > Rodentia > Muridae > Acomys > Acomys minous. The sequence continues at coordinate 100,628,511 of NC_140492.1, read as the reverse complement.
CTAAATGTTTCTAATATGAAAATACTAGAAGGGATTATTTGTTATGGCCATGTTTAGAGAGGCAAAACAGTAAGATGCTGGAAATTTCATTCGAGTCCATCCAATAAACTAAAAGCCACAAAGGGATGAATATGCCTAGAAGAGATTACGGTCTACTAAAGGAAAGCAGCCAAACTCATTTGGAAAGAAAAGTTTAATCCACAGTAACAGCTGAGCATAAGCCTGGAGGAGGAACAGAGTAGGGGTAAAGTCCAGGACAAGCCATGGGCTGTAGGTAGCAGGGCTTGGTAATAAACAGAGTGGCAAAGCTTAGCATGTTTGTTTTTCATTAGACAAAAGATGCTCTGTGCATTGTAGAGCATCTCAAAGACCAAGCTGAACCCCTGTACCAAACGAAGTTAGTTACTTTGTTTCCTTCTACTTGGTTTCATTTTGAGACTGGGCCTCCCTCTGTATAGCCCTGTCTGGCCTGAAATTCCATTTCTAGACTAGATTGGTTTTGAATTCATAGACAGCAGCCTGATTCAGCCTTCTAGGTTCTGAAGTAAAGGTGTGCACCATCACACCTGGCCCTGCACTTAATTTAAGTAGGAAAAAGGGAATCAGGACAGGCTTTTGGTGAGGTTAAACATGAATTCCGCCACCTCACATGCCGAGAGGGGTTAGGTTAGAGGATGCTGGGAAAGCGGGGAGACCCAGGAGGAAGATGCTATATAAAAGTCCTGTGAAAACCCTGGAGGCCAGTGTGCGAGCCTCGGAGGCAAACAATGAATTCAAGTTGGCAGGAAAAGGCAGCAGAACGCAGCTAGGAGCAAGAAAGGGGGGACCTGAAGAATTCTAGACAAGAGTTCTACAGGCGTGGAGAGGACACGTGGGACGGGCTCGCTTAGCGCTCTTAGCTGATTTCTTCTACAAGCGGGTGACTCAATGGAGGAAGAAGAGAGAAAGATCAATGTGAGACTGGGAAGGATTCCAACAGAGGAAGGAGAAGGAAGAGGCCCCAGGGGCTCGGTGCTGAGAACTGCGGAGCTAAGATTTAACACGGGTCAGGGGAGCAGAGCCTCTTGGGGTAGGTGGGTCACTGAGATGCTGGAAGCTAGCAGGCAAGCAAAAGTCATCAAGTAAAGTAGTGGAGCTCAGAACTCAACGAGAGAAAAGTTGATAACTCAGTAGAGGTTTCAGTGTGGACCAAGTTGTCCACCAAGACTATCCAAGAAGTAGGAAGGTTCAGAATTAGGACCAGCAATAGGCTTTCTCGTCAGGAGAAAGGGGCAACTTTCAAATAAGATGGGTTTAGTGTTGGGAAAATGCGGAGAGGCACAGGAAGACTTCCTCTCTAAACATTTCCTCACTGAATTATTAATGTCTGCTCACAGATATACACTTTTTATAAATGGCATGGAGCCTAAAGATGACATCAAACAAAACTTATCTGAAGCTGCCGTTTCTATACCTCTTAGGCTACACAGTAAGCTTATAACATGATGCCCAGCCCTTCAGTGTCGTTCATAAAAGAATATATAGTTATGTTATGTAGTTACGTGTCTTTTAACCCTTCAATCTCACCAAATCAAGGAAGGCCAATGCCCATTGATTATACATCACCGTGGTCAACGAGTGCTCGTCACATCAGTAGCTCATAGCCATGTCCACTAGTACACGGGTTGCCTAGACTTTAATAAGTACCTTCAGTTTTGCATTTTCCTCTTTCTTCTTCTTGGCTTCCCACAGCTCTTTCTGGTACTCCCGGGAGAGACTGTCATCCACAAAAGTTAAAACCGCGTTTGGGTTCCTTAGTGTTATAATGGTCTGTTCGGCCACTCCTTTTTCAATAGCCTCGTTAATGGCTATGACTGCAGCATGTACTGAAAAGTAAAGAGAGAGGAGACTTTTTTTAATCAGCAAAAGATACTGACAACATTGATACCCACGAACTCAAGCAGTTTCACTGTCTTACTTAGCTTCCAGTAAGTAAAAGAGACCTCGGGTGTGGGGAGATAACTCACCATTATGAAAGAAGCCAGACATGGTGGCACGTGCTTATAATCCCAACACTGAGGAGGTGGCCAAAGTGGATCTCTGGGGGTACACTGGCGCAGCTAGCCTAACCTAATTACCTAGCCTCAGGTCCCAATAAAAGACCCCTGTCTCTAACAACATTGTGGACAGCTTCTGAGGAGGCTTATACATGCAATGTACTTGTGTGTGCATGCACACCTGCACACACACACAGCACAACAAAAAAGAGACCTTTAATCTGTCTGCAGGCTTGCCTGTCCCTGTCCCTGATCCCAGCATCTGTGAAGTAGTCCTTATCTATTTATCCAGGCACTCAGATGACACAGGTACTATGCCATCCACTAGGGCACAGGGTGAGCCCTCGCTTCCTGTTCAGGGCAACACAGCCTTAAACAAGTGGGTTTTAAGAGCTAGCTGCAATTTAGCTTGCCACACTGCAAGAGTCACAGCAGTACACACCCTGACCCAGCAAGTAGAGAGATGTTTTGCAGAGCAAAAGTATTTATGAAATCTCTACATTCATGTCACACAAAATGCAAGTTTAAAACCCAAAGTTGATTTGTTCGGCTATGTTCAAATGCCCTTGGGTAACTAATTATAATACTAAGGACAAAAATGTCAGGGTTCCTGGTGTTGACAGTACTCCTGCAAACACAGTGAGCATTTCTGAAACTTGCCGGACTTTCTGAAAGAAAAGCAGCCCGTGCTGCCCACCTGCAGATCTAAGAGGATGCTTACTGCCTATTAAGATACGTGGGTGTTCTGAACTCGGAGGTGATGAGAAGAGAAGGGAAGTAATCCAGTTCTTGGCAGATTGTGTTATGAAGACAATAAAATCATCAAGTTATCTATGTACATTTGGTTGCAGTTAGTCTTTTGGAGATGAGGAATCTAGAACCATCAGCGCCAACCATAATAACAACAACAATAACAACAAAAATCCCGAAAGAAGCAAAACCTTGATAGTTCTTAAAGTATCTCTGAAGTATCCTGTTTTATGGCACTAAAAAAAAAAAAATCAGCAAATGCGCATGTGTAAGTTGCAGGCCAATGACAAGCACTGCTATGAGGCCCACTTACATGCGGCTTCATCCACGGACAGTTCGTTGGCCAGAATGCCGCCAATCTTACTGAAAGCCGGCATCTGTATCCCGTACTTCTCCAGTTCTTTCCTCATGTTGCTGATTTCCTCCTCTGAAACGACAACAGAAAACAAAAATCAAAGGAAGGACCCCGGCGGTGAAGGCAGGAAGGGGAGACTCTCCTTCTCAGGAAGGTGGAGCCATTTCCAAATAGTCTGCTTGAGTCTTTCATGCCACAAGCCTGGAGGAGGGGACCTGGGTAGACATGAGCAAGATAGGCCAGTGTGGGGATTATTGTTCATTGCCAGTTTGGTAGACTCTGGAGTCTGTCTGTGAGAGCATCTGCCTGTGAGAAATGCTACTGATGACCTTAGCTGAGGCGGAAAGATCTGCTCACTGTGTGTGGTACCCTTCTGACAGGGATGCTAAATCCTATGAGTGGAGAAAGAGAACTGGGCAGCAGCATGTCTTCCCTGCCCTCTTTCTGACTGTGGCCATCATACGACCAGGTGCTTCTCTCTCCTGATGCCCTGACGTCACCACCATGACTGACTGAACCTTGTACTGTGAGCTAAAATAAACCCTTGAGTTACCCTTGTCAGGGCATTTTTAAACCAAGATGGCAGGTTTTCCCTTGTTGGTTTAGAGCAGTGGTTCTCAATCTGTGGCTTGCGGCCTCATTAGAAGTCGAACGACCTTTTCAAAACATGTATCAGATACTATGCCTACCAGATATTTACATTAAGATTCACGACAATAGCAGAATTACAGTTATAAAGTAGCAATGAAAATAATTTTATGGTCAGGGGTTAGCACCACATGAGGAACATGAGGACCTATATTAAAGGGACGCAGCATCAAGAAGGTCAAGAGCCACTGGTCTAGAGGAAGAAGGGAACAAGTGACGCCAAAGGGAAGAAGGTGGCACTTAAGTGTTTTCTTATCACTGGATTGCAGAGGAGATAAAGACAAAGAGGAACAAAAGGAGTACCTGTGAAATCCACTTTCCCCAGCAAATCCTGGATCTGGGGCGCAATCCCCAGTTTAAACAGATACAAACTGAAAGAAAAAAAAACATAAAGCCATCAGAACCTTTATTACCCCAAGTCCTACGGTGTACATACAAGTAAAGAATATTTTCAACTGAGAAGAGTCTAAGAGAGATCTCGTAGCCTAAAGTGCCTCACAAGGTACCACAGCCCCAGGTGGGCAAGGCCAGTGCTAACTCCAGCCAGTGCCCCCCAAATGCTGGTGTTCTGCAGCATGTGTGTGTGTGGATGTGTGTGTGTGTGTGTGTGTGTGTGTGTGTGTGTGTGTGTGTGTGTCTTTCCCTGGGATCAACACCCTTCCACCATCCGTGTATAAGAGGAAGAAAAACACAGCTAGTGGGCTGGAGAGATGGCTCAGTGGGTAAGGGCACTGGCTGCTCTTCTAGAAGACAGGCTTGATTCCCAGCACCCACTTGGCAGCTCAGAACCATCCAGTTCCAAGGGATATGATGAGTTTCTGGCCTTCAGAGCATTGCATGCACATGGTCCATGGGCATATGGAGACAGAACAGTCACATACATAAAATTAAAATAAAAGTTAAAATTAAAGTAATAAAAAGACAGCTAATATGAAACGGCAGACAATAGACACAATTTCTATAGACATTCCTTAATTGATTCTCATTTGGGTGAAAGAACAGTTTAACTTGGAATTTTTTGATATTCATCTAAATATTTGTTTCATATTTCTGAACCAGCAGACCAATAAAATGATCATGGTTGACATGCTATTAAAAAGCCAATTATGGTGTGCACAGAATACTAAGCAGAAGCAGAGACTACATGATAAATGTTTAAGGATAAATCCTTTAGGCAGTTAATGATGCCACCCGCTAAACCACCCATAACCTGACAAACTGTCTACAGAGCTGGCATTGAAATTCTGTCAAAGAGATTTCATTATGTGATTCTTCTACTCAATTCTAGTCACAGCCTGGGTCTGTTGGATATTTCTCCCGACCTTTCCAACCCCAAGGTTAATTCACAGAATCATCTAAAAGAAAGCCTGGTTTCACTTTCTTACTCATTAGTAGGTTTTAAAAAAAATCTATGAAACCTTAGTTAGAAGTAAAAAAAAAAAAATTACATAATAATGTACATGGGGAAATGATCCAAGAGTGGTTTTGGAGACTTGAACATTTTAATATGAATACTCCCAACGTTGGTTTTAGACAGATCTCAGCAGTTTATAAAATACATTAGATTTCAAATAAAGAAATTCAAGACGAAGCTTTCTCAAAGGCAATACAAAAATCTTGCATATTGGTCAACATAAGCAGTTTGCACCAGAAGTGGTGTCTTTGATTGTGACTTCCCAAAGCGATCACCTATATTAATGTATGTCAGCAGCTAAAAGATGGTTGAAAACGCTACAAAGAAAACCACCACCCACCTAGATGGGCACAGTCAGCTCCACCTACGGCACCAGCCGAACAAGGACTGAGGGCAAGGGGTATACGACGTGAGACAGAGTGAGACCCCACCAAGGAAAAAAAGAAAGAAAGAGGAAGAGGAGAGGTATGGATGGACAGAAGGAAGGAAGGAAGGAAGGAAGAAAGAAAGAAAGAAAGAAAGGAAGGAAGGAAGGAAGGAAGAAAGGAAGGAGAGAGCCAAGGGAATTATCACTCAGTTAAAAATGAAATATTTTCATAAACTTCCTTTTGACGTTGTTTTGGTAATTATCTATACTATAAACTTACATATTTTTCTAGACTATGCTAGAAACGCTAAGCAATGTTAAGCATTTAGATGGTCACAATGTGTATGCATATGTATGAGGCTTCATGTGTATGTCTCTCTCTCTATGTAGACATACACCTGTGTACACATGTGTACAATAAATCCTCCTAAACAAAATGACAAGATAGAAAAGGTAAACACAGAACAAAATCTTCCAGTACATTTGATGTGTATGGTCTTAAGAAGACACTGCATGGCTGGGTGTAGTGGCATATGTCAGTAAGCAATTCCACAGCACTACAGAGACGCAAGCAGTTGGATCCCAAGGTTGAGGCCATCCTGGCCTACATGTGTAAGGTCATTTTGGGCTGCAGTAGGGAGACCCTATCTCAAGAACTAAAAGACAGGGGGCTGGAGAGATGGATCAGCAGTTAAGAGCACTTGGTTGCTCTTCCCGAGGACCTAGGTTCAAATCCCAGCACCCACATGGCAGTTCACAATTGTTTGTAATTCCAGTTCCAGGGCATCTGATACCTTCACACAGACATACGTGGAGGTAAAACATCAATGTAAATAAAATAAAATAGTAATGAAAATAAAAAAATAATATTTAAAATAATAATAAATAAAATAAAAGGAGGAAAAGATTGTATTCATTTGTCCTCTGTGATTAGAGGGTTTTTAAAAACTATTATCTGGCTGGGAATGTGGCTTAGCCATGGGATTCTTGCCTAGTATGTACAAAACCCTGGGTTTAGTACTCAGCCCTGAAACAAACAAACAGAGCAACTCCAAGTCCCCCCCCCAAAGAAAATCCCTTTTTATTTCCGCAGGAGGATTTGAACTTGGTTTGATTTTCCAGCTGTGTTCCCTGGGAGTCCACTCAACTCTGTTATCAACCTTGTTATACAAGGTAGTGTAGCTCAGAGGACAGTGGTTCTCAACCAGTGGGTCGCGACCCCCTGGGGTTGAACCACCTTTTCTCAGGGGTCACATGTTAGATATCCTGCATATCAGATATTTACATGACAGTTCATAAGAGTAGCAAGTGTACAGTTATAAAGTAGCAATGAAAATAGTTTTATGGTTGGGGGGGGGGTCACTACCACAGGAGGAAGTATATTAAAGGGTAGCAGCATTAGGTAGGTTGAAAACCACTGACTTAGGAGAAAAATCAGTTATGAAGTTGTAACTTGACTGGAAGGAATCATCTAATATCCCACAGGCACCTAATGCCTGCACATCCCTGAGTTCAGTGACCTTTGTAACTAGTAGGTCCCCTGTAAAACCCTGGGAAGCAAGGCGTGGGGCTGTTGCAACAGGTGCCGGCTGGCTCTTGGTTGGCATGAGGCTTCAAGGCCAGGCAATCTCAGTCTCACCAACGTGACTCATTCTTTAGAACCCGCAGTCACCTGGTGGACCGCGCAAAGCTCCTCACAGCTGTGGGGAGAGCTGCGCACAGGGCTAGACACACTTCTGGAGAGGAGCCAGTGCCTGATGCCATCCAGCCAACACCTCGGGCTCCCAGTTTTCTCACCTTCCCCAGGAACTGCATCTGGCACGGACTATAGCAACTGTGTAATGTTGACTACTCAGATGGACCTGGGCTGGGCACAGCCGCAGACTGCCAGCAGTCTGTGCGGATGCCCTTTTCCTTATCCCCGTATCATTTCAGAATACTATCCATGAAGATTTCCCAGGGGCTGTGGAGGATACAGCCCAGTGTGCTCAAGGCTGTAGGTTCAACTCCCAGCACTGTGAGTTATCAAAAAATGGGAGGGGAGGAGAAGGAGGGTGTGATGGGTTGAATAGGAGTGGAACTATTAGGAGGTGTGGCCTTGTTGGAGGAAGTGCGTCATTGTGGAGGTGGGCTTTGAGGTCTCATGTTGCTTAAGCTCCACCCACTGTGGAACACTCTGCTGCCTGCGGATCAAGAGGCAGAACTCCTGGCTCGTCCAGCACCACGTCTGCTTACTTGTCCCTATGTTTCCGCCATGACAATAATGCACTAATCCTCTGAAACTGTCAGCCAGCCCCAGTTAAATGCTTTCCTGTATAAGAGTTGCCCTGGTCTGGTGTCTCTTCACAGAAAAAAAAAAACCAAACCAAACCAAAACAAAAAAACCTCAAACTAAGACAGAGGGGGAGGAGAGGGAAGAAGAGGAAGGGGAGGAGGAGAGAGGAAGAAATGGGAAGAAAATATTCCCAATGAGATAGCAATACCATGTTATTCATCTTATCAGGGAGAGAACATCCAACGCTGGACATCCCCCCCCCACCTGTACCCACCCCCAGCCAACATTGGACATCCTCCCTAGCCCCCACCCCCAGCCAAAGCTGGACATCCCTCCACCCCCCCACCCCCAGCCAATACTGGACAACCCCCTGGCCCCCACCCCAAACCCCCGCTGTGAAGAGTCATGTACTCCTTGATTCAGAGCCAGAAAGACAGGACACACCCCTAAGCTTAAGGTCTATATCTTTAGAGATTATCAAAGATCAAAACCCATTTGCAGTCACCAAAGACTGTGAAGGTCATGTCGAACACGGTCAGTAGGAGACCACGGTGACATTTAGAAAGCCATGCTGTTTTATGAAGCATTTCTTAATTCATTATTACATGGGAAAAATATTGCAGTTCTAATGGGGCTGTGACGTGTTGAGAGCAGGGCGCTTGCCTGGTGCACACTGGACCCTGGGTCCCTTTCTAACATTGCAAAAAGGGAACTCCCATCACAACACAAACCAGAACAATAACAAAAGGACACCAAGTTGGGAGTGGGACATGCAACGGAGAATATGGAGTTTGTTGGAGGGCAAAGATGGGAGGTAGATATTATCAAAGGTAATAGCATACACGTACAAACTTCTCAAATGTAAAGACAAAATTTTAAATTGTGATTGTACTAATTTTATGTCAGTAGTGACTAACAGTTAAAGAACTGGGCTAAGCGATCTGGATGCAGCTATTTTTATATTATATCTTGTTCATTCGTTCTTCCAATTGCTACTGATAGAATGTGTCCTCTGTATAGTATGCTTCCCTTAATATAAATATGGTTTGGTGTCACAGCATAGCTTAATTAGGCATAGTGGCACATACACCAACAGTCCCAACTATACAGGAGGCAAAGACTGTAGGACCTCATTGGTAGAGGCCAACCTAGGCACCACAGTCCCCTTGTCTCACAAACAGAGAAAAAAAGCATAGCTTTGTTGACAATATGAAACTAACGGTTTATACTAAAGGAATGTGGTGATTTTTCACATTTGTGGTAAAGAAAGTAAAGACAATAATGGAAATTTCAGTAACATCCTGATTATCTATGAGTCACCACAAGGTGGTGCTGGGAAATTAGCTTGTGAAATGGGAAAGCTTGCTTTTAAACGTAGACCCGAGCTTTTCTTAGATTGGTATGATGGAGTAGGTAGAAAACGTACTTGCATTATGGCCTCTCAGACATCATTTCCAAAGAATTAACTATATTGTATTTAGCTTCAACTTTCAATATTTATCATCACTTCTTCTAGGGTGGGAATTTTCTTCCTCATCTCTGAATGATAGACGCTTCCAAGCAGATGGGTACAAGGAGCAAATGCCTACCTGGAAGCTGTGTGCATCCACCATCCCACATTGAAGAGTACTCTTTCCCAAATATTTAAAGACCAGGAGGCCATCACTGACCTGACATTCACAGACAATTGAGACTTAATATTAAATAACCAAATCCATTGAACGTACTACATGCTGCTTGTAGCTAACTCTCCGCACAGAGCTTACTATGCACCCTTTGCTGACTAACGTCTAACACAGCATGCCAGGAGCATGGCAGAGTAAGCTGTGGCATTGTTGTTACCTGACCAATAGCAACAAGAGCACTCAAGAGCACTCTGTGTAGAACCGGAAGCCTCTTAACCCGTGAAAAGGTAGATCACACCTGTATTGCTGATGTAAGCCTGCAGGGAGGGGTCACCTGGAGGTAACGCTCACTAGCCCATTTAGTACTAGTTGTATAAATAATATCAGCTGAAGTCTGGGAAGTCGAAACGGAAGATACAAAATCCTATTAGTTTTCAAAATTATTATTGCCTTTAATCCCAGCACTCGGGAGGCAGAGGAAGGTGGATCAATGTGAGTTCAAGGCCAGCCTGGTCTACAAAGTGAATCTAGGACAACCAAGGCTACACAGAGAAACCCTGTCTCAAAAATCCTATATATATATATATATATATATATATATATATATATATATATATATATATGGCTTTTAGTAGCCACATTAAAGATCCTGTGGTATTGAAATGTTAACTTAAAAGGCAGGACAGAGGTTGGAGAGATGGCTCAGATGGCTGCTGTTCCAGAGGTCCAGAGTTCAATTCCCAGCAACCACAGGGTGGCTCACAACCATCTATAATGTGATCTGATGTCCTCTTCTGTCATGCAGGTGTACATGTGGGTAAGAACATTCATATATATAAAATAAATAAAATCTTAAGAAGAAATATCAGGCAGGACAGACCTGGGTCCACTCCTGAGTTTCTGCTCCATATCGCCACCAGCTCATCTAGGGCTGTGCCATGTGCCCTGGACATTTGTAAATCAAAGACCTGTGGGAAACTAGAGAGACCCGGGACTGGCAAGGGCTGGGTTTATGGTCCTGAGCAAGGCAGGGAAATAAATGGAGTGGATGGCCAGGGCTTAAATAACTTCCCAGGGTTCCTCAGGTCCAGGATCCTTTTCTGTAAGTGTTTCAAATGTAACAGCTCAGAGGTAAGTGCAAGTCTGACATCGCTTTTTACAATTTTGGTCCAAGGCAAAGGAATCCAGAGGCAATCTGCCATATGCAAATTAGCTTAGGCAAACTCTGCCCCCCCCCAAAGTTAAAAACATGAACTCTAAGGGATTTTAAGCTGCAACCAATAAAAAACCGTGGAACCATGGTAGGTTTCATGGTTCATAGGCTCAAAGAGCTTAGCGTTCTGTGAGAGCATCATAGCCATAGAGTAACTCAGACAGGACAGAAGTGTGCCATTAATTTACATATCCAAAAGCGGAGACTTTTGAGCGAGGAGGAGTTTGAAGGCTACAGAAAGGAGCAAATGTCTTTCTCATCTTACTCCCCAATGCTGCCATCTCCGCAGGAACCTCCCAAGACCCGGGGACCAGAGTCTGTCTTTCAGGCCAAAATCTGTCACTAGAGAGCTTACTCGTAAATTCAAATGTGCACTGCAAGAATTACAATCAGTCTGGTATTTTAGAGGAAAATTCAGTAAATCAGATTTTTTTGGGGGTGGGGGGCGGTGCAGTGAGAAGGAGACTTCCAAGAAAAGAGACTGTTAAATCAATGAAGGCTATATATTAATTACTGCGCACTGTGTTCAACACTTCCACTGGTGGGCCAGGTGGCCATGACACCGTGGGAGAGCCGGAGGACAGGAGCCCTCTACAAAGTAGTCAGGAAATTTAGAACAACTGGTCAACCAGAAGTGGATCTGCCTGCCACCACCTTCCTCCACCACTGCAAGCCCGCTGCAAGCCATTTATGCATTGGCACCACATCTGAAAACCAGAGAGCTGAAGACAACTGCAGAATCTCCCTGCAGAAGGTATTAGGCAGGCAGGGTGGTCCACGGATGTAAGCCCAGTTCTCATGAGGTGGGAGGTTTGTGAGTTTAAGTTCAGCGTGAGCGATACGGAGAGACCATGGTATGGACCAAGAGGGAAAGATTCATCTTTGGTTCGGTCTTTAAAAAGCCAGGAGTTCAAAGTGATCAACAGAGTGTAACACGCAGTGCACAAAAGGAAAGTTGTTAGAGATAAATCGTCCATGCACAACTCTTTGTTTTACTTTTTCAAAGTGCAGCTATTAAAACATAGCTGCTTTCTTCTTTATCTGTTTATGGAGCATAGGTAAGTACTTGTTCTTATTACTACATAGACTACAGGAAATAAAGATCAGGAACTCAAAATTAGCCAAGAAATCTCCCCAAAGCTAAGGCAGTGTCCCAAAGTGAGGGAAGACTGCAGAGCACAGGTTGACAAAAAACAGCCAGAGGGAAAGGGACTCCAACAGCAGTGAGCAGTCAAGCTGAGAGGAGCCAGGTACCTGACCTGAGGGGATAAACCAGGGACAGCATGAGGAGCACTCAGTTGTCCCTCCTTTGTCTCTGAGGAGATGGAATCTCTAGAAAGCCCAACTATAATTTTAGGAAGAAAATGAAGAAGGCGTACATATGCTTCTAATAACGCTAACAGGTCAGGCCAATACATCACTAAGACAGGCGATGCTTTGTAAAGCTACAACGCCAAGTGAAACTTAGGGAGTGAGTCACTGTAGGGTAATGCACGGTGGTAGACAGTAAAGAAAAAATCTTTACATGAGAGCCACAGACCTAGAAATGGGGGGAAAAAAAAGTGGTGCTGACTTACGAAACAAGCAGAGCTTAACTTGACGTTGTTGGCCAGGGTCTGAGTCATCTTGAGACAAGAGCCCAACGTAAGGTGACGTTTACCAAGGAATGGGTCAAAAACTAGACTGAAAGGTGTGCCCTTTTATTTCTGTTGAGGTTAAAATCATGTTGCCCCAGGTTAGGTAAAATGGTAGGAGAGCAGCGCATTAGTGTGTGAACAGGGAAAGCGGGGGCCAAACAGAGCTGGATCCTTCCCATCTGGTTTCGGTGGTAAGTGTACAACCCTGACTGGGCATTTCATCTCCTCTGAAGGGATATGAAGGAAATATGATTGTTTTAACAGCGCATTATGGTTTAAATCATTTCAACATATTCAATTTGATAACCGTCTAAACATTTCACAGTTGCTGGATGTCATTTGTTATGTCTTTATAAACAGAGCACCATCCGACACACACAGTGTTTTTCAGTGTACATAAAACGGCCTCCAGATATTTTTTAAAAAATGTGTAGTAAGTACCTCAGCTAGGCTTCCTGCACAGCTTTCTTCTCTTTCTTTTCTCTGTCTCTCTCTCTTTCTTTCTTTTTCTTTTTCTCTTTCCACAGGCTTTAAAACATTCCAAAGGAAGCCACAAAAGGAAAACATGCCCCATATAGATTTTATGTCCAAAGTCTCCAAAATAGTAACAGTGGTTTTTACGTGATTTTGCGAGACTGTTTTAGCTTTTTCTTTAACATTCTTTCTACATTTTCCAGTTTTCTTTTCCTCACAATGAGAGCATGCTGCCTTTTTTTTTTTAAATAGGGGGGGAAAAAGGATAAACATTTCCTTGGAAAAAGAAGAGGCCACCCAGCAAGAAGGCAAGTCTCTCTCAATTAGGCCAAGCTTGAAAATGCCAAGCTAAGCTGGTCATGAGTGACGGGCAGTGAGTGAGGCTGAGATCAGGTACTGAACGGAAAGGTAAGGAGCTGGCAGGAGAGAAAAGAAAAGAAAAGAAAAAAAAAAGCAAGCAAGGGCAGAACCCCAGGCCAGGTGTGGTGGGTTGCTAACTCCACATCAGACTCCAGACAAGCTCGGTCAGGGTCAAGGCTGAATTTGTAGGTCAATCAGCCCACAGGCTGGTCCAGGAGGAAGGCAGGGAGGGAGGGATACGCAAAACTACCTGGGGTGACCGCCCCTCCGGGTTCCTGAGCTATAACCAGAACCTCTGACTTGGTAAGGACAGGTAAGGCCAACTCTCTACTCCAGCTATGCTGCAGCCCTTGCAGCCAGTATAACTGTGCAACGTGAGTAAACTGCACTCCTTAAAGGCGTCCTTCAAACTGCTCCCCAGCTTCCTTCCCAGTGCGCCTTGCTGATGAGCAACACAGAACAGCAGCCTCCTGGGAGTGACTGACAGACAGCCCTCTAAACCACAGCAGGAGGGAGCTGTGTAGAAAAGCCTTGGACACCCTTTGGGATTTCTCAGTTCCTTCCAGAGACACAGCCACAAAACATGCAAGGACAGAGAAAAGTGAAGGAGAGCCAGTCATGGAAGAAGGTGGCCAAATGTGTGACATGCATGACCCAGTACACACCCTCTCCGGGATGTCAAAAAGGCACAGGGACATCCATGAAAAGTAACTGATAAAGACCCAGAACCCTGACATCGGCGTCTGCACACACGTGGCAACGGTAAGCGAGAAATGACCCATTCTTTCTTCCAGAGCTGATCAAGCCGTTATTTAAACTATAGTAAATGCATTTTCGTGAACTCCGATGCCATTCCATGTGACTTCTTAGGAGCAAAGGTGTGTCACCTGACAGGTGTCACCTCAGCATACTGTCACTATTGCTTTTGAAGCTGGAGAACACGTTGCCTGAGCGTCCACCTCAGAAAATCGCTTTAAGCTCACACACATTGCTGCCCTGGGAGCATGCTACGGATCCGGAGACCATCTGTGTGACATGCAGACATAATGACGGCTGACTTAGCAGGTCACAAAAGCAGCACAAAGTCACACAGTGTTAAGTGACTGCCCCAGGCTTTGACACATTCTAAGAAAACCTATTGGGCCTGGTGGTGGTGGCACTCGCCTTTAATCCTGGCACACAGGAGGCAGAGGCAGGTAGATCAGTGAGTTCAAAGCCAGCCAGGTCTACAGAGTAAGTTCGAGGTCAGTCTGGACCATACTATGAGACTTTATCTCAAAAACCAAAACAAACCCTTCTCCCCTGCCATCTCCCCAAAAAAGTCCTATTGGTATACTGACCCTCAGGCCACATAGCAAGAGACAGAAAGGAGCAAACCGGGAGCTCCCCACCTCCATCACCTCCTGCAGAAATTATACCTTATTTTATTTATTCATTTTTTTAAAAAAGACATTCTAAGTTATTACAGTAGGCATGGTTATAGTCCCGGTTCTTGAGGCAGCGGAGGTAGAAGGATGGAGAGTGTGAAGACAGCCTGAGCTGCAGAGTGACGACCCTGTCTCATTAAAAAAAAAAAAAAAGATGGCCTAGCAGAGACAGGTGCTTGACACCAAGCCCGACATTTGCATCGATCCTTGGTAACCTATAGGACGGAAGGAGACAGCCGGCCAACTCCTGTTCATTTTTCTGGGGTTTCCATTTGTATGCAGTAGCACATGTGTACCTTAAAGGTGTGTGTGTGCATGTACATACATACACCAGAATAGGTAAATAAATAAATAAATAGATGTAAGAGAAAGAGCAAGAATCCCACCGTTTGGTCTATATCTCCACCACCTGTCCTATTCCAAAGCTGGGCTTAAAATTAAAAAGCTGGCTGGGCTGTGGGTTGGGAGCATAGGGTCAGAGGTTGAGTCCTATGACATAATCAAAGTTTTCTCTAGGAGACTAGCTTTGTGATGAGTTATTATGAAGGCTTTGCAGAAGAAGAAGAAGGGAAAAAAAAAGCCAGGAAGAAGTTAATATAAACCCCAAGACAGAGGGTTCTGCCAGGAAACTGACTTCCAGTGGTATAAACACAAGGCAGATGTTGTAAAGGAATTTTGAACTTCATTATGCATGAAATCTCGCAGGCTTCACCTGCGCGCACAAGACAGCGGCCACAGCTGGGTTTCCACAATGGCTGCCGCGTGAAATTCCCAGTTCTCCCAGGCCCGTTAAAACAAAGATCATCTGTGAGCTATCAGAGTTTCAAGATTTTCAGTAGATATGTCTTCAAGTGTAAAAGAAGGTTTGTGTTTTTCCTTTATCTTTAGAGTGTAAATTCTATTGAGTGGGAAATTGAAAGAAACCACATTTGTGTTACATTTTCTTCTTGGTGGTACAGTCTGGATGACTGGCAATTTAATGGGTCATTAGGGCACTCAGAGGGACTCCAGGATCCGCTCAATGTGTTTACTGACATCTGCACACATCCCAGCCCAAGCGCACTGAAGCACAGCACTGTTGGGTCTTCGCTGGTCCCGTTTTAATTCTCTCCTTATTATACTTAGGTCTTTTATTCAATTTTTTTCTGTCTCTCATATACTGAATAATATTAAAAACTTCAGAATATTAAATAATATTAAAAACTTCAGTGTTTTTAAGTCCAAAGGTGGCTTTAGGTAGAGATTATTTTAAATTCTGTTACCAACAAATTCAAAGCTGAATCTAAATTTTAAAGTTCTTGAGATTATTAAAGTCACTTAGGGTCTTTTAAAGGGAAACTGAAGTTTAAATCTGTTTGCATTTTTCCCCCACCTTAGTGCGTGAATGCAATATATCATCCTTGGTATGTTTTTCCGATCGTAGACATCTGTTGTTTCTGGATAAAATATCTGGAAAACAAAAGAGACAATGCACTTACTATGCTTTACTTCTCTCCCCAACTGGACCCCAATTGTCTTTGCCAGCCTGTGGCTCTTTAAATACAGAAAGATGGTTGTTGTTGTTGTTGTTGTTATTATTATTTTCAAGACAGGGTTTCTTTGTGTAGCCTTGGCTGTCCTGGACTTGCTTTTGTAGACCAGGCTGGCCTTGAACTCACAAGGATCCGCCTGCCTCTGCCTCCCGAGTGCTGGGATTAAAGGAGTAGACAGATCTCTTGGTGGCTGCTTCACCATAAATTCCACAGAGCAATCCTTGGCTGGTGGGTGGCACGCCCCCTAGTGGCCAACCTCATAGCAATGGTGCTCACAACCAGCCTTTCTGTGGTATCCTCACCTCTGTGGTCTCTTGTGGGTTTATGAGCCTGAGAAGGACACCTTATAATGGCCATTTTATTACGTTCTTAAAATTTTGAACATATATTTAATTCATGCACATATGTCCTTCAGACATTTTTCATACCATTATTATGAGCATCCTGGTATGTGTTTTGTTGTTTTATTTCCTGTACATATATAGTCTTTGGTTTTTCAAATAACCATCATGCAAGTGTGAAAACCAGTGTGTGCACAGCATAGACCTGCTGAAAGGTCTTACTAGAAGCCAAATATTTCCCATCCTTTCTATTATTCTATACGCACATAATTTCTGATATATACTAATCATTCTCTCATATTTCTGACCTACAGCTTAGCCATTTCCCCATGGCTGAGCAGCATTTCTTTGGCTCTCACTTCTCTTCCTGGCGCTACAGTGAGCGCCTTGCATCTGCATTTTCAGAACATCTGATTCTTCTCCTGGATGACCATCTATCTAGACACAGAATTACCAGACCCGACAGCTTGAACATCAAGGCTTTTACATGCACATCCATGACGTGATTTCCTAAGCTTGAAGCTAAAAGCCTGATAAGAAACAGATTTCAGAGTTAGGTACCAAGCTGTATTTCTGAGCATAAAAAAAGAATTAACTGGGCTTCAGGTCCCTAATATTAAGGTAAGCACATCATCATCACTTTATACAACTTGACATTAAAACTAAAATTAAGTCATGTCCCATATGGTAGTACTTTTAATACTCAAGTGCAATTTTTCCACTGGACATTGAAAAAAAAAAATGGAGACACGGTAAGTGTCTCTCAAGCTAACGATACACCGTATAGTTGCCACAGCCTGGGATGTCTCAGTTCCCTTTCCAGCTGCCTTGTAACACATCTGCTGTCAAGGCGTCAGTGAGATGAGGGATTCAGACTCAGAAGACCATTTGGATTTAGTGTTCTCACAACTGTGGCTCTTGCTTCACACCTCACCGTACTGACGGCCAACGCTCCCCAGCCTCCCTGCTTTATACAAGAACCTTCTACATTAATATCCCCCTGGGAAGCCGTTATGGAAGTGCCTTCCTGCACCAAAGAGGCGGGATCAATGTATAGTTCATCAGACTGTTGAACGCAACTCCATGTCTCCAGCACTTAATGCGAAGCTAAGGGTGGAGTGGGCACTTAACACTGATGAACGAAGAAATTCAGGCAGTTCCCTACAAAGCCTCTCGGCCTTGGAATATCATCTGTCAGAATCTTCATGGCGAAAGTCAATGTTGAAACACGTTGGAAAGGTTCAATCAAGTCTTTCGGACACCACGAAATTGTCCTGATCAGATGTTTCTTCACCAAGAAAATTTCCCTTTGAAATTCTCTCTTATTAATCTTTTTACCACCCAAGCTTTCACTAGTAATCAATAAGCCAAATATTAATTTCATGTGGCAACTATTATTCAGAAGGAGGTGACATTTAATGCTTTGGTGGACTAGTTTAATTGACAATGGCAGAATGAGTCAGGCGTGGTGGCGCACGCCTATGATTCCAGCACTCTGGGAGGCAGAGGCAGGTGGATCTCTGTGAGCTCGAGGCCAGCCTGTTTTACAAAAGGAGTCCAGGACAGCTTAGGCTACACAGAGGAACCCTGTCTTGAAAAAACAAAAACAAAAAAACAAAACAAAAAAAACAAACAAAAAACAAACAAACAATAAAACCCAAACAAACAAAAAAAAAAAAAAAAAAAAAGAAAAGAAACAAGAAAGAAAGAAAAGGGCAGAATGAATTTTAATGTTGATAATTTCGAGGAACACAATGCTGAGATAAGCCAAGCATAAGTACAAAGACATTGAAAACATACCACCATGTACATGCAGAGAACTGAATCAGTGTCCTCTGAAAGAGCAGCCAGTGCCCTCAACTGCTAACCCATCTCTCCAGGCCCTGCTGTGGTGGTGTTTTTGAGAACTGAGCACCGAGCCTCACATATTAGAAGGTGCTTTACCATTGAGCTACATTCCCAACCTACACGGTTGATATTTTAACAGCAAACCTTGCTTAATAATAAAATAACAACATGGAGACTTGTAAGTCCTTTGTCTCCTACTCCTCAGGATGACATCTTATGAATCATTTCCTTAAAGTAGCTATATATGTACTACACAATGCCAAGGACTGAGCCCTTGACACAAATGAGAGTGTGACAGATGCCAAGGACGGCCAAGTTAAGTGAAAAGGCCAACCCCAAATGGTTGCTCACCATATGATTCCAATAATATTCCGATCTCAAAATGGCAAAAATGGTTAATGGTGGAGAGCCTTTAGTGATTGCCAGGGACAGCCTGGGGAAGGGATGTCCCCTGTGGTGACTGTCTGGGTAGCACTAGGGGGCACACAAGTCCATTCATGAGACACAACTGCACAGAACAATACACTCACACTCTTGCAAACAAATGCACGTGAGAAAAGTAAAGGCTGAATGAAGGCAGGGTTCCAGTTTAAATCCATACCCTAATGGTAACTTGCAGGAGGGGGGGTGGGGAGGTGTGGCTCTTGCTGGAAACCTCACGATTCAGAAGCTGAGGCAGGAGGATTCCACAAGTTTGAGGCCAACCTGGGATATATAGTGAATCCCAGGGCAGCCCTAGTTACATAGAGACCCTGTCATAGAAAAGAAAGAAAGAAAGAAGGAGAGAAAGAAAGAGAAAATATCCCAGATAAAACATTCAATTTCTAATATTGTACTATAGTTATAAAAACGTCAGGGCTGAGGGAAGCTGAATGACCCATACACAGAGACATACTATTTTCGAAAGTTCCCGTGATCTATAATCCTTTTGAAATAAAAGTAGTCCTACAATTTCCCGTCAAGGGTAATTTCCTCATTTCCCCCATCTGCCTATTTCTTCTCTCTTTGAATTTACCAAGTGCTGAATGCTTACTGATTGAATTTTTTATTTGGTAGGTCTATTTTAGGAGTAACAGCTATAAGCTTCTAACTTTTCAAATTTAAAGTGATAGCAGGATTTATAAAAACTATTATGAAAATAAATATACGAGCCAGGGAGATGGCTCAGGAAGTAAAAACACTAATATGCAAGCCTGATTACTGAGGTTTGACCCCCAGAAACCACATGACAGGCCAGATGAAGAGGGGTGCATCTGTAACTTCAGCACTATGACAGTGAGATGGGAGGTGGAGAGAGAAGAAGTGTCTGGGTGTCCCCAGGCCAGTTAGCCTGGAATATGCAGCCAAGTCAAGAGAGGCCCATGTGCACAGATACATAAAATAAATTTTTAAAAATTAAGTTACAATAATTTACAGAAAATATACAAAAAAGGAGCTGATTACCTTAAATTAACCATCAACTAAAGCCAGTTCTAACACCGTTTAATTTAGACACACTTTCACTTGTCTGCTTTGTAGCGGTATGCCCCTAGTTCGTCATGAACTCCTGCCACACTTGTCTTTGCGTAGGCCTTTCTGTATTCTCGAGCCTGCAGAGACACGACTCAGGCTGGCAAATAAGTTTTCAAAGTATGGTGATTGCTTTGTATCGACTTTTTGTCTTCCCCATTATAGCATGTGCTATGCGAAAGCTTACCTTGGGTAGCCCAATGGCCTCCATAGCTCTTAACCACTGCACGGTATTATCTGTGTGTCGAAAATGAAGGCCAGATTTCTAAAATGACAGGAGAATGAAAAAAAAGAATAAGCAGTCACAGAAAAAGTGAGTCATTTGCAATATTCAATTGTGCTTCTCCAAGAACAGTCATTGATGCTCGTAGAAAACAAATCCAGACACAATGGAAAGACCAGACGGTATTTCAGCAACACCCTTGGTATCAGTGATGGGCACAGTAGGCTCTACAATTTGTATTTCGAGGTAATTCTTAACTTGAATTTCAAACACCACGTAATGTCTACCGTACACCTCGGGGTATTTTGTGAAAATGTATACACAAGCTCATGCTAACATGGCATCAAGATCTTGGTAATTACGGCTGAGAAGTCTAGCAATTTCAGTTAAACTAGATGGGGTTTTTATTTTAAGTTGTTGTTATTATTATTATTACTATTATCTTTTTCTTTTTTTTTTCCTCCTTTCTTTCTTTAAGCTTAGGTCTTGCTATGTTGCTCTGGAAAGCCTAAAACTTGTTATATAGCCTAGGTTGGCTTTGAACTTGTAACACTTCTCTAGCCTCTGCCTCCTGAATGCTAGAATTACAGGCATGCGCCACCATGTCCCAGCCCCACACAGGATTTTTTAGCAAGCTAAATGCCGTGTGTGTGTGTGTGTGTGTGTGTGTGTGTGTGTGTGTGTGTGTGTTTTGATCATGAACATCTATCTTCACAGGAAACCCGGAAGGTATAAAGAGGAACACACAAACCATTCTATAATTCAGAGCTAATTTTAGTGTACATTATTCACATCTTAATTGATCCTGGCTTTGTACAAGAAGTAACTATTCGGCAGAAATGCCATAAGACCTTTTTCTATATAGTAAAAACAGTCTCTCTGTATGTCTTTCAATTTTTTCTTTACAGTCCTAATCAGAGTGCCACTTTCTGAAATTATATCAAGGAACGAGCCACAAGGAGCCTTAGACCATCTTGCATTTTTCATTTAACATAAGAGAATGCTATTCATTTCACAGTCATTTGAAATGAGTATGCAAAAAAAAATAACTATAGCAAGCGTCATCATATAATTAACACCCAACGATAGCTAATCACATTCAACAAGGCTGGGGCATGTTGCCTTCTGTGAGCTTCCAAATCTGAATGGTTTCCCACCTCAAAGGTGTTCTCATTGCTGTTAGCATCTATACAACATAAGCGGATTCGTACTCAATGAATGCTCAGTAAGGGCCACTATTTGTGATTACACAGTGTGCTTCAAGTACTTTATGTAAGTGATTCCTAACTTTGCAAATGCCTTCCAGCATCATTGCTAGTCCTCCTTCCTTTTTAAATATGGGGAAAGCCAGATCAAAAAAGATGAAATGATTTGTCTAAAGTTAAGGGGCTCTAAGAGGGAGCTGGGATCCATGGTGGGGTCTCTAAATCCTTATGAGTGCTGACACTGCTGCCCATCCCCCCACCCTCCCACCCCCACCCCCACCCCGCTGGGGTTGCTGGAGACCATGGAGCCTAATGATTGCTTGGTTATTTTTCAGAAGGAAGAGATCAGTTCGGTGTTATAAAATAGCTGGGAGTAGAAAGAATCCAGAACAGGGGAAAGAAAGACGAAAGATGAGACAGGAAAGAGTGAAAAAACATAGAGTCTTTAGCTGATGGGCAGGCCTTAGTGTTTGCTTCTAACACAGCACACGTTTGCAGGATTCCAGCAGGCTTTAGGCAAGAGCGAGCTAAGACCATGGGAGAACAGACACGCTGAACTGTTGCCTGAAACTGAGACAAAGTTGAGGGCCACCTGCACACAACTTAACTGTTCTCCTACCTGACATGGTAAGTGCCTTCGCGGAATACGACTGGCATGTGATGTAATCAGGAAGTCTCCTACTATCTATGTAAAACTGACCAAGGCTCTAAGTCGATGCCACTTCCTGATAACACCCAAAAGAAAACCGATCTTTATGTTCCTAAGTCCATGTTAGAATCACCCAGCAGAAGCCCTGCTCTTTGCAGAGACTGTCTCTTCTCCTTCCAGGGCGTCTTGAGTGTCCATCTCTTTTCTCATTCCACTGAGTTAATTAAATGACTTTTGTTAGCTCAAAATTGAGTTCGGGAGTCAACAGTGGTTTGGGCTTCAACGGTCTCAAATCATGTAATGGAAAAAACCAAAACCAAAACCAAAACCAAAACCAAAACCAACTCAACCCATCATCTCTCTTTAGTGGTCTTGTTAAGTAAATACTCTCAGAAAATACAGCTGTACCTTCCTTCCTCAGCCTTAAAGTGCTGTTCTGAGCTGGAGAGATCACAGGAGAAAGAAAGAGAAAGTCCTTAGCTGAATAGTGTAGCTGAAAATGCAGGGTGTCTGTCATGACCACCAGGACACGCCATGCTAGTCAGAACTTTCACCTGTAAGGTCAGGAAAAGGTCTCTGCTCCATATAGGGGGACTGATTGCGAGGGTGGGTATTTTACAGAAACCCTACAGATTTCAGTTCTCCGTCTCAAACATCTGAGAAACACTGACTTCAGAACCCTGAGGTCCATTCTACTTGTTTAAATTAAAAACTATGCGTCTGTGAGCGGCTTACAGCAGTAACCATCCTAGTCTATGGACTTGCTTTAACTAGTATGAAAATTGGTTTTCTAAATGGGCTCAAAATAATCTCATCCATTGTAGTTCTTGTCCATCTTTTTAAAAAATCAGTTCTATATATTAATATGAGATGAAATGATGTGGTTATGGACATATTGATCCATAGATGCTCCTGTCTAGCTAATGTGCTTACATTGCATATGGAATAATATATTCTTTTTTTTTCTAATTTCATATTATAGGTGTGTGCTCACTTTCTATCACTGAGCTGTTTCACTGTCAGTAAATGAATGAAATCAATCCTGTTTCAATTTCATAGATGAGAAATTCTGCAAGTCTTCCTTGGACTTAACATCCTGAGTATTAGGACCAGAGTGTTTCGGATCTTCAAGTTAGTCCAGAACTGTAACAATTATCCCACAATGTTTATTCTCTAGATGAGAAAACTGTGGGTATAAGTGTGTAAGATACACAAATGCCATTCATGTTCAATGTAACAGACTCAGAGTTAGGGCTCTGGGATGGTTTGCTTTGTCAACTCAGGGCAGTCTTTAATCACCTAGTAAGAAAGTTGCAGTGAGAGATTATCTAGATTACCTACCTAGATTATATTAGTTTGACCCATGGGCATGTCTCCTGGGGGCTGCTTTGATTAGGATAGTAGAGGTGGGGAGACCCAGCCCACTGTGGGCAGCGCCATTCCCTGGGCTTGTGTCCTAGAGCCTGGGGAAGGTGAGCCGAGTAGCCGGCATGCTTGTATTCATTTCCTTCTGTTCTTGACTGTGATGTGACTGTCTTAAGTTCCCGGGGAACCTTGGCTTGCCTGCTATGACAGACCATAACCTGGAACTGTGAATTAAAACAAACCCTTCCTCCCCCAAATTGCTTTTTGTTGGGGGTAGATTATCATATCTATAGAAGTTGTTTAAGTACAACGGGCTGTTTGCAGAGTCCTGATTCCACGTCCAGATTCCGTTCATTCTGCTCCTCACAGTGGCTAAGAACGAGTCTGGCCTTCAGTGAACACGTGCCAGCTATTCAGCTTTGCACTGGTAGCCAAACTTTCTTTTACTACGTTCCTTCTCAAAATGTTTACCTGACACTCTTCCCTGACCATGCAAGGAGGATGTAATAGTTAACCCCAGAATCACCAAGGAGACAAAGCTCTGTGTGTCTGTGAGTTTCCACACTGGGTCAATCAAGATGGAAAAACCAACCCTAAAATATCATCTTTTGGCCGAGGGGCTTGGGCCGAATAAAAAGGTGGAAGCCAGCCGAGCATCACAGAATTGTCCCTTCTGTTCCTCCTTACTGCCGACCCTGTGTTACCTGCCATCTCGTGATTCTGCCACCACCACCTCCCGACAGCACCCTCAACTGTGAGCCCGAACAAAGCCCGCCTTAGGTTACTTTCTAAAAGGTATTCTGTGGCAGAGACAAGAAAAATAACCAAGACAATGAGCTTTCTTCTCGTTCTTTCTAATCTCGGAGTGAACCTTCCAATGAAGAAACTTAGTTCTTACTCACTGTCCTGTCAGTGCTGGCTACCATGGCTTCTGTACAGGCTGGTCACAAGTCACAGCTGCATACTGAGAGCATACCCAGACACGGGTACCATTAACAGCAGAGCTGCTCTGCTATCATCACCGAGAACAGTGCTGGGCACAGGGCAGGGGCTGGTAAGAGTTGTATAGAAATCAACTCTCCTCCATACAGACTGAATGGCCCTTTTCAGATGTCCTTGGGATCGGAAGTGTTCTGACTTCAAAGTTTTCCAGATCTTGGAATATTTGCATAGCAGATCTAGTCCAAAAATCTAAAACCAAAACGCTCTGAGGTCCGAAACCCTTTGACTATGGCGGACACTCAGAGTTCCAGACTGGAGACCATTTGAGCGTTTAGATTTCCAAATAAGGGTACTAACCTGAACGTGCTTCTCGCACAGACCAACTTTATCTTCTTTTCCTACATTATCATTTTCATGCCAATGATTATCTTTTAGAGCAATGGCTCTCAAACCTTAGTACAACACGTGACTCTCCTATAGGTGAAGCTCCTCAGAAAACCGAGAGATGGTCCTCAACTCAGCAATGAGTTCAGTTTGTGCAGACACTCATCAGGCGGTCGCACAGTAGGTGCTCAGAGGTCAGGCTCTAGGCACACTGAGGGAGTGCCATGGGGTAGTGGCTTGAGTGAGAAATGTCCCCCATGCCGGGCGTGGTGGTACATACCTTTAATCCCAGCACTCAGGAGGCAGACACAGGAGGATCTCTGTGAGTTCAAAGGCAGCCTGGTCTACAGAGAGAGTCCAGGACAACCAGGGGTACACAGAGAACCAATGTCTTGAAAAACAAAAACAAACAAACAAAAAACAAAAACAAAAACGAAAAGAAAGAAATGCTCCCCTCTCCCCACAGGCGCAGGCATTTGAATACCTGGCCCCCTGTTGGTAGCACTGTTTGGGAGGTTTAGATGGTGTGGCCTTGCTGAAGGAAGTTTGCCCCTGGGAGTGGGCTTTAAGATTAGAGTGCATTGCTATTTCTAGTTTGTTTTCTCTGCATCACCCTTGGCACTCAGGATCTATGAACAGGAGCATTCAGCGCCCTGTTCTTGCTGCCATGCCTAACGCTTGTTGCCATGTCTCTAACAGCATAGACTCTTATGCCTCCGGAACCGTACACCAAAATAAACCCACTCTTCTATAAGTAGCCTCGGTGATGCTTTTTTTTATTTTCACAGCAACAGAATAGCAGCTAAAATGTTGGGACCTGATAGTGAGTTGTTGCCATGAAGGACCTGACCATGTAGTTTTTCGGAGGAATGTGGAAGGCTTCGGAACTAGACTAGAAAAGAGGACTAGTGCCTCACATACAGCTTTAACAGGTTGTCCTAGTAGGAACCAGTAAGACAGTGCTGATAGCAAAGAGGACGGTAGATGCCTGGCTCAAGAGATTCCAGAGGGAAGCAAGGATTTTAACAGCAACTGGGTGAGAGGCCTATGCTGGCGAGTTCTTAGGTCAAGTTGACAGAGGCAGGAGTCATTCTGTAAGAGGGAATCTCAACTAAGAAAATGTTCTCATCAGATTGGCCTATGCGAAACCCTGTTGTGTATTCTTGATTGATGATTGTGTTGACAGGGACCGCCTCACTGTTGCTGGTGCTATTCCTGAATAGGCTGGTGGTCCTGGGTGCTCTAAGACAGCACGCTGGGCAAGCCATGAAGAGCAAGCCAGGAAGCTGCACCCCTCCATGACCTCTGCCTCAGCTCCTACCTCTAGGTTCCTGCCTTGAGCTTCTGCCCTGGCTGCCTTTGAAGGTGGATGGACTGAGACCTGAGATTTGCAAGCTGGAACGAATCCTCTTCCCTCCAAGTTGCTTTTGGTCATGATGTTTTTTATCACAGCAATAGTAACTCTAACCAAGGCAAGGTCGTTCCTGTGATATTTTGGCAGACAATCTAGCTGTGTTCTGCCCATGCCCTACGAACTTGTCTGAGACTAAATTAAAAAGTAGTGGGTCTGCTTCCTTCAACAGAGGCAATTCCAAGACAACATAATATCGGCTCTGTGGTGTGGTTATCATAAATCACTCGGGCAGGTCTATAGTGAAAAAAAAAACCTAAAACCAAACCAAACCAAAACAAAACATGGGGCAGAATGAAATATAGAATGTATGGTTTGAAGAGAGAGTACAGGGAAACTTGGTACAGGCAAGGCTTGTGTGAAACAGATCAGATTATCACCAGCAAGGAGAGAGGCATAGGGAGAGGTACTCTCGAGGCAAGACTGCACCTAGCTAAGCTCTCAGCTTCTGAAATAGCCCAAGGTGTTTCCTGCTCCTAGAAAGCAGCTGAATGAATAGAAATGTTTATGCTCTAATACTTAGGTGGTCCAAGGGGAGGATGAGGCCCATCCCAAGCTGGCAGTCGCACTTGGCAGCGTCATTCCAATGATGCTGGTTGTAGAGGCATAAAGGATGCAGGAGTGGGAGGGGCTGTGGTTTCTTCCTCTGTAGTTTCAGAGCGCTACTGAGGCCAGGAAGCGCATGGCTAGGGAGTACCTGAATGAGGGCCCCAAGAGGCCATTGCAGAAAGCTGGAGAAATGAAGTCTGGAGAAATGAAGTCTCCAGGATGCTGGAGATGGCAGAGTTGTGGGACATCTGCCAAGGAAAGCTGCACAAAGGGGGCGGAATAAGCCCAAAGGAAGGATGCATGATGTGAGGAGCACAGCTGCAGCATGGATCAAGGGACCTAGGGCCTTGGAAATCATTTGGTATTTGTCTTGTTGGGTTTTGGTCTTGCTTTGGTTCAGTGTTTCTTTTCTATGGCTTCATTCTTCCATTTTGGGATAACAGTGTGTGTTCTGTGCCACTGTATGTTGGAAGTATGTAATCTGCTGGTTGACCTTAGAGGGGGTTACAGGGAAGACATCGCCTTGAGTCTCAGGAGTGACCCTGAAACGGTGCAGAGTCTGTGAAAGACTACGGGTACTTTTGAAGTTAAATGAATGCATTTTGCACTATGATACGGCTACGAGACAAGGCAGGGCGGGGAGTAGGATGCAGTGGTTCGGATAAGAAATGTCTCCCCATAGGCTCAGGCCTGTGGACGCCTGGCCCCCATTGGTGGCACTATTTGGGAAGTTCAGGGGGTTGGAGAAAGTACGTCGCTGGGGGGTGGGCTTTGAGGGTAAAACGCCTTGCTATTTCTAGTTTGTTCTCTCTGCTTTGTGCTTGACCCTCGCTATGTGTGCCCTCTGCTTCCTGTTCCTGCTGCCATGCCTACTGCTTGTCACCACGCCTCTACTGTGCCACCATGGACCTTCACCTCTGGAACCCTAAGCGGCTGTTTCTTCTATTAAGTTGCCAACGTTATGGTGTGTTATCACAGCAATAGAAAAGTAGCTAATACGCAAGGTAAGAAAACACACACACATACACACACACACACACACACACACACGATGAAGGCTTCTGGCTTCCTTGAAGCTGTCATGTAGTTCTTTGCCTATTTCCCAAGCCCCTACTGCTGCACTATTTATTGTGGACAGAACAATCTTTAAAACATTATATTTATTTATTTATTTACTCTGTGTGTGTGTGTGTGTGTGTGTATGTGTGTGTGTGTGTGTGTGTACACCTGCATGCACATGCCCTAGCAGTTGTATGGAGGTCAGAGGACAATTTGCAGCGGCCAGTTCTTTCTTTCCATCAGGAATCCACCTGATTCCACCAGGGATCAAACTTGGTTCATCAGGCTTGGCAGCAAGCTCCTTTCCCCACTGAGTCATGCCGCCAGACCCCACGAGAATCTTTACAATATGCTGTGGAGTGTCCAAGGGAGACACTAACAGGTGCTGCACAGCATGGACAGCATGGTTATGTGCCCTAGTATGGAGGATGGTGTTCCCTACAAATTGAGTACTCATGCCTGGAAGGCTCATATGTAGTACCCAGGACATCCTTCTAACCCTAAATCAACGAGGCACCAGGGTTCTATACAAAGAAGCCTGGGAAGTGGAGGGCTACCTAACACTGTGTCCTTCAGGGGTCAAGGACATGACCTTCCTTGGGGATGCTGTGTCTAACAGGAGGGTTGTGTTTTACAGATGCAGTGACAGCCTGTGTTTTCTGAGGTCAAGGTTTCCCAGATGGCACACTGAAGTGCCATGCCCATATTAGGGGGCATCCTTAATGTTTAAGCATCCTCACTGTCACCTTACAATTTAGGGATCCTTGAAGAGACGGAACAGTGTGCTCTTGCCTCAAGGGACTCAAGAACAGGAAGTTGTGTCATCTACTCAGGAAGGCCTATCTCTTTTTGCTACTGTATCAAAAATCAAAGAGACTCCGATGTGGAATTTTATGATTACACGGAAAACTACTAAGGGTTCCTATCATGAAAAGCCTGCTCTCCAGAGATTCCACAGAAGGTAATTCTCACACACCCCATGTTTCTCAGTAACTCAGTGGCACAGAGGTACCCACACCCCACAGCTGGCAACGGCTTCCTCCTCCTGCTCCTTGTTCAGCATCATTTCTGCACAGCTGTATCTTCCAAGGGGCTGCTGGGGCTGGGGCTAGGCCTTGAGAACACACCTTTCTTAAGATGCTTCTCACAGTGCCATCCTCTGCCTGGGCCCTTGTAAATATTGTTTCATAGCAAGAGGCCCGTCCCCATTCCAAGAAGTTGTCATTCATCCTGATAGCGAGCTCCCTAATGCCTAGAGAAGGTGTCTGATTAAGTCCCCACAAGGGCATAGGGGTCCAGAGCTGATGTGGAAGCAGATGCCCAATGCCAAGGTCAGTGATGTGCCAGGGGAAAAAAGAGTCAGTCCTGAGTCGGCTCCAGAGTTCTCATGCTGGGGGTGGATGGGGGTGGGGTGGGGTAGAGGGGGCTGTCTCTAAACTTGAGTCTCACTGTTCACAAAGCTGAAGGGAAACCTCCTCACTTTCCCCTTCAGGGAGAACTGACCCTTAGTCTAATCATATGGTACTGAGTCACTAACAGACTTTGACCTTGATAACAGCCACTTGACAATGATGTCTAAAATGTGGATGCAGGTTCATCTTAAGGATGGGGTGGGGGATAAGTTTTCTTCTGATTCTTTAAATATATATATACACCCAGGTAATTTGCTATTTTAATAGCCTGACAGGAACCCAAATGTCCTTATTTATTATATATTATTATTAATATAATATTATATGATATAATACTATTAATATTATTAATACTATATTATATTAATATTATTAGTAATATTGGATATATTATTATAAATGCTTGTTCTAACAGCATTCCAGACACAAACCTGTGCTAGATTGCCTGCCTGTCTGAACTAGTGGTTCTCACTCTGTGGGGGGTTGGATGACCCTTTCACAGGGGCTTTGTATCAGACATCCTCCATATCAGATATTTATATTATGATTCATAACAGTAGGAAAATTACAGTTATGAAGTAGCTATAAAAATAGTTTCATGGTTGTGGGTCACCCCAGTAGGAGAAAGTGTGTTCAAGGGTCACAGCATTGGGAAGGTTGAGAACCATTGATCTAAGCAATAAAGATGGACCCCAAAGAGATTTGCCACAGAACTCTGTCTACTGTGAGTTAGAAGCTATTCAAATATTGATCTGAATCCAATCTGTACATTCAAGAATGCTTGTTAGAATAACAATTATCCTACCTTCTTTACCCTTTTAAAAGCCCATTTAAATGATACAGAAAATGTAATAAGATGGCAAGCATGAGGGGGTGTAATAAAAATTGATATTTGTCCCTAACAAGAAATTAATTTTATATAAAATATATTTTCCATTTATTCTATTTTTAGCCATATTAATATTTCCTTTGTTATTGTAAGAGAAATAACTTTTAAGAATTGCAGACAAAATATAAGTATGATGAATTAAACGTGGGCTGGGGATCTGCCTCAGTGTTAAAAGGGCTTGCCTAGCAATTCACAAAGCCATGGGATCTGTCTCTAATAAAGATAAAATTAAAGAGCGGAGGAAGGGGGAAGAAGGGGCATGCAACTCTAAATGGTCTTGGGGTGCACCTTAATAGTCTGAGTACCTGCCTAGTATATGTGAGGGCCTGACTTGGAACCCCAGCACCACAAAACAACAACAAAAATGTAAACTTCCTAAGAGAATAAAGAGTCACATTTCGGCTGGGAGAACTTAATGGATGAAGCACTTGTTGTGTCAGCATCAGGACCAGAGCCTGCATCCCTAGAACCATTAACATCAACGAGGTGTGGCATGCTTGTAATCCCCACACTGGAGAGGAAGAGTATCAGGGGATTCCTGGGGCAAACCACCCAGCTGGACTAGTCAGGGTAGGTGAGCTCTGCGCTCAGTGAGAGCCTCAGCCTAGATAAAGTGGAGAGCCACTGAGGCTTCAACACACATGGCATGTATCCCCATATACACCTGTACACACGCAAACACAGACATGGATACACAGAAAGGAAGTGTGTGTGTTGGAGGGGAGAAGATCAAGTTACCAAGGGGCCTTGAACCCTTGACTTGTAGCAGACAAGCTACGGCATTTTCTATAACAGACCACCACACGTTCTAAATTGGTTCCTGCAGACACATCCTTAACATAGAAAGAGCCATTCAGCCTAGTGTCTGCAGTTTCCCCTTTCACTTTTTAGTAGAAGTCTCAAGCACAAAGGAGACAGGATAGTGGAATGAACTCCTATTTTCTATCAAGCCAGCTTCCGCAGTTGCACCTTCACAGCCAGTTTTACATCATCTATCCTCTTTTCCCCAGTGACCGTAAAAGAAAGTGACATTTTATCTGGAAATCTTACAATCTCTCTGAAAGAGCAAGATTACCTTTTAATATAAGATTGGTGTTCACTATGGTTTTTTTGTCTCCCTAACTCCACTCATGCCAAGTTCAAATAAGAATGTGTTCATCCATCGCTACTATTTCCCCCTACCCCTGAAGACAGCAGCCATATTTATTTTCTGATCCTTCCCAAGTCAGTCATGAAAGAATTCTTAAAACCACTTACATCCAAAAAGGTTAGCGCCGCCCCCCTCCCCTTTTTGGGGGTCTTACACACCAAACAGAAAAATGTTTCTATCTGGCCTTTCAATATCATTTTAGCTACATTGCCCTAACTCTTCAGGCCCACAGGTTAAAGAATATCTATTTTATGAAACTTTTTTTTTTTAGCAACCACATTTTATTAGCTTACATTAAATATACACTAAGGGTTTTTTTTAATGACATTTTCATACAAGTATATGATCTACTTTGGTTATATTCACCCCTATTACTACCTCTTGCCCCCTCCCACTGCAGTTGGTCTCACTCCTCTTCTCAGCCATCCCTTCTATTTGCACGTTTTTCACGTCTTCCAGGCTTATGAGCTGGGCAGTTCCTGTAGAAGCTGTCTGGAGGGGAGCAGCCTAAAAAACGGGTTTATTTTTGGCCTCTGACCCCATGTATCTAGTTAGGGCTACTTACAGGAGTGCGGATGAGGTGCTGCTTAAATAATTTACCAGTGATTACACTACTGAAGAAAACGCATCTCTTCCAGCAACCCCCTTCCTATTAACCCTCGTGGAGGAGTTTATTCTGAACATTTTACTCCTTCAGGAGAGTTGGAGGTCCCGTAAACTGTATTAGTGGTGAAAAGTAAGCACAGTGCACTCTCACTTTTAAAGTCATCAAGTCTAATAAAGCCACAAAGGACCTCCATGAAGGAACAAGGGGGAGGCTTTGGGAACCCCCAAACAGAGGCCTATCAGTCTTAGCCCGTGAATAGAACACATTCTTTCTTAAAGCGCCCTCAGCCTCAGGAAGGACAGTTAACAGGTTCGAAGGACCAGCGACACGCCCACCCCAAATCCTTACAGAAACAGTAGGAGTGAAAGGGGAAGAGGAAAGGCTGTACCAAACTTTGGCGTTTGGCTGGTTACCTTATAACGCGTCTGCTCCACGTCATAGATCTTCTTCTCTGACACCATTTTGGGGGCAAAGAACTTGGCTAACTTGGCCAGGTAGACCCCGTTCCGGAGCCCTTCTTCCAGCTCGGTGGTTGGTGGCAATTCCTCGACTAAGCAGACCTCCATCCATCTGAAAAGATCATAAAACAATGATGTGAATCCAGGCAGGGAACAGTCCATAAAGGGAGACACACAGGGCCCGTGCTGTGGGCTTGGAGGTCCCGTGGAAGAAAACAGGCCTCAAACATCTTTCCGGAAGTGTGGGATTTCTGGGCGGAGCAAGGATTCAGGACATAAGGTGAACAGAGAGGGCTTAGTTTAGAGGCATAGAGCTCACTGTCAACTTCACCTTTGCCTGAACCTCTGCCAATTCCTGTCAGTGCCAGAGGGGATGGGGTGGGGGAAGGCCAAACCATTTTGTAAGTGTGGAATTAGTACTGTTGACATTGAAGAGAAATGACTCCAGGCTTCTGAGCTGGGCAGTTCCTACAGAAGCTGTGCCTCGCTGGTGGAGCCGTTTAACACACTGCACTCAATGCAGATGACTCGGTGCACAGTGGCTGCCAGGAAACTCAGGGCCACGGGAAATTCAGCGAAACGGCTCGGATTGCTCAAAGAACACACAGGAATACATTAAACATACCCACTTTTGAGAGGGAGCATACAGTACCTACTGGGTTCTGAAAACATTTCTTTAAAGATCAGATTCAATCTCAGGGCACTGTGCCAGTACTTAAGAAAACAGAGCACCAAGGTCATTGCTGGCCTGAGGACGCACAGTGGGCGAGAGGCCAAGCTGGCTCATGTTTCCCACTGTGTGTCAAAAATCCTAAGCATGAGGTGGATGCTCCTTCCGTCCTTTCCTGAGTTATACCTGCTAAGACTCATCGTTCTCAGAAGAAAGCGCCCCCCCCCCATCACCAAGACATCTACCCGCACACAAACCCAGCTGTTGGTGTGAGGCCCGGATCTCCACAGGAAGGCAGGTCCCTGGAGGTTATGGACACATCAGCCTCGGCTCCCCTTATGTGGCAAACAGTGAAGCCCTGTGCCATGGCTCTAACACTTAACCTGACCAAAAGTGCCAATGCTGGACACTTCTGCTTTGCCTGTAGCTCTTGAAAACAACTTTGAAAAACTCAGTAAACTCCTAATAAGACGTAATTTCTGGCTGGTTATTAGGCACATAAAAAATAGAATATATGAGTTTTTAAAAAAAAACCCTTATTTAAAGAACAGGAATTATAATTCCTTGTCTTGCTTGGGCTGAGGCCTGCAACATTTCAAAATATGCACATATACATATTAAATATGTAAGATATGTAAGCATACAGGTATGTAATTATATATATTCTTGAGAATGCAATGCAATATCAAGGAAAACCAAGAGAATTGCTTAAGGGAGGCTCTTGTGTCTACTACTACATGGTAGGACACAATAAGAAAGTATAGGAAACCGGGCGTGGTGGTGCACGCCTTTAATCCCAGCACTTGGGAGGCAGAGGCAGGCGGATCTCTGTGAGTTCGAGGCCAGCCTAGTCTACAAAGGGAGTCCAGGACAGCCAAGGCTACACAGAAAAACCCTGTCTCGAAAAATAAGACAAAACAAAACAAAAAAAGAAAAAAGAAAAAGAAAAGAAGTGTAGGATGGGTAAAGGGCAGCATGGGGCTATCCCCAAAGTGATCAAGGTGAATCTAAGGATGAAAAAAAGACCTGGACTTGGCCTATGTCAGCAGGCAGGGAGAAAAGTGTGCAGCTGCGCACTGGACAAAGCCCTAAGCATAAACGGAGCGTGGCTGACTCACGGGGAAAGCTCAGAGAAGCCTCTGGGCCCTTGGGGTTCACCGAGAGAAAAGAAGAACGAGGCAGCCTAGTATCTCATTTAGCACGATGGGTTCTGCAGGACCTCGGGCGTGAGAAGCGATGACATCTGTTGCCGTAGGAAGCTGGGAGCTCCTGGCAGCTTCACAGAAAAGGCGTGATATGTTGACAGCGGCAATTATAACCAATTAATCTGTATAATAGATGCCTCAGAGACACTGCTGAGGGACTGGGTGAGAAGGAGGGAACTGGGAAATGGGGGGGGGGGTGCGAGAGGCAGGAAACGGCTTAAGGAAGGCTTCCGAAGGGGACCAAAAGGAAGTCCAATATTTTGGGAGAATGAACGCCACAACAGGCTCTGTGGCCTCCGCCGTCTGGCAGGGCTCTTCTGTTGTCTGTTAAAAGGGTGGCCGACGGACCTACATGATAGCGACCCTCTCTGTTCTAGTACCTCAGGGGCCAGTGAAACTAGACGCACAGGGAAGGGGTAAAGAACAGGACAACGATGGCTTCGCTTTCCACATACGTACGTACGTACATATATACATACATACATACATACATCATATGTAATGTGAGCGGGACATGTTTGTTGTGCATGAACCTTGCCTCATAAACCAGAACCAAGATGATAGACTTGGAGGGGGAAAAAAAAGGGAAAGAAAAGAAAGGAGGAAAGAAAAGACGAAAGTGATGACATTTAAAAAAAAAATGGCTGTATTAAGATCCACTGTACAAGGCCAAGCATGCTAGTCAAGCTAGCTTTCCATCACTATAGCAAAGCACAGGATGTAAGTATCTTATAAAGAGAAAAGCCTGGATCTGGGGGTGAGTGTCTGTCATCCCAGCCCTTTAGGAGGATAGGTCAAGGCCAGCTTGCGCCATCTAGCCAGATCCTGCCTCCAAAACAGAAAGGGGAGGGGTATACAATGCAAAGAGAGAAAAGGTTTATTCTGGCTCAGTTTTCGGCTTTCAGTCCAAGACTGGAGAGATCAATTTGTAATGGGACCAGATAGCACTGTTAGGGAGTAAATGGCAAAACAAGGTGTTCAGTTCAGGGGCAGGAAACACAACAGGGAAGTCAAGAGCCTGGTGTCCCACAATGCCATGCTCCACATACAACAAAGCCCTCCCCGCCCCCAATAGAGGCATACAGTACTTTCCAATCAATGGCCCTACCCTGGGGATGGACCCTTTTGTGCTTGGACCTCTGTGGGACATTCTGCATCAAACTACAGTACCACCACATTCCTAACTTAGACAAACTAATTAGAGCATCAAGCTACTTCACACCAAAATACAATCTGCTTTCAACCAATTATGTTTTCAAATAATTACCCTGAAAAAGACTGTTTTTCATATAACAATATATAAGTGCTTTGTAACAACTTGGTAATTGGGGTGCAAAGGGGGTATAATATACTGACAACTGGTAGGTGGAATACGGGGAGATACGCTGACAACTGGGAGCAAGGGGCAGTATTCCAAAATAAAACCAACACTAAGTATAATATTTCTGATTTGAGCTTGCTTTGAAAGGGAGATAATTACACTTGTTTTTGTCTGTTATTATACGTTTGCAGAAATACTTACATAGAGATAAAAAAAAAACTTAGGTTCTCTACAGACTTTCAAAACCTAGACGTGGCAGCTCAGTTGGTAGAGTGCCTGCCTGGGATGAACGAAGGCCTGGGTTTGGTCTGTAGAGCTGCACAAATGGGCTAGGGGGGCTCATGCCTGTAATCTCAGCATCTGAGAGGTAGAGGCAGGAAAATCAGAAGTTCAAGGCCATCCTTGGCTACACAGAGCGTTCAGTGTAAGCCGGGATACATCAGAATCTGAGAGAGAGAGAGAGAGAGAGAGAGAGAGAGAGAGAGAGAGAGAGGAGAGAGAGACAGATAGAGAGACAGAGAGAGAGAGAGAGAGAGAGAGAGAGACAGATAGAGAGACAGAGAGAGACAGAGGGGGGGGGAGAGAGAGAGACAGAGAGAGAGAGAGAGAGAGAGAGAGAGAGAGAGAGAGAGAGAGAGAGAGAGGAGAGAGAGACAGAGAGGGGGGAGAGAGACAGAGAGAGAGACAGAGAGAGAGAGAGAGACAGAGAGAGAGAGAGACAGAGAGAGAGACAGAGAGAGAGAGAGAGGAGAGAGAGAGGAGAGAGAGAGACAGAGAGAGAGAGAGAGAGAGAGAGAGAGAGAGAAGAGAGAGACAGAGGGAGAGAGAGAGAGAGAGAGAGAGAGAGAGAGAGAGAGAGAGAGAGAGAGAGAGAGAGCGCGAGAGCGAGCGAGCACCACCATCCATAGCACCATAGCATTAGAAACTGTCTAGAGGCAGGGGCTAGTCTATTCTTCTCTTTACAGTCCCTCTGTACCTAGCAGCCCGTTTACACAGTGCCCACCCAACACACACTTATCTCATGATAACTTCTGTCTGTTTTGCCAGGCACCACAGTGTGCCATGGAAGCCACACAGTACTGTTTGAAAACCACAGTCCATGCTCCCCGAGGGATACCAGCCAGTCTTCAGGTCGTCCAGCCTGAGAGGAGCTGAAGTCACCACTGGCAGATGAGTTTTGACATTATTTTTCCCCCTCCTTGGATCCTGACGGTTTTCTGAAAACCGCTTAGCTTTTCTGAAGCTCTTTAAACCCCAGGGTCACATAGTGGGAACATGAAGGAAGTCAATAGGGTGGTCAGGGCCGCCTTCTGCTAGTGTACTCCTGACTCTGAACTTTCCCTAATGCCCCAGCAGAAGAGCACGCCCTACCGTCCAGGCCCGTAGCTGGCTGCCATGTGCTGACAAGGCATTCTAAGCATCTTCCACAGCAGAAGTCACGCGTGTCATGGCTCATAAACACCTTGTGCTGTACTCCCGGCATACAAACTACATCCCTGTAGGAGTGAGCAGGACCCTGGAGGTTGTCTACTTGCTCAGTCCCCATTTGTCACACTTGGTAACAGGCATGGTAAACGGCCCGAGCTACATCTTGAGGGAGCAAATGGGACAGGAAGGAGGCTGACTATGTGAAGCTGAGAGACCGTCTGAAAAGAGGGCCCAACAGGAACTGCTACAAACCCAAAGGCTAGGACACAGGCAGGAGTAGGCTCCAGCTCATTATAATTGGGTAGAGCTGGCATGTGACACACAGGCTGAGGGAAGTGATGGCTAGCCACCCTGGGCCTGGCTCATACAAACCTTCCAGGGAGGTTTTTTTTTTTTTTTTTAATTAATACAATGTTTTAATTAATTCCTTGAGAATTTTATATATGCATTGTATTTTAGTCACATTCACCCCTTACCTCTTTCCTCACCTTTATCTGGACCCCCCTCCCTCGCTTCCCTGCCCTGTCCCAACTTTCTTTGCTGGGTAATTCCCGTGTTAGAGCGATCACACTTTTATCTATCAGTTCTTTAGTGTGTGGATAATGATTCCCATCTTTCCATCTTTTGGCCATGATGAGGTAACACCGCCACAAAGCATTATTAAACACGTTTTCACCAGGACAGGTGGTCTCATTTCTCTTGCTTATCTTCTCAAGAGTAGAGGGACTAGGCCAGATGCTCGATGGCTAATCTTGATCGACGACATCCTGATAGAACTGAGAATCACCGTAGGAACAAATCTCCGAGCGTGTTATGACGAATTATCTAGATGGGGTTAACTGAGGTAAGAAAGCCCACCCTTAAGTGTAGGCAATACTATTCCATGGGTTGCAGTCTCAGACTGGGAAAAAAAAAAAAAAGGAAGAAATAAGTGTAACATAAGCAACTCCCTGCTTCCTGATTGTGACACGTGTCCAGCTACCTGTTGCTCCTGCCACCACACGTTCCCTGACATGATACACTATATGCCTGGAAACTTAAGCCCCGATACACTTCCTCACAGCGCTTTTCTCACAGCAAGAAGACAAGCAGCAGATGCATACAGTGGCGCTATGCTTATCCATCTGAAAGAGCCTTCAGCCTGCTTGCCTGAAGTAGTCGCCTATGGTGACAGGAGGGGATATCCTGATTCTCTTGGATATACAGTTATCTCAGCACCGTATGTTAAAAAAGATTACACTCGTCGAATTGTCTTGGCACCTTTGAGATAGATAAGTTGTCTGTAAAAGTAGCCTCTATTTCCAAACCCTCAGTTGATCTTCAACGGTCTGTCATTCAACAGTCTGTGGTTTATGAATGACATAAGACATAAAGCTGGGAAGTAAATTTGCCAACACTTCCTGTGCTGTCGAGAAACGGTACCACATCTGGCTCAGAAACTCACGGGACTGAAATCGGAACTGGCCCACCTCCTTCTTGCTGCCTCGGCCTTCCCTGTGCTTTGGCCCGAAGCACCGATGTGCAAACATCTCATCTCAGAGCACAGGTTGAAGCTGGGCATGATGGAGCAGCTCTTGGGAGGCAGAGGCAGGCAGGTCTCTGCGATTTGGACACCAGCCTGGTCTGCACTGTGAGTTCTAGGGCAGCTAGGGCCACATAGTGAGAGCCTGACTTTAAAACAACAACAACAACAACAACAACAACAACAACAACAACCAAAAACAACTAAAGCCAATAACAACTGAGATGTAATCTGAATAAATTAATAAAACAAAATTTTAAAAAAGGAAAAAGAAATACCAAACGATGACAACAACAACAACAACAACAACAAAACCCAACCTAAAGCCAAAACCAAAACCACTACCACCACCAAGCCCACAGTGGGCTGCTGACGTCTCACCCTGCTTCTAGCTGAGGGATCACACAGCCCTGCCTGTGCTTGCTGCCCTGCAGGGAAATCCTGAGTCACTTCCTAGCAGAGCAGGGGGCTCCAGAAAGGTGGGGGTGGGGTGGGGGGGGCAAGTCAGGAGATGAAGATGAGAGGTGAAAAGAAAGGCTTTTCCAGCCTTAGGTTTAAGTCAAAAGACAAGACAAAACAAAACAAACAACAACAACAACAAAACCCTATCATTCTGTCTCACAAGAGGCAAAACCAGAGAAATACAACAAACAGAAAGCAACATGGGAAAATACCGGGTTAAAGAGTGCATCCTTCTGCACCGTGCTGTGCCTGGACACCGCGTGGAAGTATCTGAGACGCTTGCTGTGGTTTTGACTCAGGAAACCACCAACTATAAATCTTTCTCACGTGCAGCAGTGGACGGAATAAATGTCCCCAAGGTAGAACTGCTGGCCAAGAACAAAAAATGTGGTTTTTTTTTCCTTCCTGCAAAAACCCTTGCTTCATGAGGTACCTTTTTCCATAAACTTTCAAGTATCTCAAGTCAATTTTCTCCCCATTGTTTGGAAGAAGAGAAGGCAGCCTGTGGAGCACTTTGCTTTTGAAAGAACATAAAACGCTCTCTTCTCTGCTCTTATATGTAAAGTAATTGGTCACTCTTTACCTTTTGTGCTCAAAGGAAGTAAAAACATCAAAAATACAAAATGAAGATCCCATGGAAAACCTTTTTATTAGCTGCTGGCCAGTGTAAAATTGTTACAATTCTATGAGCATTATTAGCTCGGAGGAATGTGGGTGTAAGAAAACTGCTGAAGTCAAAGGGGCATCCACGGGCCACCTTCCTACACTCTTAAAGACGTGGATTCATCATATGAATCCAGTTATTGTCTTTAAAATATAGGCACACAGATGACATGAAAAGGAGCAACTGGGCTGCTGTGGTGGGACACACCTGTAAGCTCAGTATTCTCAAGACTGAGGCAGTAGGATCTCAAGTTTGAGCCTAACTCTGGCTACAGTTAGCCCATATTTAAATGGAAGAAGAAGAAGAAGAA
This sequence comes from Acomys minous, assembly GCF_964271855.1. NCBI lineage: Eukaryota > Metazoa > Chordata > Mammalia > Rodentia > Muridae > Acomys > Acomys minous. The sequence goes on along the minus strand of NC_140492.1, from coordinate 100,588,815 downwards.
GAAGAAGAAGAAGAAGAAGAAGAAGAAGAAGAAGAAGAAGAAGAAGAAGAAGAAGAAGAAGACGTGCATGACTGTAGCATCTATGAGGAACAGACTAGACTTTAGGAGGACGATTTGCCAGAATCTGATGAATCTGGCAAACATTTCAACACCATTCCACGGAGTACCAGCTCAGATGCTACACATAGAAATATAGGTAGAAAGGGGATTTGGAAAGGCTTCAGATGGACATGAAGAATCACGTTGCACATTGGATAAAAGGTGGTCCTCATTATCAAATGGGCAAGCACTTGGTCAACCACATCCTGTTATTTTGTGTAAGGTAGTCCTTTTGTGCATCTTGGACGCTCAGTTGAGGATTGTGCCAAGTACTGAAAGCACAGTCTAGGACCTCATTCATAGTAGGTGCAAAGGGAGGAAAAGAGAAAAAAGTGAAAGAAGGAATTGTTAACCCAAACCAAAGAGAACTTGAAGATTTGAAAAAAAAACTGTAGCCTATTCATATTGAAAAAAAAAAAAAAGAACAGCAGTGGTGTGGTTAGACACGGACAATCATTGTATAAGAAGTTGATTACATATCAATTGATCAGAATTTACTTGAACCAAAGGTGATGGAGACAGGACAAAAATGAAGGGAAGCTGCCCCTCCCTGCCCCCCACCCCACCCCCCACCCCTGTGATGGAACAGAGTTACTGTGAACACATTTGATAGTTCAAGAACACAGAATGACGCTTGGACTACAATCTAAAAAAGATGGCTCAGGGATGAGGCTGCCTCCTTAGCTGTCTCTGCTTTTGGTACAGCTACCACCCAAGGCCTTGAAAAGATGCTGCCGTGCCATAGACTGGAAGACGGAGCATCATATGAGGGCTGTTCTTAACCCATGGACTTAGTGGAACCGGCACTGCCAGGTTTTCAGCTTCCTTTGGATCTGACCCATGGCTTCTTTCTCCTTTTTAGAAAGAGAACCCCCATCCTCCCCCTGTCTCATGATTGCATTTTGAAACAAATAATTTGTTGGGTTTCATAAGTTCACAACTAAATAGAGACTTTTTTTGTTTTTGTTTTTAATTGGGCCTTAAGATGAATCATACCTAAAGTCTCACCTTCCCCTCATTCAGATGATATTTAGGTAAGACTTGAGAGTTAGAACTGGTGCACAGTGGTTTGAGAGTTACGTGAACTGGACATGGTAGCTCACCCCTAAAACCCCACAGTGTAGCAGGCTGAACCCAGAAGAATGCTGTGAGTTTAGGGCCAGCCTGGACTATATGTGAGCTCTCATCTCAAAGACAGACAAACTTACAAGTGTTAAATGCGAGTTGATATATTTATTTTTACAGGTTTTATTTTTATTTTATGTGTATTAATGTTTTGCCTGTTTGTATGTATGCGTGTATGTGTGTATGTATGTATATATGTGTATGTATGTAAGTAGGTATATATGTATGTGTATCCCTCATGTCCCTGGGGTCCCTGAGGGTGTAAAGAGGCATTAGATCCCCTGGAACTGCAGTTATAAACTGCTGAGAGCTGCTTTGTGGGTGCTGGGAACTGAGCTGGGTCCTCTGTGAGAGCAGTCAGTGCACTTCACAGCTGAGCCTTGCTTCAGCCCCTTGGGTCAATGCGTTTTGCATGTGAAAATGAACACAGTTCTCCAGGGTCTCTAAATGAGCCTCTTCCAAGTCACGTGCTAAAGCCCTAAACTCCAGTATCTCAGCGTGTGACTACAGTTGGAGAGAGAGCCTTTAAAAAGAGAAAATAAGTGAGGCCTTGAAGCTGGGTTTTAATCCAATCCATCAGGTTCCTAACAAGAAGGAGGAATTTAGGAAGACCACAAGGAGACGAGAGAAGAAGTTAAAATGCACAGGCACTGTGGCCTTGCATCTTCGGCCCTGTTTAAGCACAAAGCCCACGAATGCTTGCCTCACCGACACTTTCTCCATATCGCTGGAAGGTATTTTATGCATTTTTATTGCACCTGGATTTTAACTGTGGCTAATACAGAAGGATAAGTGGGGGGTTTTCCATTGGTGGCATTACGCTAGAGTTGAGAAAGTTTTAGACTTCGGAGTCTTTCACATTTTTATTAAGGGTTTTGGATTATCTATTGGATCCCGCCACTTAGAGTGTAATCCAGTGAGAGCCTTGAGGCACAGCACAAACACCAGAGCAATGGTTCTTAGCCTGTGGGTCACAATCCCTTTCCCATCTGTTCCTCCACTTCTGATTTGTGTCCCTCCCTTTGCTGATGCCGAGTCTCGATCCCCTGACCTGTAACGTGGGGATGACAAGACGGCGGGTGAAGTTTACTGAAGCATCGCTCCAGTGCCCGGCGCATAGAGGAACCACAGTGAGTAACAGCTATATTGCAGCTTTCTCTGCCCAGCTGCCAGCTCCTGCCACACAGACTCCAGGCAGCAATTAGCCTAGCAAATGTCTATACCAAGCTACTCCTTTGCCACCCAGCCTGCCCACCTCTAGGGAGTCCATGCCTCCTTACACATTCGCTTACCTCAAACAAATTACAGACTTCCCTGGTAATGAGGGGGGTAATGTAAATATTTGCATATGTTTGTGACAGCCACTTTCACTCCAGAATGAGCCACTCACAACAGGGTAACAGGATTGCAAACAGCTGCCATACATAGGTCCTTAGCATATTGGCTACCACTTGGCAGGTGACTGGCACTTACATGGATGCATTCTGATACCAGTTCAGGAAGCAGACAGAGGCTTGGAGAGCCAGGGAGCAGCCGGGCTGTGATTTAAACTCAGGCTGTCACCTCTGTGGGACACATCTCCACCACACTCTACTCTGCTCTGACGAATCATTTAAGACTAATGTGGTGAGCGTGGTTCGGGCTTACTCCTTAGGAATATCCACAAATTAAGCAGAAAGTCACAGTGAAACCCTGAATCAGATGGAAATTCCACTCTCCTAAAACAAGGAGTTCCTTGGCTTTAATATAGCATTTAAGTCGAATGCATGATTTTTGATTAGCGGATGCTTCTAGAACAGCGGTTCTCAATTCACAACAGTAGCAAACTTACAGTTATGAAGTAGGAATGAAAATAGTTTTATGGTTTGGGTTCTCTACAACATGAGGAATTGTATTAAAAGGGCCACAGCATTAGGAAGGTTGAGAAGCTAGAAACAGTATAAATGTATAAGTGTGCCCTGGGCTCTGGCTCCCTGAAAAGCTGGCTTCAAACATGTTTCTGTTGTTTAGTCATGATCTATCTGGGTCACAACAATCTCCCCTGGTCACAGTGACCCCCCTTCAGAAATTTGGGCATAATACAGCTATGTCATGAAAATGAAGAGAGATACCACACATTGAGTCATCCTGGAAAAAAAGCACCTAGCCTGCAACAGGTGCTGAAGAGATAAACGTTCCCCGGAAATACAAAGAAAGTAGGAAGCTGAGCTTGGCTTAAAGTGTGACACTGCAAAGGACCTACCGCTCTGTCCTCCATGGGGCAGCCTGACACTAAGTCCCTCAGGATCTATGAGATAAAGTCTCTTGGATAGACACTCCTGGGACATAGGGTATCCTACATGAACACATGCTGCCCACAGAGCATCAGTCATAGCTCCTAAGCACCAGAGTGAGTGTCCTGTGGCTTCTCTAAAACTTGCTACAGGTGAGACTGAGGTGTTAGGCGCATTTGCGGTGCGAACCCCCTCACATGTTGTAAGATGACCATACCGGAGTGCGGAGGAAAAGAAATGCGAAAGTACCGCAGCAGCTTCCTGACACACTGACTGCATAAATACTGTGTAAACAGCAACCTAGGACGGGACAAAGCCGATTCTGCTTCCTGAGTCTCTTCGCATTGTGCACACCATCTACGCAAACGTGACCTCACTTCTAAGGCTTTTGAACATTTCTTTGCTCCAAGACAGGCGGGAAAAGGAAAGCAACATGCAACATGCTTCCGAAGATGGTCAGCTCATTTGTCTGAATTAGTCTCTCTCTCTCTCTCTGTCTCTCTGTCTCTCTCTCACATACACACACACACACACACACACACACACACACACACACACACACACACACACAGAGCCATAGCAGAAGCCAGGCTACAAGGCTACACTCCAATGTGGAAGGAAGTAACCGACTTCAGAAGCTCGCTCCAGCATTTCCTCTCTCCTCTCCCTCCCCTTAAGCTACAGGTGCTTATGTTCAAAGCTGCCCCTCTCTCGGAGGTGCAGAATGAATGAAACAAGCACTGTGAATCGATTCCTCCAGAGTCTATGGGACAGAGACACAAGTGCTCCGGCCAGGAGGGCTGAAATGTTTAACAGCACGGGCAATGATTTGAATGTCATAACCACGGCCCCTTCCTCCTCTAGCTACACGCTAAGTCCCGTCCCCAGCCCTTATTGATTTTCCCCACCCCCACCACCAGCTGTACTAAGGAAGTGACAAACGGGGGACTCACTAGATGCCATCAATCATTGTCACTAAGAGGAGAATGAAAAGAATCTAACATATGCTCTTGCAAATGTCGCCCACTCTCCCCTCCTCCCTCCTCCTCCTCTCTGATACACGCACTCTCTACAAGCAGTAAGCCACTTTTTAATTTCCCTTCAGTGGAAATGTATGAAGGACTCATAGCATCCAGTTACTTTTTTTTTTTTTCCTTTCCCCACATTTGTTCACAGGTTTAAGGTCATAGTTCGTACAGGCCAGACTGAGTAGGGCTGGACACCCACACTCCTGCCAGCCCTGCCCAACCGCTGTGAACAGAAGGACTAAGGATGAAGCCAGTGCCTCTCTGGCACCTGGTGGGATGGCTGAAGAGAAAGTATGCGCAGTGCAGGTGGCAGATGGCACTCTCTACAGCGTGTTCTGGAAGACAGAGAACGGGAGTCCCCTATTGCTCTACTGACCACGGTGACACTTGATAGACCAATTCCTATGGCAACAGCTCTAAGCACAATGCACTAAAAATAAACCAGGGATGTTTTAAATGGAAGATAGATGCTTGTGATAGTCTCTCGGGATGCTGCAAGAAGCAGGATGCAACCAATGGCATCAGAGGCCATAGACAGATTTCTCCTGCACTCTGTAATTCCCCCACTGGGAATCAGATCTGGCTGGCTAATAGAAGAAAACCTACAGCAACAGGAAACAGCTTTGGGAACCAACTGTCTGAGGATATTAATCACAAAGACATTTAAAATCGAGCAACTTTCAAGCCCAGAGACCGTGCTACATGGCGAGACGCTGAGCACCTTTTTAAACTTCTAACGGTACAATCAAGGCAGAGTGGTAATGCAAAAGTGACACAATCTAACATCTGTGAAGTTTTTGTTATTTGAATCCACATATGAGAAGACTATGGCTGGCCGTTAAGATGGTAGAACTCAGGGGTTTCCTAGTGACTAGACTAGCCAAAAACTTTGCCATAAGTAAAAATATATAGTATATTAGAAACATTGCAAGAAGACAAACCAACCTAGATGATACACTTTTTCTATATTGGGGCATAGGAGTGAAAGGGGCCTGGCATAAACCAGCACCAGCGCCCAGTGTATACAGTGAGTCCCTGTACAATGCCCCAGAAGTGTGGTCAGCTCTGCCTTCCCCCGGGGCATCCTCCAGCAGGGGCAGGCATGGCTTCTAGGTTGCGCTGTAACATGCTGTAGTGTCAAGCAGCAGACACCTCCTTCCCATGATATGCCTTCTGCTCTCTGTTGCCTTATATGACACTGCTTCTGTCTGGTGCCAGGCTCTAAATTTCCTTCTGTTTAAAAGCAGAATAAAAGAAAAATTGTCATCACTGAGAAGTATTTCGTCATGTGTCCAACTGTGTATGTGCAACTATATCATACGACAGCATAGTAACTGTATGGTATTATATACAATAGTGTATGGATACAATCATGTTTACATTGAGATTCTACTATGTAATATGAATGTGTTGTGCTCATTTGCAATTGTCCCTTCCTCAGTATCTATGAAGGATTAGTTCCAGGACACCTCCAAACCCCTAAATTTCTAGGAAATATTTGCATATGTAAACACAAAAGGATATATATTTTGTATTCTCTTCCATACTTTAAATCACCTGTAGAACACTTAAAATACCTAAGATAAGTATAAACGGTATAAAAAATGTTTATATTTTATTGCTTAAGGAACTGCAAGAAGAAAACTCTACATATATGTGTTTAGAACATCTTTTCCCCAGAATATTTTTGAGCCACAGTTGGTTGGATTTGCAGGCACAAAACACATAGAAATGAGGAGCCAACCATATGTCATTACATCACCATGAGCTCATCACTCTGTATCTATCCACATAGTTATAGGTATCTCTTCAGAACGTATCCTTAGTAGGCTACAAAAGTAACTAGGAGGTGTGGTGAGTAATGGGGAAAACTGGGCGAGAAGACCTCATTTTCCCTGTGCGCCTTTCTTTTGGACATTTTAAATGTAATTAAACGTGTCGATTTGGAAAACAAAATGTTGCAGCCCTCAATTAAAGCAGCCACCCACTGTGCACAGAGAATATAAAATAAGTCCAAGAAGCAAAAAAAAAAAAAAAACGCTCCCGCGCTCCCGGAACTAGCGGAGAGCCAGCCAGGTCCTCCTCTCCAGGCAATCATGCGATCACATTTACTTTTTCCTCTCACCCAGCTTAACCCAAAGCAGTTCACCAGGGGGCAGCATTTCCTGCTGCTTGCACTTGTTTATGCTTCCTGATTTTGTATATAGATTAATAATTAATGACAGCCCTGCCACCCAGAGTACCTTCCCAGGACCAAAGTCATCTGGACAGTGCCTTCTCTGTCACAGGCCTCTGCCCTGGTGCCTTCATATATCTTGGCTCTGGAAGTATGGATGCTCTGATCTGTGCTGGCCTGCAGGAGCCCCAGAGGGGCGGGGGTGGGGGCGACAGAGTCCTCACCCCTTAGGTTGCTGTTCCCCCCCCCCCCCCCCCCGTGCCAGCTTTTTTTTTTTTTTAAACCATCTGCCAGCTTTGTGGTCATAACAGCAGCTCCCTGGGGGCAAGAGGTCATCAGCACAGAACAACATGGAAGGCCAGCACAGCCTTGGACTGGCACAACCCCGCCTCTTTTGCACAACCAGGACCTGACACCTCAGTGGCTAACTGCCATAGAGTCTCACTTGAGAGTTTCCACCATGTGGAGACTTTCCAGACAAATGAGGTGTCGTTTCCCTTGCCCAGGGTGTCATGAAGGCACTGCGTTAAACAGACATCAGGAGGAAAACTTGTTCCCTCGGCATCTTCTTACAGATGGAGGAAACGGAGGGCCATATGCATAAAAGGCCTTCTTCACCCACCTTGTGAGGGGTGGGGGATGGGGGGTTGGGGGGTTGGGGGTTGGGGGGTGCTGGGCGGGACAGGCAAGAAGCGGCCAGGAAATAATTTTCAATGTCCTAAGAAGTTCAAAATGACATCTCTACAGCTGGATACTATGCCTAGTTAGAAAAAGAAGACAGTGAGATGGCTCAGCTGATAAGAGCCTTTGCTGCCAAGTCTGACGTCATGAGTTCCGTCCCTAGAAACACATGGTAGAAGGAGAAGACTGGTTCCTACAAGCTGTCCTCAGAATCTACTTTGATTCTTGCCCTCCCCCAGTCTCTCTCAATAAATAAACCAATGTAAAAAAGAAAAAAGACAGATGAGGAAAAAAAAAAACCTGAAATGGATCATCCCACCCATCCCTCCCTCAAAAGAGATTGGCTGAGGAAATGTAGCGCTAAAATGCTCTCGCCTTGGGGATTACCTTTGTGCATTGGCAGCAAGGTTTCTGGCTCGGTTGCATAGATAAATGACCAAAAGAGTTTCAGAGCAGAAACCTGCTGAAGAGCCCCTCCTCTGGGCGAGTGGCAGGAGAAGGAGGGTGCCCACACACAGCCCTGAGGTCTACCATCACCTCTATGCTTCTCTGACTACCCTAAGGTTAAGTCTCAGCGTCACTCACGGGCCTCACCTTCAGTGAGGCACTTAGTGACCACATAGAGTAAGGTAGGGACCATGTGACAGTCACGAGAAGGCCTGAGGGAACAGGAGCTGGTTACAAGAGACCTCTACTCCTTAGGTTTCAGGAAGCACGGCTTGAGCGACAGGGCAGCCGGCTCTGTACAATAACAAATCCTGCTGCGAGGGTGTTCTGGGCCAGCTTGGGTTTCACAATGCCTCCTCCCCCACACTTCCCCATACTGGTTATGTAGAAGCCGCAAGGGCTGAACGGAGCCAAGTCACAAGCTACACGTTCATGGGCGTTGCTCTCTCTCTCAACAGACACAAGTGACATAGACTTCTTAGGCCACAGAACGCTAAATGGACAGGTACACCCCCTCACACACGTGGTTTTACAGATGGGAAAAGTAGATATTTCTTTATTTTTTTCTTTCTTTTTATTTATTTTTTATTTTTGAGGTAGGGTTTCTTTGTGTAGCCTTGCCTGTCCTAGACTCACTTTGTAGACCAGGCTGGCCTTGAACTCACAGCAATCCACCTGCCTCTGCCTCCTGAATTCTAGGATTAAAGGCGTGCACCGCCACACCCGGCAACGCAAAGTAGATATTTCAAGAATATCAGTGCTGGAGGAGAACGAAAGAGGTGGCTAAGGAAAGGGACACTGGATCATCCTGACAGTTTCAGGTTTGTGGCAAGGACTCAGTAGAGGAAGTTAAGAGACACCTGGAGATCTTGAACTCCTATTGCTACAAGCAATGGGCCATGTCCATGGACATCCCTTGGCAACTTCCCAAAGAAGGGCATATGTCTGAAAACTCGACATTATTCTAGGAAAGAGGAAACATACGTAAAGTGATTTTTCAACCAGAAGACTCTGCTCAAGCCTTGCTGGAGGCACACAAGAAGAGGAGCCGATTACAGATGTTTATCAGGGAAGAGTGTGTCTGCAGAGGTGCTGAGTGGAACAGAGTCGATGCGTTAGTCATAACTAATCACCTAAATTATTTATATAATTTGGAATAAATCCAGACTAACTTTAACCTCAGAAAATCTACCCCCCTGCCGCCCCCCAAGCAGGATGTGCAAACAGATACCTGCTGGGGTGAGGCAGGCCGGGAAGGAGGGGCCTGGGCTGGGCGGGAGCTGCACCTGACAGTTTCTCCTTCACATGAATGCATGAATGAATGCAGTTTGCAGAGAACAACCTTGCGGATTTCCTTAGATTGGGGGAGTTCAGCTTTCAAGTGTTCATCACGAGTTCTTAACTAATTGTGACACAGCTAAATACTGCATGCTGAATGAAACACACCTGAAATAATGTTATAGTATTTCAAAGGAAGTGAAAAGATGCTCTCCCTCCTCCCGTCCCAACCCTCCCGCTCCCCCACCCTACCCCTCCCGCTCCCCCAACCTGGTATATGCACACATTTTCTTTCATATGAGTGCAGGTTGGTCATGAGTTCACAGGGGAAGAGCTGCTCTTTCCAGCACATTCTTGAAAAGTATAGCTTTCTTGCCGATGAAAGCACATTGAAAGGAACTTGATAAAACTGAAGTGGAGACATCCAGGAGCGAATGGAAACTGCACCGAGAGAGAGCACTCCACATGCATAGCATGGCTGGCTTCAACAGAACAATTGCTACTTGAGCCCAATTCACACATGACTGTCAACTCTGCTATTTAAAGTTCATCGGGATCATCCGTTCCTTAGGAAAGTGTGCAAAGAGGGTGTAGCAACCAGAACAGTCTGCCCAAGAGAACACACCTTTGTAACTCCAGGTTCCGGGCAGTGAGTCAGTAGGACGAAGGCAAAGAAAAGTTGGAGAAACATTAAAATAATGCCCGTGGTGACGCTCGCCACCCCCGCCGCCCATAGCATCTTCCTAAAGTAAGATACACTGGAATCCCAGTGTTCAAATTCTACACAAGCACTCATGAGTGGCAGCCTGGCCCTGCCCTCTCTGAAAGCAAGACAGGACGCACAGGACCATATTCCAGGCACTGAGCTCAAGTAGTGGCAGAGAGCATCACTAACGTAAACCGGTTACTACTGACTTCTTCCTTATTACAGTTATAGTCGAGCCCAAAGATGAGGGTGCTGGAGATGGGTACTGTCCCTTGTGGCTTGCCAAGAGGTCAGAGGGCCAGTCTAGAACCCAGTCTAGAACCCAGTCCAGAACCCAGTCCAGAACCCAGAAAAAGAAAGACTGGTTGATGACCTGATGGGGACTAAGAGTTTCTAGTCCAGGGTACTGCTCACCTCCTAAGGAGTTAGGACCCTGGGGTCGTTCCCAAAAGATCGCTGGGGACACGGGGGGGGGGCAGGGTGGTGAGGAGGAAGGAAGATGGCTACACTGTTCCTTCTCCGGTTACTGTGGAGCGGCAAGCCTTAGGACCACCCTGGTTTGAAACGGGTATGTGAAGGAGTTGGAACAATTTAACTCCCTTGCCATGAGTTGGGGGAGGAGGATGCCCAAGATGGAAGACTGGTACCCACTTCTGAACTACACATTTAGAAGGTGGAAAGCTCAGTGGAGGATCCCCGTGCAAAGAGCTTAAGGGCAATAGGCCAGGTGTGGATTGTGTGTGTGTGTGTGTGTGTGTGTAAGAATGCTGCTCCACACTAGGGCCACAAGCCTTGGGCGGAGCACACATCACAGCAGTAAGGAAATGGGGCTGCTTTTGAAGGAGTAGAGAGGTTGCAGGGGGAAGGAGGAACCTCATGGCTTCCGGGCAGCTGCTGAGCAAGAAAAGACCCTTAAAAAAAAAAAAAAGAAAGAAAAGACCCTTACCCTGAGGAGGATCTGGAGGCACAAGTGTGGCATTAATACCTAGCAATGTAAGGGAGACCCTGTTTAACTTCAGAGAGCAAGCAGGGTGCCACTGAGCTGCCCTATGGGAGCCTCACCCCCACCTTCTGAGCAATGACATCAACACCGGACCGAAGCCTACAGAAGCAAGGCTGACGGGAGGCACTAACTACCACTGCTCAGTGACTCAAATGTCCACCTGCCTCTTGTTCTGGTTCTCCACCCCCCTCCTGCCCCGGCACTGCAGAGCTAAAGCTCAGCAGAGGAAAGTAAAGGAGGGTTGAGTTGGATGTGAGCTGTGGAGGCTGTTTTGTTTGGAGACAGAGTCTAGCTCTGCAGTTCAGGCTGGCCTCACGCGCATGGCCGTTCTACCTTAGCTTCCTGAGGGCTGGGGTCACAGGTATGACCCACCATACCTCGCAGCTGGGGTTTTATAATGTGGCCCATTTGCCATTCAGAACCTGGAAAGGGGGGGGGGGTCCACAAAATAGCACAGTGGGAAGCTATGCCCAAAGAAGATCAATCCCCCTTTTATGCTGTCGTCCCAACCAACTAAGCGAAACTTAAGAAATCAGTGACACCGGCATTGTGGCACATGCCTATAATCCCAGCACTCGGGCAGGCAGAGGCAGGCAGATCTCTGTGCGTTTGATGCCAGGCTGGTCTACAAAGTGAGTTCAGGACAGCCAGGGCTACACAGAGAAATCCTATCACGAAAAAAAATCATCATCATAATAATAAAAATATAATTATAATAAATATAATTATAATTTATCATCATCATCATCATCATCATCATCATCATCATCATCATCAGTGGCATGAACAGCAGGGCTAAATACATATCCAGTGCTAGCTTCCTGATGAAGCTATGTGCTTTGAAGACAGTCCGCAGCTTGAGGAAGTCAGAGGTCAGCTGTGGGTCCCCCGTGGCGTCTGTCTGAGGCAGGGCTTCTTGACAACTTTCACAGATTGATTAGGAGCCCCTGACTCACCAAGCTCTGTGCCTAAGTGCACTCCTTCCGGGTGAGTTAGTTAACACAGGCCCCATGTGCATCGGGAAGCAGGCAGCATGTGCTTCTTCACCCAACAGCTCTGCCATGGAGTGGCTGCACCCAAGTTATAAAGAGACTTCATCCGAGCATAACGCCGTGGTCCAGATGGCAGCCCAGGATCCCAACCCTGCTCCCTTCCAGATGAAAATGCCAGCTGGCTCTGCCCACAGTGCTGACCTGGCCAAGGAGGACCAGCAGTCAAGTGGGCACCGATAGCTATGAGTGTGATCTCAGAACCCACATCTGCTCCCAAGGAGCTGGAAAATGCAACCGTTCAGTTACATTGCTATATCTATAAAATCTGGCCTCGTGCTAGGTGGACGAAAACGTCAACACCGAACCAACCCATCCACTCAGTTCCTTAGTAACTCTGGGAAGGGAACACCAGTACTTGACAACTCCAGTCTGACCTTTAGCAGAAAGACAAAAGCACCATTGAAGGGGGAAAAACGAGTTCTGAACAGAATGCTCCAGAACTCGTACTTGCCAAGCTGTCTGCACTTTGGAATTTGCAGTGTTTAATGTCAACTGTCCCTAACTGCCCCTGTGGGTCTCTCTGAAATCCCACTATTATAACCCAGTTCTATATGAGTGTTTTAAACAACCACAAGTCCCTAGGAGCCTCTGCACAGTAGGGCACCCAGATCAGGCCTCTGTTACCCTTTGAAAAGGTTACACCAGAGGCTTATCTCAATCCAATTATCCAAGCCTGCCTGCCCGCTGCTGATTCGCTATGCAAATATCAGGGCCCCAGTCATTGAAAATGGCAGAAGGGACAAGGTTTGGTGAACAATGAAGGTGTCCTAACATTCTGCTCTCCCCATGGGGACAGGGATGTACCAATCAGCTTACTATAGATGACTGTGACAGGGTCTGATTTCAGAAGACCAGGAACCATCAAGTTGCATAGCTACCAGTCTTTCCTCCATAACACTGGCAGGTAACGTGTGTGTGTGTGTGTGTGTGTGTGTGTGTGTGTGAGATAGCTGTCTTTTTATGCGTTCTTCTAGCTTTCAGACTTAAGAAACTATATTTTGCACATCTCAACTCAGTCTTCTGAATCATTTTCCCAGAGAGATAAAACAAACAGAGATGAGTCCTAATGTCAAATTGTGATGAAAAGGTTAGGTTATTGAATCTTTATTTAAAAAATAATAATAAAAGCATGGTCAGTAAGGTGGGTCAATGAGTAAAAATTCTTGCTGTGTAAGCTTGATGGCCCGATCTTGATCCCCGGAACCCACAAAAGGGCAGAAGGAGACAAGAGACTCCGTCAAGCTGTCCTCTGACCTCTATATACATGTCACAGCATGTGCACACAGGCATGCTATAAGTAGCATCTTTTTTTTTTTTTTTTTTTGCTGCTTTTTGAGACAGGGTTCCACTATGTAGCCCTGACCGGCCAGGAACTCACTAGGTAGACCAGGCTGACCTTGAACTCACAGAGCTCTGCCTGCCTCTGCCTCCCTCTGCTGGGATGAAGGGTTTGTTCCATGTGCCAACTCACATGGCTTTTCTTTTTCCTTGCACACAACTTGACACTTTATATCGAAGTTGGAATTCCTTTAAACTACTCAAGAACACGGTGCTGGGAAAGCCACTTAAGTGGGCTCTTATTAAGAAAAAAAATAGAGCCGGGTGGTGGTGGCATACGCCTTTAATCCCAGCACTTGGGAGGCAGAGGCAGGCAGATTGCTGTGAGTTCAAGGCCAGCCTGGTTTACAAAGTGAGTCCAGGACAGCCAAGGCTACACAGAGAAACCCTCTCTCTAAAAACCAAACCAACCAACCAAACAAACAAATAAAACCAAAAAAAAGAAAAAAATAGTTCTAGAAGATAGATTTCACATGCCATTCCCTTTTTCCCAGTTCATCTTTCTCATCAACCACGTTTAGAAAAATGTAATAATAAGACAAGATTCTCAGATTCCATCAGTGTTCACTGCACCTCAACTAATCATAGTACTTACTCGGTCACTTAGGTCATCCCTGTGAGGTTAACAATGGCTTCCACTACAGTGTCAAACCTGGTAGTTACACTGTCATTCCACAGAGCCCCCCAGGAGGTCCTGTCCAGCTCTATCTTGACAAGGGAAGCTGTCTAGGGAGTGATCTTGCCCTTTTCCCAGCATGCCCCAGCTAGGCTCCATGGCACCCAAACCCACAGGCTGCTATTTTCCTCTCACTGTCTTGAAAGCTGAGCATCTGAATGGAAGAAGGATCTCACCCGTTCATTTCACAGCGAGCCTATTATGTATCGGGCCTACAAAGAATTGATGTTTAAAAAAATCATATTTAAAAGTTACACAAATAGGAAAAAAGACTTGCCCATGCAGTACTATAAAATCAGATGCCCATATCTTTTATAATCTCAAATTCAGTGAAGGTCGCAGGCCCCTCATCTGGATCATCACACAACGTGTCAAGACTTTTCTTCTGGACCAACTCCTGCCTGTTGATACTGTATCTTCACACAGCTCAAGTTCTTATGTAACAGAAGCCTGATCTTAACAGTCTGCTTAAAATCTCTCTCCTTTCTCTCTCTCCTCTCTCTGTCTCTCTGTCTCTGTCTCTCTCTGTCTCTCCTCCCCCTCTGTGGGTGTGTGTGCGCGCGTGGATCCCAGGTTGACTTTGGATATCTTGCTCCCTCTTTATTGTACACTGTGGCAAGGTCTCTCACAGACTCAGCTAACTTGTTCAGCTAGTTTGGCTAGCCGTTTAGCTTTGGGGAGCCGGTGTCCTTACTGCCAAGCACACCAGAACTGCAGTCAGGCCACCGTATGCACACAGGTTCCGGGATTGGAACACTAGTCCCAGCCCCGTCACACAATATTGATTTGTAGTTTCCCCCTTACCATTTAGATGCAGGTATTTAAAATTTTTTTCCATCTCAGCTTCTACTTTGACTCATTATTTCCAAGTGTTTTAAAATTTCCAAACATGCCGGGCGTGGTGGCGCACGCCTTTAATCCCAGCACTCGGGAGGCAGAGGCTGGTGGATCGCTGTGAGTTCGAGGCCAGCCTGGTCTACAAAGTGAGTCCAGGACAGCCAAGGCTACACAGAGAGACCTTGTCTCGAAAAACCAAAAAACAACAACAACAAAATTTCCAAACATGTGCTTATTTGTTTGCTTAAATTTTTGTAATATAGTTTGAATTTAATAGGGAATGTGATCTATATGAATGATTGACTCATTTGTTGTTTTTAAGTCCTTGCTTTAAGGCAAGGTGTGCGGTCATTCAAAAATGAATTCAAGGAGGAGCGATAGCAAGGGGGACAGCAGTGTGCAAGTGTTTTAAAGGGGGAAGTGGGGAGAATAGGGGCTCAGATTAGAGAGGAAGAAGATAAATACTAACAGAGCGAGGAAGGTAATAATAACAGTAAAGACGGCTAGAAAAGCCATAGGAATCATACTATTAACTATCTATCTAATATATATATATATAATGTTTCCATCTAGGCATAAGGAGCCCTCTTTTGAGTTATTGTTCAGTATTATTCAAGAGACACCTACATGGCTGTCCCCAGGGGTGGAAGGTTAAGTCCAATTGTTGAAGAGATCATGTGCTTCAGACCTCAATGCCCGGCGCCTGAAAAGTAGCTTTCTTGGTATCACAAGTTAGCATACACCTTCTGTCCAAAGAACATATATTTTAATCTAATGTCCAAGATTTGTATAATATCAGTCAAACACTTCTGGATTGCAGCTGACATCACCCCGACCAGCTCTTAAAAGAAATGCGAGAGCATCTGCAAGGGCTGACGGTGTTTTCACTCACATCAGGCTGTGCCGCACTCCCAGTTGTGAACGCATATGCCTCAGTCTACCCAAGAAGCCCAGGGCAGCAATGGGGGAAACCAAGAGGAAGTCAATCCAAGGTCCCTTCACCCTGAAACAGCACTCCTCAGCCACTTAGAAAGACTTAGGGGAACACGCTGAAAAGTACTGTGGGAGTAGATTGAAGGCTTGCTATAAAAAAGATGCACCGTGTGTGCCTTTTGCAGAACTCTTATCTATTAAAGTCAATAAAAGACTCAAACAAGTAAAAACCTTTTGTTGTTCAAAAGAAAAAAAATAATAAAGGCCAGTTATGAGTGTGCTTCCTGTGACTGTCCGTTCATGAGTTACAGATGCCCACTGACATCAACAAAGAGACTTCATCTCTGGCTTTACTGAGAGTAAACTAGTCAAGGGCTTCTGTGTGTCCTTTCCTCTGGACTGAGAAGTGCTGCCAGCTTTCCACTCATCCCTGCTGACAACCCTTTGATTCCTCTTGTTCTGGTTGCCACAGCATGTAGTGTTAGCTTTCCGTGAAGCCGACCTAGGTCAAGAAGTTCTCTATTGCGGGAAAAAAAATATTTAGCTGGAGTCTACACTGTTCACAAAATATTCCTGATATATGAAGGTTAAACATGCAAAGATTTCAGCTATTAAAATGCTAAGGGGTTGGAGAGTTGACTCACTGGATAGCAGATGTCACGCAAGTATGAAGAACGGTTTATTCAGCAGACCTACAGCACCCAAGTAAATGCTGGGGGCGAGGGGGAGAGGCTCAGTAGCCATCCCAGTACTCCGGGGGTGGAGACAGGGTATCTCTGAACAAGCTGGCCAGAAACACTAGCCCAATGTCTGAGCTCTGGGTTCAAGTGAGGGACCCTGTCTCAATATAGAAAGGGATAAATTATCAAGAAAGGCACCTGACAACTTCTGGCCTCTACACGCATGTGTACTGGCAATTGCATACAATGTGAACACAATGTGAATATATATATATATATATATATATATATATATATATATATATATATATATATATATACACACATACTTTTTTTTTGGTGGGCCTTTGATGTAGTCTAATTTCTCAAAGTCAAAATACCTGATCAGGCTCAGAGACGACATGAGCTACACAGAAAATGATGAGCTTTCAGGAAATGTAAAATATCACAAGGCAATAAGGTCAAATGTTTAAAAAAAAAACAGGGCAAGTGATTTTAACAGAAAGGAAATGCTTAGTGAACATATGAAGAATTACTTTGTGAATTAAGAATAAGATAAGACAGTGAGCTGCCGGTAGAACTATGTTCTTTGAAAGTCTGGCCAGAAAACTTAAACATCAGCGTTCGGAAGTGTTGGAATCAGCGTGGCGTATGCATAAGACCCTTTTGGTGAGGTATGTAAGGACTTCCTAGTATACAGGTCTCTGTGATCCAAGAATCTCACTTGTAAGTTTCTAGTGTAAATAAAAACTCACACACAGGTAGCCAGGTGCTACGCTGGGAGCTTTGCCAATACCACAAAATCCTAGTGGCCTAGATTCCAGGGCTATCAAACAGCCTTCTCTAGAAAACGTGCAAAAAATTGAGAGAACTGAAAGTCAAGTTTGAGCCCCTTTTTTTCTGCAGTGGAGGCCCAGAAAAAGAGCGGGGGGCAAGGGGGCCAGAGATAGTCATGTCTTTTCTCACAGGGGGAGTTTTAATTGTATCACTTGGGGCTTCCAGTTGAGTCCCACACAGACCTAGTGTTAGGCCTCTCGGGAATTCTAGGCGATAAGAGGAAGGGCAGCTAGCTGCCTGGATAGCCAAGGAATGAGGGAAAGTGGGCAGCTGCTTGGGCCTGGCCCATCTTCTCAGAGCTTACTAGGGAAGATAGATCGATGTTCCCTGTGCTACGGAGAAAAGAATGAGCCAGTACAGGGGTAGTGTCAGGGCTGGTCCACAAGGGCTGTTTAGAGGGGCTATGTGACCTCAGGAGGCGGAACTGGAGGCAGACCACTGGACCTCCATGGGCTGAGAAGGGAAGGGGCTCGGGACTCTTAACAGAGCCCTCGTGAGAATCCTTGAGAGAGTCAACAGTAAGCCGTCATCAGTGTCTAACATGGGAAGCCACTCAGCGCAAAGCAAGTTGTACAAAGACCTCCAGGTCCCTTATCTCACTCTTCCATCTCCTTCCCCAGGAAACTGATGAAATAAAGATGCTGGCCCGTGTTCCCCAGATGTACATACAGTGTGGACGGGGTGGGGTGGGGTGTGATTTTCATCACTGCCCATGTGGTTTGTATTAAGCAGCAGACTTTACGAACACTTATGCATATAAACACGTAGGAAATGTTTAGAAAGACACACAGATGGATAATAACGGTAACACGCAATAACAAGGTGCTGAGAACAGGTCACTGCCAAGTGCGCAGCCTTAGGCAAGGCATCCATACCTTCCCCTCCAAGGCTCAGGAACACTGCCCAAGAGGGAATGCAAGAGCTGTAAGATGTAATCTTCTGTGCAACAATACACAGCCATTGCTACCACAGACGCCCAGTAACTGTGGACGACTCTACTGGCTGTGCACAAGAAAAGCCCCATCAACAGCCAGGCAAGAATGGAAGAGAGAATCAGGGGACCCTACCCCTCATGCCTGAACTGCTCCCTATGGATGGATCCTCCCACTGTGGACCCACACGATGGTACCCCACCAACCTCCAGTGGATAGTCCCAAGCTGATGCTCACACAGATAACCCCTGTTAAACTAAATGGGTCACACAACAAAACTGAAACTCAGGAATTCGGGAAAGCGTAGGGAGGAGGAGGAGTTGATATAAATGAGAGAGAGAGAGAGAGAGAGAGAGAGAGAGAGAGAGAGAGAGAGAGAGGATGGGGGAAGACAGTAACCACAATGCATCATACACATGTATGTAAAAATATCTTTGCTCTGTGTATGTGTTAGTCCTAACAACGGGAGGTTCCATGAAAACATCACCTAGTGAATTTAAAGATAACCAACTCACAACGTCCCTGATTTGTATACAAATCATTGATCAAACCAGTTTCATGAAAAACAAAGAAATTAATCAGACATCATCTGTACTTTTCTTTCCACATTCTGACGCCCTCCTCCCAAAATATCTTTCCACACCATACCCGCCCCTTAAAAATGCTGTCTCATTAGGTTTTGTGTTACTCATTCTCTTCAGCTTGCTGGTCTCATCTGCCAGATCCATGAACTCAGTAAGTCACCCATGGCTGGTTACATCTTAGTTCCAGGCTACCTTGGTCTACAAAGCAAGTTCCAGGACAGCTGGAACAGACACCGAGACACCAGAAATCCTTAAAACAGTACAATAAATAAAATAAATGAAAGGATGATGTCATAGCCCAACATGTGAGGAATGTTCGATCTTTTTTGCTTGGACAGTTTGGGTCAGAATGAAGCAAACCATGAGACAAAGACATTATTGACAGGTTGATGGATGATACAGCACAGGCTAAGGCACTCAAAGTGCAGGTTAGTGCAAGAATAGGCAAAGCAACAGTAAACAGTCAAGAAACACAGATAAGCCTTTTCTCTTATTTCCTTGTTCACAATGCTTACTTACCATCTACATAGGCATCCAAGCGGTAAGCCTCAGAAGATGCCCACAAAGATGGCAAAAGCTTTCTAAAGTCCCACCTGTACCCCCAGACAACAGTATGCCTATTGCAGACCTTACCGTAATAATACTATGGTGATAAATACGTGGAAACTCAGCATATTTGGTAACTGTAAATTGCGGCTGCCATGTCTCTCGCCATCTATTCCAGGGAACAGGTTTGCAATCTTTGTTTTATCCCATCTGCTTCTGTGTTCAAAAGTGTCCATAAAGAGCAGGAAGTGTGGTTTGTGAGTGTTTTTAGGGGTGCTGGGTCTTTTGGGGGAGGGAGGCGATGGGAAGCCTTCGGGTCCCCAAGTGGCTCTTGATGCAAGCGGAGCTCAAGAGACCGGAAGCTAGTCCACACCTTTCGATGCTGTTTAGACACTGTCTCCATCTGTTCCCCTGCACAGCTTCCTTCTACACAGCCAGTGCTCTCCTATCTGTCTTGAGTGTCTGCCAGGTTGTTTTCATAAACACCACTAACTTGGCCAGACACTGGGAAATAAGTGAGACAACAAATATGGTTTTGATGAAAAGGAGACATTAAGTGAAGTGTTAGCCCTGACCCCGAGGGACGAGGAAATCCTGAGGCTCCATTTCTTTCCCTGGCTTCACCCCCACACTGAGGGGATGGATCGCTAACAGCAGCCTACCTCTTAAAAAAAAAAAATGAAGGAAAGAAGGCTTGCCCAGCATTGAGACCACACTGTTTGGCAACCAGCCAGAAAAGAAAATAGTCTTATGCCCTATAGGCATGTTTGCCCAAGGAAAAACTCAAACAGAATCAGGGTATCCATGGTTCTGTGTTTCCACCAAAGTCAAGTCATAAGTCTGGGCCACAGTTATGTATTAACCCAACTTCCGTGGGTTCTTTGGGTATGTAGTGATCTGAGAAGGTAGCAGCCTTTCCCCTTCAAGGAACGGCCAATCAGTTGTCAGGGGACCTACCCTTCAAATAAAACAACAAAACAAAAGCTTGTGCCCAAAGGGTGGCAGTGCCATTTGTAGTTATCGCCAAAACCTTCATGATAAGGAAATGGTTAATGTCTTTGAAAGAAAAGCATTTGAATGGAGAGAGAAAAAAGGCATTACTAGTGCCCTGCCTGTGTATTTTCTAGTGCTTTCTCTTCCCTACATTAGCCCCATCGGCGCCATTCCTTAAGGTTCAACTGCTCTGGAGACAATGTAGAGGTAAGAGGAGATCTGGGCTCCAGCATTAAACACCTGTGCCCCTGCCACCAACCAAATGCAGCAAAGGCCAAAAGAAAGTCAACTAGAGGAACAACGTGTCCCCGAGTCACTGTGTTCCCACCAAGAGGCCAACAAGGCATGGCGTTCCATGGTCTTCCAGTACCTCTGCTAACAGGGCGTCGGTAGCAATGGTAAAGGTGGGGAAAGACCTTTCAAAGGTTGGTTTTCTTTTTAATTACGTTGTGTGTCTCTGTGTAGGTGTGCACATACAGAGGGTAGAGGTGGCAGATCCCCTAGAACTGGACTTACAAGTAGGTTGTAAGATGCCCAACGTGGGTGCTTGGAGCCAAGCTCTCACGCACTTCAACCACTGAGCCATCTCTCTATCGCTCCCTGCTCGTTTTTTCATGGGAAAGACTTTTTGAGACTTTAACTCATCCCATGTCACGCAACCATTACACGGCCAAGTTACTATTCTGACCTAGTTCCTCTTCAAGGGGGTTTTAATCCAAGATCTGTGGGCTCTTAGTCACAGGATATGATATGAGAACAATTACATTTTTGTCACTTTTCATTAAGTTGGCTAAAATATATATCATTTTTATTAACTATCAATGTAGGCAACTGGACTAGCGATTGCCTACGACTTTGTCACCAATAGACTATATCTTGTGTCACTTTATAGTTAGGGATAACTTGATAATATTACTTATGCTCATTATTATTTAAATACAGTAGTCATAAGATTCCTCAATAGCCAGTTTTAGCAACACATACCCTAATACATGATGCTTGCCTCTTAGCCTGATCATTTTTTTCAACATCGTGGGCTCCCCCTGTAGCTCTACTTAGCATGGTTGACATACTTATTATTTCTTTTGCTCTTTAAGCCTAGGCTCACCTTAAACTCTTGATCCTCCCACTTCAGACTCCTGAGTACAGGGCTTACAGGCAGGTACCATCATGCCTGCATCACTTTATATGTTTAAAAGCATCTTTCAAAGGAGTTCCATAGATACTTCTGCCTGCTGGCTACGCAGAAATTATATGGACTCTTGGTCTACCTCCAAGCCGCAGGTCCCTTCCCACCTCCCCATCACGTCTGCTTCCTGATACATTTTTCATCCTGTCCCTCATCTTTAAACCACACTAAAAATATTCCCCGCACAGATGTTTCTAAGTCACTGAAGATTCAACTGGTAAATAAGAAATGCGCCGTCTCCTATTAAGCCGGGCTTATAAAGTTATATGGCTCCAGATTTTAAGCCCTGAATTAGTCTTAAGTATGAGAGACAGTAACCCAACTTATCATTGTGCTGGCATGGGGAGTGGTGGGTACTCTATCGGAAACCCAAGGACCGCTTACGAAACTGCCTGCCAGCAGGAAACAATTTCCATCAGCAAAGCAATGGCACGAGTGAAAAAGCGAAGGATAGTAAAACAACAGTAAGTTAAGCCAAGAAAGGGCTACTAAGCTTCAGCCAAGATTCGCTGAATATCAGGTAACCGTTCCTCTTATATCGGAAGATGCCAAGACGTGGTCCCCGCCGCAGAGCCAGACGCGCAGCAGTGTTTCGCAGTCCTATGGGGAGTACTTGCACAACACGCCACCCTCACATGCATAATGCATAGGCAAGAGCTGCACCCCCAGCCCACCCCCACCATGAAAAGATGAGAGGGGAAGAGGGTGTTTCCTCGCTGTGGGTACTGGCTCAAGGCGTGCATCTGTGATAGGCCCAGGGGGCAATGTCTTGATGTTACCATAAAACACAGATGAGATTAGTAAAAAATGAAAAACACATTTCAGACCTGAAATAATGAGCACTATATTTCAGAAATCATCATCCCTCAATCTCTAATGAGGCGATGTGTGCTCATGTACCTCACAAATGAATCTCTCATTCAATCCACTCAAGAATGGAATGCCCTGGTTAGAATGCTAGGGAATTGCTTTAACATAAGAATATTTCTCAGTTGAATCTAATAAACCATGATATCATTTGTTCCCTGAGCTTGTTCAACTCTGCGCTCTGGTTTTTTAACAAAGAAATTCTTTGTGGCTTCACATTAAAAGCGAAGTGAGGAATGGTGCCCCCCATTATGCCCAGACATGTAGCTTGACCAATCAACACCACTTTGGATTATGTTTTCCCACAATCGCAGAGTTTTAGTGTGTGCGTCATTGGGTCAGTGTTAGCTGATTTTCAAATACAGAGTGCCCTGGGAGAAAACCAGGGCCAGAAGCCTTCCCAAAGATCCTAGATGGTCATTAAAACTTCACTAAGGGGCTTTGCACCGAGTTGCCCAGCCACAGTTATCTCTGGAAAGTCAAATGCAGTTAAACATGTCATAGTACACAGGCCATCAGTCACAGATTGGAAGCCAGGTTTCTGAGTAAGGGGCAGCATTTAATCTACAACTAAAGGCTTTTTGAGTCCTTGTATTTTCAGAAACAAAACAAGTGTCCTTGCCCCCAAAATAAATGTGAAGGTAGAATGTCCTATATTTTACTTGGGGTGAATGACCCCAGGAAAGGCACACTCATCTGAAAGGACATACTCCATATTTACAGACTCATAAAAAGATTAGAGCCGGTCGAGATTCTTACCTGAATCTAAAACTTATTGATTTTGTAGGTAAAAGGTCACAGGGCAAAGGGCACTTGAGATCTGTCTAAATCCTAGCTTTCTAAATAAGTACACAAACCCAGGGATGTCCTAAGTTTGGAAAATCCTGGTGCTTCCTCTGGACTCCCCCCCCCAACCCCGCTGCCCCCCTGATGCATTGCTTTCCCCTAGTCATCTCAATTTAAGCCAATTTAAAGAAATATGATTAACAGTCAGGAGAGCTTCACTATCTAGTGCACAGAGCCTCTTCTCTTCGAAGCTCTTTAGAAGCCGATGCTCTGGAATAGAACCTGACAATCCCTCATCCCATTCAGGACACGTGACCGACACCTATGCACAGCCGATGGGGCAGAGCTAGTGTGGACACTCTCACCCCACTGACCACATTTGCAACATGTTCCATCCCCATCTCCTATGCTGCTGTGTCTCGGCCACTGGACACCTGCAGGCAAAAGTGAGGCAGCATATGCTGAAGACACACACAGTCCCTGTTCTGGCATGGGCAGCAAGGGCTCCAAGGGGCTGAGGAAAGAACTTGGACCACAGACCCATTGCTGTGAGATTGAGGTGGAATAGAGATGAAGGGACATGCTAGCTATGTGCCCTCCAGGCTGTATTAGTCATGAGGTCAAGTAGTATGACAAGAAGGCATCATTCGATGGGGCGGTGGCACACACCTGTAATCCCAGCATTCTGGAGGCAGAGGCAGCCGGATCGCTGTGAGTTCGAGGCCAGCCTGGTCTACAAAGCGAGTCCAGGACACCCAAGGCTACACAGAGAAACCCTGTCTCGAAAAACAAAAACAAAAAAAGACACATAGGAATATAGCTTTCAGTCCATGTAAGACTTTTATTTTTGTTACATTTATTAAAAAAAATGCTTTATTAAAGGCTAGAGAGATGATGGCTTAGCAGCTAAGAGCGCTTGCTGCTCTGAGCTTGGTTCCCAGCATCCATTTTAGGCAGCCCACAGCTCCCCGTGACTCAAGCCACAGGGAATCAGAAGCCCTCTTCTGGCCTCCATGGGCACCTGCGCGTGCGCGCACACGCGCGCGCGCACACACACACCCTCCCTCATGTGTGCCATAGCATGTAGGTAGAGGTCAGAGGACAGCTGGGAGAAGTCAGTTCTTTCCTTTGGCCTTGTGGTTCAGGAGAGGTCAGCTTCGGCTGTCAGGTGCAGACGGCACCTTTACCTACCGGCCAGTGGTGAACACCTTGTCATGAGTCATACGTATACAGTCAGGCCATAGGTCCCTTTTGAGCCGAGAATGTTTCCTGCATCCAGATTGAATCTGTTTTCACTCTATAAAATTCAGCACACACACACACACACACACACACACACACACACACACAAGAAACATAAGCACCTTGGACCTTCTTGAGTTAAAAGAGACTCGGTTTTATAAGAATAACAAGCTATTGAATTCCCAAGGTCCTGCTTATACCAGTTATATGAGAAAAGGCTGCAGAAGGCCACCTGACCCAGCTTCTGTTTCTCCCTCTGCCTGGATGATGGGTGGGGCTCCCTAGAGGAGGGTTCCTGCTTCCACGTCGGAACCTGAGAAGAAACCCACACCCTCTCATTAGCTGCATGGATGGTTTCACTGTAAACATGCAGTCCTGGGAAGACTGCATGCTTTTCACATTATGGATTCTTATTAGCAACATAAACAGGTACAGCATAAGAAGGGGGTCTTCAGGTAGCCTCCGACTAGCAACCTGTTGGCACCGCGAGAAATATGAGACTTAAGGGATCAGTAGTTCTGGGAAGAGACCACCACAACCTGTGCCTCATCAGCTCTCCAGGTGATTTTTGAAGCAGCTAACGTTTGAGACCAATGGAACTAGAACGTTCCAAAATGCTACAGCGATGTGTGCCGATGGACTGATAGACCTGGCACAGGCGCGAGCCCACGATAGCTGCCAGCTCAGAAAGGCTTCTCTACAGGGGCTGCGAAACTTCTACAAACCTTCAGGCTTATCCGCGTTAGATCACTTCCTGGCAGGCAGCAACAGCAGACGCTGCCTAAAAATGAGTCATTTTCCAAAGTATGGAGGAGTTTTATGAAGACAGAATTTGTGACTCAGATCTCTATTGTTTAAGTGGACAACTAGTTCTAGCCGTTACAAATTAGATTTTTGCCTGCCTTTCACCAAACATAGAATCCGTAGCTGAAAATACAGGGGGAGGAAAATAGGAAACAGTGATGTGAGTTGTGTTTTATGGGGAGTTGGCTTGATTAATGGAAGTGGTATACATGGTCGGTCCCTAAGGTCCTAGGCAAGAAATATGTGACTTTTTTAGTGACCCTGCCGCAGTGAAAAAAAAAAAAATGAGGAGGCAGAGAGAAGCCCTCACATCAGTTCTTTACAAACATTTTTGCTAGGAAATGAAAAGTTCTCAAGTTTCCAGACAACTGAGGCCAATGACAGACCCGTCATGTTCATGGGCTGTACGACTCCACACAGTTAAGGCTGAGCTGTCGAATTTCCAAGGCCCTGCTTATGCCAGTTACAGAAGAGAAGGCTGCAGCAGGTCATCAGACCCAGCTTCCATTTCTCCCTCAAGCCCTCTCCAGATCCCTTCAAACTGACCTGTGGCTTTATCATGGTGGCAGTTAAAATCCCAGTGGAATTCTCTAGAGGGCACAGGTGATGCCACAGAAAGGCAAACCAATTGAAAAAAAAATATTTTATATTTTTTTTAACTTAAAGAGCACACCAGGCTAATTTTGTGACATAAATCAATGGAAAAGGACAGAGTCCAGATGTAGTCAGCTGAGTTTAACAGAGGTAGTAAGACAACTCCGGGAAGAAAGGCCAGCCCTTCCAATAATGATGCTGGCACGGACAAAAGTCCACGTGCCAAACAAGCAAACCTCAACTGGTACCTTAAAGCATAACTAAAAGTTAACCTGCAGCTGTGACAGCGTACACCTGTAGCCCCAGCACTTGGGAAACTGAGGCAGGAAAATTGGGAGTTCAAGTCTAGCCAGGGCTATATAACAAAACTCTGTCTCCAAAAATACAAACAAAAGAAAACAACTCAAACTGGTTTAAGTGTAAAACACAAGACTACAAAAGCTTTTTGCTTGGTTGTTTGGTTTTTTTTTTTTTTTTTTGATTGAGTTCATTTACTGAGTTTTTATTTATTTTTATGAAATGAAGTAGACCTTCTTGCAAGAATATCTGTTTAAAATATGTTAGTATTTGGTTCATCAACTCTCACACCTAAGACAGATTTGCATAACTGTTTAACATGCTGGCTATATATTTGAAAATTGAGTAATATTTTTAAAATAACGAAGTAATTTAAAATACAGAGATGAAGGCTTTCAAATAAGGGAAGCTAAAAGAAGAATTGGTGATTCTATACTTTGAACATTATTTTGTAATCAAGTAATAAGATATTTAAATATTATATTCATGAATCACCAGCTAGATATTGTTTACCTAAATAGTTTCTAAATTTTTGTCATGGAACTGTTTAGGAAAATGCTACATTTTTCTAAGCTGGAAGGGGAGGCCTGGTGGCATCCAGAGGAAGGATAGCAGGCTACCAAGAAGAGACTTGGTACCCTATGAGCATGTACAGGAGGAGGAGGTCCCCCTCAGTCACAGTCATAGGGGAGGGGAGAAAGGGGAAAATGGGAGGGAGGGAGGAATGGGAGGATACAAGGGAGGGAATAACAATTGAGATGTAATATGAATAAATTAATAAAATATTTTTTAAAAAACACAAAAGCTTTTAGATGAAAATGATGATAAAATCTTCATGACCTTAGATCAGGCAAATAAGTTTTAGTATGACACCAAGAGCCAAAGTATAACAGGAAAAATGCTGACTAATTGGACTTCACCAAAAACTCCAGACATTTACTCCAAACAAAGGACCCAGACCCAAAGATCTAGAGAACCACAACACTTAACAACATAGGGGGCAGGAGAGATGGTTCTGTGGTTAAGGCCACTGACTGCTCTTCCAGAGGGCCCAGGCTCAAATATGGCAGCTCACAACTGTCTGTAACTCCAAGACCTAACACTCTCACATAGACATACATGCAGGCAAAACATCAATGCACATAAAATAAATGTAAATAAATTTTAAAATAAGTAAATAAATAAATAATGAATAAATTTAAAAGACAAACCGAAAAGAAAAACCAACAAAACAAAATAAACAAACAAAAAACAACAACATAGAAGCTAGGCTTTAAAAAAAAAAGGAGCAAAATATTTCAGGAGACCCGTGCTCAGTGTGAGCATGAGAAGATCTGCCATGAAGAAAACACACCAACAAGCCCTCATAGCTGTGACCACGCATCTGCCAGAACCACCCAGACAGACACAAACACAACACCTGTGGACATCAAGCTCCAAGAAGGGGAAAACAACCAGGAGGTAGCCATCGCAGAACAAGGTTTGACAAGTTCCTACTAACGTTAATCATACCCTTTCCCCATGACCTAGCAGTCATGCCTACTTAATTACTTTACAGAAATAAAAAGCAATATCCACTTTTTTTTTTTTAAAGCTGCACATAAATGCACGGATCAGCTCAATTTCTAACCACCAACAACTAAAAATACCCACTCCATGGCTTTCCCAGCACATTGCATTAGCCCCCTCCAGCAGATTATACAGTAGTATAAAAGGAGACAAATTACCACGACACACAATGTGGATATGTTTCCAGTGCAGTATGATAAGTCATGAAGCTAGTCTTGAAAGTTTACATGATTAATAAGGCCATTCGTTGATATCCTGAGAAAGAAGAAGCTACAGGTCGGTAGCTACCATGTGTTAGGGAGGCAAAGCACTGTGATGAGGAATGAGGTAACAGCTCTGAGTACCCATAAGTGTAACGATTACAACTTGTAGGGTACGGCACCAAACATGAGTTAATGAATACAAGCTTAAAAATAATAAAAAGAGATCTGAAATCCATGGCGGCACTGGCTTCCTGGGACAGCAGACTCATTTCTTGCTTTCTCTGTAGTAGGAATGCATTTTACATTCCTACGATAATTTTCTGATTCATACAGATTTAAATACGTGTAAAATACAAAACTAAAATTCCATCACAGTAAGTCTGGACTACAGAGTCATTTTTTACTCAATTTATAAAGTTTTCTTAATGAACTTTTAATATTTTCCCTAAATATTCTACATGAAAATTTGCAACGACTTTTCTCTGTGATTCTACGTGTTCTACCAGTGGTTTCAGAGAGAGAGAGCGAGAGTGAGAGCTTACACCTCTACAAGGACATGAGCAAACGACCCTTGTCCAGTTGCCACCGAACATCACCAGTAAAGTCACCACACACTGATGTACGCTAAAGATAATGTGTCCTGAGAAGTCTGGTTTCTTTAAAAACCCAGTTATGTTATGTGACTATGTTTTTGTTTGAATGCCAGGTGTGGGATGGATATGGAGCTGCTTCAGGCTGCCCACAGCAGCTGACTGTAATGTGCCTTGTGCTCTGGCAGGGACATGGTTTGTGCCAGCTACAGACAGTTTAATTCTGGGAACTGCTGAGGAGGTATAAGTGGGAGAGCCCGGAGAGGGTCTGAGACAGCTGCTGCTCCCCCTGCTGCTGGCAGTCCCTGCTGTTGTTGGTTCCTACTGCTGCGTTTGCTATTGCTGGACTGCTAGTATGCTGTTGCTGGATTGCTGGGTTGCCAGATTGCTGGATTGCTGGGTATTCTGACAAAGAAGATTGGACTTGCCCCTAGGAACCCAATGACCCTAATCAGCAGGAAGTAGTAAAGAAGTCTACGCTCCCTCTCCTGTCTAACCTTCTTTCTTACCTACCTACTATTGGGGGGTCAGAGGGATTGGGGTGGAGAAGGGTGGTAGATATAAGAACTCAAATAATTTAAAATAGCTAAATAAACAAAACTCACCTACAATGATGTCTAAACTTGCCCTACTTCTATGTCTGTTGTCTTTTGAGAATAGTTACATTAGGATTTTAGTGAGTCATACTATAAACCTGGAGCACTTAATAAGTTAAAAAAAATTAATTAACAAATGATAATTGTATATTTATGTGATATACAAGGTAATCTTTGAAATATACATTCCAGGGAGACTCAATAAGCAGAATAAGTTTTCCTATCAACTCAGAAACTGATCCTTTCTTTATAAGATCAGTTTTTATAATATCTTTTAACTAGTGTACTAACTGAATAACATTCATTCCGTCACATCACCCTCTTTTCTTCTCCCCTTGGTCCCCATTTTCAAACAGGGCCCGGAAGACAACACCTTTACTTGAGCTCTAGCGTATCTTAGTTTCTAGCTGGGGAAATTGCAATCCACACAATTCAACTGTGTGCACCTAACTTCTGGTTCCTGCTGCCCATGGATGCTCGCCTCAGATGCCAACGCCTCCAGCAAACAGACGGAATGAGAAACCTCCGCTACCCCCCTTGTCTATAAGATTCAGTAATTCCCGAAACCTAGCAGATTAGGACGTAAAACCAAGCCAATGATTACTCACAGCAATGCATATATTACTTCTATTTAGCATCTTCTGTCTAGTCATGAATAGGAGAGGTGACTAAAGTTAGGAAGGAGCAAAACTCACGGTGACTGAGAGACAGTTCAGTAGGAGTCTGAGTTCACACTCACTTCCCGGAAGTCACACCACATGAATGTATGTGCACTTAGTGACAAACAGACAAAGCCAGAAATACCCTTGGGGCATCAGCCTTGCCTCAGAGGAAGCACCTTTTATCTTCTGTGGTGAATTAGGCAAGTCGCCAGTCGGTGCTAACCACTGTTACTTGACTCTGGCTTTGGAGTCTTTCTATTATTTTTTTAAACATTTTTTTTATCAACTGTTTCTTAATATGTGGTTGCCTTGGAGCGCAGATCAACAGAGAAGGAGCCACAGAATCCCTCCCCTTTCTTCTCCTCCCCTCCCTTCCCTTCCCCTCCTTTCTTCTCCTCCTCTCCTCTTCTCTCCTCTCCCCTCCCCACATCCCTCTCCAAACAGGAACATCTTTGTTAATTTTTTAAAATATTATGTTCTCCTACTCAGGGAACAGCATTTTAAGATGGCAGCACTCCTTCAGAAAGCAACCAGACCCCAAGCATCGCCACACAGCATGTTTCCTTCTCTGTAAAGCACTGGTATGTGGGGAGGGGATTTGTAAACATTCAAATAGTTCACTGCATGTCCACCCCCTTCTCTGGGCCTTTCTTAAAGCATGAAAATTGCTTTGCTCAACCTTTCGCCTCTCACACACATACCCCCCAACACACGTCCACCCCCTTTTCCTCGAAGCTCATCATAAACCTTAGTTGAATATGTCTCTATTAGCTTGGGAATTAAATAACTTCTCACTGAGATATGACCCAACATGGAACTGAAATAATCCTATCTGCTAAGTTGTTAGAAGATAAATCCTATGGGTTACAGTGCCACAGATCTGGGGTTTTCATCGGACACCCTCAAAACAATGGAACATGTTAAAATGGCTGAATTTCAACTATGCTGCCTTAGGATTCAGATGCATTTCACAGTCGACTCAAACCTCAAGCCTATTTTCCACACATCGCCACGACACTCCAAGCACCTTTCACAAAGATTAGCGCTGTTCCTCCATGAAGACGTTAAAGGCTTTAACCCTCTTCTATTCAGGTCTTCCTGCAGTATCTACTCTGGCCTTTATTGTTAAAGAAACAACAAAACAAAACAAAACAAAACAAAAACCACTTTCTTCTTCTCAAAGAACAGCGCATGTAGCATTTGGAGCTCTGCCATCAACATCTGGACATCCCTCAAGCCGAAACCCAGCTTGGTGAAATGTGCTTTGCTTAGGCAATTTTTGAAGCGTCCTCGGAACAAATTTGTCCCTATGGATGCATGTTTCATGAAGACAGGGGTGAGAAGGAGATGAAGCTGTACTCTTTCAAGTTGACTAATTTTTCCTTAAGTGAAACTGTTACGTCAGAGGCGAGAGCTGTGGTACTAAGCATTTCCTGCCCTCACAATCTTACTTGGTTGAAAGCCTTTTAGTGGAGTTTAGCCACAGGCCGCTTAACAACAAACCTCAGAAGAAACACTGTTTGACAAATCTTGTCACAAGACTCCTCAACCGTCCTGTATAGTCTGTGATCACAGCAACACCATCATTCAAATATCCAATCTAAAAGAATAGCCAGGAAAAGGCATAGGGTCAATTATCGACTAAGAATTTATTCTGGGAGAACACGTGAAGAGACATTTGAGAGACCCAAAAAGTACTGGTTAAAAATGAGTAACAAACCAAAAACGAAAAACAAAAATGAATACCGATGGGAACTGTTAAGTCAAGACACGGGACAGCCAAAGGAAGGGTTAAAGATCCCAGTAAGTGTGTCAATGATCAAGCAGCAGTCCCTCCCATTGGCCCATGTCCGAAGCAGCTCAGTTATGGAGCAGGGTCTCACATGGTCCAGCACACAGTAGGCTCCTCTTCCTTTTCTCCAATGGCGGAGCTCTGGCAGAAGAGACAGAAACAGATACTCGCTACATCACGAGCACTCCCTAAGCGCTTACTGTGTTCCAAGCACTACGAGAGACTCCAAAGCAAAGATGGAGGGAAAACTTGGTCTTAACCACCGATGACTTACAGACTAGCTGTGTGGGAGAAGGAGGCGAAGATAATCCAGTTATCAATGAGGGGTCATTAGAACCAGCGTCAGGAAAGTTACTGCAATCCTCTGCGGACAAAGCGATTTCTGATGTCAGCAAACAAGTGCTTCTCTTCGTGGTGTGGTGTATAAGCTGGTGGATAAAGTGAGATATGAGAAGGGCACACACCCAAGTATTTGGACTGGAGATTGATCCAACTGGGGCTAAGCAGTATAGAAAGCATCGGGTGGCAGGCCTGCAGGACAGGCTGGGAGTGAGCAGACCACATGCAAGCAGCCTGCGTCCTGACAGCTAGAAAAAGAGAAAATAGATAATGATGGGATCACCCACAGAGCTAAGGAGAAAAAAAAAACAGCGGTAGGAGAAAGCTGAAAGAATTTTATTTTATTATTATTTTATTTATTTATTTTTTGAGACGGGGTTTCAAAAACCCTGTTCCTTTCTGTCCTGGAAATCACTCTGTAGACCAGGCTGGCCTCAAAATCATAGAAATCCACCTGCCTCTGTCTCCCAAGTGCTGGGATTAAAGGCGTGCACCATTGTGCCCAGCTTCTTGGAAGCTTAAAAACAAAACAAAACAAAAAAACTAGTATTTTAAAATTTGAAGTCAAACTTCAAAACTGGAGGATATCTTAATATTAGAAGGAGATTAGCAGGTTTTGGTTTTTTGTTTTGTTTTGTTTTTGTTTTCGGGTATATAGGAAGATTAGGGGAGAAGCACAGAATTTTTGTGTACTATCTTCTGCCTCTGGCTCTCAGTTTCCTCCACTAGTCACATCTGGCATTAACGTTGTCCATTCGTTACAGGGATGAGCCAATACCAACACATTATTACCAACCAAAGTCCCTCTCTTCCATACCTTCTACAGAGTTTGAAGAATGTTTTATGTAGTGGAATATTAACTCAGAACGTGGCTGTTCTGGCAAGAGATCACATCCAAAGACCTTCTAGGTCTGTGTGATCCATCTGAAATACACACATGCCTTTAATCCAGGAGACAAGAGGCGAGCAGCTCTGAGTTCAAGGCCAGCCTGGAATAGAGCAAGTATTAGGTAAAGAAAAGCTTAGGTCCAGGGGTGGTGGTAGATGCCTTTAATCCTAAATGTTAGTTTGTAAAAGGGAGCACCCATGTTTGAAAGTGATGTCTAATTGAGTGGCAGAAAAGGTGACAAATCAGAGAATATTTGACAGAATAGGATATGCCCAACTCTCACAAGAAGAGAGAGGAAAGGTTTTAAGAGGCAGTTTTACAGAGACAGGAGGCAGTTTTACCAGGACAGGAATAGACAGGTTGCAAAGAGAGAACTCGGTGAAGATGGAATGAGCCAGAAAATGAGAAGAAGTCAGAAGATTAGAGCAGATTGCTGAGTTAGTTTGAGGCTAAGCAGAGCAGAGCAATTCTGGGCCGAGAGAAGCCGGATTAAATAAGTCAGCTGAGA
Source organism: Acomys minous (assembly GCF_964271855.1). Classification (NCBI taxonomy): domain Eukaryota; kingdom Metazoa; phylum Chordata; class Mammalia; order Rodentia; family Muridae; genus Acomys; species Acomys minous. The sequence goes on along the minus strand of NC_140492.1, from coordinate 100,555,664 downwards.
GAAGAGTTTGAGCCAGAATAGCTGAGTTGAACCAGCCAGCCCAGAGCTCAGAAAGAAGTAAGGGTGAGCTTATTAAGCAGTAAGTCTCAGAGGCTGAAAACATTCTAGGCCTAGGTTAGATTGTCAGGAAGCTAGAAGCTTCTAGCACTGGGTTTGGGTTAGCAGAAGGAGGCAGTAAGCCTCCCAGACAACAATTGAGCAAGGAGAATAAAAGTTACTTTTACATGTATCTGCCATGGCAGTGCCATATGGAATAGTTTCAGTACCCCCGCAATCCTGGCGTCCCTCTCTCCCCAGCCCCACCCCTGTGATCTTAGACATCACTTGTCTGTCTAGTCTGTCTCTACTTTTATTTTTCCCTACGGCGGCTGGAATGGTACTATAGTGAGCTCATAGAGGCTTAGCTTTTTTACATGGCCAGCTGGCCTAGCAGCTTCAACCAACTCTCTCACTGTATCAGATGGGAGCATTTGTGACTCACCTGAAAGATAAGAAGTTAAGGACTTGGTGCCAAAAACAACCTTATAAGAAATTCTGGGGGGCTAGAGAGATGGCTCAGAGGTTAAGAGAACTGACTGCTCATCCAGAGGTCCTGAGTTCAATTCCCAGCAACAACATGGTGGCTCACAACCATCTATGATGTGAACTGATGCCGTCTTCTGGCCTGCAGGTGTACATGCAGGCAGAGCATTGTATAAATAATAAATAAATAAATCTTAAAAAAGAAAGAAAGAAAGAAAGAAAGAAAGAAGGAAAGAAAGAAAGGAAGGAAGGAAGGAAGAAAGAAAGAAATTCTGGGAAATTAAGGCCAAACACAAACCAGTATAAGTGTTTGATGATGCTGGGTCTTAGCAGTTTCCCAGGGCATCGTCCTTGTTGGGAGTGATGCTGTGGTGGCAGACAGGTCTGGCTCAAGCCCAGAGATTTCCCTTCTAGCTCTGACCCTGGGCGAGCAGATCTTGGCAGCTCAGTGGTTCCTAATGTATTTTGGGAACTGGATTCTATTCCTCAAAGGAGCGCTGCAGGGTCTAACGGAGACAAGATGCGTGAAATGTCTTACATGACGCCTGGCACGGTGCAGCACTCCAAAGATGGTAGCTATTAATGGCTCATGATCCCAGCAGACTTTCTGTCAATGACGAAGCATTAAATTTAGCCAAGTCAAATGTAATATTTAATCACTGCTCAAAGGCAAAATACTACAATTTGCAAGGATGTATTTCCTAATTGTCGTAATTTATGAAATCTTTGAGTCCAAAATTCAGTGGCCATGCATATCTTTGGCTGGGACTAGGAATTATTTAAAAGCATTCCAGTATGCCTGGACTTGTAACTAGGCTTTCCCGTCTGATTCAATAGATGACATCACACATCCAAGCTGGGTTTCCTTAGAGTTTGACACTCACAAGAACAGGCTATCTCCTAATGGTCACCAGCAAAGAGCACCACGAAAAGCTTTCGATTTCACAGAACTGAAAGTTTAGTGTGCCTGAGTCCAGCACAGAGAAAGATCTTGAAGGTCTGAAGGTTCCTCGGAGTTCCTCTGTTCTTCCCATGAGAGGAAAGCATCCCTCAGCATGCAAAGCTCCACAATTCACTCACTTTACAACTCTGTTTGCATGATCCAGAGGCACGCTTGGCCCAGAATCCATGATGCTCTTCCTTTAATAAGTATTTCTAGCTTTCTTTGGTGGAGATCTGCTGAAAGTTCTGTCTTCAAATAGGTTCCAGCTCAAACAGCCAATGAAGAGAAGAATGAAAAAGGATCTGTTCTCTTGGGAACACGGTAGAGAGCGTCACACTCCATGCCAGCGCATCAGGATGGCTTCCCCTTCTCCATCCTTCTGTAAGTCCGTGGTGAGGGTACCCTGCCCTTGTGCACCGTGCCCTTCCTTTACTTCCTGCCCACACAGTGTGCACATCTGGGTGCATTCTGATGTCCTTTTACACACACAGCCTGAACTCTTTCTTTCTACTTCCCAATCTCTTCTTTTATCTCCTGATGGTAATCTTGCCCAACTCTATCTCTAAAACCTTTCCCTTAAAAAAAAAAAAGTGCCTACACTCTCCCCAAGTCCGTCTACGGCAGACCCCACCGTACTGGCAAGTGGTAAGTACTGGGACTGAGTCCACATCTGGCCTTCCTCAACAACGATCTCTAAACTCTCTTGAGCACATACCCCCAACTAGTAAAGATATTCTAAACATATGTGAGTTTATTTACAAATCTTAGAAGAGAGGCTAGTAACAAAGCCGCGGTCCTGGTCTTGAGCGTGGCAGCTTACTGCTGTCGGCTGTTTCAGCAAGCTGTTCCACACACGTGTGTATGTAAAATGAGGACAATATCAGTATTTTACTTCATAGTTTTCTTGTGATGGTTGACATCTGTCAGACACTCAGAAGGTTCTGACACATGGAAAGGACTATGTTACGGATTGCTTCTGCTACTTTATTCTCATGTCTACATTTGTAAAAGTTGCCTTTCTTTGTTTTGTTTTCCAAGACAGGGTTTTTCTGTGTAGCCGTGACTGTCCTGGATTCACTTTGTAGACCAGGCTGGCTTCGATCTCACAGCGATCCACCTGTCTCTGCGTCCTGAGTGCTGGGATTAAAGGCGTGCACCACCACGCCCAGCCAAATTCCCTTTCCTTTTGGTACAGTTTAGTAGCAAAGTTGAGTAGAAGGTACAGATTTTTCCCGTCCTCCTCCCCACAGTGTATAACTTCCTCCACCATCAGCAACCCCCATCTTTCTACAGCCGATGAAGCTACATTGGTCATTACAGTCCACTGTCCCTACTTTACACCAGGAACTCACTCCGGGAGTTCCAAATTCTGTGGGTTTGCACAACTAACTGTACGTTGTCAAGTTTCTTCCCTTACATACTACCAAGAGGCATTTCAGAATCTTGCAAATCTTCAAGCTCCTCCTAATTCATGCCTCACAGCCCCAGCCCTGGGCAAACTATTGCTATATTTTATCCTTTCCACAGCACTATGTAGTTAGAATACTATGTTATCATTTCAAGCTGCCTTCTTTAGATGACAATACATTTGTTTCATTGCCACCTCTTTGCAAGGCTTAATGGTGCCTTTCTTTTTAGTGCTGTGGATAGCCTGGCACTGTGTTTGTCCGTTCATTTATTTAGAAACACATTCTGGTTGACTTTGGGCAACAATACAGTTGCTTTAAGCATCTGTGTGCAAGTTTGGGGTGGACATAAAAACCAAGGAGCATGATTGCTGGATTATAGTGTAAAACCACATCACTTGACGGTATCCTTGTCCCAGACTTTGGCTTTCCAACAGATGCTCAGCGATGCCTCACTGGGGTCCTACTTTACATTTCTCTAGTGCTAAAGGTGCAGAAAAGCTCTTCATGCACTCACTCGTCTTTTGACATTTCTTCCGCTTACTGTTTGCCTGCTTACATCTTTAGCCTGTTTTTTTAAGGTGGCTGCTGTATAGTCAATGTCAAAGAGACTTTGTACAATTTTATAGAGTTGTCCTCTACCAGATACCTTTGCAAATGTTCTGTCCTAGTGTGTGACTCGTCTTACCACAGTCTTGGGTCAGGGACGGTGTTCTGTGAAAAGTCATGGCCAGACAAGATTTTCTTCTATGTCACCTTCTAGGAGTTTCTGGATTTGCATATTGTAATTAGCCTTCATCCATGTTGTGCTTTTGTGTGTGTGTGTGTGTGTGTGTGTGTGTGTGTGTGTGTGTGTGTGTGTAGAGGGGGAGAGAGAGAGAGAGAGAGAGAGAGAGAGAGAGAGAGAGAGAGAGAACCTCTGCCCAGTATTCATGTTTCTACACTGCAGATACCTCATTGTTCCAGAACTTTTGTTAACAACATTCTTTTCTTCTGCTGTTTTCTTCATTCCTTTGTCAAAGAGCAGTTAGTTCACTGTATCTGGGTGGCTCTATCTGGGCTATTCTGCCACATGGAAATGCTTGTCTCATCCCCCCATCACTACAGTGTCATATATAAACTTCACAGTAAGTCTTAAAGTCAAATAGTACCAGCCCTCAAGGTCTGCTCTTCATTTCCAGGTCTGTGCCTCTGTGTTTAAACCTTTAAGAAGAATGCCAAGGTCTACAAAGCATCTAATAGGCCTCCTATGTGAGCTATGTAGCTCAGGTTGGGAATAGCTCACATCTCTAAAAAAAAATATCTGTCACTTTATCTATCTATCTATCTATCTATCTATCTATCTATCTATCTATCCTGTGTGAGTGTTTGCTCACATGTATATATGTACACCACGTATGTCTTGGAACCTTCAGAGGTTAGAGGAGGGTATCAGATCCTGGAGTTACAGATGGCTGTGAGCTGCCATGTGGGCGCTGAGAATCAAAGCCAGGTCCTCTGCAAGTGCAGTAAGTGCTCTTCCCTGCTGAGCCATCTCTCCAGCCTCCACGAACTGACATCTTCTTAGCAACACTAAACCATTTTATTTGTGAACATGGAATCCTGGCCATTGATTTAGTCCCTCTTTGATTTCTTTTGTCACAGTCTTATATCTTACATGGATTTCTGTCAGGTTTATATTATGCATTTCATCTTGGAGGTGCTAAGGTAAATGGCATTGTGTTTATAATTCCAATTCTGTTTATTCTTTGCTGGCATGCAAAAAAGCAATTGACTTAAACATTAATGTTATGCCACAACCTTGCTATAATTGCTCCTTAGCTATAAAACATTTTCATCCCTCTGTATAAAAGAAAAAGGGGGAAATATGAAATTATGAATAAAAGAATAAATGTCCTAATATTTTTCTTTCTATTTTCTGCTCTGGAGACCACTGGTTTTTTTTTTTTTAATCTGTTTTAGAGTCCATTTGTCTTAACTATTAGGCCAAGTTCAAGCTGGATGGACTGATTTGTGTTCAGTGGTGAATATTTTCCTATTAAGTTCAACTAAAAGATAAAGCCACTGCTCTGTGAGGAAAGGCAGTGATACTGACTGCCTACTTAGTACAAAACTTCAATGCTAGTAAACTGGATGTGCTCTGGATAGGCCACGGGTAGGGTAAGAAGGTCAGAGAGGAAAGCACACCAAGTCTTCTGCCTTCCCACAGGTTCCTTGAACCATTTCTGTGGAGTTTTGAACCTAACAACAGGCTAGGCACCAGAGCTATGCGGAGGCTAGAAAACCTGCAGCGCGTTGCTGTCTCCTAGATGCTTCCTGACTTTGCGCTAGTTCATCCGCCCACTCCTGCCTGACTGGTGGTCATGTACACAGATCCTGAGGCCCCTGAATATGCCTCTTCTTCAATGATAACTCTCACACAGCGTGCCCAATTTATGTTTAACTAAAGCATCAAGATCTATTAACTAACAATGCCCTGTGTGGACCTGGGTGTTGCTGAGTAGAGCCCCAGTGGGAGGGGACTACTGATGAGAGATAGGTGTGTACCCCACACGCAGCCTGGAAACATGATAGGTGCTTAAAAAAATATCTCAAATGAACAAATGGGTTCTATAGCAACTGTTAACTAAAATGGTAGGTGGAAAAGTAGCTGAGGCGGTTGGAATAAAACTAAGCTGAAGGAGTTCATGAATATACCTGTGTGTGGCTCCATCCAGTGTCCAGCCCACCTCAAGGTCTGGGAATGTCCATGTTAATTTTGGGGTGTGGTAGCAAAGTTGTCGATCATGCTCTATAGCTCATGCTGTCTATCTACAAGAATTTTTTTAAAAAAGACTAGCCAAGGAAACTGGCATTTATAAATCCCAAGTTCCTATCCTCCTGGAGCCAAGGATTATGCTCAGGATCTTGCAGGTGTTGTTCGAACACTCGTTCGCAGTCCACAGGTTTACCATCTCCTTAACTGCACGGGCACCTTATCCCTTTGTCTTTTTTGCCATCACTGCTTTTTGTCACGTTAACTCCAACAGCAACTATTTCTTTCTCCCTCAGGGAAGCCCGACAGCACAAGTAGCCTGGCCACGGGCATAAATCCCCGCCACGGGTGGGTAGCTGCTATGCATCCCTCAGTCCTGACACAGCGCTCAGAGTGCTGAAGGCTGTCTTGGGACTGAATGAGACGGCGCATGTAAACCACTTGATGGCACGCCACGCATTTATTCTCTCACCTGTGTATTTACTCAGCGGCTAAAGTCCCCCATCACGCGCTGACCCGGCATGACCCCAGAGTGGAGAATGAATCAGGACAGGGCTGTTATGCCTAAGGAACTTTAGCCTACTGAGGGCTCCACACAGGCCCTATGCACAGAGAGTGACTTCCTCTGAGCATCGAGGGAAGGCTTCTCTAAGAGCAGGGGGATGCTGGGCGATGGCCTGGTGGAAGGCACGTCAGCATGGAGGGCTGGTACCAGATCTCAGGATGAGAGGGTTCTCTCAAGGAGATGGCTGGAGACAGTCGAGACGAAGCAGGTGAATGAGGCAAGGACCCGATGGTATTTTGTGGTCTTATGGGTCGTAATTGGTCATATGTGGAGACTGCTGCTTAGAAAAGACAAAGGACAAACTATAGTGCCGACTCTCGGGTCCTGAGGCTCAGTAGATGGATAAAGGTGGCTACACAGAAAAGGGCAGGAGGGATAGCTCAGTCGGTACAGCGCTTGCTCTGCAAGCGTGAGAACCCGAGTCTGCTCCCTAGTACCCACGTTAAGAAGCCAGGCATTGTGGTATGTGCTCATAATCCAACCCTGGGAAGGCTGAGACAGGAAAATCCCTGAGGCTCGCTGGCTACTCGGCAAGCGCCAGACCATATACCCTGTATTTTTGATGATAGTGGTGGTGGTGGTGATGATGATGATGGTGGTGGTGGTGGTGGTGGTGATGATGATGATGATGATGATGGTGGTGGTGGTGGTGATGATGATGGTGGTGGTGGTGGTGGTGGTGATGATGATGATGGTGATGGTGGTGGTGGTGATGATGATGGTGGTGGTGGTGGTGATGATGATGATGATGGTGGTGGTGGTGGTGGTGATGATGATGATGGTGGTGGTGGTGATGATGATGATGATGGTGGTGGTGGTGGTGGTGATGATGATGATGATGGTGGTGGTGGTGGTGGTGGTGATGATGATGATGATGGTGATGGTGATGGTGGTGATGATGATGATGATGGTGGTGGTGGTGGTGGTGATGATGATGATGATACGCTGGACAGTACCTGAGGACTGATAGCTAAGGTTTTCCTTGGACCCCACCTGCAAGAACACACACACATGCACACACAACTCAAACCCCCATGGGAAAATAAAAAAGGTACACAGAAGAGACCAAAGTTATGTTGTGACTGAGGGAAGAAGGGTTAAGGTCTGAGGTAATGCCATGCAAGACAAGAAGGGTGAGTTCCTGACCACACAAATCAGGAGCTCAGAGAAGTGGCCTGGGCCAGTGTACACCTGGGAGGCATATGAAAGGTTCTCCCATGAGAAGAAAGCACAGGCCAGGGGAGGCACAGGCCCGTGCCTTGGAGAGCTGTGCTCCACCTAGACACACAGCAAGCAGGGCAGAGCGGCAGTAGACTAGAAAGACAGATTGGAAAGGATGGGGGGGCGGGGGGCATGAAGCAAAGAATCAAGCAATGCAGGCTGGAACACTGGCTCACCAGCCCCACTTTAAAGGCACTGTCATACTGTTGCCGGAGGCTGCCTGCAATGCACACCCCAGCAGGGACCGTCAGTTCCCCTAGCATTGCCTGGGCTTCTCTTTGACACAGTGCTGAGGCACGGGCTTCTGTCAGACCCGACTCTAAAAGTCAAGGCCGCTGATGAAGTCAGTTTGAGCTTTGATCGTTTGGAAAGCCAGCTGCTTTAGTAGAACATGTGACAAGAACCAAACATCCCGGGCAAGTCTGGAAGGACAGCAGATTCTAAGAGACCGTTTTCCAAGAGCACCCAGAAATAGGGAATGCCTACACCCCCAAAAGACTGTCAGTCCAGCCTAAACACAAAGCAAAACAAAAACATAAATCTTCATTTCCTATTAAGATCCTACACTAATCCAACAGAGCACAGACTCCAATTGTATACCACCATAAAAATAGTTTAAAAAACGAAAAGCAAAAATGAGTAAAAAGCCCATCTGGACTCACTTTGGGTTTATCACTTTATGGAGTAGCCTCCCATTAGAAAAATATCCCAAGAATTACTAAGTTAAAAAAAAAAAAAAAGATTAGGGAGGCTGGAGAGATGGCTCAGCAGTTAAGAGCACTGGCTGCTGCTCTTCCAGAGGACCCGGGGTTCAATTCCCAACACCCACGTGGCAGCTCACAACTGTCTGTAACTCAGGTTCTGGCGGATCCGACTCTCTCACACAGACGTGCAGGCAAAACGCCAATGTACATAAGAATGTTTTAAGATTAACTTAATCTTATGTGCTGAGTGTTTTGCCTTTCTGTATGTATGTACAGCAGGTACATCCAACTCAGGGCACACTGAACATGTAGATCTTTCTCACGTGACTCCAGAGCTGCAGCACTTTCATGCTGGATGTTTTTTAACCCCTTTTCCTTTTGAGAAATAGGTTCAATTTTTGTTTGACAGTCTTCCTTTCCCTATTGTATCACAATTGGTTTAATTTATTGACATTATTTTAGGTTCTTTTCTTTTTTTTTAATTTTTTTTTCAAGACAGGGTCTCTCTGTGCAGCCTTGGCTGTCCTGGACTCAATTTGTAGACCAGGCTGGCCTCGAACTCACAGTGATTCGCCTTCCTCTGCCTCCCTAGTGCTGGGATTAAAGGCATGCAGCTTTTAGGTTGTTTTCTTATGTTGATAAGGTAATGGATTCCAGGCCAAGGGCTTGCCTTATCCTACTGATAATTGCTCCTGGAGACCTGGTCTTTGGCCAGCATCTTTAAACGTTCAGGCACATTCAGAACTACAAGGTAGCCTGATTTATAGACACGGAGACTAAGTCTCAGAATGTTTCAATAAAGTACCAAAGGGGTGCATCAAAAGAGTCAAAATCAGGATCTAAATTAGTAAGGACCCTTCCAAGCCCCAGCCATTCCCGCTACCGACACACTCTTTCTGGGCAGTGTGTCAGAAGCATAAAGAACATTAAAACAACTGCTCCTTAAATGTAGTGTTTCTGCCTGCTTTTAGGCAAAGGTAGCATACGTTTTTGTTTGTTTGTTTTTAATATGTAGGTGCTAGAAAAATGCAAGTGAAGACAAACTTCTGTAAGACTCGCAGAAAAGAATTGTCTTTTTTTTTTTTTAAAGAAAATCTTAATTCATCTTTGTGTTGGTTTTAGTTTTAAGTTGCTTGGTTGGTTGATTGGAGGCTAGGTCTCCCTACACAGCCACCACACTAGGCTGGAAAGGTCTCTTGGTAATCAGAACGGTATTGCATGTGGAGGTTTGCTTGTATTTTGGAGGGTCTGCAGCTCTGTCAATCCCCCAGCTCCCACCGCCCCCGGGGCTGCTGCAAAGTCTGAGTCTTTATGTCTAGAGCAGCCCCCTGCTGTATCTTTCTATCCCTGGTGCATCTGTAATCGTGGTGTGTCTGGGGAACGGAGGATGCTCTCCCTTGCTTTGCCCATGGAAACATTTGCCCTGCTAGGTCTAGGAGAATAGAATGGTTGTCCTGGCTGCTGTGGCAACTACTTTGTCAGGCTCAACGCTGACTAGAAAGTTGTGCTGCCTCTGTGTGGAAAGAGAAAGAGACTGGGAGTGGCCCAGACATGGCTGCTCATTATATTCTACAGGTGTAGTCCCATGCTGGGTTCCACAGGTGCACAAGGAACAAGATGAGCAAAGCTGAGGCTGTTAGGATGGAAAAGCATCACTCCTGTGTACAACTGTTAGCTCTCGCTGTAGTGGTGCAGCTGTTATTTAAGTTAACAGCAGTGCTGGATTCCCCCGTGTGCTTACTAAGTGAGGCACCACCACCGTTACCTCTACCACAGTGTCTTTGTAGGGTATGGAAAGTCACTGCCAGGAGATCCGATACCCTTTTCTGCCCTCCTCCACTATATACCATTTATATAATTTTATAAGTATGACATGCTCAACACAGACACACACACACACCCCAAAAATTAACCTAGAAGCCAAAGAGAGACTGAGCAAGTATATGAAACCATACTTTAAGCAAATTACAATATTTGAAAGAGCCAGGGGGTGGAGGTGGGGGTGGGGGTGGGGGTGTTGTATTTTCACAACTCAGTAAGGCCTCAAGCAGGAAGGTTATGGATGCTCTTCCTACAGCATTCGTTTGTTTTTGCTGAAGGAGAACAAGAGGTGAGGGCAGGGGCAGCAAGAGCAGCAGCATAGGTTAAGAGGACCTCTGCCAGGCGTTCTGTAGGAAGGTTTCCTCTGTTTGACTCAAAGACAGACGGCAGAATGGGGAGCCGCCTGCTTGAGCTCCAGAAAAACACTTCCCTGCACACACCGAGGGAAGACGGCCAACTGAATACATCATAGCAGCTATAGTTGGCGGTGTTAATGCAGGATAGGATTTCTCCTGTGAGGGTCACAGTGGCTGAGCAGAACGTACAAGGCAAAAGAAGCGTCAGCTCCATAGCCAGGTGAGGCGACATCATGCCTTCTCTGATGTCGCAGTCAGGGCGTCTCATCACGTCCCCACACTCTGATTTTTCTTTCTCAAGGGATCACTAACACAATCTAAATAACTGATCAAAGCACAGGGTGCTGCAAGCCACCCAGTGGCCCTCCTGTCCTCTGTCCTACCTCACAACAGCTCTCCTGTCTGAGACACTAGCTAGGATCCTAGAAACCAAGCAGTGATCTGTGCAAACCCCAGAGATACCTTAGCACTCTCTTCTCCATGGACCATGAGTTAAAGGCTGAGAAATCCTTGATGCCGGTGAACTTGCAACACCGGTGAGCTCGCCCCACTGATGCCCCTGGACCAGGTGTTTGTTTGGCCCAACGTGAATTACAGCATTAGCTGTCAATCACTGAGTGTTTGCTGGGTTCAGGGAGCATGTCAAAACTCTCATTAACCTTCACCGCCGGCTTTTCACTTCAGCTCACTAACAAAATGTGCCTGAGATTGGAAATCAGAAGGCTGAGAGGCTCCCTGTAACTTCTCGGGCCTCAGTTTCCCCATCCATCAAGTGGGTGTAATACTATCTGTCACACGTTCCCAAACGTGGGTGCATTCAATAAAGAGGAGACAGGAAAACAAGCTGCAGTGTTAAGAGTTGTGCAAACATGTGACACAAAGAAAGTGGCGAAGGCAGGCGCTGGCCCACGACATGCTCAGGTGTAATCTGCATGGTTGAAAATGGTAAGATCTCCACAGGTTCTCTGGCCTCGCTGTTTGGTCTCAGGGAGGGAAGCTTTGCTATCACGTTACTGATAACTTAACAACGTCTTGCTAAGTTCCATCAACTAGGACAGACTGAGTCGGGGGGAGTTATGAAATCTTTCCAGAACCTAGCTCTCCAGGCTTCCGGCCATCAGAAGGGAAACAGGAAACAGTCCGCACACCTGTGTACGACAGGGAAAGGGGTCCTCCTGCTGGTTAGCCCTGTGAGGGGCGTGTCCGGTCACCGTTTCTTATCTTCTAGATTACCGCGATATTTCCCCTATCACTACTTTGTTTTGTCTTTCAGTCTGCTCTTCCCGTAGTGGTAGTGATCTCAGCTTGGCTTTCGAATCTTATCCCTGTTCACCAACATTTTCCTATGAACAACAGAATTGACTCAGCTAACTTTGAGCTAGGGTAGGGAGGAGCCGGCAGAGAACACCCAGCTTTAGACTGACTGGTCCAAACAACCCCAAAAGGCTTTCTTATTCAACATAGAGAACAAATGAAAAAGTTACAGCGCAGCAGTGACTCTGAGTCAATAAAAAAAACAAAAACAAAAACAAAAACAAAAAAATCGATGCTTATCTGTGCCATTACAAAGACTCCACAAGCAATGACAGAGTGACTCCAGCACGCTAGTAAGGACGGCTGAAATCATCTTGGAAGTGCTGTTTAATTACTCATTCTTTACTAAGTGGTTCTTGTGCCCCTGAAACACTCCCTAGATTGGAAGATCTCAGATAATAAAACTTTTCCAGGAAGAGAGCCATAGGCTCAATGTGTTCCAAATTGTAGAGGGCAGAAGGCAGGACTATCGGCCGTTCCCAGTTAATTCTGAGCAAGCTCGGTGTGGCTTCATTTTGCTTTCCAGCCAGTTCTATTAAAATAGAAGCCAATGCTTTCCTCAGCTCTTCTCTGCTGTTTTCTAAAATAGCACATTTGCCTGTTCTATGCCTGAAACATGTGAATGCCAATGCCATTTGCAGCAAGCTGATGCTTTTCCATGCCACCCCCCAGGCAGGCCACCCCTCCCCTGACCTGCGCTTGCCTCTAACCATCGTTATACAGTGACAGATTGCCACTTTGTTGACCAGAAACTACATTGATTAGCACTGCCTCTTGCTTGTCTTTCTTGCTTTTCCCTTCTCCTGGCTTTGAAAGGCAAGTTGCCATGAATCCTGTGACCTCGGGGAACTGAACGCCACCAACCACAACAAGGAGAGGACAAGAGTGCTGCTGTGCCAGCAAAGATCCCTAGTGAAAGTCAGCCTCAGTAACACTTTCAAGGTAGCCATTGAGAGGCTCAATGTAGAAGACTCCATAGAGCTGTGGCTGGGTTTCCGATCAACTGAAATGATGCGTCAAAGCAACAACAGCAATAAAGTGTAACCTGCTAAAGTTTATGAGGCAGAAGACAAATACACCCTTACAATGGCCCTCCACTTGACAATCACTGGACAAGCCACGCTTTTCCAGTTTAATTCTTTTGAAGGAAAGACTATGCCTCCTCTGCAAGTATGCCCTCATAAGACCCAACAGGCTGTGCATTGTGGCGCACACCTTTAATCCCAGCAGTAGGAAGGCAGAGGTAGGCAGATCTCTGTGAATTCAAGGCCAACCTGGTCTATATAGCCAGTCCCAAGCCAGGAGTAGCTACACAGTGGGGACTCTATCTCGATGGGAGAGAGAGAAAGACATAGAGAGATATAGATAACTAGAGATAGAAACAGAAAGATTGATAAGATGGATAGATAGATTGGTAGATAGAAAGACGATAGATATAGACAGACAGAAGATAGATAAATAATAGATAGATAGATAATAAACAGATAGATATAGATGATAGATAATAGATAGATGATTGATAGATGATAAATAGATAGATAGATGGATGACAGATGAGAACAGGACTGGCTAGCAGCATTTCATGAGTGGAGAATTTTCAGGTCTAAGAGTTTAAATAACCCATTAGAGGTCACCACCCCAGGCAGGAGTCTAGTCCAGGGCCTCCTGGCTGGGAAGTACTTCTCCTTGTACTGTTCTACACTGATTCCATTTAGCTCTCTGTTTCAATAATCTAATACGTAGTGTAAATTAACACTGGAGCCATTAGTTATCCAATCCTTTGTGAACCAGTAGGTAGACCCTTAAAGAAAAGACATTAAAGTATTATACTAATAAGTAGTTTATTATATAGCTAAGAATTCTATTTCTATATGCCAGGCTATGTAATGCTTAATAATTTTTTCCAAAAAAAAATGTAAGCAATTTTGTCTATTATAAAGACTCAAGGAATTCTGATAAAATACCAAGATTCTCAGTTGTTTTACTCTGCAATAAATATAATTAGCATTAGACAGCTTATAGTAACTTATACAACATACACTTTAGATAATATTTTGTGTGACTCTGTCAGTTACACAAAATCATTACCCTTCACAAACTTAATTTTCAACGATAAGACACATCTTCATGTTCATACAATCCCTTCCACCCCGCACTTCCTTCTAAACACGCAGCTTGCTTGTTTCTCACTTCTGTAAACAATGTGGCAGTAGGCATGCTTGGAGAAGAATGTGCTGAGCCACAGGGAAGCGCTTTCTGCCAATTCACCCTCCCTCGGGAGTATCTGTTACTTACACTCCCACCTGAAAAGCCCCGATGTCTGTTTCCCTTGGCTCTGACAGAAGCCTCCTGTTTCAATCCTTGTCAATCTGATAGGTGAAATGGGATGGATTTTATAATCTGCATTACTCCAGTTTGGTGAGTTTGTATGTGTTCCACCACCGTTACTGTTTTTCGGTGTGCGTGACCTGGTATTAAAGGAAGGCAATGTCTTCCAACCGCACATTCATTCCATGTTGGAAAGAGGTTCCTTAGGCACTGAGGCGACAGCTCTCTGCTTGATGTGCAGAAATTTCACCTCTAAGCAATCTTATTTCTCTCATAATTAATTGATGGTCAGAAAATTTTTTCCATGTCTTTTTTTAAAATTTATTTTATTAATTTATTCTTATAACATCTCAATGGTTATCCCATCCCTTGTATCCTCCCATTCCTCCCTCCCTCCCATTTTCTTCTTACTCCCTCCTCCTATGACTGTGATTGAGGGGAACTTCCTCCCCCTATATATGCTCATAGGGTATCAAGTCTCTTCTTGGTAGCCTGCTGTCCTTCTTCTGAGTGCCACCAGGCCTCCCCATCCAGGGGACATGGTCAAATATGAGGCACCAGAGTACGTGTGAAAGTCATACCCCACTCTCCACTCAACTGTGGAGAATGTCACAACACTTACTGGCAACTTTGAGTGTGCTAATACCATCTCTGACATAACCCAAAAGGTGGGGTCCAGCTTTCCTTTGCTGATGTTAAGGCTTTAGGAAAGCCTTGACGTAAGTCACTAGAAATCTTTTTGCCAGGCACAGCGGTGCAAGTCTTTAAGCCAAGAACTTGAGAGACAGAGGGAGATCTCTATGAGATCGAGACCAGCCTGGTCTATTTAGTGAGACCTTGTCCCACAAGAAAACAAAAACAAAAAGAAACAAAACAACAAGAACAAAACCACCACCACCACCACCACCAACAACAACAACAACAACAATAACACACTTCAACCGTTTTTGTCCAACTAGATACTGAAAGGAACCTCAATAGAAAAACCCTAAGAGATGATCATTACTCAACGTAAATACTCAAGGCAGGAATTTAAGCCTGTGAGGCAGAGGAAGGAACTGCACAGAGAGCCCCATCCCAGCCATCTATGTAATGGCCTCAGGACATCCTTAGGCCAGGGAAGCTGTGTGTGGCTCTTGGGGGGCACATCTTCCTCCTGCTAACATAGGTAGCTAGGCAACCCTAGCAGGGTGGAGGATGATGCCATGTAGATCCACCCCCTTTCGTGGTTAGGTCCATCCTGACCAGATAGACAGGTGGTTAGCTAGATGTGAAGTAACCAAGGAAACCTCAGCTGTATTTTGGCAGTTGTGTCTCCTGATGGCTAAAATGCCCCTTTGTGGCTTGATGTCCTTGAAGCTTAGGATGGGTTCTTCTAGTCAGTCATATCAGAAATAAGGGTGACAAAGTGTTTTCCTAGTAACGACCAAATGCCACAACGAAACATCCCGATAAGCAGCCCGGCGGGGGGGGGGGGGGGGTGCGGCGGGGGGGGGGGGCAGGGAGGAACTGCAGGGACACCTTGGTGGGACTAGAGCATGCATGATAGACTTAAATTAACCAAAGTGGTACCCAAGGACAGGAACTCAATGCTTAAATCACAAGACAGAAGGGACTATGAGAAACCGTTTCAAAATCCACCATGCAGAGCTCATTGGGTTTGGTTATTTTCTCTTGGGGACAGCCTGCTCTAATCTCTCTCTAGAGTGTACTGTGTTTGCTTCTGATGAGTAAAATTCTGCCTACACTGTATCTCCAGGCTCAATCCCTTCCTTTTCAAAGACAGGGACCAGGGAGAACCTTCTCCAGTGGGCGGCAGCCCAGTCCTCAGGCTACCTGTCTTTAGGGCCAGAGCATCCATCCCACAAAGCTGCTTCGTGCATTTCTGTCCAGTCTGGGAGCAGGAGCTAAGTCCTCCATCTTCTCTTCCAGGGCTTAGAAATAGAAATGGTCAATCAGAAGAGAGGACCCAAGGAGAAAGAAATGCACAGACACCAAAGGGAGCTACGTTGATGGCGGAGGGTCAGAGTCAAGAGCACACCCATCCTGCTTCTGGTGGGCATAGCTTACGCTACATATTTCCAACAGTCTTCCGGGTCCCAAAGCTGTGATCCTGACAGTTCCAGGAGCCCAACAAGTGCCCTTCAAGATTTGAGGTGGCATGAAAAATCCTAAAGGACCAACAGGTCTCGGTTTTGAGAAGCCTGTGTCTGAAATGCTCATGCCTTCGGGTGCAAATCTCTCTATCATACTATCAAAAGCACCCAGCCCTGCACCCCAATATCCTGAGCACAGAGCAGACCTCTGATGCTGGGGCCCCTGAGGACAGCCCAGGCCACAAGTCTCTCTCAGCTACCATTCCCACCCTGTCCCCACCCCCACCCCATCCCCATTTTCAGGTAGATTCTAATTATTTTAACTTCTCTGAAGTTCTCTATTTTAGCTTATAGACATATTTTACACCAACTTATGTGCTATGTGCCTATCTGTATTTTACACATAAAGAGAGTTTTACTTTTCCCCTCCCGGGACCAATGTTTACACACCTAAAGGAGATTACTGCTCAAGAAACGAGATACGGGGCTACGCAACAAACAGTATGGAAACAGCTCCTAGAAAACACCAGCACATTCTACACAGAAGCTTTCAGCAAGGAGTGAGGAGATAAAGCTGAGCCCTGGGAGTGACGTGGAAGGAGGCGGGCTGTCTAATTCAAAGCTCCCCAAAGTTTCACCTGTCTCCAAGGTGACTTCTCTGATCTCCTGAACTGCCTTAAACACCTTTCTTCTTTTAAATGTAGTGGGGGTAGAGGAAGAGTGTGTGTGTGTGTGTGTGTGTGTGTGTGTGTGTGTGTGTGTGTGTATGCACATTCAAGTATATGCTTGTGTGTAAAACTAGCTAGATGGCAAGATGTCCTGACACACACAAAATACCAACCAAGACCCTCTGTGTTCTTTTTCAGTTATTCTTTTTCCACATTGGATGTTTGTTAGAGTCCTGTGTGGTATATGTGTGCTGGAATGCTAAGGGCCATAGGAGAGTAAGGTTGGGCGATTTTAGGGGGCGTTCGAATGCTTGTTGTCTCATTATAAGGCTTTAATGCTCTACAGTAGCCTTGCAGACTACAGAATATGTGACTTAACCCCCTTGTCCCTGTGACATTTTCTTTGAAAAGCCACCTTCCATCTTCTTCTCTGGTTATTGTACATATTTTACAAAACTGCCCCTAAAATCTCAGAGAAAAAATGCCACTTGAGAGAAAAAAAATTGAGTGAAATATATGTTTTTATACAGGATATCATAAAGGTCGATCAAATATTCTTTCTTATAATGAAAATCTACTCTGTAGGGGGAAAGTTAACTAGAGCACATTCATTATGGCAGGTAAATCATACTTAAATCATCCAGCATCATTGGGCTTCTGGGAGCCAGACTGGTCTGACAAGAAAAGGTGTAAGTGATGGAGCCTCGACACAGGCAACACGGGGCTGGACAGGGCCTGAGACACTGGACTAGGAGAGCAGGGGGCCAGTCCCCAGTGGCTTCAGTTTTTTCTTTCCTAAGTTGGTAGTGCGATCTCATCTTTTCCCTCTCCCTCTCCCCCTTCCTTCCCCTCTCCCTCTCTCCCTCCCCTTCACCTCCCCTCTCTCTCCCCCTTAAAAGGACAATGCATGCAGTAACCCTAGACCCCCTATTCAGATCTAGGCAACAGACAGCACATTCTCCATGGTTGGGGGGTGGGGAGCGGGGACTGCCTCTGACATGAACTCTGGCACTCCCAATCTGATCACTTCCCCTTGGTGGGGAGGCCCAGCTACACACAAAGGAAAGGGAAGCAGGTTATCTGGATGAGACCTGATAGGGTGTGGTCATGTGGTTGGGAGGATGTCGCCTTCTGTCAGAAGTCTAGGGAAGGAGAATGGGCCAAAAGTGGGAGGGAGGGGTGAACTGGGAGATACAAGTGAGATGTAATCAGAATAAATTATAAAAAATAAATTTAAAATTTATTTATTTTTAAAATTTCATACATGGCTGAGCAAGCTCGTACAGCTTTTCATCCCAGCTTTTAGGAAGCAGAGGCAGGTGTATTTCTGGGAATTTGAAGCCAGCCTGATCTACATAGTGAGATTTAGGCCAGCCTAAGCTATGTGTAAGACCTGTCTCAATTAATTAATTCATTTTCATATAGATATATTTCACATTAAGTGTATTTTCCCCATACCCTTGTTTTTAATCAGCCCTTTCCCCTCCCATTTGTCCGTTTTTTTCTTCCTCTGGATGGTTTTGGCTCACTTTTGGTTTGTATACATGCACACATGATTTTTTGCTAGCTGAACCACAAAGGAGAGAAAACATGATATTTGTCTCTCTGAGACTGGCTTAATTCATTTCACAGGACAGTCTCTAACTGCATCCACTTTCCTGCAAATGACATTACTCCATTCTTCATGACCTGAGAAATCCCATTGTGCATATATAACCGCATTTTCTGTACCCATTTCTGCACTGTTGGACATCTAGGCTGGTTCCATAGCTTAGCTATTGCAATGAACATTAATATGCAAGGGTCCCAGTGATGTGTTGGTGCGGATTCCTTCAGACAAACAGCCAGGAGTGAAATAACGGGCGTGAGGCAGATCTACTTTTAGATTTGGGGGTTGCAGTGTTAACTAGGATGGTTGGATGACATGTGACTATCTGCTTCACCTAGGTGAGAATCTGACAGGGTGACAGGTAAGCCGAGGGGAAAGCCCAAGGGAGAGCAAGCACTTCAGGGAAGGTGAAGAGTCTGGAGGAGGCCCTTTGCCTAGAACAGATGAATGGAGTGGGAGGACAAGGCCAGCACGCTAATGAGGGGTAGACAGTGACTTGCTACAAGTCTCCCTTTTAGTAGGAGTGTGACAAGGGCCATTGCAGGCCGGGGTACAAAAGTAATGTTCCCTGACTTAGGGGACCTACAAAGATCCACTGGATACCTTGTGTGAGGGAAGACAGTGGGGTAAAAGAGGCAGAAAATATTTCAAAGGGACTGCTGCACATCCCCCTGTAGCGCACAGAGGGCACTGTACAGTACAGTGTGACCAAAACCCAGATCCGAGATCCTGAGACCCTGTGATCTTCCTGCTGATCAGTTAAGTAACACTGTCTCGCCTCCTGTGGATTAACCTCCAGGGTGCTATTTTCTCACTGTTAGGCGACACGTGACATGCGTTTGCTTTCCCTTTTCCTTCTCAAGGGACTTCTGAGTGCCTATGAGTGTCATTGTCTACCGCATGGCACCCAAGTTCTTCAAACGCAGGCATGGTGGGACCAGTGCTTTGCTTGGTTGTGATGCCGCCTGCGTAGACCACTCACTGTCTCTCAGCTCTGCTATTCAGTGCTCTGTTTGCCCTCATCTCTCAGAGACCGTGAGACTTGAGTAAAACCTAAACATCTTGGCTTGGCTCTCCACGACCTCTTGCCCAAATCCTTCTCTGCTCCCTCACTACTAAGTCTGCAACTGGAAATCTCTCCACAAACCTTTGCCCAAATACCCTGACCTGTGCAGCGCTAATCTTTTCCTTGTGAGCTCTCCTTCCTCCCTTACAGTTTATAGAAAGCCTGTTCGTGCCAACACAGTGTCCAGAGCGACCTTCTCGCTCATTTTGACTTTGACTCCTGCCATATTTTTGTTCTCACCCCCACACCCTGGGGACAGAGGCCATCAACTACTCCCCGACCTCACCCTTGGGAGAAGGCACGGTCCACAGCTCAGTCCACTGTACAGTTCCTCTGCTTCCCAGCATATCAACTTTCTTGCTATCAAGCTCTCCCGAATCCCTTTTTCCAGCTCGCAAGCATCACTAGCATCAGCGTTATCCAGATGCTTGAAGTTAGTACTAGGGCCGTGAGCAGGGCTGTCCCAGCGTGCTTTGCGGTATGGTGATGCGTACCCACGGCAGCGAAAGACTGAACCCTCTTAGGCGGGGAGGAAGCCCTGTGCATGCAGGACCACAGTGGCTGGAAGGGGATGAGCCCCCAGGGAGTTCCTGGGAGAACTTCTGGAGGCCACTAAAGCTCAAATGTTCTCAGGAATTAGTCACCCCAGGAAGAGGAGATGTAGTAAAGGAAAAAAAGCACAGCACGTTCAGTGGCATATGACAAATCACGCAGAGAACCTCCAGGCACACTAGCTGCTAGCAGGAAGTGCGCGTGCGTGCGTGCGTGCGTGCGTGCGTGCGTGCGTGCGTGCGTAAGAACTGGGCTGGCTAGAGAGCCCTCTCCTTCTCTTTAAGGGTTTGAGCACAAGGCAAGAAGCACGAAGTGATAGTTAGGCACAGGTGAGGAAAAGATGAGTGTTTTAAGAGGTTCTAAGTATCTTCCCAAACAGGTGGAAAGCCCCCACAAAACCAAACACTGACCAGTCCTACTTGGCACAAACCACAGATCGGCCCATGCCATTGCATTGCTCTGTATTTTTCATGAAGTCTGCAATCAAAAGGACCTTCCTTTTTAAAAAAACATCGTATTTGTTGCGATGAGATGTCTATTTTCCTCCCTCTTTAATTACCTTTTATTGAAATTGTCAAGTAAGTTTTTGTTTCTTTTTACAAGAAATTTTAATTTCTTGAAATTACAATTACATCATTTCTCTCCGTCCCTTCCCTACTTCGAACCCCTCCTGTTCACCCTCTTGCTCTCTCTCAAATTCATGGCCTCTTTTTTAAAAAAGAATTGTTGCTACATGTACACACATATATGCATACACATACATTCCTACACACATGAACACAACCTGCTCAAGACTTAGGAGAGAAAGAACACACCTGTGCTATAACGAGCATTACCAGAAGCAGCCACAAGGACATCAACTGGCTCTGCACGACTTCATGAGCATGGCATACAGTACTACAAGGACAAGACCCAGGGAGAAGCCAGCCTTGCAGAAATAAAGGACACAAGATGAGGCCATTTGAGAGGACACACTAATCACACTTGTTCCTGCGTAAATATGCAAGCATGGCATTGAAAGTTTCCAAATGATAAAGTCAAGGTCTTATTTATTTATTTACTTTTATTCACATTACGTCCTGGTCATAGCCTCCCTGTCTTACTAGTTCTTCCTCCCTCCTTCTACCCCCTCTCCCCTCTCCTATTCCACAGAAAAGGAGAGCCCCTGCTCCCATCCACCCTAGCCTATCACGTCACATCAGGACTGTGTGTATCCTCTTCCCCTGTGGTCTGGCAAACCCCACCAGAGAGGCAGGGAGAGGGGGTAATAAAACAGCTGACACCAGAGTCCATGTCAGGGACAACTTCCTACCCTCGCTCCCCTTACTAGAGGACCCACATGAAGTCTAAGCTTCCCATTGGCTGGGTAGGGGGCCTAGGTCCAGTCCATGCAAGGTCCTTGGTTGGTGCTTCAGCTTCTACAAGCCCCTCTGGGTCCTGGCTAGTTGGCTCTGTTGGTCTTTTTGTGGCGCTCCTGTCACCTCCAGGTTCTTTTCTCCACACCCTCCCCCCCCTCCACCTGCCACTTTTCCATAAGACTTCCTACACATCACCCAATGTTTGGCTGTGAGTCTCAGCATCTGTTTCAAACCACTGCTGGGTGGAGGGTGGAGCCTCTCAGAGACCAACTCTGGCAGGCTCTCACCTGTAAGCACAGCAGAGTACTGTTAATAGTGTCAGGGTGGGCTCTGTCCCATGGGCTGGCATCCACCATGATCAAGTAGGCTTCATCCCAGGGATGCACGGAGGTTCAACATACAAAAGCCCATCAGTGTAATTCCCCATATTATCAAATTGAAAGAAAAAAAAATCACATGATCGTCTCATTAGATGCATAAAAATTTTTTGACAAAATCCAACACCATTCATAATGAAAGCCTTAGAGAGAGCAGAGATACAAGACCCATACCTAGACATGATAAAGGCTATGTGCAGCAAGTCTATAGCCAACATCAAATTAAGTGGAGAGAAAAATCAAAGCAATTCCACTAAAATCAGGGACAAGGCAAGGCTACCCACTCTTTCCATAGCTCTTCAATATAGTACTTGAAGTCCTGGCTAGAGCAATAAGTCAACTAAAGGAGATCAAGGGGATACAAATTGGAAAAGAATAAATTAAAGTATCGCTACTGGTAAATGAATACATAAACTCAAGGTCTTAAAGAGGTTGTAGGAATCTTTAAGGCTACATATTCTAAACAGCATCCTCATTTTAGAGGACTTCCTTTTTGGCGGTGCTAAAAAAATGTACCTTCAAACTTGTACATTGGACGCAAGGTGTCTAAGAGTACTTGGTCCTGTAGTACTAATGCCTCCATGTAAACTGGTTCCTTTAAAGCTACGACCACACAGATGCGTGGTCTGTTTACAATGCAATGGTCACATTTGCAAGCCCGAATGAGAATACAGTAACCACCAGTCGACAATCTGTGAAAGGACCACACTGTATAAAGTAGGACTGGAAAGGCAGCGAAGAGGATGGCTTTTTCTTCCTGCCACATTTCTGCCTTAAGCCCCTTCATGACCAGGCTGCTCCACTCCAGTGGTACTTTGAGGTTTTATGCAAATTATATTGAATCTTTCTCTTCCTTCCTCCCTACCCTGGGGCCTACAAGCCCCGACACCTTCTGAAAAGCACTCCAAACACCGTTATCTTTTTAGATTTAAGGCTTACTTGCTGGCTTCAGGACGTTCATTGGTAGATGAAGGGAAACTGAAAGCGGGTGCCAGCGACTAAGGAACTCAGGACTGGCGCTCAGATACAAAGTCATCTTCCACGAGCCACCTGCCATCCCTCACCATTGAAACGCCCAAACTGGCTCATACTGTGAACTCTACACTTCAACGGCAGGCCTGATTTGTCTTAGCGAAGCATCTTCAATCTTGTTACACACTAAAAAAGGAAAGGAGGGGTGGGTGGGTGGCATTCTCCTCTCAGATGCTGGTGAGCTCAACACTGTCTTCTTCCAGGGAAACCAGAAAGAATGAGAGGCTGCATAAGGTAATTTCCATTTCAATGAAAACCACTGCCTAGACTGACTGGAGATTTCCACTCCAGTCCTCCACTCTGAGGCATACATTGGAAACATCAAGTGGGCTGCCTGCGGTACTCTCCTCACCCCGTGTGTCAAGAGCACAGAAATGTCCCTGCTGCCGGATTAGCAAATCCCACTTCAGTGTGATTCATCTGGAAGGTGGGTGGTGCAGCGCCTAGTGCGTGTGTGGTGTGGACACGGAGTGCATGTGGCCGTGGGGGTGACAGGGAAACGAGAGAACGGGAGCCAGAATGATTCTTATGAAAAGCATAACTTAATTAATTCAAAATTTCTCAAGGGAAAGAAAAAAACCTATCAAAACACACATGCAGGAGAGAAAGATGGGAAAGGAGAAAGATCATCTTAAGCAGCAAAAAACCACTTTCCCACGAAAAGTTCCATCTTGCTGCAAACAGAGGAATAAGGCCCAGAAAACAAGACTGGGCATGTTTCTTTGTTGATAAAAGTTTTACATAGGGGAGAGTGCCTGCCTAGCAGGGCTGAAGGCCTCAGTTCAATCCCGGCCCCCACGCATAGACAGGCATGCATACAGACACACACACACACACACACACACACACACACACAACCACACATACTTTACTTATAATAGCCCCAAATGACTGGAAACAACCCAAGTCAACCAAATGATTTTGAAATGTTGGTCTAGTCGTGTAATTGGACACCGTGCAGGATCAAAAAAAGAAAAAAAAAGAAAGAAAGAAAGAAAGAAAAGGAAAAAAGAAAAAGAAGGGCTAGGAGAGGGGCACTCCAATAAGCAGTGCGGCATTGTTGACATACAGAAGGCCCTGGGTTGCATTCCCTGCACTGCTCAAAAATGGAGTAGCCATGCAGAATAATAGATTACGATAGATCACCCTGCAGCAACACGGGTGAACCTCCCCAGCATGGGCCTAGAAAAGGAAGCTCGACACAACTTTATACAGAAAACTGTAGAACTGAAACTAGCAAGGCCCGGCATGGCCACGCACACCAGCGGCCCCAGCAAGCTTTTCTAAGTGGCTTCAGTGCGTTTCAGGGCCTTCTGCTCCTGAAGGGAGCTGTGCCCTGTGCAGACCTCAGCAGGACTCAGTGAAGAGCATACAGATGCAGTGCCTAGCTGAAGAGACCGCTATCCCAAGACCATGTCTAGCACTGCAGAAGGAAAAGACCCCACTTTCTAGTCTCTAATCCCACTGCAGGAGAGGAGGAGAGGAGAGGCAAGGAGGGGGGGGTAGGAGAAGAAACGGGGGTGGAGGGGGGGAGAAAGGAAGGAAAGAAGAAAGGAGATACTGATACCAACAGCTCAACTTTTGTCTTAGAGGAATCCTAACCGTACACCTTATTCAAACTCATGAACAAAATATCAGTAAGCACACAGAGACATCAGTCAGTGAGCAAGAAGCAGCACCATCAAAAGTGACAGTGTTTGACAGAGAATATCCCGTTATGATCAGTGATAGTGGCTAAATAAGCATCTAAATATCTTATAGTCCCCCAGACTTGGGTTAGTGCTAGTGAGAAAACGTGCTTAGTGTGGGAAACAAGGGGGAAAAAAAAAAATAGCAGCAACAGTGAGAATACAGAGGAAGCTTCATGTCAGCTATCCTTTTTCTTTTAAGGCCATTCAGATATACAGCCAGCTTCTTTGAAATGGGTGTTATTACTATGGTTTGAATGAGAAATGCAGCCTGTGGTCTTAGGCATTGGAACACGTGGTCCCCAATTGGTGGCGCTATTTGCGGTAGTGGGATGTCAGTCGGTGCAGCCTTTATGGGAGCCTGTCACTGGAGAGCTTAAAGCCTTTCCTATTTCAGGTTTACTCTCTCTGCTTTGATGCCTGCATTTGAAGATGTAAGCTCCTGGCTTCCTCGGTGCCTCCACACCTGCCACTTCCGGATTTACTTCCCCGCTGTGATGAACTCTCTCCCTTCTACAGTGGTACACCAAGAAAGGTCTTCATTCTGTAAGTTGCTCTTGGTCATGGCGTTTTATCATAGCAACAGGAAAGTAACCGGTGACATCCTTTTGAGGGTATCCCAGTAACTGAATCCTCGTTTCAAAAGATCACGGCGGGGGTGGGGGCGGCTGCTGAAGAGAGGGAAGGCTCAGCAAGGAAAGGCACTTCCTGCCAAGACTGATGGATAGCCTTATGACCTGAATTTGATCCCCAGGTCCCAGAAGATGGAAGACAGAACCAACTCTTTCCAGCTGTCCTCAGACGTCGACATGCATGCGTGTCCCTATGCATATGCACATGTAAAACAAACGTGTCAAAAGCCAGATCATTGAATTACAAAATTCCTCTGTGCTACCAAGACTAGTAATCCAGCCAGCCCTATATTGTAGGCCTGGGGATATGGCTTGGTGGCAGGGCTTGGCTAGCCAGTGTGAAGCTGTAGAAAAGGTAAATTCTATATGACTGGAAAATTGGTGTATAATGTTTGGGGAAACTTGTACCTCATCAGCTGGTGAGTTTTTAGGAATACTTAGTCAATGTCGTATTTTGCTAAAATTGTGCCACGGGATATGAAATTTATGTGCCGAAGAAGAAAATAAATTCATTTCAACCTCAAGTAGTATAATTAATATTTTAAGTGCATCAGTGGATAAGATCATGTGGGGGGATATGAAGAAATGAACGAGGCAGGATTTTATATCCATGTTGTACAGATCAAGCAAAATCTAAGCTGATAATATTTATGTAACTAAACGAGACTGATTTTATTTTAAAGATGGCTAAAAATGGCCATGGTAAGTTATACCAGCTATAAACCTGGTATATTTTTAGTGCCTGGAGACTCTTCTTGAAGATTCAGTAGATGTCTTTATGCCAAAGTCAATGCTTCCTCTGCATTCTAGAGGAAATCTACTGCTCGAATTTATTTGAACATATTTGCATTAGTGCACAGGCTCGATCACACGAAAGTTGCCATAGCAACTCTTGCTAATTGGGCCTTGGCTTCATGTTGAAGGGTAAAAAACAGGTGAATCCAAACATGAAGGACTAAGTTTTCACAGAAATTAAAACCAAATTGAGTGTATGTGTTGGGGAGTCATTGATCATAGGCTGTGATAAACTCCAAATTAAGACACAAATGAAAGATGTGTTTTAAATATCTCAACCACCTAAAATAGAATTAACTGGAAGTTAGACACAGAGGCACCATAAGCCCAACACTCAGGCAGCTACAGTGAGAGAGTGGGGAGGTTATGGCCTGTCTCGGCTATATAGTGAGATCCTAGCTCAAAAACACACATAATACAATACAATGAAAAAATTCACTCCTGCCCACTACCTTAAAGCTCTGGGGGACAGGATCTTCTGGCAGCGCACATGTGTCAACTCATTCAGTTCACACTAGGGAACTGTGTGGCGTGACCACTGGCCAAGAATGGCACATTGGGACCTTCTCAGCATCCAAGCAGCAGCTCAGATATCCAACCTTGGTTCCTTCTCTATGATCACGTGGACATGAGATGCCCTTGCATAGGGACTATACTACTATACAGAGAGATGGTTCCTAAAACAAAACAAAACAAAACAAAACAAAGCAACCCAGAACGGGGCTGCAGAGATGGCTCAGTGAGTAAGAGCACTAGCTGTTCTTCCAGAGGTCCTCAGTTCAATTCCCAGCAACCACATGGTGGCTCACAACCCTCTATGATGAGTTCTAATGCCCTCTTCTGGCGTGCAGGTAAACATGGAGGCAGAGTACTGTATACATAATAAATAAATAAATAAACCTTAAAAAAAAAAACCAGTTCCATAAAGGAGTAATGAGCACAGGATGTTTGGAATTGGGGAGAAAAGCATCAAGCTGGTGGACAGAAACCAGTGGTACCCAGACAACTCTCCTCATGAGGGGAGTTCCAGAGTTGCCCCTAGCAACCCGAGCCCCTCCCACACATACAACAACTGGACTGGAGGATTCTTGTTAATCTGGCAAGTGCCTGTGAAGCCACCCTCAGAAGCATGCCACTGCTGCTCTCTTTGGGTCCTTTGAAACAGTTCTTTGCTTTTTCTTTGGGACATGGCTCAGGTACACATTTGGGAGGAAAAAAAAAAGGACCAACCCAATGAAGTGCCTAGGGCCCATGATGGATTCAATCCTGACCACTACACATTTGCTGAGCGCCTGCTAGAGCTCAGATGCCCCGTGAGTGATACAAGTAAAGGCTATGACCAATGAGATGGTCTCTGACCTCAAATGGTTTGCAGTCCTTACCCGCCAAAGTCAGGCTGGCTTTTACTCTCTGCCCAAACTACAGCCACTAGTTACTTTAAATAAAGCATTTGTATTATTCAACTGCTAAAGAGCAAGAGATTTATATGATCCGAAGAGAAAACAGAAATATTCAGCTGCTCAGAAAAATCTAACTATGGTATCCACAAACATATAAGACGGAGACATGATGGATGGAAATAATCATCCTGAATGAAGTAACCCAGACTATCATCCATCTATCTCTCACTTGGGCATATGAGCATTGAACCTTCAAATATGTTCCATTTGGGATACCCACGCAGGTCGGGAAATTAGCAAGGGCCATGGTGGGGGGTGACGATCCCAAGGGAGGGGAGATGGAATCAGTGGTATAAAGGGGTACAAGAGAATAATGGGAAAGGTGGGTTAAATTGGGGTGGGAGAGGAGAGGAAGAAAAAATATGGAGGGCTACTCAACACAAAATACATTTTGAAAAAGCCATATGGAACTTACTACTGTAAAAACTTACATGCTTACACATACACACACACACACATACACGAGTTTGAGTGCAATCATCCTATAATTGGACAACAATGCCCCCACTATATTCCACAGTGTAACAAAAAGCTCAGTGTCAAGAATAAGTTACCTCTTTTGGAGTTACTGAGCAGTAAGGTCTGAGAGACTCCTGCCCCACGCCGCACCCCCATTACAGGCTAGTGCCCATCAGAGCCACACAACTGGCCAAGATACAAAGAAAACGACTGCAAAAATGCTGACCACTGCAGAAAGTAGAAAGGAAAGAGTGTAAGAGCCAGAGCTGGCAGATGACTACAAGGAAACCGTACTTTCTGGACACAACAGGGCTGCCGCACATATGGACTCAGAGTTGTGGTTGTAGCATGTGAAAGACCTGTACATGCTCCAGCCAGAAAAATCCCAGCACGGAAGAGAAGTTGGGAGCTGTTAGCTGAGGAGTTATTGGCAATAGGTAGCTTGCCGGAGAGAGAAAGCCAATTCTCTTTAAGAGTGTGGCTTCTTTTTAAAAAAAATTTTTTATTAATTTATTCATATTACATCTCAACTGTTATCCCATCCCTCCCTCCCTCCCATTTTCCCCTTACTCCCCTCCCCTATGACTGTGACTGAGGGGGTCCTCCTCCCCTTGTATATGCTCGTAGGGTATCAAGTCTCTTCTTGGTAGCCTGCTATCCTTCCTCTGAGTGCCACCAAGCCTCCCCATCCAGGGGACATGGTCAAATACGGGGCACCAGAGTTTGTGTGAAAGTCAGACCCCACTCTCCACTCAATTGTGGAGAATGTCCTGTCCATTGGCTAGATCTGGGTAGGGGTTCGCAGTTTACTGCATGTATTGTCCTTGGCTGGTGCCATAGTTTGAGCAGGACCCCTGGGCCTAGATCAAGTCATGGCTTCTTATAGGTTGACTATGCTCTAGTGGAAAACCATAAACCCAAGAGTATATGGGCAGCATGAATTTGACTTAATTACAGATATTACTGAGTTAGGTGGGTAGAGAAGGGGGGTAGTCAGGGGAGATCTGAATATGGTCAAAATGCATTGTGTGGAATTCTCAAAAAACTAATAAAGATATAGCAAAAAAAGAAACATAAGAATAAATAAAGCATTCACCGTACCTGAAGCTGGAAGGCTTCTTAGGAGGAGAAAGCTATTTGCCAGATCCTTAGCCATCTAGTCTCCTCCTCCCAAGGCTCTGAGCACTAAGGAGCTATGCACTGGCATCCTCTGCCTGGGGCAGTACCAGTATGGCAGAGCAGTGGGATGGGGGGGGGGGTGTGGAGCAGAATGGGGCAAACTCTTCTGACTAGGCTGAGCAAGAGCAGGCACACACAAAGCCCACCTTGCAGGAGTGAGGACCTAAACTCAAATGAGCTTTTTATAGAATTCATGAAAGGTGACATCCGTCCTTATGGTCCAGATGTTCAGAAGGGACACCTACCACCTTGACACTCCTAACTCCAGATAGTCCATTTGACCTGCTGCCCAGGTTACCTGTGACAGCTGGGACTAGTGTCCAGCTCTGCTCTTCAATTGCCTCATGTCCCTTCCTGATAGTCTTTACAACGAGAACTATATCATGAGACGAATTGGCTCTTACTTGGTCTGAGAATTTCATTGATGGTAAATTTCATTTACCAGGAAAAGACATAATTAACCAGGCATATGGGTTTCCATGCTTAAATGATTACTTCCTTCTCTCTTGGGGCTATAACTGAGAGTCCTGTACCTAGTGTCAAAACACACGATTTATAGAAGGAAGAGTGTACTTCTAGTATGTTCCAACATTCTCATCCTCCCCTTCATCAACCCCCTCCGCCCATATTTGTGCTGGACAGAAGTAAATGTGCAAACTGCACCAATAAAAAGCAGCTGAAGGAGCGCATTCTTTGACTGTAATTAAGCCGGGATGCCTGATTCACAGCTGTCCCTGCCACTGAAAATGTTTTTAATAACAAACAATGGCTCCTA
This sequence comes from Acomys minous, assembly GCF_964271855.1. Classification (NCBI taxonomy): domain Eukaryota; kingdom Metazoa; phylum Chordata; class Mammalia; order Rodentia; family Muridae; genus Acomys; species Acomys minous. The sequence continues at coordinate 100,525,983 of NC_140492.1, read as the reverse complement.
AAGAGTCATTTTGTTCCCTTTTTCCACATCCAAAACGTACACCAACACAGAGCATGATTCTTGGCCTCGGCTTCCCACCATAAAGCTGCAAGGTACATACATGGGGCAGGTGTGCATTCTCGCCCACTTCACATAGGTGCTCTGCTCAAGGCCATACAACCATTGAGAGACCCAAGAAAGAAAGGCCCCAGGCTCGTCAGCCTCTGAGCTCCACACCTGGCGGTCAAGGCCAATGACCATCTCATCTGGCCATCACTGCTCTGATGACCCTGTTTCCCGTTGTTTCTGCAGCTGTAGAGTAGGTAACTGAGCTGTGCTCCTCCTGTGACTAAAATCTGTTCTCTAGGTCAGGACTGCCCTCCTCTCTCCCTCCTCTAGTACTATCCTTATAAAATTAACTGGAATGGACATGTCTTATCGTATTCCACCAAGTCTAAGAATAAATGACCAATTTTGTCACAGTTTGTCACAAAGTTCTTTATTAGAAGGATAAAAGTGACGTAAGTTTGCTGTCAGGAGAGGTATCTGTTGGCCTAGATGTGACTTTAGACCACTTCCTTATGAATATCATCTTGAGAGCAGCAGCCCTGGGCCCTCCCCAGACCCCAGCCCTATCGGCACCTTCATCTTGGTTTTGGTCTCCAGCCTCAGGAACTTTGTTATAGCAGCACAACAGTTGCTACAAGATGTTTGTGCACTGTATAGTTACAACAAATTCTCTTACGTCCTCCATGAAGGTACACCATGTTTTGTGAGCATAATAACTTCCGTCCCTAAGCAAAATCCCCTAAGGAAGGCAGGGGAGGTGGAAAGGTTATTTGGGAAGACGAGACAAATCACAGGAGAGAGAAAAAAAAAGCCGTAATATCTGTAGCTACCTGTGTGTGTACGACACGGGAAAGCCAAAGTGCTCACACCTGCTATTTTACTAACAAACATCTCCAGGTGGTGGTGGTGCATGCCTTTAATCCCAGCACTCAGGAGGCAGGGGCAGGTGGATCTCTGTGAGTTCAAGGCCAGCCTGGTCTACAGAATGAGTCCAGGACAGCCAGGGCTACACACCCAAAAAGCCTATCTGGATACTGGGATGGGAAACCATCACTGTTTGAGTAGTCGAAAAAAGCTACAGAGAATGTGAGTTCTGAGTTATCTTTGAAGATAAAGTAGACTTTCACAGGAGAAAAAACTGGGAGGGAAGTGGAGGAGAAAAGGAGAAAGAAAACAATTCTAGAAGAGGAGGAGAAGGAAGAAGAAGAAGAAAAGAAAGAACAAATGAATGAACTAGCAAACAAGAAAACCAAAAACCAACCAATCAAACAAACAAACACACGATGACAATCAAGCAAAGGAGGCTTCGGGAAAACACCTGCCTCTCCATCCACCCCGCGAGCCCGGCCAACGCCATACAAGACATTTTTCACCTATCACGTGACCAGGCTGTCATTCATCACCCTCTTATGCACACACGCTAATAAAGTCTTTGCAGATTCCCCTGCCCATCCCCTCCCCCACAGCCATACTCATCCGTACAGAAGACAACTTAACTGGCTCTTCTCACTTCTCTTCCTTCTGTCCTTAGCTGAGCCTGTGCATTTTTCCCTTTTGTTCCCTGCTGATGCCCAGCCTGGGGGAGCCACAGAAAGAAGGAAACCATACTGTGTCCACTCGTTTTTGGTTGTTTTTTTTTTTTCTCACTTTTCCAAAACCAACATAAACATCCCATACAATGTAAACAAACTGATTCCATTCTTCCACTCAGCTGCTAGATAGCTGAGTTCACCCAGTTTATCATGCGAGCTTGCTTAGCCTGTGTTAATCCATCCTCAAGTCTGTACGTTTCATGCTGTGGGTGGTTGTGATCACTCTGATGTTGGCCAAGGACCAGGACTCTATCAGCTCAGAGGTCCTTCAAAATCTTTCTTTCATAATGTGCATAGAGTGGCTACGAGACATATTGCCCGTATAAACTGGAGAGGGGCACCCAGTTCTCCAGAGTCAATACCCTGAAGAGGCATGCCACATCACTGTGGTACATGTATGGCCCTCAAATTTCATGTGACTGGGGAGGATGCTCGGCGTTGACCTCTGTCCTCTGCACACACGGGTAATGCATCTACATGCATATGTGCATATGCACACAAACACACATGTGTAACTCTGGGTCGTGACATCTTACAAATTGTTTATTAAAAGTATGTGTCCCAGCTAATGAGTTACTTATACATTTGAAGCCAAGGTATTTGGTGAGCCCCTTAGGTCACAGGAAGCAGAATCCTTCCTGCTTTTCGTCTAAGGTGGGTGGAAAAACCTGGGACCTGAGACAGTGTTAGCAATAGATGCTGGTCCCTTCCTTCCAGAGCAGGATGCATCACATTTTACAGGAGACCTCCTCTTTCTGCACCTTAGAACTGGACCTGCATTCACTCAACTAAACTCCTTTTGGGAGTTTGGTTTCAGCCTCTAACTTAACTCCAATTTAGTAAAGCTGGCCTGCACCTCTTCTAGACACAGTTGTTTGCCTCACTCAGGCCTAAATCCACCAACTCCTCCCCAAGTGGCCCTGAAACCCAATCTGTACAAAAAATACAACTGCCGCCTTCAGTTGCTTAAACTTGCTCTGCCTACTTAAAGCATTTAGCTTCTCCTTCATAAGCCCGGTCTTCTACTTCAGAGGAAGCCGTCCCCCAGATCTCTTGACTGACAGGACTGAAGAACAGACACCACCATCTTCCCCAACGTTCCTCCTAGACCACGGTACCTCTGCTCGGGACTGACTGACTAGTGACTGTCAACCCTACTCTTGTCATGTTACGGCCTGAGCTGCAGGGCTTTCCTTTCTTGCCACAGTAACTATGTTCCTTCCAGGCCTACTTGTGAAAGTCGGGTGTGGCGGCAGAACTCCTGTAACCTTAGCACTCAGGGAGGCAGAAGCAGGTGGATCTCTGTGAGTTCGAGGCCAGTCTGGTCTACAAAGTGAATCCAAGACAGCCAAGGCTATACAGAGAAACTCTGTCTCAAAAAAACAGAAGAAGGAGAAGAAAAAGGAGAAGAGGAGGAGGAAGAGGAGAAGAGGAGGAGGAAGAAGGGGAGGAGGAAGAGGAAGAGGAGGACATGGACCACATTGACAGCACCCACTGGCCCAGCTGGGAGACTTCTTCTATCCCACCTCCACTGCACTGCAGCTCCACAGAGGCTCCACCATGCCTTGGACTTTACCACTACCTGGAAAGAGTCCACCTTTGCAAGGCAGGCTTCCAGATCTGACTACAGCCTCTGTTTACTGAGCTCTGCTTCCTTGTTCTTAGGAATCCTGCCTTTTGTCCTCAGCACCTCAGCCCCATCTTACCCATACTGGCTTCACTAGCCTCAGTAGCCAGATTGGGACCTCAAGGCTGCCCAATTTCAGTGACGCTGACAGTAGCACCTTTAGAGTCTTGGTGTCGCAGGCCTTTGTCAGAACCAGCATGGTGACCCCGAGGCCTGGCTGCCTCATTTACTGCCCTCTTAGATTGTTAGACAAAGTGACACAAACCTGACCACTGGCTTTGCAAAGGAAACTTAAAACTTTAGTTGGCTCCTCAAACCTGTTCTGGCTTTTGATCCATCCCGGATTACCAGCATCACCTTTCAGGGCAGCCCTTGGTACCCTGCCTCTCTCCTCCCACTCCCACAGTAAGGAGGAATCCTTGATTCTGTCCATCAGAGCCTGGTAGAAAGGCTAGATGCAGCGTCAGCTAAAGGTGCTTCCATCTCCCCTCTAAAAAACATGATTCTCAAACTTCAGATGACATCAAATGTATATGAGCAACTTAGTAAAACAGAGATTCCTAGGTGGGCGGTGGTGCACACCTTTAATCCCTGCACTCAGGAGGCAGAGGCAGGTGAATCTCCCAGTTTAAGGTCAGCCTGATCTATAGTCAGCCCAGGATAGGCAAGGCTACACAGAGAAACCCTGTCTCAAACAAACAAACAAACAAACAAACAAAATATATATGTACACACATGCCATGGGCCTCTCCTAAGAACTGTCTTCACACCATCTGGACAGTCTACTAAGCAGGTAACGTTAATGCAGATATAACTGAAGTTGGGAATCCCCTCCTAAATTTCTTTCTCACAGATAATGTAGCTGCCTCACCATATGTTATGCAAAATATCAAAGGCAGTCAAAAGAATGTACTATAAATTACACAACAACAACAACAACAGTCAAGGGATACTTAAACCAACCCAGGCAAGACTCAGTGAGGAGAGTTTGAAATAACTACTTCCAAACTCTTGTTCTAAAACCTAAATGGATTATGTTTGTAAAACAAACAAACAAATCAAAACAAAAATAAACAAAGACACAACTAAGTCCCCATAATAAAAATTCAGTGTCAAACTAAGAACTTAAATGGAATTTATCAAATAAATGCAGTACCCATTTTCACTGTTGAGCTACGTTTTTTTCCTGATCAGTATGACTCGGGGAGACTCGCGGAGTGAAAGAGCATTACCAAACAGTAAGAAGACATTTTTCCTCATCCCAAAGCTACCACTAGACCCAGCATATCTCATGAACGCCCAAGTCTAGGTGTTCTGCATGTGGAATTGGAACCTTAGATTCCCCATTTGAGGAACATGCTACTTTTACTGAGAAAGCAAATCAAGGCCACTTGCCGTTCTGCAGCCACTCTGAGATGGAGGACTAAGAAATCTGCCCATGGCAATCAGGGTCCTACAAAACCCGTGCCCCAGCCTCTTCCCCTCAGGGCCTGCACCGTGAATAAAGATATTGTTTTATGAGTTTTCAGCATCACAGCATGAGGCAGCATTTGGTTCATACAGGAAGGAAGAGACTACAGTGGTGTTTGCTATTCATATCTTTTGATGTCTCGACAAAAACCAGTCACAGTAGTGGCGGGACCAAAAAGGATGACTGATAAACTGAGTGGGAAACCCAGACCTAAGCATCCATGGAGATGAATGAAAACTTTCTTGAATGAGGGGGAGAAAGTCTGTAGTATAGAAAACTGAAAATTCCTGTTTAAAAAAAAACTTTTCAAAACTAAGAGATGGGAAAGGAGAAGAAAAGCTGCATACAAGGCAAGGCCCTCCAAATGAATGGATCCCGATAGAACCACTCAGAACAAAGCAGCCAGTGCAGCAATGGCACATGCGTGTCATCGCAGCACTCGAGACACTGAAGAATGAAGGTCGTAAGTCAAGGGCAGCAAGGGTTAAGCTAGAGAGAAACAAATAACAGAGGCAACAGAAAAAGGGAGGAAGAGAGAGAGGAGAGGGAGGAGAGAGAGAGAGAGAGAGAGAGAGAGAGAGAGAGAGAGATAGGTAGACAGACAGACAGACAGACAGACAGACAGACAGACAGACAGAACCAGCCCTTAAAGGGCAATGACATTAATCCCACTAAATTCAAGAAGAAACAAGCAGGAGCTGGATGCAGGAGCCTATGAAGACTAAAATCCCAGATCATTATGAACTTACAACAATAAAGACATCATAAGCAGGTAGTGGGAGCGAGGAATGTCTAGGAATATCTGGAATCCCAGTCCTGTAGAGGCTGAGGCAAGTGGATACCAAGTGAGAAGCCAGCTGGGGCTATACAGAAAACTCAAGGTCAGCCTGGGCAATATAGCAAGACACATGTCTCAAAAAAAAAAAAAAAAAAAAGAAGAAGAAAAAAGAAAAAAAAGCAATCACGAGGTGTTGTTTTCAGTGCATTCAGTCTGAGATATACCTAGTTATAATGCTTTTGGGGAGGCTTGTTGGCTGTGACATTGAACAAATAAATACTAACGTCTTTTCTGGTACTTAGCCTCTTCACATACAAAGTGAGGATGGCCCATCTCCCCACGATGGTAGGGGAAGACTTGAGACCACGTGCGGTGAGTGCTCAGAGCGTGGTGCCTGGTGGGTTGTCACTCTCGTGACACCCTTGTTTGTAAAGTACACTTGAGAGCGTGGAAAGTTTCAAGCCCCTCCCAGGCTTCCAACTTCGAAGAGTCTGAGAAACAAATATAAAAAAAAAACTGGGGTCAAATATCAGTTGCTTAACTTGTCCCAGGCTTGAGATGACTAACGTGACTTTATCTGCCAGGCACCTATCTAACATTCAGCCATGGCTACAACACACAATATGTGGACTAAAAACAAACAAACAAACAAACAAACAAACAAACAAACACCCTTCCAAAGAGGTGTCTCACGGCCAGGCTTAGCTGATAGAGACCACAAAGTGAGGTCCCTTTTGAGTCACCAATCAGTCAAGCATGCAATTTCCCAATGTCCTCTGCTGCCCACACCTGGTCCACTGCCAACTGCTATGGCTCCTTCCTTTACATCCTTAATCGTCTTTCTTTCAACTGCACTTGCAGTATTCACGCCTCTACTCCCAGTCACCCCGCAACTAGGTCTCAGCATCAACATCTCCACTTCCGCCCTAGCTAAGCACTGCAGGCTGGCAGGAGGACTGGTTGGCATCCTGCCTCTTTTTGTCCCGTGAAGAAACCCATTAAAACCAGGTCTCATTCCTTTTTTTTTCCTTGAGACAGGTTTTCTCTGTATCGCCGTTGATGGAACTCTACAGACCAGGCTGGCCTCCAACTCACAGTGATCCACCTGCCTCTGCTTCCCAAGTGCTAGGATTAAAGGCGTGGGCCACCACTGCAACGTCTCATTCCTTTTCAAGTTACCCCCGGCAGAATTCTTTCTTCTAGAAGACTATTTCTTTCCCCTCCTGCTAGGATGTACCTAGCCCTGGCCTGGGTAAAAGGGTGGAAGCCTGCTACATGTGGCTGCCAAAGCAAACTGGTTGGAAAAACAGCTCCAAACAGGCCAGTCCTCACAGCGGCTCCTCCTGTCACCTGGGAGCCAGACCTGAGAGGGTCCCCAACTGAAGAGTGACTCCCCTCCTCTCTAGTCCACCAGCCAGGTGCTACGAAGAGTAACCCTTGTTAAACGTTCTTTCTATTTCCTTTTACACATTGGAAGTCATAGACAGATAAGGACAAAGTTGGCGGGGGGGGGGGGGGGGGGGGCATGAGGTGCAGTTACCACTGAAACAAGAAAGCTGTTTATGGGCTGCAAATACAATTAAGAAATTCCTTAAAATATTGCATAGAGCAACAAGTCTCTTAATAAGCTGCAGACCAAAGTATTATCCTCTAAATTCCACTTTTTTTTTTTTAATTAGCTGTGCTTGCAAGCACATCCAAGGATAGGGTGTCCTTAAGGCTAAGGATGAAGGGGCCCAAACATGAAGGGGGAATTGAGTAGATTCTGAAGACTATTTCCCAGGCATGACCATTTTCTTTTTAAGTAAGCACAATTATTCATTGTACGTTGAAACCACACTTGTGGCTTCTACTTGCTTTAACATTTGAAGCGTGTCTCTTTTCAAGGCCGATTTCCTAGGCCACTGCTAGATCAGCAATCACACCCATGTTTTGTTTTCTTTCCAAGGCACATTTTAAACAAAAACCTGTCCCAGGCTTAGGCAATACAGAGGACAGTTTCGCTCACATCCGGCTCTATCAAGTCAGCATTTCTAAACAAGCCCTTCATGCAGGGAAGCTGCCCCCCCCCACACACACTCACCCCCCCCAACTACTTATTTTTAAACTCAGGGCAGAAAAGAGTAAGCATAGCAAAATTTGTATGCCTATTTTCCTTCCTTAAAAAAGAAATAAGATACCGCAGGGACCTTCCTTGGGAGATACAATAGTGGCCCCATTCATAACTACGGACGGGTTCACTGTAATGTCCAAATTCCCTGTCTGTTACTTGCCAAGATTTTGCCTCCTGACCTTCTCTGACCTTCATGATGGCCCCAGCTGGATTTCCTACGTCAGCCTATGGTTCTCCCAAACTGAACCCTCAGACTCAAGTTTGTTTGTTTTTTTCTTATAGTCGTCCCCAACAAAGGACTGGCTTTCTTTAAAAATGTACTCATTTTCATGACTCAAAAATACATTTTTACATACATTAGTAAGAAGCACTCAGCAATACTAATTCTTTAAACAAAAGGAGTAACTTTCCCAACAGTGGGATTTCTGGCATCGGCAAGAACCTTTCAAAGCCCATAGGAGCAGCACATGCCTGCCCAGTCCTATGTCAGCAAAACTCGTACCACAAAGCAGCATAAAGCCAGCTTACAGGATATCTGAAAAAGAAAACTTAAAAGTCCATTTAGTCTTAAGTTATAAGACAGAGAGTGAGCTCGCTAGGGGCTGGGAGTATGTGGCTCAGTGGGAAAGTGCATGAGTAGCAAGGAAGAGTTCCTGGGCTCTATCTCCTAAACTGAAAACAATAACCCCACCCCCTCACACACACACCCAAAAAAAGAAAACCAAGGCAATGACCTTAGTACCACAGTACTTAGTACTTAGTATATAGTACTTAGTAGCACATCAGCCAATTCCTGGTTGGGTATCTGCAGTAACAAAAGGCTACATCCCCTCCAGTCCCTGCTAAATGTATCTACTCTGAGGTCAACAGCAAAGAAAACAGGGCATCTAATGTAGCTTCTAGGACGGCCCCAGAGCTCTCCTCCCGGCATTCCCAGCCCTGTGCAGTCTGCTCACTCGGAGCATGCTCTAGCTTTACAACTTGATTCTAATCAGTAAGAAAAACCAGAAAGGATAAGACATCACTTCTGAGAATAGGTTATAGACCGCCCTGCCTTTCCTCTTGCTCTCACAGGCTCACTCTAGTGGAAGATGCTTGCTGGCTGCGCCCTAGCGGCTGGCACCTGAGAAGAAAAGACTACTCACTGGCAGATACGAACAGAGGTCCTTGGTCCAGAAGCCTGTGAGGGACTGAGTCCTGCCAACAGCACTAAAAGAGCTGGAAATGGATGTGCCCCATTGGGAGCCTTGAGGCGCCTGCAGCCTCATAAGAAACCCAGACCCCAGGCACCCACTCAGGCTATGATGGGATGGAAAATACCTGCTAAGAATCAGCTCATCTGCTTTATGAGCGTCGCTGAGGACCCTCTCCAAGGCAGCCTGCCTAAATGAACTTCAATCACTTTTATAATGATAACTAACATACCATAACATCCTATGAAAGTTCTGTAATTCAGCACTTTTTATGTGCCCCAATACCACAATCAATTTTAAACCATTATTTTTATCATTCTCAACAGAAATCCCAGCTCACCTCCCACCAAGCAGTACCAGCAGCCCCCTTCTATAGATTTATCTATTCTAATATTTTTTATATTCATAAATATTATAACATGAATCCGTGCATCCTATTTCATATGGACTTTTTATATTTTATATTGACTTTATTTCATTGTGCAGACATCTGCCAGAACATTGTAAAGTAGCAGCCCCAATTTACAATCCAACCAACAAGACACAAAGCTCCAAATTCTGCATGCCTTTGGTGACATTTGTTATACCTTGTCATTTGTGTCCCAGCTCGTAGCATGAAGTGAAAGTTCATTGTTTTGATTTCCGGTTCCCTGGTAACCAACGTGGAATATCTTACCATGCTTTTACTAGTCAACTGCTTATCTGTTTTAGAGAAGTCTATTCCTAAGGTTTGCCCATTTTTAAACTAGCGAGCTTTGTTTGTCTTGAGAAAAGATTATACTGTGCAGTCCCAGCTGGCCTAGAACTCTCTTACATAGACCAGGCTGGCCTTGAACTCATAGAGATCAGCTTACCTCTGACTCCCACGAACAAAGATGAAAGGTGTATGCTACCACATCCAGCTGACCTCTGTCCATTTTAAAATTAGGCTCTTAACTTTTTACACCGCAAGTCCTTAACCAGATAGACTGTCTTTGCACTTTCTTTTAAGTTTAATTTTATATGTATGTTTTGGCTACACGTATGTCTGTGCACCATGAACATGCCTGGTACCCATCAGGGCCAGAAGAAGGAATTGGATCCCGCCGAACTGGAGTTACAGATGGTTGTTGCCTGCTCTGTGGGTGCTGCAAACAGAACCCAAGCCCTGTGAGGAGCAGCAACTTCTGTGAACCATTGAACATCTCTCTCCAGCCCCTGAGCTTTCTTTATGGAACTTCCTGACAGAAAACAACAACAAACAAACAAGCAAAAATAAAAACAAAAACAAAAAGGAGCTGGAACTTAGCTAAAGATCCATTGAGTCTACAGACTAATTTAATAACTCGTGTATATATGTAAGTATGTATGTGTGTATGTTTTCCTGTGACTGTGGGCATCCCGGTGCCATAGCACAAGCGCAGGGGTCAGAGGGTAACCTTGCCTGGTGGTCCTCACCTTCTTTGAGGCAGGGTTTTGTGCTGTTTACCACTGCGCATGCCAGGCTAGTTGGCCTGGGAGCTTCCGGGATTCTATCAGCTCTGTCTCCCCTCTCACTGTAGGGGTGGACTATGCCCAGCGTTGGATACTGGGATTTGAGCACAGGAGCTCATACAAGTGTGGCAAGAGATGCTGAGCCATCTCCCCAGCTCTGAAAACTTTCTATTCCTAGTCTACCATTTCAAAGACACTATTTCTAAAGAAGTTTTCCTCATAGAATCTGGGATTATCTTTATGACAAAGGGGAAAAAATATTTGCTAATGAATTCCAGGAACAGTGGACGGGATAACATGTTGTAAAGGCTCATTTTTGCCACTTTGACACACTGAACAGAAAGCTATGCTTCTGCAACGGCCACGGCACCAGATGTCTGGCCTGTACCAGCATTCACAGAATACTTTCCCCTTTTCCATGATTTTAGGAAAATAAAGTCAGAAAGAGAGCAAGGCAGTTGGAAGGTGTCTTTACCATGCAACTCACAGAGCAAAATGGGACTTCTCTGAGGGGGTTACACAACCTGCCCACAGTTCCACAGAGCGAGCTGGGACCAGGAAATCTGCTCTACCAACTCTGGGTCACACCCTTCTCCCCCATGACGCTCTTTCCTACATATGAAAAAACCATAAAGTACACACCTGGGGTGTGGAATATATGTCAGCAAAGAAGAGGAAAGTCCTCTCACTAAGACACGGACTTTGTCCTGGGGTGTGCATCCCATTTGGGCGGCTAGGAATCTCAACTTTTATCTTTTTTTTTTTTTTTTAAGCAAGAATTTGACTAAGGCTGTGCGCTCAATAAATTTTACACTGGCAAGGGCTCCTCTGACATAAATGTAGACCTTGCAGGCATCTTAAATAATTCTTAAAAGTTGAACTGTTAAAAGTGCACCACGAGGTGAGTGGAGAGTGAGATCTGGCTCTCACACGAACTCTGGTGACCCCTTTTCTAACCACATCCCCTGGATGGGGAGGCCTGGCGGCACTCAGAGGAAGGATAGCAAATTACCAAGAAGAGACTCGATATTCTAAGAGCATATATAGGGGGAGGAGGTCTCCCTCAATCACAGACATAGGGGAAGGAAGAAGGGGAGAAGTGGGAGGAAGGGAAGAATAGGAGGAAACAAGGGAAGGGCTAACAATCGAGATGTAATATGAATAAATTAATAAATTAATTAAAAAAGTGCACCACAACCTCCCCCTACGCACACAAAGCAATAGCAATGACAAGTTAGACCACAGATTAGTATTTTATACTGAGTAAACACCTCTTCCTTCTAGCTCTTAATTAACATCCATGAGCACCTCACTGAGTGTTTGTTTATTGGCTCTATAGATTAAGCTCATCTGTCTCACAAAGCAGTATATCAAATGCGAACTAGTAGCACTGTGCTCAGCCAAGGGCAGAGTCCTCCCGATCCCTCAGATAAAGGGGCATTTGCCCTTTGGCCTCTTTATCTTCACTTTCTCCTAGCAGGATCTAGCCAGCATTTACTGAAGCCAAAGAGTCTAGAAGAGTCGATGTGATTTGACAGACAACATACCCAAGTGGCCACACACCCACTCGTTAAGGAGATTGCAGTCATAAACTGCCCCACAGTTTAGTGACCCATGGACTTCAGTCGCACAGGCTATTGTTTTACTGAACAATTTATCATCATGGGCAGGAGATGAGTAAAAGACCTGAGGACACTCTTGGGGAAAAGAAGTTGGGTTTAAGTTTAAATTGTTGCTGCCCTGTAGCCAAGCCGGTGAGATGCAGACTCTGGAATAATCAAATTTGTCCCGTAGTTTCCTGGGAGGCTCTGAGGAAGCGAAAAGGAAGACTTGCCTCCTGGGGCCCCTTGACATTCATTGGCTTCTCTCAGTTCTCCATGACCATAGCTTGCCACCAACAAGACCATTGTTACTGTCTGCATATGCACAGGTGAGTGCGGTACCCATCCAGCTGTGATCAAGGGCTGGTGAATGAAGTCAGTCCCAGCATGCTGAGCTGGCACAGCAGGTGTGACTAATCTAAATTACAGGAGACAGGTAACAGTGTCTCCCTGGCCATCCACAGTCCTGATAATACTTTGGAGCTGTTGGACCATTCTGGAACCTTCCAATCATCAAATCCCACAGTCTTACCCCAAGGCTTAGCTCCAAGAACGGGGACACAGACAGACTAAACCTGGATCTTACCTCTTGGCTTCCTCCAGGTGACACAAATATTCATAGGCGATGTTCTGCCGCCTCCTCTCATCCATCTCCTCTGCAGACAGCCTTTCATCATCCACAATCGCTAGAAATGCAGGAGAACCGCTCGTTACTTAACAATGCTTTATGCATGTTAATAGCACAGCAAATTAAGACGTCTACTTGGTGGTCCTGCCAATAAATACCCCTTCCTTAGGAGAGCATAAGTGTTCTCCATTTCATTTGCAGGAGACAAGTGCTAGCTTAAGCGTGTTTTATGTCTTTGGTTGTGGTAGATTTAATTTTATAGATAGCATACCAAAAATGGGTTTCATTATGACACATATGTCATTGGAACTGTGCATATGCATCCTCACCGCCCGCATCCCTTCCCCTTTCCTCAGCTGGTCCACTTCCTTCTCACTTCTGCCTTCATTTCACATGCCATGCACATACACGTACACACACACACACACACACACACACACACACACACACACTAAATGAAAATAAATTTAAGTTAAAACAAAACAAAAGAACAACAATAACAACAAAACACCAAGGAGCTGAAGAGATGGCTCAGTGGTTAACCGCACTTACTGCGCTTGTGGAAGACTCGGGTTTGGTTCCCGGACCTGCAGGTGGCTCACAAATGCCTGTAATCCCACTTCTAAGAGCTCCGACAGCCTCTTCTGGCCTTCTTGGGCACTCACATATACATGGTGCACATACATACACTCAAACACACACACACACACCACATAAAAGTAAATAAATTTCTATAAGAAATTCCTTTGAATTTTATAATAATGATTTTATTTGCTTTTTTAAAGATTTGCCTTTATAATTTTTAGTTCTGTGTCTGCCTGTATGTGTGTGCACCAATGTGCTTGTGTGTTTCTGTGTGTGTGTGTGTGCATGTGTGTGTGCACATGTGTGCCTATGTGTGGGTATGTAGGTGCATGCAGATGCCTGCTGAGAACAGAACGATCAGATACCCCTGCTAGAGTTACAGGAAATTATGAGTCACTTGACATAGGTTCTGGGAACCAAACTTGAGTCTTCTGCAAGAGCAGTATGTGATCTTAACTCCGACCCTCCTCTCTGGGCTCTGCAACTAAAGCTACAGGTGGTTGTCAGCCACCATGTGGGTGCTGGGAACCAAACCCAGATCGTTGCTCTTAACCACTCTCTTCAGCCGCATGGTGTTATTTTTAGCAGAATAAAAGCCGTTCTGAAGTTAAGGGTTAACACAATTAGACTGAGACTAGCAACCAGGTTTCAGTAAGGGAATGCCGTAGAATTCAGACAGCCCTAAGTCAATTGGAGTCTTGCCTGCTGGTATCACTATTCATAACAACTCTCTGGAAGGTGCCAAGTGGCTAAGCTTGGAGGCAGGACCTTATGATGCACCCCAGGAATTCTGGGGTTGAACAGTGAACCTACAGGTGTTCGTCTCTTCTCAATCTCCAAGAGAATTGCTACTTCTCATCCAATCCCAAACACCAATGAGTCCCACTGTAGACAGACCAAGGCCTTCAAAACGTCCCCCTCACTATCTATAACCTTTCTGGTTATTAAGTATCTAAAAGACAAGAGTAAAGGAGGCCGGAAGCAAGTCAAGTCCAGGCTTAGTTTATCAACCCCAATGCCTTGCCCTAGCACTTCTGTGCAAAACACAGCCTCAGTTTCCCAACTGCAGCATCTGGCTGTCACTTCCCCCAAAGCCTTCGCTGTTCATTTGCATGGCAACGTGGCTTTGTCATAAAAAGAACCCACGCTTCCATGCTTCCAGGCTGACAACTACAGTCGGTCATTTTTACACGTGGGGTCCTGTGGACAGCAAGTGTAGCACTGTATGAATGAGGACTCATGCCACGAGCACGGGAGCACGGCCATATCAATGACCCCAATGCCTCACATCCAAGAGGACGGCAAGGCCTTCCCCTGGTGGAATATAGATCTTCGCGGTGTGTACAGAAACCCCAGCTTCACTGTCCTGGATGACCTCAGTGTGAGGCTGTTCCCTACAAAGACCCCCCCTAACCCATTTCCTTGTTCAGCAGTGTATATAAGAAATGGATCTCTGTTTTAGGGGGGCTGCTGGTGCATCTCTATCAGAGCCCACGGTCCACCTGACCCCAGTTTTTCTGTCCATGTGCGGCTTCATTCCTCATCACCCTAACCCTGACTACGCCAATCCCACCGCTGTTCAGGCCAGGGCAGTGTTGCTAGCCGCCAGCAGAAATGGGAGGACTGCAGAGTACCTTGAACTCAAAGATGGCCAGGCTAATTCCTGCCCAAGGAGGAGTCAGTCACAGAACTAAGGCGAAAATACGAATTATCCTTCCCTGTGAGACAAGGTCTCACGATGCAGCTCCGGCTGGCCTTAAAGTCTTGCTCCACAAGTCTTGCTCCTATATGCTGGTTATAGTTAATTATAAACCACACCCCGCCAACATTTGATTTTTACTACAGTGTGTACAATGCTAAGTGCTTAAGATATAAAATTGATACTGAGCCCTCAAGGGAATCAAAGGAAGGGAGATTAAGTTTGAAATAGTGTAAGTTTGGCAGTGTGTGCCATAAACACAGAAACATGTAGTAGGTATTTATTTACTGAGCACCATCTTTGCTTCCCGGTCTTAGGGGACGCGTTGCCTGCATTTTGTTTCACGTATACTCTGTGAGTCTATGAGTCAGGTGGTTTGCTCACTTAACAAAACAGAGGCTCAAATGTCCTTTGGACAAGCCAAGAGAAATTCAAGGGTGAAACAGTGGGGCAGAATGGAATAAAGTGCACAAGAACTTGGGAAAGGGGTGTGTAGATAAGAAAGGGATGCAGAAGAGAAGAATGGGAGGATGTGGGTGACTGAGGCCAGACTATCACAGAAGTGGTACCCAGAGGACCAGGACTCTGCACATCCTTGCCCATCTGTTTCCCTACTACTCTCCTTCCCCATTTTCCCTCTGAGGGACCTCATCCCCAACCAATGATACCAGGGAGGGACAGCAAAGGCTTACATTTGTCAAAGCATCTTTTTCCTCTATGAGCTCAACCTCCTCTGTTTGATTGGTTGCCTAATATGGTGCTGGAGACCAAAACCGAGGCTTTGTGCAAGAGGTCCACCTCTGATCTATACGCTCAGTTCCTGATCTGAACTTTAGAAGAGTCCTCTCATTCTAGGGAGGCACAAATGCTGCCCAGCCACCTCCTAGATTCTGTACTGATCCTGCATGTGCCCAGGCCCTAGGCCACACTGCTCCACCGCTGTCACCCGAATCACCCTAGGTCACACTGCTTCACCGCTGTCACCCGAATCACCCTAGGCCACACTGCTCCACCAGAATCACCTTCCCAAAACGGGGTCCTGATGATGTCGTTAGCTCTTTCAGAACTTTCTACAGTGCCCTATTTCCTGTGGAACAAATTTCTAGAACAGTTTTCCTCTCCTCCATACATGGGGCCTACACAGCTTAATTCTAGGTAAATACTGCATTCCAGGACCTCGCTACTCCTTTCCCAGGCTTCTGTTACTCCCCTTCTCACTTCCTGGGAACCCATTCTCCCGTCTCTGTGTGTGACAAGCCCCCTGTGCATTCCAGGCTCTGAACCCATTACTCTCTTCCACACTTATATTCACATCATTATCACAGCACTCACCAGAGAGGCCCCTCATCTCATGTCTCCCTCTCCAAATTGGGGGGGGGTTCTGGGATCTGAGTCACTTTCTCATCTCCCTTACATCTCTGACGGCTCCCGACACAGACAGTGCTCTAATGACCTGTTTCCCCCACCACCACCACAAACATACTGTGAATCAGATTATAATTCTCTGACCTAGGTTTTTCCTAAAAGATACCTGATATGCTATGCTAGTCAACTGTCCGTTACTGTAACAACATGTTTGAAGCTAATCAACTTATAAGAAGGAAAGGTAATTTTGACTAGTGGTTTTCAGGGGTCTCAGTCTGTGGCCACTTGGCCCCATTACTTATAGCGTCTGGTGGCATGATGCATCATGGGAGAGCCCATAGCAGGTGAAGGCCGTTTAGTTCATGGGAGATGAGAAGCAAAGAGACAAAGAGGAAGGAGATGGGGCTCCAATATTGTGTTCAGGACCTCGCTCACGATGGCTCACCTTCTTGGGTTTCACGACCTCCAGATAATACCACAAGACAGTGGCCAACCTTCTAATACTTGTGGCTTTAGGGGACATCCAGATCCAAACCGTAGGGCATACCCACATTCCATCATCTAATCTTCAGCTCCCTTATTCCTAACAGATAACCCTAGGATAACCCATCACTTCCAAGTTCTCATTTAAAAAAAAAAAAGATTTAATCATGTATACAGTGTTCTGCCTACATGTGTGTCTGCATGACAGAAAAGGGCACCAGATCTCATTATAGATGGTTGTGAGCCACCATGTGGTTACTGGGAATTGAACTTGGGGCCTCTGGAAGAGCAGCCAGTGCTCTTAACGTCTGAGCCATCTCTCCAGCCCCATCTCTTTAGGGAATAGTGCTTAATGTTGCTGAAAGGATATTTTCACTTTATGGTACCCTCAAACACTCTCAAGCCTGAAGAAAGCAAATAAAAATTCCTAGGGGGCATCCATCTCGAACAATCTCTAAGGCGTGGGTGAGCACTAGGGTCCAACTCAAAAGGAAACACTCTCCAGCCTCACCCATCCATCTAGAAGCAGTGGAAACATCCTGCGACCTTCCTGCCTCAGACACTGCAGTTATATAAAGCTGTGAGCCACCATGCGAGTGTTGGGAGCCGAGCCTGGGTCCTCTGGGAGAGTGGTCAGGGCTCTCAACTGCTGAGTTGTCTCTACATCTTCGAACTGCCTATATCTTAATAATAAACTCACAGCAGACACATTTTATGCCATGGTTTCCAGCATACTTCTCATAATAAAGCTGCATGTTCTCTGAAAAAAAAAAATTGGGTACCTAATCTCTTATCAGGAAAGGCTAACAAAAAGTCCTGAATGCTATCTATAGGGACTCATTTTACTTTTGCCTATTTGCAGTGAGGAAAAGGAAGATACGGTGCAAAGCACAGGACCATCCTATAGATTTCACACCACTGCTGTTTAATTAGAAGCGCTTGAGTCAAAATGGTAGATTATGTGCCTCAGGGCACCCCCATATGGGGGTCTCTTCCTTCCAACCTTCCACATACCTGGCCCACTGCCCCTCTCACTACACGCTTCAACCCCACCTGCCTTCCTTCAGTGTGGAGAGGCTGTGGTGGCGGCCACCCAAGGGCAAGCCAAGGTTATGAGGTTGAGAAAGTCTTCACAGCACAAGTAGATGGATGCTTCTGGACGCCAGAAGGTGCTGCAAAGACCTTTGCCTTCCTCACAGTTCACTTAAAGACTTCTGATAAGAGCTCTGGGCATGAGTAACAGCCCTGCCATGTAAAGAGCCATCATGAAGCTGATAATTCACAGTGGACACGACTTTACAACCTACAGAGCACTTGCTCACATGTTAGCGTATGGTTCTCACAATCAGCTAAAAGATAGGCCCTATCACTTATAAATTAGAAGCCAAGGTCATTGAGAGGGAAGGGACTGCCTATGGGCTATTCTCTTGGCCAGTGACACAGTCAGGGCTGGAAGTGACATCCTTTGGGACTACAGCCCACTGTTGCACCCATCATCAAACCAACAGTGTCACCAAGAAACCCGAGAGGTGATGCATTCAAGTGGCTCTGGGGCTCCTTTCCCTCTGGAAGCAACTTGATTGTCCATGGCTTCCTCTGAGGGGCATCTTTATTCACTGCCCTGGACTCCCTACAAAACATGGCTGTGTACAGGAGAGCTTCCTCAAGTATTAACAAGTGGCAAACGCCACTAATGTCCACTGGTTGGCTAGCTCAGTTGGTTAGAGAGTGGTGCTGCTAATGAGAACAAAAGGCCAAAACCAGCTGATCCTGGCTAAGAGACAGAAACAGTTACATGCTACGGCAATCACCTGGGTGAGCTTATGCAGACACATAAGCAGCAGAGCAAAAAAGAGCTGGGTGACAAGACGTGGAAATAGAAGTGTAAGAAAGGGAAGGAAACCTGAGCCCAGTGCCAAGAACACCCACACAATCCAACGTAAAACTAGCCCAAGACACACCCTAAGGTGTGGCCACTGTTTAACTGTCCCTACCCACTACCTGCTCCCGTCATACAGATACCAAGGCCACCATGTCCTCGTATTCAATCCATTCATCTGTTCGCAAATATTTGAGTGGCTGCTTGGTGCCAGCGGGTACGGACACAAAGTATGACTCACAAGGTCTCCTCTGGAATTTTTATTACTGTTACGCAATTGAGATTTGGCCTCATGACAGGGTGCTTGAGTTTGGGAAATATACTCAAGGGAGGATTGGCAAGAGTGACCACAACCATGGCTGGCTTTATAAAATGGTATTGCATAGGGTGTGTTCCTTTAAGGAAAAGCAGATTAGAAGTGTGATAGGAATAATCAATTCTGAGAAATACACCCACCATTTAGTATTTTAAGTACACATTGTTATTCTGTGTGACTCAAGTTCTCTACAAAAAAAATCCTAAATATCCTCAGGTATGTAATTCAGCTGGGTGTGGAACCATATTCTATGGCTTGGGAACTGTATTGCCTTAAAGAGAATACCTAAATGATTATGACCCCACTGTCAGAGCTTAAGGACTGTTCACAGGGGCAGCATGCACAGGTACCCAAGGAAGACACTAGGAGAGGGCGCGCATCCACTCTAAGACAATGGGGCAGACATAAGAGGATGGGGGGAAAAAAAGATAACACAACCAAAAGACTAAGATTGTAAGAACTCGGACACATTAAGGTAAGGTGACCTATGGAAACTTCTGGTTTCATGCCAGCTGCCCAAAGCCTTCCTTCCGTGGCTCCTTAAACTCTAAAGGACCTCATGACCAAACTCCCCTAAACTGGATTTCCTTTTGAAAATATGGACAAGCCCGAGTTTGAAGTTGTAAGCAACCCCATCTCAGACACTCTGACTTATTAGAGTATAGGGCAATCTTGCGGGTACCCACCCCAGGTGTTTGGAACCCGGGAGGCTGATTAAGTCACAGAGGTGTTGGGCTTACAGCTGCCAGCCCTAGGTCCTTCTATCTCTCTACCAAGGGCCAAGGAAACAACAGGCTCAGTGAGAGCTGCTTGGACTTGAAGGCACAGGCTTAAAGCCCTCCCACTTCCCCTGCCACCAAGCCTGCCACCCAGAGAAAGTGCAGTCATCTTTGCCATCTGCTGAGGGAATGTGAACTTTATTTGAAACCTGCCTTTCCACACCACTCCTGGACTTTCTCCCCCATCACAAATTTCTAAGATCTTACCAAAGCTGAAAGTCAACATACAACCTAGGGCCACTCAGGTTAGGCAAAGCTGTAAAACACTCTAGACCCATATTTTAATACGAAGAACTTCCAAGTCTTCAAATTTAGCATGGCGAGAATTTCTGAGATGGGTAAGACCAGGCAACAAGGGTGAGCTACCATTACAAAGGTTTGCCAACAAGGGTCACAACCCCTTCTCATTGTGGTTTCACTGGGGTCCAGAGGTATTAAGAAACATCTATGTCACGTGTAAACAGGAAAATAGAACAGGAAATAGTTCAGGCCTCAGGGAAATGATTGAGCCTTTTCTGTAAATATGCTTACACTGTACAAGAGCCACAGAGGAGCAGATGTAATGGTAGTGCATGCCTGTAGTCCCAACAGCTTGGAGCCGAGACAGGAAGATCATGAGCCACATAAGGAGCCCAAGGTTGGCCTGGGGTACCCAGGAAGACCCTGTCATTAAATCACACACACACACACACACACACACACACATGGGAGGTGGGAGACAGAAACAGAGAAACACTCAGAGAGAGGGAGGGAGGGTTCTTGAGATTCCACTCATGTAAAAAAACGGTCCAACATTTAAAGTAAACATTACACTTGATCACTTGGGTCTGAAAGACACCTCTTCAGAGCAGAAATTCATTGCTGCCCTCACAGACCAAAGGAAAAAGTCACTCTGTCCACTGTAAATTTAAACAGGACTATCTAACTTTTCCAGAATTTAGAAACCCAAGGCAGATTGCGGCGGTATTAGGTGCATGGGACAAGAAAGGCAGTCCTGGGATTTTGCTCCGTTTGGGAGAAGAGGTAAAGTCAATGGTTCCTAGATTTGGGATTATTTATTTTTATTCACATAATGGTAATTTTCAAGAAATACTTTAGGAACCAAATCACCTCTTGCTGCCAGGAAGGCGCAGAGAGTACTGCATCTAGCCAGCCCCCTTTCCACACCTCATCACCCACACTCCTCAGTGGGGAAGAGGAAAGTCTTAAGTTTCCAGGAGCAAGGTGAAAGCTGAAATTCCAACAACAGAGGGTAATTTTCAAATCTCTTACTGGAGAGATGACTCAGAGATCATCTCTCTGACCTCTGACCACTGACTGCTCTTCCAGAGGTCCTGATTTCAATTCCCAGTGACCACATGATGGCTCCAATCCATCTAAAATGTAATCTGGTGCCCTCTTCTGGCCTACAGATGTGCATGCATGCAGAGCACTGTATACATAATAATAAATAAAGAAATCTTTTTTTTTTTTAATCTGTTGCTACTGTTTCAAAACAATGGGAAGGAACTTGGCTCAACTCTGCTCAGTATGAGCCCTGTGCTTGCAATGGTTCACTGCAAAAGGTCTCAAATTACATAGGTCTACTCCTAAAATGATGCTTACCGGTCTCTACACATAATGAAAAAGGTCAGAAGGTTGACTCAACTTCATGCCCCACAGGAATGAGGCTATGTTAGAACCACTAAACAGATTTACTAAGTTAAATATCAATGGTCTCTATCTCCCCAGGAGCATTTTTAGTTTGGGACCACCCAGGGCTGCACAGCTGGTTTCACACTAGCAGAAGGTAGGTGACAAGATCCTGGCTTTAGTCTTTTCTTATGAGCGCACATGGGGAAAAAAAAGCATAGAAATGATTAACCCATAGTGAGTCAATGCTTTGGGCATGTTTTCTCTTTGTCTCTACATTTCTCTTTGAGTAGGAATCCCATTCTCTGGTGTCATGATCGGAAATAAACTGAAGAGAGGTCAGTGGGCTCTGAGCATTCAAGAGCATAAAGAAGTCGACGAGAGAGCTCAACCACGGCAGCCCTGACCCCAAAGTTCCCAGCTGTCCTTTCTCCTATAGAAGCTGCAGCCTCCCAGCAGGGAGCACTGGCACCTGTCAGACAGTTACTGATGCCTTCCTAAACAGCAGACGGATGTATGTGACTCATTGTCCCCACTAGGAAACCATGGACAATGTAAAGTTAGTGCTATACTATGGGAACTAAAAAATTAGTGCTATACTGTCTTTTAAAAGTAAGGTTAAAGGGGAATTTCACAGAGATACAAAAACCTCAAGCATAGTCCAACAAAGGAAAACCGTCAAGATAATATTTAGGATCCAGGTCAGACCACAGGAATGCAAGAACTGTGACAAGACATGACATGCCACATCAACAAAGCGAGGTCATTTGTATGACCCATACATCTGCAGAAGAGTCAACACATCTGAAAAAAATAATGTAACTTTTAAAATCTGAGGCACCTTTCTCCATGTCATGCCCATCTCTCTCCAAAGGAATAAATCTGTTTAACCCAGCAATGATCAGCTGACCAAAATGGGGTGTGGCTCAGCAGAAGAGGGCAGTGACTTGGGGATTGAATGTATCTTTCAGAGTGTCACACCCAGTTAGGGATTAGTGTTGGACACTCAGTTCCCTCATCTGTAAAACAAGAATAATGCTACCTATTTTAACTCATGAGGTCATTGTATAAGGATCATATATATACATCCATATACACATACACACATACACATATACGCACATGCATACATATACACACATGTACAGACTCTGCACATACGTGCATACTCATACACACATAAACACATATACGTACATACATATTCACACACATACACATACCACTCACATACATGCTCTACACACACATACACATACCCCACACACATATACACATATGCATACATATACATAAACACACACATACACACATACCCCACACACATACACATATACACACTATATATATGTGTGTGTGTGTGTGTGTGTGTGTGTGTCTGTGTGTGTGTCTGTGTGTGTGTGTGTGTGTATATATATATATATGTATGTATATATATATATATACACACACACACATACGAGACAGAGTCTTAGTATGTCAACTAGGATGGCCTTGAACTCACCATAATCCACCTGCCTCTGCTTCCCAAGTGCCACCATAGGTTTGTGCCACCATACCTACAGTTTAAGAACCAGAGGATGGAGAAGAATGCTGTGAACTGCCAACTTCTAAACAGGACAGGGCTGTTGTACTCATGATGTCACACAGCAGCAATTGTTGCTTATATGAGATTTGCATAAGGGTGGACCACCAACGTGCCAGCATAGATAGGGGAGGGGCTCCACCTCTCCTTAAAGAGCATACAGGCAGTTAACCCTTGCTGGGAAAGGGAAGCTATAGTCCTCAGTGGGGTGGCCACTGTTACTTGATTTTGTTCAAGTAAATAACTTTCCATCCAAGCTCACACAAGTAAAAGAAGTAGGAGCAGGACTTGTGAAACAGAGGTTCTTAGGATGAAGTGGATAACAAGGGGACATAATCAAAGTACATATATATATATATGAGAAATTAGAGACCAATAAATAAACGTTAAATTTAAATTATGTATATTTCAAATTAATAGGGACACGACTGTATAAACAGTCATTAAACAAACAATTTATAAATGGGAAATGATTTGCAGTTAGCAACAGATTATTATAGCAGCTAACTTTTCAAGAGTAATTGTGATTACATTCAATACTCTTTGCTTGATGGCTTTAACATCTACCTCCCATATAACTTGCAAACAATGCACTTGTGGTGGTTTGAATGAGAACGGCCCCTACAGGTTTGAATATTTGGTCCCCAGTTAGTGGAACTGTTTGAGAAGGATTAGGAGGCGTGGCCTTGCTGAGGAGGCGTGTCTCTGGCAGTGGGGCTTGGAGGCTCCCATTGAGCTATCTCTGCTTTCTTCTGTGGATCTGTATGTGCGCTCACAGCTACTGCCCCAGCACCATGCCTTCCTGCAGCCACGCCCCCTGCCACGATGGTCATGGATCCCAGCCCTCTGCAACCAGGAGCCCCAAATTAACATTTTTCTTTATTTTTCTGGCGGTGAGGCTTTGTTTTGTTTGTTTGTTTGTTTCTCAAGTCAGGGTTTCTCTGTGTAGCCTTGGCTGTCCTGGACTCACTTTGTAGACCAGGCTGGCCTCGAACTCACAGAGATCTGCCTGCCTCTGCCTCCTAGAGTGCTGGGATTACAGGTGTGCACCACCATACCAGGTTTAAACATTTTCTTTGTAAGTTGCTGTGGTCATGGTGCTTGTTATGGCAATAAAAAAAGTAACAAGACAGCATTT
This sequence comes from Acomys minous, assembly GCF_964271855.1. Taxonomy (NCBI): domain Eukaryota; kingdom Metazoa; phylum Chordata; class Mammalia; order Rodentia; family Muridae; genus Acomys; species Acomys minous. The sequence continues at coordinate 100,501,998 of NC_140492.1, read as the reverse complement.
AGAGGTTAAACACGCACACAGTCATGCTTAATTACACACATCTATCTGTACACATACTGAATATACAGTCTGTATATTTTAATTACAAGTACATAATATTACATGCACTGTAATTAAGCTAAAAGCTAATAAGGAAATGCCAAAATATAAGTAGAATGTTTCCAAGAAGGCATTCCAAGATTTTGTGATATATAGATATAGATATAGATATATACATATATATCTATATCTATCTATATATATATATATATATATATATATATATTACTTTTATACATTGTTTAAAAACTCTTTACTAATGGCATATAGTCCTTTAAGGTGTCAATAATAGAAAAGAAAAAAAATCGACTGTTAAAATGTTCAGCTGTGGAAAAATAAGATGAGAACGAAGCCCTCATGACAGGTGTGGTCTGAAAGACGGCTTACTCACACCTAACTGATCCAGCCGATCATCCAGAAAAAAGGCTGCCGTCGCTTAGAACGTACAATGAATAATCTGCCCGCTTACTGTGTAAAGAAAGGCAACGACGGAAGTTCCAGGCAGCACAGAGGACATGAGCAGAAGATGACTAACACCGGGTTGTTCTTTCAGTGTTCTATTAGAAGACCCAACTGCCAGAGAGAGATGGGCTAGCGTGGTAAGCCTACGCGAGAAAGCAGGTGGGGGAGGGGCAAGCGAGTGGCATCAATGGAGGCGGGCCCAATCTGGAGACTCCAGAAAAGGCTTCAGCAAGCCCGCGCAACAGGGAGCCCTAGGAGTTTAAATTCCAGAGGAAAGGAAAACATTGTGAGCTATGAGTGGGCAAGAGGAGGGACACAGGATGAAGAAGGGAGCTGAGGCAGGTATGGGGGCGGGGCGGGGGTGGGGGGTGGGGAAGAAGGAGAAAGCCAACAAACAACAGCCAACTCATTTTTTGACTTCCGATGGTGGAGGAGGCAAACACACAAGGCTGGGCACCAGGAAGTCACCCAGTGTGCCAATCTGCATAGAGACAAGCTTGCATAATGAAGGAATACTGATGCATCTGCCTGCTCTAAGGATACACTAAGGAGCCAACTGAGCGCAGAAACTTCATTTGGACAGGGAACTTGAGTCTAACAGGCAGTTTGGAGACTGCGGGACACAGAAGGGCTCTATTAACGCACACATATGCTACTTGTTAGTGACTGAATTAGCACCTAATCTAGGACAGCCGACTCCTAAAAGATTGCCAAAAAATCCAGCCCTCAAATGGACCATACTGTACAAATAGGAATGTGTTGACAAACAGTCGTGGGGCAAACATACATTTCAACATGACTATATCCTGGACCAATGCAGCGTGGGAGAGTTCTCAAGGAAGCCATGGAAAGCAGCGCCAGTGAGCACACACTGTAGGGTTTTCAGGAGACAGGCTTATGAGAAATCATAACACAAGACAGACAGGGCCAGGCTCAAACCGCAGGCCTTGGGTCTAATACGGTGAGTTCTTTATTTCCACGGGGTCATGCGTTTATAAAGTGCTACACTGCACTTGCACTCACATGGTAAGACTAGGCTTCTGACAAATAGGTAAGGACAAAGATGGCTTAGGTATTTTGCTTAAGGCTAGCTGACTGCAAAGCTGGCTTGTGTTCAAAACCTCTTCAGGGGTTTTTGTTTACTTTTCAATATCCTTTGTGTTTCTGGTGCTATGCGCAATTGTAGCTTTCAGTCATAATCACAAGGGGCCGGAGGAGGAAATGGACCGGCTGGTGAGGGGCGTTAAGCCAGTAAGAATGTGTGAGGCCCATGTGCAGTTTGCAGGCTCAAGGGAACATATACAAGCCTTGACTGTAAACGGCTCGGGAAATGTACAGACGACACAGAAGGTGCTCTCATGGAAAGGGCCCTGCCACACTAGGGCAACAACCCTGCAACCATTTTGAGTTTGGTTTATTCTAACAGGCACTACACGGCTGTACTCAGAAAGTAGATAGTTCCAGGTTCTGGAAAAATGAAGATTCTTGTTAACAGAAGGCAGAAACAAAGGTTTTCAGATAGCCTAAGTCTTCCTCAAAGCTCAGAGAACAGAACACACACAGCACACAGAATACCAGCACCTTGAATACAAGACGTGCTGGTCTGCCCCTGCCTCCGCCTGAGGATGCGCCTCATCGCCCTCAGGCACTGCATCCTTGGCTGGGGACTGGACCTCAGTACTGTATGTAAATTCCCCCTCACCATGTGTCTACTGCAGCCCAGAGAAGACAGCCAAACTCCAAGCTTTCTCTGTGTACCAGCCACAGGAGTCTCTCTGAGGATTTGAACACAATCTCAGAATTATGTCATGGTCTCGACCTCAGACGTTCGAGTCCTGCCAGCATTTGCAAAGCAGATGAGTACCCACAAGTATGGAGCCCAGGGGGGAAAAAAAAGTATGGAGCCCAGCAGGGGTGGACATTTCTTCCTGCTGATGGTCTCCTAGGTATAAAGAGTTGGATGAGAACTACAGAGACGCAGGGTGTTCAAACTCATTCCAAACGCCTCATAACTAAGGCTGGTAGGTGCGGTACAATGTGTTTCTTTTGGTGTGCGGCGGTGGATGTCCCTACCTCGAGGCTAAGTAGTCAGAAAGCACTTCAGTGGGGGAGAGGAAAGGAATGGGGTGGGAAGAGGCTGGGAGCGACTGGCTTCTAATCCAGCAGGGGAGGGCACATTTCACAGCGGAGGAAAGTTCCGCAGCCCCTTTGGGGAAAGTACAAAAGAATCACAGCACAAAGAAAAGGAGCGCCAATGGGGAACAAGAAACTGCTGGGCTGCAGGATTAATCTGAGCGGGTTTTCTTGATGAGTGCAGAGCGAAGCCAGGCTTGAAGGAGGAAAGTGAAAGGAATTTGGTGGGAAATATGCGTGGAAGCCATGTATGGTGGCTCTGGTCTATAATCCCAGCACTCAGGGGAGACAATGGCAGAAGTTCAAGGTCAGCCTGGGCTATGTATAGCCAGTGCTATCTAGCAAGGCATATCCAGAGAGAGGGAGAGGGAGAGAGGGAGAGAGAAAGGAGGAATGGAAACAAAAATGACAAAACCATGCTCTTAAAGTTTAGCTGGGTGTGAGGGTGCACACCTCTAATGGCAGCAGTTGGGAGTTAAGAGGCAGGAGGATCACACATTTAGGGCTAGCCTGGGATACTTAGTTGGATCTTGTCTTAAAAGAAAGAGGAAGGGAAAAGAGGAGAGAAAGAAAAGAAAAGGAATCAAGAAATGGTAAATAAGCCTCAGAATGCACTTTTGTTCCTTCGTTTCCGGTCTTCTGCACTGTTTCTCAGTTTTCAAAGCCTGTTTAGTAAAAATTTCTGAGGTAGTCCCTACCTTTCCAGCCCTCCCCCAAAGTCTCTGGGCTTCCCAGAGCAGGAGCAGGGAGCTACCCAGGATCCTTTACAGCTGTTTCCAACATGTGTGAGGCCTACAGCTGTGAGATGTCAAGGTGACAGTGAGAAGACCAAATGACATCTCAAAATCAAGGGCCCAGCAGAGTTTCCCTCCACTGTTACAAGTTCTTTCAACACAGTCAACTCTCCCCACTTAATCATGCACATCTCTGTACCAGAGCCGTGGGTAGTTCCTGTGCAAAGGCTAGGCTCTGAGTTCATCTCCAGCATTCCAACCAAGCCAGGGGTGGCGGTGTGTGTGCACCTGTAATCTCAGTGCTGCAGGCAGAAACGATTCCAGAAGCTGGCTGTGTGGCCAGTCTACTTGAAACTGAAGCTCCAGGTTCAGGGAGAGATCCCTGTCTCAAAAAGTAGGATGGAGGGCAACAGAAGAAGAAACCTGGCTTCCACAGGTGCACGCACTAATGCAGGCATGGGGCGGGGGGGGGGGGGGGGGGGAGGAGAGGGGTAAGGGGGAGAGGGGAGGGGAAGGAGGGAGAGAGGGAGAGGGAGAGGCACACACACACACACACACACACACACACACACACACACACACACACACACACGCAATACATATACCCTCCTGGCCTACCAACAGGGCTCTCCAGAACCTGATCAGCAAAGACGTAACCCCCTTGCACACCTGTGCCCTTGGTACTCTGAGTTCACAGAGTAAGGAAGCACACCACGAAAAAAATATGAGCCAAGAAAGAACCAGGGCTCTCTCGGGTCACAGCTTTTCCCGTTTTGTGTCTCCTCAAACCCTGTTCTGCATTTGAGTTTTACAAAGCACTTGCAGTATAAGTTCCTTTCAGGTTATAGACAAAACTGAACAAACCCCCTTCATCACACACTAGCACCTAAACCAAAGGTCCTTTTTGTTTTACCTACATTCTTATCATAAACTTGTTACCTACAACTTGCCTTTCTCCTTCAAAGCAAGGAGCCCTGGGTGTGGAGAGGGGGTGGGGAGCCCTCAGCCCTGGGAGAGGCTAAGTGAACCACAGAAGAAAGCTTCTGGTACAAGCTGTGCTGGTAAACATCGATTAACTAGCATGTGATTAACCAGACTTGGCCTGTCCAAATGTTTATCGTTTAACCAGCGTGTGATTAACCAGACTTTGCTTGCCCAAATGTTTAACTCCTCCTCTATCTCTTTAAAAAGATTAAGACAACAAATCAGTAGACACTGTTTCTATACCCACCCCTCCCCCCAAAAAAAAAGAAAGAAAAAAGAAAAAAAAAACCACATACAAAAAGAAAACCAGAAAATAAAAAACTGGGGTGGCATATGAATGGTGTGTATGTTGTGTGTGTGTTAGGAAATAAGATGGTACAACCTCTGGTGACAGCCTGTACACTCTTCATAAAAGTCAAGTAAGATTGACCATAATCCCATAATCCCAATAATCCTATTTCTGGGTATGGACTGCCTCCCTACCCACCCACCCGCAAATTAAAAGCACATGCAGCAACAGGTATTTGAACCTTTGTGTTCACAACAGTGATATTCACGATAGCCCAAAGAAGAAGCAATGTTATGTCCATAAACAAGCAGATAAACACAATGTGGTCCACACAGGGAAATGGGATAAATCGTGAACCGCTCTGCTCCATCAGTGAGCCTTACGGATACAAGCAATAGCGCAGTCACAGAAGCCAAATGCTGTATGGTCAGCTTACATGAGGAACTTAGGGTAAAGTCGTAGAGACTCTAAGTAGAATAGATGCTTCAAAGGGGTGGGGGAAGGAATGCAAAGGGATCAGTGTGGTTCATACCAAGTCAACCTAATGACACACACCTGGCTAGGCTAGCGCCATAACTTTAAAACGCCTAAATGGCATTTCTTATATGCCAAACGCCAACTTCTCCAGCAATGCCAACTCATTTCTTCTCAGCCCTAAGGGAGGGTGTTAATATTGTCATCTTCCTCTTCCCTGTCACCTCACTTGGAGCCACACAGCTGACACTCACCATGTCTTAAAATACTGGGCATGCCAGCATGCCTGAGACCGCCAGCTACATCACAGAGAATCGGAACAAGAGAGCCCATCACCTCCACACTGGACCGCTCAGCTGTCAGTACAATGGATTCGGGCGCTGTAACTAATTTCACAAGACCAGAGATCATCTCTGGTCTAATTCGCTTTTTAAGACAAAATGTCTGCAACATGACATCAGAGAAATATGCTTGCTTTCTTATACTTCATATATTAACATTGTCATATACAATATATATGTGTATATATATATATATATATATATAATATACCATATATATAAGTTTACAGAGGGACTGTCCTATGAAAGAGCGCAGGAGGCCACAGAATGAAGGCTCTACATCTGACAAGAACCTCACTGAGTGGGCGGGCTGTACTATCTGGGTCTTACTACATCATCTTTCAAAGAGACATAAAGTACTCCATCTTCTCCTCCCACGTTCTGATAACTTAAGATGGGCTTCTCATGTAAAATGCGGTTCTCACCACTCCAACCACCAGGAAGGTAGGGATTGGGAAGACAGTCTGATTGATGAAGAGCTTGCCCTAGCACCCAGGCCAAAAGCTGGCTGTTCCAGCGTACACTTGTCATCTCACTGTTCATTGTAGAGACAGGTAGATCCCTAGGGTTTGGTGACTAGACCATTTAGCCAATCAGTGAGCTCCAAGTTTAGTGTCTTAAAAAAAAAGTTAGACACACACACACAAATGTAAATAAGTTTGTTAACACAGAGTTCAATAATGATTATAGGCAGATCTCCAGCATTGCTCCTGGAAGCCTACTCAGCTATCTAAAAGGTATTGTTTTTAAATTACATATCTATATTATTAGTAGGCCCAGCTAGCAATCAATCAAGACACAGACACTTGTTATATTTTAAAATAGCCTTAGTTAACCTGGGGCAGGGCAGATATCAAGCCTCTAAATTACCTCCCATAGTGTGGCAGGCATGGGATCCCTGCCTCAATCCCATGCCATCTGCTTCTAATAACTTCTATCAAGTTACCTCCCGTCCATAATCCCAAATACTTGTTAATGTTCTTCATCTGGGCCGGATTCTTCATCCATCCACACCGGCCATGTGCTTCTCCTCCATCTAACCCATGGCAGCCTTCCTCTCTTCACTTCAGGTCTCTCTCCTTTCTCCTCTTGGCAGTCTTTTTTCTTCCCAGAATTCCTCTCTCTCCTAGCCCCACCTATCTCTTGCCCTGCCCAGGTGAGATAGCTTTTTACTAAGCAAAAGGTGGGTCACACAGACAACAAACAGTACTTAGCATCAAAATACATCAGACCATCCCCCCCCCCCCCAACAAAAAGGCAGGGAGGACACAGTCACAGTGCACACACAGTATTTCACTTCGGCTCAAACTAAATACCTTTCTCTTACTGTCACCATTCTGTGAATCTCTGCCCCCACATCACAACGGGAACAAGAATACAGCTGGCCAGATACAATAACCTCATTAGTAATGTAAACTCCTCTAATGGGGAAGGGGGTGCAGGGGAAGGGGGCAGGTTGCAAGCTTTCTGCCTTTTACTATATGTTTCAGTTTACCATATTACTTAAGAATAAGAACATTCTATTGTGTAGCCTTAGTACAATTTTCCAAATTGGGAAATTTAATATTGAGACAATAGTTTGATGTATACTCGAGAGCTAACCCTTTCTGAGGAAAGTCCCTACACAGCCTTTCCCTTCTTCTTTTCCTCTTTTGTTGGCTTGTTTTTCAAGTACTAGGCACTGAACTCAGGAACTCAAGCATGCTAGGCCAGCAGTCCACCACTGAGGACTATCCGTGGCATCCCGTGTAGCTTTCTTTCTGCCCTTTGCCTTTGGCTGTCACGTGTCTCGAGCTTTATTGATCTAGAAGGCTGCCAGCTTTTGCCTTGTTTTCATCTTAGGTTTTGGAAGATCTCCAGCCACTGGTTTTCACCTTGAACACCTGTTGATCTCAAATCTATCGATCTCTTTGTAAGCAAATAAGCATCTTTTGCGCGTAAGCATACGTGCAACATGCAGGCTCTGTTTAGCTCACGGATAACATGTGATTTAGGACTGTCACTTTGGGGTGTGGCTAACTTTAATCACTTGACTCCAGGCATATGAGCTATGTTTCTCCACACTTGTGAGGAGACACTTGACGACTGTATGACTAACCCTTTACTCACAAACCTTACATCCACTAATGTGGGCATCTATTGACTACCTAATGCCAACATTCCGTCCACTATTATAAGGACCTCCTCTTATCCCCAACCTATTTGTCAATTTAGAACTGGGATTCTATATTCAATCTCCCTGATGTCTCTGGGTTATATAGAGTGAATATATCAAAGTGGCATTGAAGTAGAAAAAAAAAAGTATCAAGAAATTGAATCTTATTGGGGTATGGGATGAGCTTCTGCCACAAACCCGCAGCTCATCTTGCTTCATGGTGACACCCTGCCCTCTACCCAGCAGCCACCATGCCTGGTTTCTCTAGGCTCTGTTCTCATGGTCCTGATGCCCAGTTCCCCATCTTCTCAACAACTTTGCTATGGTGACAGTCAGTCACGGAAAACAGCTCACACAGCAGAGGACCTGCCCCCCCCCCCCCCCGGGCTTCAGTGCCAGGCAGCCCTCGAGCAGGCTGTGGATTCTATAGCCTACACTCTTTTCCTACTAGCTTTGTCCTCCCCCTAATACACAGTGGGACAAAGTTGAACTTGACAGTTTGTAAATCTATCAAAACATTTGCTTCCATCTGTTTCATTATGCCAGATCACTACTATATAAAAAATGGGGCTCTATACTGAAGGCGTGATCTAAAAGCCTGGAAATCATTAATGTGTGTATGCCCGCACTATAACTCATATTACTTTGGGGCAATGGGCACTCCCACTGCTAAGCCTCTTCCAGGCGGCATTTTTCTGTCAACCAAGATATGGGCTGGACATATTTTCATCCTATATCTCTTCAGAGTCAAGCGGGATGAATTTGGCCATTGTATTTGGTACCATTTATGGGATGATTTTTAGCAAAGAAAGGAAGGAAGGATGGATGGATGGATGGTTGAGGGCTATGCTATGTAACGTAAGTAGTGCCTGGGGAGGCAAAGTGAGGTGCTTTGTTTGTTTGTTTGTTTGTTTGTTTGTTTGGCTGAGAGCAGCCTGTGGGCCAGGTGTGTTCTCATGTCTGGTCTGTGGCTCTAAAACTGCAGCTTGTGGGTGGTTCTCCTGGCACCACGATACAGGGTTCCACGCTTCCCCTCCTGTGACACACTACAACTGCTGCTCTGCCGGGGGAGTCGATGCAGAGATCTGCACTGCGACAAAGACTATGCGTGTTATAACCAAATCGTATTACTGTGATGGAATTTCCGTTCAAGAATATGAACTGGGATCTTAAAACATTCTTTTAGTAAATGATACCATAGACTTGCTTTTTTTTAATGTGAAGGCTGGCAATAGGGGGTTTATAACACTACCATCATTCCCCGCCCCCTGCCCCCCTGCCCCCCCCACCCGCATACTTCCCTCATCCATTATTAAGAAAGAATAAGCATACGGTCAAGAAAAGCCACTTAGCCCCGCCCATTTATATAGCCCCTAACCCTTCTCCATGGGCATTAAATAACCCTTAAAGCCTTCCCTGGAGGTGAGAACTCAACTACCTCACCCAAGTGACTTGGGCCTTGGGATGTAGCTCTATCTATTTTTTTCCTCCTCCCATTCCTCTTTCTTTGTTTATTCTTTCTTTCTTTTTTGTTTGTTCTTTTGAGACAAGGTTTCTCTGTGTAGCCTTGGCTGTCTTAGAACTCACTCTGCAGACCGGGCTGGTCTCAAACTCACATCGAGCTCCCCCCTGCCCCCCCCCCCCCCCCCCGTCTTTGCCTCCCTGAGTGCTGGGATTACAGGTGTGCGCCACCACGCTCGCCTCCGTGTTTACCTTCTTTAGCCCCAAAGAGTAGGGGTTCCTTTTGCTGCCCTACTCAGTTAGGGACAGAGCAGCCCCCTCCTGGCTTGTGGCACTGACATGGGAAGAGCTGGATGCCGTTTCCTGTGCCTCACAATTCCCACCATACCCCGTGTGGCTGCTACTTCTTGGGCGGCTCATTCTCCCCCCTCCCCTCTCACACTGATGGCACAATGGGGTCTCCGGTTCTCTTTAGCACGGCAACATTCCTTTCAACATCCTTTTCATGTCTGATGCAAGGGATTATTGCCTGAAGTGGGTGGGTCAATCCACAAGCTACTGGGAAGAAGGCAGGAAAGTTACAGCTAAAGGCAGAGAGACAAAGACTATGAAGACTAAATGGCAAAGGGCACCTAGCTGTCCCCAACTGAACCCAAAGTAGAATCCAACCCAGACCCATACCTGAGCCTCACTGAATCCCAACTGCTGGCTCTCTTGAAGCTTTTGTTCAACCAACCAACCCTTTCCCTTTCCCTCCAGGCACTTAGTCCCCTTCTCTGGCTTCAAAAGGCTGTAGTTTAAGGGCTGAGGAGAAGGCTCAACTGGTAACGTACTTGCTGGGCAAGCATAAATACCTGAGTTGATCCTCAGAACTCATGCAAAAAACCCGGAGAGCAGTGGGGAGATGGAGCCAAGTCAGTCTGTCTGTCTGCCTGCCTGTCTGTCTGTCTCTCTCTCTCTGGACTTTGGGTCTGGGGTCTAGGTATGTAGCTCAATGACAGATCACCAAAGGTGTTGTGTCTGTCATGGAATATGAGCGAAGGAGCCAGAGGAGGAGACTAAGTGCCTGGAGGGAAAGGGAAAGGGTTGGTTGGTTGAACAAAAGCTTCAAGAGAGCCAGCAGTCGGGATTCAGTGAGGCTCAGGTATGGGTCTGGGTTGGATTCTACTTTGGGTTCAGTTGGGGACAGCTAGGTGCCCTTTGCCATAGAAAGATGGATAGAAAGAAAGATAGATGGATGGATGGATGGATGGATGATAGATGGTACTCTGGGAAATTTTTATATTCTTTCCAGTAAAAAAATAAATGAAAAACTATACACTGAAATATGATAGAGAAGGGAATCACACAGCCAGAGGAAGGGTCAACAAGAGCCCCAGCCTGTGAGGATGCTGATGAGGACAGCAATGAAAACCATATGCTAACTGCCGCAGAGCACGTACAGCTGGACTCGAAGCTCTCTTAAGCCCTTATGAGACTAATTTAATCCTGACAAAAACCTGTGTGTGGGAGGTACGGTTATTCCCACTTGTCGAATGATGGAGCCAAGACACAGGGGCCATGGATCCCACGTGATAATCTGTGGATCCTGGAGTGTCCCCTCTGCAAGCTGGCTGCAGGCCTCAGCTCTTGACTATGAAGTGAATTGCTGGGGCGCCTGAAATGGCTATGAGTCGAGGTGCACTAAGGGCGGCACATCAAGTGATCTGAAGATGTCCTGGCATTTATAAATGAAGATATCACAGACAGACAGACAGACAGACAGACAGACAGACAGACATATTCTATCCTTCCAAATTGTCAGCAGAAGGGCCGTGCTTTGCAGCTTGGCATCCGTTATGGAGCAAGTCTTTTGGAAAGCCTCAACTTAGCTGTGCGTCTCTTTTTAAATGTCCTGAAACCAGGTTATCAAAGATAGATAAGATGTTTGCAAACAACCACTCGTCAGCCTGGTAGAGTGATCCCTTTTCTCTTACCCTGCTTGACATAAAATGATTTCCACAGCAACTTGAAAGGAGTGAAGAAAAAGCCAAGCATGGTGGCACAGGCCTGTAATCCCAACATCCAGAAGGCTGCGGCAGGAGGATCACAGGTTTGAGGCCAGCTTGGACTAGGAAGAGCTTGTCTCAAAATGAACAAGCAAGCTAACTAACAAACCTCTCAAGACTCCCGGAGTTGATGGGAAAGATGCTTAGTGTTTTTGTTTTACTTAGCCTCATAACGTCATAGTTATATTAGGTTAAAAAAAAGTTGTTTTTAAGTTTCTTCTCAATTTGAAAATAGCTGTAAGAATCCATTGGTTGCCACGGGCAGATAGTAAGGTGCTCGGGGCTTAGAATTGGGCTTTGACATGAAATATCCTGGTTTGGTCAGCTTAAGTTTCTAAGTCTCAACATGCTCATTTGCTAAATGGGTATGTGTGTCAGCAGGTAACATCCAGTCAGGAAAGAAATTGCACTTTAGCAGGTTATTTGTTTGTTTTGTCTTTGATTTTGTGGAGCTAGAGGCTTACTGAGTATCCCAGGCTGGCCTTGAACTTGCAACCCTTGCAGCAGCCTTCCAAGGGCTGGGTTACAGGTGGGCCCCACCACAGCCAGCTGAAAAGAGTTTAACAAAAGAACTACTTAAAAAAGAGAAAACAAGCTATGGACCAATGACCATGGAGTGCACAGGGTAGGAAGGGGGGAGGGGGGAGGGGGGAGGGGAGAGGGGGGAGGGGAGAGGGGGAGGGGGAAGGAGGGAGGGATACAACTGACAGCCATCACCTTCCCAGATTTGAAAGGGCAGGAGGAGGGATGGTGTGACCAGAATCAAGCCAGAATTTAGCCGGAACACCAGCCGCAGAAGGCTACCCTACAGGACCTGTGACTTGCAGCAAAGGAACCCAGACACCCGCTCCCTACCTCCTATCCACACAGAGTCCAGGGGAGTAGAAGCAGGGGACACGGACACTCTCACATCTCTCAAAGCTAGAGTGGCAGAGCCCATACCGGATCTGTAGCAGTTTGCCTCTCAGGGCACAGAGCATAGCAGGTCAGAGGGGACGTCGGAATGACCAGCCTGGTGTCTCAAGGTTGTCGTGAGCCAAATCTTCTCAGCATCAGTTATTTTATGTTCTTGTTCATCTTAATAAGTGGCAAATGCCATAAGGGAAGGGAGTATCAGCTAATCTGGTACAGGGCCAGGATATATCTCAAGCCCTTGGGTGGAGGAAGCCACTCTTACAAGCTCGTAATACGATGCGATTTTAAATAATGCAATTATTTAAAAAAATAAGATACAACCAAATTGTTATACAACTCGGGGAAGATGTAAAGACTAGCACGCTTCAAACCAGACTGGGGTCCCATTTCTGCTTCCATCTGTTTCATTAGCTGGAGGGGTACATATTGCTCCCCCCAAACCCACCCTGGCTTATTAGCTTGGAAATACTCTGGCTTGACTAAAGCCATACATCTTCTCTAATGGCACTGAATTTTCCTGATCTGATTATGTGAGTACAGTTAATTTCATTTGGGGGGATCATTTAAGTTTAAATGTTTCAACCCAACCTAAGTATGTCTATACGTCATTTCTACTGAAGTCATTCTGAAAAAAAAAAAAAAGACTATGGGCATGGCGCTGTTCCCTGAGGAGACTGCCCAGCAAATAAGGGAGACAAAGCAGCCAGACCACACAGCATAGTGGGACATACGATCTTAGCGCGTAGAAGGCTGAGGTGAGAGGGTCACAAGTTCAAGGCCAGCCCGTGCTACATAATGAGTACCGTGTTAGCCTGGGAGATCCTATCTGAAAAAAAAAGACAAAACATAGGACCAAGACCATTTTCTAAGATCTGTCTGTCAGCTAGCACACATGCCAGACAGACTGGTGCCTACCTGTGCATGTACCGTTCCTACTGCCCCGATAGCTGATTGAGATTTGCAGTTTTAAGATTTGTTTTTATTTTTATTTTTTATTTGTGTGTGTGTGTTCATGTATGTCACGTGTATGTGAGTGTCTGTAGAGACCAGAGGGTGTTGGATCCCTGGAAATGGAGGCTTCTAGTGTGGGTGCTGGTCCCCTACAATTGCTTTTACCCCTGTGCCATATCTCCAGCCCTGAGATATGAGAGATTCGATAAACTAACCAAACTAGTAGATTTTAAAAGTTAAAATCCCACAGAACAGCTCAACATTAAAGCAGTATAGGACTATCTCATTTATTTAAAAACTTGAGCCTGCACGCAGAACTATGAAAAATGAAGTGTGACTTTTTCTGCATATCCCACCACATACCCAAATTCTACCCTTGCCCCCATTAGAAATGTCCACTAACAGTCTGCTGCAATGCCTGGAAAACTATTTCATGGGGTGTGGGAAATGGCTCAGCAGGTGGAAGTGCTTGACCTACAAGGTAGGCAATTGAAACTTGATTCTGGAAGCTACATAAAGCCACACACTATGGCCTCAACACTAGAGACCCTCAGCAAGGCAGAAGAGGAGAAATGCCTTCTAAAGAGTTGTCCTCTGATCTCAGTGTGCACGTTACAGTGCTCGTGCCGGGCGGAGTAGAAGCCTACACAGAGAAACTCTGTCTCAAAAATTAAGAACAAAACAAAACAGAAAAACAAACAAACAGAAATCTTGTACAGAACAATTTCCTAAATGTTTACATAAATACATGCATTTATAAAAACGCTGCTCATCATTATATACATGTTTTCTGTAGATAATCTTTTTCATGCAATGGATTTTTTTGGTAATGGATTTTTTTGGTAATTCATTTCTTATACAATAGAGCTATTTTTCTTTTTCAAGGCTGCATATTGTAACTTATGCAAATATTTATTTAAGCTACTCCCCAACAATGAGACATTTAAGTTAGCACCAATTTTTCGACATACTTCAATATTACACTCACTCACAGTTCTTTTTCTTCGATTTACAATTAATTCCCTCTTGATACAGCATGACCGACTTCTATTCAAGCTAATTTTCAACCATGGATCAGTGCCATGGTAGAGTATAGGTTTAATAATAGGTAGGTGTGTGTGTGTGTGTGTGTTTAAGTGGTTAAAATTTTTTAATTTTTCCAAAGAGACACAGGTCTATAGCCCTTGAATCTGGGCAGACTTACAATGGTTTTAACCAATCGAGCATGGCAGAAGTAATGTCATGTGACTTCCAAATTCAGGTTATACAAAAGCCATGAGTCTTCCAGAGGCTCTTGGGACATTCTCTCTCCTTAACCACAGTCCTCTTGGGAGCCAGCCACCATGCTAAGAGACACCCTGGTGAGCAGAATAGTTGGACCAGCCTTTAAGCCACCCAGCCTCAGGTACCAGGTCTGTAAGTGTAGAAGAGGCCAGATGCCAGCACCCAGCAGCTTGAGTCTTTCAAGCCAAGGCTCATTAATTTGTCCAGGAAATAGAGCAGAAACAAGCTGCCCCCCACCATGTCCTGTCTGAATTCTCAGGCCTGGGAGTCTGTGAACGTACGTTTTGGGGCAACTTGTTATTACACAACGCTATAGAGCTGAACAGAGTGTGTGCATAGGGCCACCTGCCTGGTTCGGGGTGTTATTCTTTCTTTCATCTCAAATTCTGTTGCTTGTAGGTAGAAAGACAAATCCAAGACTCTTGACATCTGGACTAGAACCTCAAATTAAACCCAGTGCTTGTTGACTAACTTGAAGTGTGCAAAAAATCTATAGAAGTCTATCTTTCTGTCTCTCTGCTTTCGTGTGTGTGTGTGTGTGTGTGTGTGTGTGTGTGTGTGTGTGTATCATTTCCAATCAGTGAGAGCAAAGATATACAAATGTAAATTGATAGTGAGCTTGGGATTTAAGTCTAGTCAGCTGTGCTGGCCTTGAACTTCCTAGCATGACTTTCACAGATTGACAGTCCTTCTAATCTCAACAAATTGTGATTCATAAAAATTTGTTTTAATACCCTGAGATTGATAGGAATGATAATTAATTTTAGCACACGGGAAAGGAAGAAATAGTAAAAACATAAATAGAAACAAATCTAGAAAGGAATAAAACAGGAAAGAAATGTGCCTAGGGACTCACAATGACTACAGTTACTGAATAAGAGCAGAGCTAAATTATAATATTCTGTCTCATGTCATCCCCACCCCAGGATGACAGTTTATTATATTCAGATTTTTTTTTAAGATAAGAAATTGTACAAGGCAGTAGTGGTGGTACACGACTTTAATCTCAGCACTAGGGAGGCAGAGGCAGGCAGACTGGTCTACAGAGTGAGTTCCAGGACAGCCAGGGCTACACCAGGAAACACTGTCTCAAAATGGGGTGGGGCATAGTTACCATGCTGAGAAACAGGAAGACAGCACCACACCTGCTAGTTCATGGCCAGCGCCAGCTCCTAGTAGAGAGCCGCAGGTACCTTGGGCTCCAGCCTTCCCTCTGTGCCACCAGAGTTAAATGTCAGTCATTTGACACTGAGCTCCATATCACATCCCCTCCCTCCCTCTCTCTCTCTCTCTCTCTCCCTTCCTCCTCCCTCCCTCCCTCTCTCTCTCTCTCTCCCTCCCTCCCTCTCTCTCTCTCTTTGTTTTTGTTTGTTTGTTTGTTTGTTTTTATTTTTTTCAAGATAAGGTCTCTCTGTGTTAGCCTTGCCTCTCCTGGACTCGCTTTGTAGACCAGGCTGGCCTCGAACTCACAGCAATCTGCCTGTCTCTGCTTCCCAAGTGCTGGGATTAAAGGTGTGTGTCACCACGCCCAGCTCCCTCCCTCTCTTTTTACAGATACCCAGCAGTCAACAGAGAAAAGGCTCAGGGTCATAGAGCATCACAACTGCTCTTCCTGTCTCCCTAAACTCCTGGGATGCATACTGAACTGAGAAGGCGAGTTCTAGGGTACCCATCACTCCTGGCAACCAAAACCAATAAAACATATCCATATCTATAGCAGTCCACCCTGCTGCCCTTCTGAGCCAGCCCTGCTCCATCTCTGCCCATTCAGACAGCGCAGCCATCTGTCCAAGGCTATCCTGAAAGCATTTAGTATAGTGCCAGAGAAATCTCTGCAAGCATTGGTCTTTCCGTTGTCCGACCACTCTGAAGGCTAGAGAACCTGTGGCCACAGGAGGTTTTGTGATCAGTGTGGTACAGAGCAGACTATACAAGGCCTCAGGCCAACCCGACTCTGAGCATTATTTCATCCCCTTGGACACATGTGGCAATTTTTCTTTAGCTGTCAAGAGTCAGTACTTAATAGAGTCTTATCACTCTAAGTGTGGCCTGAAAGCCTAGCAGCTAGTCTTGCCCCCGGTCCAGCCTCACTGGAGAAGAGTATGCAGTTAAATTAAATCCTTATATAACACATGCACACAGCTAAGGGTGGGCAGCTGTTTACAGGAGAATCCTCATTTGGTACTGGACATTTCTGTCCCAGTAATGCCCAAGAGACTAGTCCTAGCAGACATTTTGAAGAAAGGGCTTTAAAGGGTGGGAGAAAGCGTAATCCCCCTTTTGGCAGAAAGACCTCATTGTTCATGCATTCTTGATGTGGGGGAAGGGAGCCCACATCACCTTATTTCAAAGGGGAATCCAAGGGCACGAAGGTAAAATGAAATCACCACCCACCACTGCAAATGCTAATTGCTCTAGTACACGGTATTATCAAAGTTCCGGGTGGGAGCCAGGCCAGAGGAAACACAGCCACACACAACGAAATGTTCAGTAATTGAATCTGCGTCTTTACCAAGTGATTCCCCATCAGAGAGATATCTAGCAGCATCTGGAGACATCTCAAGTTGTCATAAGTGACAAGGTACAAACACAAGGCACAGGCCAAGCATACACGCCCCCCTCAAAACAAAACGGAAAAAAAAAAAACCAAAACAACATAGCAAAGGACCGCCTCTTACGAAACACCCAGAGATGCATGGTGAAAGCCTGGCCTTCAGGATTCCCTAGCATGCTATTTTTCTCTCCTTCCTCAAGCTCCTCCCACTAGTAGTCTTCACCCCAACAAGCAACTCCAGAAGTGGCCTGCACCCACCTTCCTGCATAGCTTCCCCCATTGGCTCTAACAAGAGCCTGCCATTGAGTATGTGACAGCCTGGGGACAGAGGAAGGACCTGCTTGTCCTGTCCTCATTATTCATGCAGCACGGGCCCTGGGTTACCTATTATACAATCCTGCATGTACCATGAGAGCTGGAAGGGCCATTGCACTCCTTCGGGCTGCTCCCCTGGGTATGAAAGGGACCATCATCCGGGCAGATTTTGGCACACAGACCCTCTCCTTTATAATAGAGGAAAAGGAGCAGGGCTCACAAGGAAACTGAGCAAAGGAATAATAGTGCGAGCCCCAGCTTTTGAAAGTGCAGGCAACTGTTGAATGGCCCCCGCTAGCTTTAGCTCAGTTTTGCTGAAAAGGAACCCTGGCTCGCGCCTGTACTGAAACGCACCCTCCAGCATCCTTTCCCACTGTTTTGGCTCCCCACTCTTCTAATCCAAGATGCTGTCTAGGATAGTGGATTTCATTTCATTGGCCAGAAAAAGAGTGGTCCTAAAAGGGCAGGAAAATCATGCACCCCAGTTTGGCCAGCATCAGTATTCACCGCCCCCTTTCCTAGGTATCTCAGTTTGGACAATGAGTTATAACCTTTCTTCCGGGGCATGCTGTTCCCAGAGAGAACAAAGCCGCCGGCTTGGCATGCTTTCGCAGAGCGCTTTAAGCCACAGACCTTAAAGTTAAACACATGTGCAATTACGTCTAATTTGGCCCTTGCTGGTGATGTGCCCAATGACCGAAATTCAGCTTGCAGGAAAATGACTGGACGCTGATGAAGGAAAACCTAGGGCTGAGCAAACACACTCTGATCTTGTGACTTGAAGGCATCAAGAAAGGAGGAGATTGGCACAGGCTATGGGAAAACCTGCCCTAAAGCAGACCCATAAAGTTACCCAAGAATTTCCAACTCGAACTCGGTTAAATTCCAACCACTGACCCCGGCGTTGCATGAAAACTCCCATCCCTGGGTGGTTTGTGTGAGCTAAGCCAGGAGGCACAGGTGATGTCATGGAGCTTATGGGACCAGGTGCGGTAGCCGAAAGGTGGGGGTGGGGAGGTGGCAGCTAACTGATCACTGGCCAGCCACTGCTGATTTCCACCCAAACTACTACAAGCCTGAGCGACACAAATACAGATTGGGAGAATTGTCTCTCACAGCCTGAAGGAATCACATTAAAAAAAAAAAAAGTGATTTCTTCTTTTAATATGATTACAGGTCTCTCCAGGAAGAAGGAAGCCTACAGAACAGGAAGCGTTGTTCTGTTTTAAACAACTGTTAACAATTTGACCCGTATCTTTCCAGGCTTCCCCTATACAACCTAGGTTCCAGCCGCCCAGCGTGTCCTGCCCTTTTCACTTCATTACACAAACAGTTCTTCGTACCGTGACAGACTTTTTATTTAAGCTGCGGTCTGTGGCTCTCCAATGGCAACATGAACAGCTGTTTGCTGTCCTGACTTTATGCACAACAGAAAGTAGTAAATAAGGTGAGAAAGGAAAGCAAACAATAAAATGTTGACGAAGACCCCCCCCCTCCCATCTCTTCCCCCAATAGTCTCAGTCCCCCAGTGTGAAGGCTTCTTTAGATTCTGTTGGACAGCAAAGACAGCAGCTTCCTGACCCAAGGGGACACACTCAGGCTCTAGCAGGTCAAGCAAGTCGGGGAAGGAGAGGGTACAGAAGGCCAGGTCCCCTTGCCAGGAGAGAAGGAATGCCAAGGAGGAGGAGGAGCAGAAAGTGTGTTGGGGCGCTAGAGAATCCCTGACAATGGGAGCAATAAAGGTCCCCTCTCTGGATAGTCCTCCCCTCCCCTCCTCTCATACCACCTGTGCACTCTCTCTCCACAGAGTGCTCCTCCTCCCCTTCCCCACTCACGAAGTACTCTCCCTGCCCAGCAAAGGCTTAGTGCCTTCTACTTTGTCCTAATGATGTCATCAGACAGGGACACTATAACCATACTGTCAGAAGAAACACCCTAAAGAGGTATGTGTGGCCCTTCATTTGACTGTTGAAACCAATGAACCCTAGGGAATTATAATTTCTCCATATCCCATGCCAGGGGATGGGAAAGCCCTGGTGCCAACTAAGGAGAGAAACTTGTCTCCCAGAATGGGATTTCATACAGTTCTGAGACCACGTTAGAGGACAGGACAGAGCCAAGACAATGATGGATCAATGATGGGTTGGACCACACCTTGACCACAGCTGCATAGTTACGTTTCACCCTCTATGTAAAACCTAAATCTCACATCCAGATCCTCCCACCCCCAAGAAGGGCTGTGAGGTGGTTCAGAAGGTAAAGGCATTTGCTATGAAGTCTGGTAACCTGAGATGTGTCCCCAGAAGAGAAAACAGACTCCCCAAAGTAATCCTCTGACACTTCCAAATTGTCCTCTGACCTCCAGCCATGTTCCTGGCATGCATGCCCCATCAGATAAATAAGTGAGTAGATAGATAGATAGATAGATAGATAGATAGATAGATAGATAGATAGAAAGATAGATAGATAATTGATAGATAGATGATAGATTAGATTAAATAGATAGATTAGATAAGTAGATAGATGGATAGATGATAGATAATTGATAGATGATAGATAGATAGATAGATGGATAGATGATAGATAGATAGATAGATAGATAGATAGATAGATTTTTAAGGCCCCTGAAGATTTTCTTTTTAAGACAGAACCACTAGATCTCTTTATTTGCTGTTCTTCCTAACTTAGTCACATTGACAACATCTCCTTTCTCTGCTTTTCACTGCTACCTGTCTCTTTCATTAGGGTACAAGTGGCTTAACCTAGCTTATATGGGGGCAGCCAGGTCCCAAGCTTTAATCCCAACAACTCTAGTAACACTGTGTGACCTCATCGCCTTCAGTTCACAGAGAGAAAGCCAGGGCTGAGCGGTAGTAAATGACAGAGCCACGTGGTGGTAAGCCACACCACCACAGCCCCATGGGAACATCAGCTCTCTGGAGACAGACCGCAGCCCAAGGTCAGGTGTCCGAGGAACGCTAATATCTCACTTGTGTCTTGCAGCATTTTGGGGTTTATGAAAATGAGCCGATGTATAGAGATGAAGAAGTTGGGTAGAGGGAAAATAACAGAAGATCAATGAAAGCAGAGGGACTATAAATACACTGAAACCCATGCACAAGGCCTTCACAGATTTTATAGTTACATCCCAAATTTGGCTGTGCTTTCTATCAGCCAAAGCAAAATGGAGAAAGTGGATGTTCGTAAACACGAGTTATGGAGTTATTTCAGAACGTCCGGTTGCTATAGAAATTCTCTTGGAAACAGTATCTGTCTCAGCCATCCAGTCTGATCAAAGGGGCTTCTAAATGAGTCTATTTTCTGCTGAACTGTTGGCTAAACCCTGCAGGCGCTGCAGTGTAAACCTCATAGAAACTGTTCTAAAAAGGGACCACATACTCCGCCCCACCCCCAGCTCTTTTACTCGGAATGTGCTGAAGGCACTAGGAGAGGGTTGAAGACATGTGAGTCGCTTGCTCCACCACAGCAATGCTGCCTCTGTGGGCATGTACACACTCTCCTTTCTCAGAAAGTTGGGGCCCACCATGACTTCCTTTGTCTACAGAGCCTCCCATGCTCTTACTGTGATAGCTGCTGCTTCTGCATCCTTCCGGCTCTTTCTTCCCTCTTTTATGCAATGGCCTCCTAACATTGGTGGGAACTAAACTCTGATATAATAGCTGACACCAGTAGCTCCAGTTGTGGAATGCCTGCTTAACATGGGAAAGACCCTACATTTGATTGATGATGATGAGGAGGAGGAAGATGGTGATGCTGATGCTGATGGTGATGGTAATGGTGATGATGGTGATGATGACTAATAAAAACGAGCACCAGCTAATCCCACTCCCTAGAGACTCATGTAACTGTTGAACATTAGTCAGACACTGTTTGCTCTAGGATGTCTAGAAATCTTCCTTGCCCCAAACTGAATGGCCATCCTGGATGGAAGAGTGCCAACTTGTCATAGCAGGGAGATAAAGGAAGGTGATATGATAGTTAAAGACTTTACCCAGAATACAAATTACAAAGGAACCGACGTCAACTTTAAATTTGAATTCAACTGGCAGGGTGGGCGCAAAACCAGGAGTCACATGACCTGGGATCAAATCCTCACTCTCATACAGATGAGCCACATCTTACATCTTACGCAAGAACTTAATCTGTCTGAACCTATTTTCCCATGAGTAAAATGGGGTTAATACCACAAATCTCAGAGGACTGTTGTGAGGATAGCATTGAGTAACTCATTTTCTTCTAAATGCTTAGAAGCCAGGAGTGGAGGTATACTTGGGAAGCAGAGGCCGGAGGATCAAGAGTTCAAGGCCACTGTTAGACCTATATGGAGTTGGAGGTGAATCCTGTCAAATAAACAAACAAACAAACAAATAAATACTAGCACCTGGCACACATAGACATTTAGATACGTCTTTTACTATTGGGACCATTAGAATTAAAACAGGCAGACCCAGCAGAAGCAGAGGCAGGTGAAGTTTGAGGCCAGCCTGATCTACAAAGAGAGTTCCAGGACAGCCAGGGCTATTACACAGAGAAACCCTGCCTCGAAAAACCAAAAATGAATGAATAAATAAATAAATAAATGGGCAGAGAAGAGTAGAAGCCAATCTCCCTCTCCTAAGACGTGTATACGAGGCCACATCTCTTCCTGTCACCTCCCACCAGCTGGGAAACGTGTTTTACTCAGGCTGTCCAGGGGAGTCTGGAAAGACTTGAGGCCCCATAATAGGATCAGGGTTTTCTGCTGAAGTCGGAGTGTTTTACGTTTCAAAACATACTAGGTTCTTCTGCAGAGTCAACTTCTTTCTTGTTAAACAACTCTGCGAACTTCACACAGTGTGCTCAGCACAATCTCCAAGTAATCATTCAGAGACAACGACAGGAGAGCAGGGTGGGGCGGCGCACCCGTGCCATTCCCAGCGCTTGGGAGGCAGAAGGAGAAGAATCAGAGGTTCACCATCATCATAAGCAGAGCTGGCCAGCCTGGAACACGTGAGACCCCGCCTCAAATAAAACACGGCAAACCAACACTTTGGTACTACGAAAATTAGACTGTTGTCCATATATCTTGACTCGAGGCCAGCCAGGGAATGGAAGCATACGTAGCTTTCAAATTTCACAGGTGGCTAGTCCCGAGTCTTAGCCAACGCATAAGGAAGGTGGAATCACTCGAACATATGCTTTATTACACTCCGCCGCCTCAGCAATACATACAAACTTCTCTCACACCCCCTTAGAAAGCTGTTCTCTCCCTTGCTTGCCGTTCAGTTCTTCAGAGCGCTGGCTTTCACCCGCCCTCACCACAGCTCATGCTGCCTAAGATCCACCATTTTAGAGGCCTCAGGTTGCCAGTCCCAAGACAGCTAGACAGAGAGGCTGAGTCCAGCCAAAGAGTAATAAGACATTTCAAAATGCCAGCTTAGAGCCTGGTGCAGTGGTGCACGCCTGTAATCCCAGCACTGGGGAGGCAGAGGCAGGCAGATCTTCTGTGAGTTCGAGGCTAGCCTGGTCTACAAGGACAGCCAAGGCTATTATACAGAGAAACACTGTCTCAAAAAAAAACATGAACAAATAAATAAATAAATAAAGTAAAAAATTTAAAAAGGCAACTTTTGGGGACAGTTGGGATTACCTAAATATCCTTTGTGTATGTTATATTATTCTTCATACCCTGTGCTGGATGAGTGTCTTCTACATAGCAAATGTTTCATATAGATTAATTTGCTTAAATGCAATTATAATTCTTATCTTAGCCTCTTGCCTACGGTCACATGTAGGAACCAGGCCTGACTGGGCTGCCTGCCTGTCTTGCTGTTTCATGTCCTGTTTCTAGCAGCTTCCACGTCTGTGTTTATCTTGGTTAGCTAGTCATGTTTACTGTTCTGAGAATGACCCCTCCCTTCCTCGAGACTTTTCCTCCTGTGTGCAATCACCTCTTGAGGGATTTCACCTGGGAGGAGGATTCCTGTTTTGCTGCCTATAAGAAGGCTCTTTGGAACTCTGGAGGGGACGAGAATAATAAACTGCTGTCACGGCTGCTGCTGTGGCTGCTGCTGCGGCTGCTGCTCTCTTAGCACAAAGGAGCCGCTGTGTTATTGTGTGTGTGTGTGTGTGTGTGTGTGTGTGTGTGTGTGTGTGTGTATGAGTTAAGTCCGCAGTCCCTTGCCCTCAACTTGGTACCGTGGTGGTGTGGGTGCCACAGTCACATCACTGGCATTTGAAGGAGTTGGGCTAAATGCACCAGGACAATATTGTATTTTAAATTTTCCTACGTCCTGGGAAGGCAGCATTATTTCACTTTACGCTACTTGTAGAGATCACAGGCACCTCATTTTCCATGCACTATTCCAATTTACCAATGAGAAGTTAAAGAAACTCTCTTTTAAAAAATCATAAAAAGTGCAAATGAAAACTAGATTCTAATCCTGACCTGCCCATCACCTCAGACTACCAAAAAATAAATTTGTGCACAGCTAAATCTTATGATACAATAATAAATAGTATTTAATATATTATGTAATATATTAAATATTATATATTTATAATTTATATAGTACTTTATGTAGTAAATAGTACTTTATTCTCTATGAAAAAAAGACAGATCCACATACAGCCTCCCAGGAGGTCACCTAGACAGGCTGCTGAAGGTTTGCAGTACTAATGAGGGCATCCTTTTTTGTTGTTCTTTTGTGAGTTTTTTTTGTTGTTGTTGTTGTTTGGTTGGTTGGTTGGTTGTTGGTTTGGTTTGGTTTTTTGGTTTTTTTGAGAGAGGGTTTCTCTGTGTAGCCTTCACTGTCCTGCACTCGCTTTGTAGATCAGGCTGGCCTCGAACTGACAGTGATCCACCTGCCTCTGCCTCCCGAGTGCTGGGATTAAAGGCATGCACCCGGCTATGAGGGCATCCTTAATGGCAAAGATAGTGTACTCTCTCAAGTGTGTCTCAATTTGCCCCACTTAAAGTGAGGAGTACACAATGGCTCCTTCAAAGATTACACACAGAGCTGCCATGCAGTTCCAGCCACCCCACTTACTGGCATATCCAGAAGAAGCGTACACTCTGTTCACAGCATCTCAGTTCACAGTCCACCAGCAAAAGGACAGACAACATGGGGTGCATGCATGGTGTACACTGTGTGGGTGATGATTTGGTTTTATTTATAAGGAAGGAAACACCGACACACACTGTGACCTGGATGGACTCTGAAGACATGCTAAGTGAGACCAGCCTGGTCTAGAAGGCCTAATAGTAACTAACCAATGCTACCTATACGAGGTGTCTACAGCAGCCGCTACAGAGGGTAATGGTGGCACCAAGGTTGTAGGCAGAGGACAGAAGGAAGAATTGTCATCTCATAAGGCAAGAGTTTCAGTTTGAGACGATGAAAAGTTCTGCAGATGGACAAGGAGAACAATTAACATAATTCTTTAAGATTAATTTTAGCATAAAATGATGAGGTTGATTATGTTTTCATGTACACATATCATTGTATATTGTTCAAATTCACTCCCCACATTCCCCATCAGTGGTTTCCATTCTATCCCAACAGTTTCCTTCTTACTTTCCTATCAGATACACTTATGCTAGATATAATATATATGTATATTACTATATATATTAATTTTGTGTTAAATAAATATATTTATAATTATGTTTTAACATATGTGTTATACATACATATATGTGTGTATGTATGTAATTTTGTGTTAAATAAATATATTTATAATTATGTTTTAACATATGTGTTATACATACATATATATATATATATATATATATATATATATATTCTTTGATATAGATTCTCAATGTGTAGCTCTTAGCTAGTCTGGAACTCACTGTATAGACCAAGCTGGCCTCAAACTTAAAAATCTGCCCACCTCTGACTCCCAAGTGCTAGGATTAAAGATGTGCACTGGTAGTAAGCCTGGTCTTGTATGTATATTTAAATCTAGATTTTTCACACGAGGAAATATATAGCATTTTGTTTCTCCCAATACCATTACCCTCTGCCTCCCTTTGAATGTCCTTCTGACACTGCAGGGACATGGCAATTTTACATCCCAGGCCAGATCTTAACTGTGACATTTCAAGCCATGGCTGTACATTGTAATCTCTGGAGAAGTTTTTAAAAAGTATCTGCTCATCTCTGGGAATGCTAGCTAGGACAGTGTGCCTTAACAGATGCGCAGAGGAAACAGATACTCATGAGGGAATTGGTCTGGGTTCCTCAGGGACCCCGTGTCCTTGAACTGATGGGGAGGCAGGAGCTGTCCCAAATCAAGGAAAAGACAACTGAGAAACTTGACTGGACCCCGAAAGATGGCTCTAAAGTACACCTGGGGGTGAGGGAAATATCCGTGTAGAATTGACACTGTCCAAGAGAAGTGAAAAAATGAGTGGTCTTGAGAACGGGTCTGAGGAAGAAAATGCCGTCACTCTTGGTAGCTGAGATCTATGCTAAAGTGTCCAGAGATGAGCTGTCCCAAAGCCTGCAGAGGGGTGGTGGTGCTAAAGTCTGGAGAAACCGAGTGAGAGGGATGAATGCTCAGTGTGCTCTTTGAGGCTCGAAAAGGTCAAACCATTTTAAATGGGGAGAAAAAAAAAACCCCAAATAATCTAATTTCACTTTTTATGCCTGAGTAAAAAATCTTGTGTTTTGGGGGAGAGAGCTGTGTGGTGTGTGTGGTATGTGGTTTGTGTGGTGTGCATGTGTGTGTATGTGGTGTATGTGGTGTGCATGTGTGTGTATGTGGTGTATGTGGTGTGCATGTGTGTGTATGTGGTGTATGTGTGTGTGTGTGTGTGTGTGTTATGTGTGTGTTTCATTTTCCTTAGCCCTTCACCTACTGATGGGCAGCTAATCTGTCTTTGTAACTTGGCTATAATGAACAGTGTGTCACAAACATGCTTAGGCAGTATCTTTTCAGTAAGCTAACTTTGATTATTTTGAGTATACACCCAGGTATGGTATGGCTGGATCAAATGTAAGTTCTATACTTAATGAGGGACGGGGTTGTCTTTCATATTAATTTCCACAGTGGCAATGCTTATTTAATTTGCACGTACACTAGCAGTGAATGGAGGGTTATTGTTCCTTGTGTTCTCACCAACATGCGTTGTTGTTGTCTTGGTGACGGCCATTCTGACTAGGGGTATAAAAAAGAGAGAGACCTGAAAACAAAAGGGATGTGGAAGGCAAAAGAACAAAAGAGAGAGGATAAGAAACAGTAATAAGCCAGGTATGATGGTGCACGCCATCAATCCTAGCACTTTGGGAGGCAGAGGCAGGTGGATCTCTGAGTTCAAGGCCAGCCTGGTCTACAAAGAGAATCTAGGACAACCAAGGCTAAACAGAGAAATCCTGTCTCATAAAACCAAAAAAAGAAAAAGAAAAAAAAAATAAGAAAGAAACGAAAAAAGAAAGAAATAGTAATAGAAGAGGTGAATGTGATTAAAATACATTATATACATATTGAAATGTCATAACGAAATGTCAATAAAACTAATATGTGCCAATAGGTTACGCTAAAGGCAAAATGATAAGCTTATCATATAATAATTAAATTAGAACTAAGATGTCCTGCAAGGACATCCCCTCAAACAAATAGAAAACCTAGGGCCCAGCCATCTTGGAAAACAGCTTTTGCTTTATAAAGCTGCTTAGAGTTTAATGGGCAATCATGTTGACTTAGTCAGGATTTCTACTGCTGTGAATGCCTTGACCAAAAGCAACTTGGGGGAGGAAGTGTTCCCTTCTCACAGTTCCAGGTAACAGTCCATCACTGGGGGAAGGCAAGGCAGGAACTCAAGCCAGGCAAGAACCTAGAGGCAGGAGTGGCTGTCAAGGCCACAGAGGTGCGCTGTTTCCTGGCTTCCTGCTTTCCTCTCACATCCTGCTTTCTTATAACATGCCCTGGCGAGCAGGGTGCACCCACATCAATCATTAATCAGGAGAATGTACTGCAGACTTGCCCACAGGCAAACCTTATGGGGGCATTTTCCCAACCAAGAAAGTCCCTCTTCCCAAAGGACTCCAGCTTGGGGTCAGGTTTCCATAAAACAAACCAGGACACAAGTTGACCATAGCGAATTACATCTTTAAGCCAAGATGTGATATTGTCACAGCTCGGACAATAGTCAGGGACCTGCACTCAACACGTGACATTAGCCGGCTATTGATACCCATGCTTAGTAGATCTCAGTCAGCCTCAGCTGCCTAAGCTACCATGGCTCCCCTGATTTCCCAAGGATGAATCACAGCATTTCACCTTATCTTTAAAACAACAACAACAACAACAGAAAAGGAAACAAAACTGCCTTCCCAAACTCCATCCCCCTCCTACCTTGTGAAAACCAGGTCCCTGTCTCATACAATGTCTTTTCCTTTATCAAACACTTCTCAACTACTCCATACCAAAGATACTTTTCGGGGCAGGCTTTCCGGCTTTTAGATTCCTACCATTAATTTGCAGTTTCAACATTTACACTTCCTAGAAGAGAAAAGAAAAGAAATGGTCCAGTGGCAACGACAACTCTGGCCAAAAGATTAAAACATCAAAAACCAAACTTGTTACCTTTCAAGCTAGAGGAAAACACACAAAAAAAGCTCATTTCAGCTGGGTGTGGTGGCACATACCTTTAATCCCAGTTCTTCGGAGGCAGAGGCAGGAGAAGCTCTGTAAGTTCGAGGCCAGCCTGGTCTACAAAGAGAGTTCCAGGACAGCCAGGACTGTTAATACAGAAAAAAAAAAACCCTGTCTCAAACCGATTCCCTTCCCACCTCCCCCAAAATGATGCAATTTGGACCTGGCACAGTAGCATACTCCTGTGATCCCAGCATTCTTGGAGGCAGAGGCAGGAGGATCGTAGTGAGTTCTAGGCCAGCCTGGTCTACATTAGAGCAAGTCCAGGACAATCAAGGGCAACACAGAGAAACTCTGTCAAGGGAAATAAAAAGAAAGAAAGAAAAAAGAAGAAAAGAAAAGAAAGAAAAAGTCCATTTCAAACATGAGTCCCCAAGAAGTGTGCATCACCAGCACCGCCTTCGAGGTGGGTGATTTAGAGGATGTATCTTGTTCAACGTCTTGAAACCACAGAATGAGTTATTCAAGGAAATGCTAACTTGCCTCCTCCCCCACCATGCACGGACATACTGAAACAGCTTAGGGGACACGGAAGAGCTACCCGTCATTTGATGTCAGGCCTTGGTCACATGTGACCCATAAAGATATCTAATCTGCGAGCTCTGAGCAAAGTCCACGGCACAGAGACACTTCTTATCCCTTGCTGAATGAGGGGGTGGTCACAATGGCCCACCTCTTTCCCGGTCGTGAAGAGTTCTCCCTGTGATCGAGAGAGCAGTCCCCTGCCTCTATCTCAGCGGCCTTTATTCACTGGAGATACTACTTGATTCCTTACTATCTTTTGCGGAGGAACTCCCAACACACTTCTTTAGAAATTTAAAAATGCCAAATAGCTACTGCTTAGCTTTTGTTTTCTGTTTCTTTGTCTTTGGTTTGTTTGTTTGTTTGTTTGTTTCCTATCACCACTGCTATGTTTTGTTTAGCTTTGTTTGGTCTCTCGAGACAGGGTTTCTCTGTGTAGCCTTGGCTGTCCTGGACTTGCTTTGTAGATCAGGCTGGCCTCGAACTCCCAGCAATCTGCTTGCCTCTGCCTCTCAGAGTGCTAGGATCACAGACACAGGCCACCATGCCCAGATCCATTATCTGTATTTCATCTATAACATCTCAGAGTCCTGGGGTCTCTTAATACTCTTGTCAGGCAGCCTCTCATATACTCACAAACATATGCATATGCACACACACATGCATACACATACACACTCTCATATGCACACATACACATTCTCATTTGCACACATTTGCACATATGTGCATTCTTATAAGAATATTTATACACATACACAAATACTCCTGGAAAACTGACCTGTCACTGAATCCTAATAATAATAATAATAATAATAATAATAATAATAATAATAATAATAATAGTAATAATAATAATAATAATAATAATAATAATAATAATAAACGCATTCTACAGGCTACAGTTTTCTCAAAGTAGAGTGTGAGGCTACAAAGAACCCAGAGAAGCAAAAAATAACTATAGAAACATATATCATAAGAAATTTGGAGAAGAGGAGAAATTATTTAATCCCTTCATTCTCTCAGTACATAGAAACAGTTAAAAATGACAATTTCTCTGTCTTTTTGGCTAAAATTAAGTGCCAAAACAGGTGATACAATCTATGTACCAAATGTCAGACACAGCATTGACTAAAAAGCACACTTCTGACACCCATCAACTTTTTAATGTCCTATTTTATTCACACTCCCAGAGTAATCATTGTAGTACAATGTTTCTTTTTTTAATATTCATTTCTTTATTTTTAAAAAAAGTAATACATAGGGGAAAAATGTTTCAAACAGTATACCTATTCTTGCTCCTGGTCCCTCTCCTAAGGACAATCTCCAAAAACAATTCTACAGAACTTTCTAGAAATATCACATGAGCACAGGCAAAATAGATCATTCCTTGTTTAGCAACTAGATTTTGTTTGTCTTACTTCACAGACCAAAGGTACATTTGCAGAGGTGCCAAAGCTACCACGTAAAAGCACATTCGAAATTTCATTTCTTCCTCAGAGTTCACCTGATTAAATATGCCAAGTTACAGCCACAGCTCACACTGCGGGAGAATAAATATATGAGTACCAACTACTGGCCAGGTCAGACTAACAATAGCACACCCTGTGCAGGAGACATGAGGGGAGAAGGTTCCAGACTACCCCCAGGATCGGTGGTGAAGTAAGGACCTGGTTTGCATAGAGAGGAAACGTATCTTTACACATGCTCCTTAAAGATGAATGCTTTCCATTTGCAAAACAAAAGTCATTAGTAAATGCAGAACAAAGCAAGTACATGTTTGGATTAGTTCTGTAATGATCATTTCTTGGACAAACTTACTAAGGGTTTAATAGGCAGCCAGGCTCCAGAAAGCTGCCTTATTAGATGTCGCAGGGGAGGCACACGGTGCAGGGGGTGGTGCCCAGTGCTCATTCCATGAGGCTGTGTGGCTGACACCTTGCCAAGTCCTCCAGTGCAGCCCTGCAAAGCCTGCTTAGTGAGCCCAAAGCCCAGGCAAAGAATGAGAAAATGATCTACTCAGGTTCGCACTAAGGAATCGGCAAAGTGTGGATGACGGCGGCGGCTCCTTTGGGTGGTAAATGATTTTATGTGAGGTGTCTGGTTTAAATTTGAGAAGTTTCCCATTGAGATACCAGCTTGTATCTCAAACCCTCGATCCCTAGACAGTGGTGCTATTTAGAGAGACTGTGGAGCCTTTAAAAGATGAGGCTTGACAGGCAAAAGTGGGTCATTAGGTGGAAGGTTATGGCCAGCTCCTAGTGCCTGCCTCTCTCCGCTTTGTGGCCTGTTGTGATTCGAACAGTCCCCAACGCTGCTCCCACTGCTATGAACAGTGTGGCGCTACCACGCCCTTTCTACTAGGATGGGATGAAATTCTTTGAAACCATGAGGCAAAATAAATCTCTCCTCAGGTAAGTTATCTTTGTCAGTTGTTATGGTAACAAAGATACAAAAGCAGCCAGTACAGAAACTCACTGGAATTTGATAATAATAATAACAACAACAACAACAATAACAATAACAACAACAATGATAATAAGTAAGTAAAAGGTAGAAAGGAGAAGGTAAGAGAGTGAATGAATCGTCTGAAAGTGAATAGCCAAGCATTTTTATTTCTTAGGGGACAGGGCTAGGGACCAAGCCCAGGGCCTCAAGCATACAAGTCAAGAGACCTGCCGCAGGGAATGGCACACACCTTTAATCCCAGCACTCAGGAGGCAGAGGTAGGCGGATCTCTGTGAGTTTGAGGCCAGCCTGGTCTACAAAGAGAGTCCAGATTAACCAAGGCTACACAGAGAAATCCTGTCTTGAAATACCAAAAAAAAAAAAAAAAAAAATCTGCCACTAAGTCCCAGCCCCGAAGGTTCTCCAATACTCTAGCTACCACACAGTTCTGCCTCACTGAACTTAAAACCTGGCAAATGTTCTGGAAGCAGTGAGGTCTGAAGGATGCCTAAGGAACCCAATGTACTTCCTCCTCCTTCTCCTCCTCCTCCTTCTCCTCCCTGCCAATTTCCCACAAGACAGCTCCTCAGAAGGTTGGCTGGCCCTGGCAGTAAAGTCAAACTCTAAAGTTGGAGCCGGGCATAAAATGTTGGGGCATTTCTAGTCTTTCCTTCTCCCTTAGCTGGCACTAGAAACCCTTTAAATCAGAAGGGGTGGCAATGACCAGCTTAACCCTAGAAGACTAAATGAGACAGGAGAAGGGTCCCAAAGGTCAGAATGATGACTCAGATGTGCTGGTGACAACTGCAAGATCATTGTGAGGTGACAGAACACGCACCAGAGAAACCCATGCCCTCTCCAGCCATATTTGGAGACACTAATACAATTCAGGAGCTTAAGTGAACATCTACAAGGGTGGGGACCAGCTGTACAACTACACGAACGAGCCTATGGGGAACATTCTCGTTCAAATCCTCGCCTCCTCACCCGCACTGGCTCTACCAGCACCTCTTCCCCTGTAAATCCCTGGGTAGCTAACCTCACTTATGCAAGGTCCATAAAAACTAGATTTTTTCCCCCTCCTTCTGTGTTACATTTGTTGCCCAGAAAAGAACAAAGCAACCTTCAAAGCCATGCTAAAAACAAATGCTATACAATAAACACAAACCTGAATAGAAATCAATACCTAGGTTGGGGGCGCAGTACATCTGTGTGTTCAAGTGAAACACAAACAGACAGTATAAAGTGTTGTGTAAGGTACCTGCGTTTGCACCTATTTGGCAAAAACCTGCAAGCACAGCGAAGAGAGTAATAGAACATTAGAAACAGCTTTTCACTCTTCCAATAGTCCCAGGGAGTCAGCATCACCTGGAAGGATTAGTAAAACCTCAGGAGTGGGAGGAATAAGTCCAGATCTCCCACAGGCTGGGTAAGGCCCAGCATCTACCTTTTCAGCAAGGTCCCAAATGATGCTCTACTATTGGCATGCTAGCAAGTATCCTTTAAAAACCATGGCACTGATGGAGACGCTCCCTTGACAAAGACAGGCCATGGATGACACTTTATGCTAGCCAAAAACAAAAGAAAACACCCAAGAAGCAATACATGACTGTACCTACTGAAAAGCTCCCTAGCCAACTGCTGATAAACTGCAAACACGTCCTTAGCCATTCCATTCGGCAACCACACCAGGATGCTGACCATCAGAGGGCCCTGGATCACCAGTGGAATGTGAGAGGTGAAAACTGCCACAGGTAATGGAGAAAATGAGGAAATAAGAAGAGGAAGAAACCTTATCCCCTGATAGCCTAGCTACCGAGACGCGTGCCCGACTCCCAGTGTTTTTCTTACGGGTTCTCAGAGAGTCACTTACCTTCAGCACAGCCACCCAGCAATGCTGCGTGCAGATCCTATCCCAAACCCAGAGGAGCCCAGGCCGTCTGAACAGAGGGTACCTCATGCGCACATCTTTAACCATACCTGGCTTTGCCCTACTCCTAATTTCACTGTGCTACTCATTCAATAACATTTAATTTACTTTTTTTTTTTTTAAGTATCTGAAAGCCCAGGACGATAGACCTTTTCTGCCTACAAATAAAGGACTCCATGGTGAGTCCCCTTCCAGTTACTTACTTCTTTACTCCGCAGCATCCGTCCGCAGGAGGTGTCAGTCCTGGCAAAGTATTGAGCCCCACAACAGATACACCAGAATACCTTTCAGTTTTGCCTCTGACCTACCTGAAGGTCTTGTTCAAATTCAGAATCCTCGGCAACCCTTCCATTGCCCCATACCCACCACCTTCACATTTTCAACTCTACAGAACTTGAAAATGCACTAGTAAAAGTGTTATTCCTTATCTCTCAGCCTCTTTCCCTCCTTCTCTCCCTCCCTCCGTTCCTCCCTCCCTCTTTACCCACCCCCTCTCCAGGGTCTCATGTATCTCAGGCTGGCCTCAAACTCAAGATCTAGCTGAGGATAGCCTTGAACTTCTGACCTTCCTGCCTTTACCTTCCAAGCACTGAGATTACCAGAATGTACCTCCTTGCCTGTTTTAAGCAGCGCTAGGGATCCAACCCAAGGCATTGTGCATGTCTGGCAATCATTCTACCAACTGAGCTACAGCCTCAGTGCCCAGGTTTTCTTCTGAATTGTAACTAGCTATGTTTCCTTCACCCACAATGTTTTGTACATATGAGACAGATCCTCAATTAATTAAAACAAGCGTCATTCGTTTAGCCCCGTGATTCAGGAACCATGCATGAATCCGGTCTACAGGTCTACAATTAACACACACCTCTTAAGGTGCTACAGACACCAAGGCCACTCAGGCAGGGATGGAAGCCAGAATTCACACCTCAATCTATTCAACTTTTAGTACTTTTTGCATTTCCTCCCACTAGGCTGCCTCTGAAGAAGAAAATATAAAATAGAGCAATACAGTGAGACTGGCAGCTCACCGGCCAGTCAGCCACCCCACTCCAAGTTGAAGGGATGGATAGTATATGCAATAAAATGCATTTTACAAATTATCCTATTTAGAGTCATTGGTGCGTGCCATTATATTATTATGGAAAAGCCTCTTTTCACATCAGGGCCCCAGAGCATGATGGAATGTCTTTATCTATACACAGAATCCTTTGACAAGCCTGAATATGCTCCATGAATTGCCTGTGCTTTTTTTGTAGGAAAAAGAAAGCATTAAAATGGACCTTAAAGAATACAGTGCATCTATTTTTAATAGCACTTCATCCAAATGACTACAGGTTTCCGGACTTTGATGAAATCATGACCAACAGCTGAAAGAAACAGAAAGAGTAACCTCCAGCCCTGACACACACACAGAAATCAGGTATGGCACCTTGGTAAACGGTGGATGCGGAAAGACTCCAGGGTCCGGCCATGTTGTTTCAAGTTGCCCCTGCCACCAGCTAGCTGTGTGGCCTGACACTGTATCACAGATGTTAGTAGATTCTGTGAGAATTAGCAATGCTTCTGTCTGTCTCTCAATCCTTGCAAAGTAATAATGAGTAGATGAAACAGTAACGCCTTTTTAAAAAAGCACCCAGGTTTAGTTAGGTCGCAGACCTTAATTCCATATCCCTTGGTATTTGGCTGCTCTGGGACTGAGTGACCTTTGCTTCTCCTTTGGTTAACCTGAAGATTGAGCAAGCGATAATGTTGTTTGCATAGGAGCCTTGAACCAAAGGGAGCCGTTGCAAAGCTTATGATGGGCTGGGGGTATAGATGCGTGAAAGAGTGAACAGTCATAGGGGAGGGGAATAACGGGAAATTGGGAGGGAGGGAAGAATGGGAGGATACAAGGGATGGGATAACCATTGAGATGTAACAAGAATAAATTAATAAAGGAGGAAAAAAAAAAAGAGTGAACCGACAGGCCTGGAGTTGCTTCCCAGTGACATGCGCACAAAAGAAACTTGTAGAGAAAGGTGAGTAAGGGGCAGCAACGAAGCAACAGCTCCCCAGGGGAGAGAGGGTTAGCTAACACCGCAAATAACGTGATCTTTGACAGCAAGCTTGGTATTACAAGCTCAAACTCTCCCAAACAAGTCATTCAGCCTGTGTAATTAAAGTTAAAAGCACACTAAAATAACACTTCAGCTGTTGACCTTCAGGAGCTCAACCAGAACACTAAAGCATGAAGGAGAGGCTTGACTCTGTGGAGACAGCCGTCACACGGCAGCACTGCACACAGCCTCTCACCTCTCGGAGCAAAGCACAGAGTTAGAGCTGAGATACACGGAACAGGGCCATAGTCAATGCCCTTTTACACTGTGGCTACTTCAGAAATCACACTGCTCCGTGGCAGGTGGATAAACGTAAAGAATTAGCTGCGCTGACCGCCTCAATAGTCGAGGTCCCAGGTGGACCAGAAGCCACACTATCGCTCAAAAAGTCAACGTGATCAGCTAAAGCCTTCACACACACACACACACACACACACATTCACACAGACAGACAGAGAGAGGGAGAGAGAGGAGAGAGAGGAGAGAGGAAGGGAGGGAGGGAGGGAGGGAGGGAGGGAGGGAGGGAGAGAGAGAGAGAGAGAGAGAGAGAGAGAGAGAGAGAGAGAGAGAGAGAGAGAGAGAGAGAAGAGACTTATGATGCCCTTGCGCATGTATATACATGTGTGCCTGCACTTGTCAGTCTCAGGTGCTCTGCCTTAGAAGCGATCCACCTTGTTTTGTTTTGTTTTTTTCAGACAGGGCATCTCACCAGGATCTGGTGTGCTCTGATTAGGCTAGGCTGGCTCACCAATGAACTTCAAGGGTCCTCTGCCTTCCCAGCACTATGGCCATAAGTGGGCACCTCCACACCTGGAGTCCTCCTCCTCCTCCTCCTCCTCCTCCTCCTCCTCCTCCTCCTCCTCTTTCTCCTCAACATGGGCTCTAGGGATTGAAATCAGATCTTCATGCTTGCAAGACACCCACTTTATAGACTTTAGCTATCTCTCCAACCTTTGGTGCTGATTTTTTTTTTTTTTTTAAGATCTTGCTATGTAGCTCAGACTAGCCTTGATCTCTTTATATATCCCAAGCTGGCCTCATAATCATCCTGCCTCGGCCTTGAGTGTTGGAATTATAAGCTCGAACCACTGCGCCTGGTTTATGTTTCACTTTCTAAAGCGAGTAAACAATGCCACCTTGGTCGCTGTCATTTTCACAGTGTAACTCATGAGGAGGACTTGTAGTTTTCAGAGTAGAAATCATCCACCATTCTTGGCAAATACACAATCAGCAGCCATCTAGCGTCACACTTCAGTGTTGACTGGATTGCCAGAGGAGGGAACTTAACTTTAGGCAACGAAGGCCCTCTTTTGCTTTCACTAGCCTTTTGAACTCTTCAAGGAATTACCTGAAGAAAAAAAACCTCTGACAGATCATGGTGGCAAAGGGTTTCCAGAAGTAACTCAGCAAATACCTCGTCGCGCATTACAATAGTACAAAAACTTTTTGTATGTGGTACCTAAGCATAAGTGTCATTTAAGTGTGTACCCACATCATGTCTAGGCTTGCATACATATGGCTACTGCCTCTTTCTTCCTTCCAGCCTTTCCTTGCATTACTGAGATGACATTCCAGCATTGTTCCGATGATATCATATTACTTGATTTTTTTTTTCAGGCTGCAGGAAAGTATGCCCAGGAGTAGCAGGAATTAGAAGAATATATAATTTTAATTCAACGCACACCTGTGTTTAAATGGGGCCGCCCTCAGTAATCAGTCAGACACCTGAGAAGGCTCACAGCTACCTTGGAGGGGCTGCTGACAAATCCTCAAGGACAACGTAGGATGTGGTATTTTACAGTGGTATTTTACAGACGCTTACCCTGGAGTGGGGGGGGGGGGCGCGGGATGGGGGAGACCTGAGCCAGGTTAATTTAGTTGCTGTGTGTAAGAATTACTGACTGTAAAAACAGCTCAAGAGGTTACAGAGCAGAAAAGCCCACACTTGAAGCAAGTAAAACAGCTTAATTAAAACCACCAAAAGGTTGTCGTTCAAACAGTTCTTTTTTTAAAGCAACATTCTTTAAAAAAAAAAAAAAAAAAAAAAGATTGATTATTATGTATACAGTGCTCTGCCTGCATACACACCTGCAGGCCAGAAGAGGGCACCAGATCTCATTATAGATGGTTGTGGGCCACCATGTGGTTGCTGGGAATTGAACTCAGGACCTCTGGAAGAGCAGACAGCGCTCTTAACCTCTGAGCCATATTCAAACAGTTTTTACAACAGTCTCAAAGATTTGGAATAGTTAGTACCAAATAAACTAACATCAGATCAAACTACTGGGGTGGGGTGTGTGCGTGCGTGTGTGTGTGTGTGTGTGTGTGTGTGTGTGTGTGTGTGTGTGAAGTCTTGGGGAGCCAGCCAACCTGTGTATTAGAGCTGGAAGCTTCTTGAACTCACCTGCTTGCCAAACCAGCAAGCAAGAAAAAGCATGCCCCAAAACACAAGATGAGGACAACCCTGCTGTCCTTCCTGAAACAGAGTTCAGGCTTGACAAGGGGCCCAGAAAAACCAGCAACTCGTACACCAAACCAGGCCCTTTTGAGTAAACAGTCAAAGAGTTTGGTAGTGTCTACTAGCATCAAGGTATATCCTGCTAGATGTCCTGTGTGTATATGTGTGAACTTATGGAGGTCAGGTGACAGCCTGGAGGAGGAATAAGGTCTCTCCTTCTACCGTGTGGGTCCTGGGAACTGAACTCAGATCATCAGGCTTGGCAGCAAGCATTTTTAGTGGCTCAGCCACCTTACCAGCTCTAAATACCTTTTTAAAACACACTGTAAACATATTCCAGATATGAACATGCTACCAAAAGTATTATTAAAATGTTCGTTTAACCAGGCGCAGTGGCGCATGCCTACAATCCCAGCACTCAGGGAGGCAGAGGCAGGCTGATCTCTGTGAGTTCGAGGCCAGCCTGGCCTAAAAAAAAAAATCGACTCCAAGACAGCCAAGGCTACACGGAGAAACCCTGTCTAGAAAAACTAAAAATAAAATAAAATAAAATGAAATAAAAGAATAAATAAAATGTTGAATTAAATAGTATAACTGGCTATTGTATTAAAGCCTTTATATTTCACAATGTGGATAACACATAAGCACATGTCCCCTACTTTAACCACGTTGAATCAATGGAGGACAGCACTTGATAAGCCCAAGGACCCTAAGTGACTCCAACAATGGCTCCTACCCTGCAAGGCCAGATTAACAGAAAAAGTTAGACTTCCAAGGAATGTGGCTCTGCAAACGGGGCTGCAGGCTTGCCAGATCTATGCCTTGTTGATTAGTCCTTTCTAAGGCATGCTGAAGCGACAGACCGATTCAATAAAAACCAGGCACCATCTGAGATGCCCAGGCAGGGGCTAATGGAAAGGCTGCATTCCTGAGCCACATTCACCCCCTCTGCACTGTGCATCGTTAATGAGGGATAACGCAGACCATGTGATGTCAGACCATTCTGCAATGCACGCTCACCTAGTTGACAGACTTTATATAGTCGTCTGTCACAGTGAAACCCAGGACACGGTGAAACCACCTTAAGTTCCAAGAGCTTGTCACATGAAAGGACTTTTTAAAGACCTGAGGTTGACACTGCAACTACCAGATGAGCACAGGGCTCCTCCTCCAGCCCAGGAGCTCGCTGTGTGGTTTACCAACTGCAAACTGGCCTAAGCTGCAAAATGCTGGGTCGCTGAATGCGTTTTCTCACTTTACAGGAGCTGTAGCTGGTTCCTTCCACCTCTTGTCACAGAGACTGCCCCACCTCTGTGACAGTCCACTCCAAGATGGGAGTGTGTGAGAGGGGGGAGGGGAAGGGGGGAGAGAGAGAGGGGGGGGGAGAGAGAGAGAGAGAGAGAGAGAGAGAGAGAGAGAGAG
Organism: Acomys minous; assembly: GCF_964271855.1. Classification (NCBI taxonomy): domain Eukaryota; kingdom Metazoa; phylum Chordata; class Mammalia; order Rodentia; family Muridae; genus Acomys; species Acomys minous. Next base: position 100,463,321 of record NC_140492.1, on the reverse strand, counting down.
AGAGAGAGAGAGAGAGAGAGACTATATGAAAATGACTTATGGGAAGTTGTTGACCCTCTTCCAAAAATTTCATCTGTGTTCCTACCGAACACCCCAAACCACACGAACACACTAACTCTGTTGGTGTTGCAGGCATCACCGTCTTAAACTAAACCTGGTACTTGTGCTGCCAAGGCCAGTCCAAGCAAAAGATTAACCCGTGGTTCCCGGTCATGGGTTTGCCAACAGGGCCAGTACCGGAGAAGACGCCAGCTTTCTGTTTGTTTTAAAGGAAATACTTCCTAGCACACATTTAGGACTCTGAACTCTGCACACGGGACCACGTGGTTGGTGATAATCTGGCTCCCTCTTGTTAGTCAAAGCCACCTCTTTCCGCGGGCAGCCCGCGGCTGAGTAACCGACACCAGCACCTTCAATCACACTCACTCTCCGTCTATCCTCACAGAAACCTCCAGCACTGGAGGGGGAGGGGAGAAAGCCACCAGGAAAGTGGCTGAGGGCGGGACGTGTCCCTTTGGCTTTGGCTGGAAGGGCCTCACACCTGTAGCTGCTCAGGTGAGGCCCAAAAGAGGCTAGGAGGAGAAGCCTGCCCTTCCAGGAAAAGTGCTTTCACCTCTCGCGGAGCACGCCGGCACCGCACTTGCGATGCCCACCTGTAGCCACAGCAAACAAACTTTCCGCCCCTTTTGAGTGGGAAGTATCAGATCCCCCAACGCCACCCTCTGGCCGGAGCCGGCAGCGCCGGGAGCTAGGCGGGCTCTCACCTGACACCCCTAAACCACAACCTGGTCTGCACCCGAGCTGCTGAGGCTTTCGGAGTGGAGGAACCGAGCTGGAAGCCGCGATTAGGAATTTGGAAGAAAGGGGCAGAAATGCGCGCCCTGCTCCTTTGCAATCCCACTTCCCAACTTTGCCAGCCGCTGCCCTCCGCGGCGCGTCCCCGGCCCCCTCGGCCTCCCCAACGCTGTCCCAGGAAGAGGGGTGCCCCGAGATCAGGGGGAGCCCGCGCACTCACAGCCGTAGCGGGGCCGTTGCAGCGACGGCAGATCTTCGTGCGGCATCCTGCGCTGCTCCGGGGGCCCTCCCGGGGCGCGCCCCCCGTGGCTCCCCTCGCTGGCCAGGCTCGCGGGCTCCGCGCCCGGCGGGCGCGCTCCGATCCCACCACTGGCTGCTCTCGCCCGGCTTCTCCGAGCTGGCTGACCCACTCCCTCGGTGCTCCCTCTCCCGCGCCTGCGGCGGCCGTGTCTTGCTGACACCGGGGCAAAAGTGAACTCTCTCCTCCCTCGCTCGCTCGGCCGCCCGCCCGCGGCCCGCGCCGCCTCCCTCAGCAGGTTTCCTTTCTCCTCCCGCCCGGCCCCGTTATTCACCGCCGTGGGAGCGCGCCGCCGAGCAGCGACCCCTACTGGACACACAGCGCAGCGCCCGGGAGCGAGGACCCGCCTCCCGCGAGAGGAAGGGGCTGAGACGACCCTGGACCCCTGCAGCTGGGGCCCAGCGCACAGCTGGAGGGCGCCTTGGAGACTTCGGAGGGTGGAAGTGACACACCAGCGCAGGGAAGAGCAAGAGAAGCCCCAAAGACCACAGGCACCCCTGTTCGCCTGGGTGTTGCTCAGTGACTGAGGGACAAACACTGCAGTTTCTTTTCCTCTAGAGATTGCACGGGGACACCACCTCCCACCCACCCACCCACCCCCACCTCCCCACCCCGCCTGCTTTTCGGGTTTGTGGTGTTAACGAAAGTTGCTTGTGACTTTTGGTCTACAAGACACAGGATTCTCCCTTCTTGACAAGAAACGGTAAGGATGAGCTCGTGCGCATGCTGGAGGTGCGAGATAAACAGTCTCCAAACAACACTCAACACAACTGCCAGTCACTGGCTCATCCCTTCTGCCAGCCAGCCGCAATGTGCAAAACTGTCGCTCTGGGCCCAGCCGGATCGCACAACCACAAACCCCTTTCCGGCTCAGCGTTTGAAACCACAAGTGACTGTTTTAAAAGCACGAGTTTCGTGCGGTTGCTTGGAGCTGGAGGAGTTTGGAGCCCCTCTAAACCTGGGCCGTCGCTTTTTCACAAATGTGAGCTTTGGGAGTGATCACACATGACTGGGGGAAAAAAATCATTGAAAGAGGGTCATAAGATGAATTAGCCAAAGGCAACCCTAGTCGCCTTTAAGTGAGCGAAGCTACAGAGAGCGGCCAGCTGTTTTCTGGGAGATACGGGGAACTCTTGAAACTTGAAATTCAGAGTCTTGGGCCCCACCCTATTTCCAATTCAGTTGGTCTGGGTTGAGGCTCATGAACTTGCGTTTCTCACAAGTCGCTGGTGAGGCTCAGGTTGAGCCAGCTTATGAGTTAGGTACATAAGAAGAAGAAAGGCTCGTTTGTTAAGAGCACGAGGATTCCCCACCTCCAAGACATTGCACTTCTCACCTGGCTGAAGTTGGACGAAGAAAATTATCCTTCCTCAAAAAGCAGACGCCACTAATGATAAAAGCAACTCAGAGGGGTACATGGGCACAGTTTAGAGCAGAGCTCAAGTCACCGATTGATTGCTCATCCAGAGGCCAACACGTTAGCGGGAGACTCCATGTTCATCTCTAGAATGCACTCTGTCTCTGTTATTCCGCGCATCGAAAACGAACGCCTCGCACATCAGTTTTGAGGATGAGCCCAAGATTCAAGGCCTCTAGAAGTAGATAGTCTGTGTGTCTGGAGGTGGGGAGAAATCACCGTAAGCCACAGTGATGGGCTGAGGAGGTGGTACCATTTCAAGGCGTGGTGCCAGGCGGGATTTGAAGACTAGGCAAGAGTTGCGTGGAAAAAAGTCTTCCCTACCAGACAGGCAAGGGCAGGAGACCATGGGCGGGAACCTGAGGTTGGGCAGGTTGGGCTGGGGAGGAGCTGGGAAGCTGTTACCAGCCTGAAGAGGATTTTCTGAACGTCAGATTGAATGCACTGAATATGACCACTTAAGAACGCTTGAGAGAGAAAGAAAGGAAAGAAAGCTGGTTGGTGGTGGCATATGCCTTTAATTCTAGCCCTTGGGAGGCAGAGGCAGGTGAATCTCTGAATTTGAGGCCAGCCTGGTCTACAGAGTGAGTTCCAAGACAGCCAAAGCTACATAGAGAAACCCTGTCTCGAAAAACAAGACGAAAACAAAGCAGAAGAGCATTTGAGAGCTTTTAAAGGAGTGCCAGGGTGGTTTTGTTGTTTGTTTATTTTTGAGGCAGGATTTTGCCCTGACCCCAGTCTAGTCCCTAATGCACGAGATCCCACAGCCTCAATCTCCCAAGTGCTGGCATTACATATGAGGAACACCACTACAATCACCCAGGACTTCATGGCTTTGAGCATGAGAACCGAAGAATGTTCTGGAGTTGAGGAAAGGCGAGTTCTGGAGCAGGTTGCAAAATGTACTGGAGCAAGCAGGAGGGTGGAGACGCTGATGTCGGACGGAAGGGGCTATAGCAGAAGTTAAGACCGAAAAGCTTGAGCAGGGACAGTTGCCTGTAACCCCAGCACAGGATGTCGGGGGGTGGGGGGGGGGCGGGGCGCGGGATTTGTAGCAGGCAGATCTTATCGAGTTAGAGGCCAGCTGGTCTACAAAGTAAGTCCAGCACAGCCAACGCTACACGGAGAAACCCTGTCTGGAACCCCGCCCCCTCCACAAAAGAGCTTCTAGGAAATCAACCTCAGCTAGCCTCCAACTCTCAGTGATTGGCCTGCCTTTACCTCCCAAGTGCTGGGGTTACAGGCATGCACCACAGCACTCAGCTCCCACTAAGCAGTTTTACAAAGCTCCAAGACACTTATTTGCATACACACACGCACACACACACACACACACACACACACACACACACACACACACACATAAATACACACACACACATGTGGAGAGTTCTTTCCTTGATGCAATATTAAAATGGCATTGAAGAGACTCCTGAACATGCTAACCATTATCGTAGTGCTAACTGCTTTGATGATGATGATGATTTGATACATGGCCTTGCTATGTAGCTCAGGTCGGTTTTAAGCTCCTCCTCCTCCTCCTGCCTTGGCTCCCTCAAAGGCTAGGATTATAGATGTGTGCCACTACAGCCAACTTTAACCAGTTTTTTGTTTTTTGTTTTTTTTAAATCAGTATTAGGAGGGAGCTGAATTTTTTTTTTTTGTTGATATAGTGTTTTAAATTGTGTTTTAAGCCCAGCCCTTCTGTTAGCCAGTTGAAATGAAAACAAAAATGCTTGGACTTTTTTTAAAAAATTTTTTTAAATTATGGTACTAGAGCTTGAAACTAAGGTCCCTTCTAAGTCAGGAAAGCACCCTACCACAGAGATATATACTAGGCCCCTTTCTAACTTTTCATTCTGAGACAAGGTCTTATTGCTTTGTCTAGTGGTCCAGCCTAACCTTGCCCTCCTTAGGCAGTATTTGGACTTATAATGCCTTTTTTCCCACCAGAGCTGGCCTTTTGTTTAATTTGCATGCATAGGATCTGGCTATAGGCTGGGCTAGCCTCAAACTCTGCACTTTCTGTCTTCAGCCTAGGAAAACTTGCAACTCAAAAAATACCACTAGATTGTTTAAATCAAAAGGAGACAAAGGTATGCTTGACTCAAAATTTTAACACAGAACATCAGTTCCCTTTTTAAACGACTTACAGGCCAGAGAGATGGCTCAGTACTTAAGGGCACTTGTTCTTACAGAGGATCTAGGCTCAGTTCCCAGCCTCGACAGTGTAGCTAGCAACAGTCTATAACTGCAGTTCCAGGGGATATGACACCCTCTTCTGACCTCTGCGGGCACTACACACGTGTGGGGTGTAGACTTACATGCGGGCAAAACACTCATACACATAAGATAAACATAAACAAAACTTTTTTTAAAAACTGATTTGATTTTCCAATAAGATAACATTATCGATCATTTGAACAAGTCTATCCAAAACAGTGGCTTATTGACACACCTTTAAAAGCACCAGGAAGCCTGAGGCATGAAGAAACCTTAAAAGACAACTCGGGCTTTTTCAGAGGTCGGGAAGGCTTTGTACTGTTAAAGTTTTCTAATTTGTCACCCATTCCAGAAGAAGAGAGAAGAAACCAGACCTAAGCTTTACTTCAATGGAGACCTCTAGATATCTAAAAGGGAAATTATTGAGGCTCGACATCAGATTAAAAGAGACCGGAGTCAGAAATGAAGGAACTAGTCGGTATTCAGTTCTGAGAAGCAAAAATGGGGGTCGGAGTATCAGCAGAAAGAAAGTGGTATAACTGGATTATCCTTAGTATTATTTACCGACAGGGAAACTGAGGCACAGATATTTCTACAGCCAAGCAAGAACAGTGCCCAGTTACACATCCTGCATTCCAGGTCTTTGCCAATTCCTTCTCTAGTTGTACATGTTGTTATACATGTTCATAAATATGCATATGTATATTTATGAAATCCTTTCCCCCTTCGCTAAAATCTATACTTTTGGGCCAACTTTCAAATATTTTGTAAATGTTAAATCAGTAAAGCCTTCCAGCAATCTTTCAACCTTTCATTTCCCTCCCCCCGTTCCCCCCACACCCCCCTTTGCTTCAAGGATAAAGTTGCAAGCCAGTCAAAGTTGGAAAGAAAGACTGTCTAAGCTCCAATGGGAGTGAATTAGACAAAGCCACCCACAGTGCAATACTTGTTTCCCCCCATTTCATAGCTTAAGAAAGTCAGAGCCCTCCCCCCCCCCCCAAGTAACTCTGAAAAAGCAATTCCCATGGGAGCCAGCGAATGGAAACGGCTCCCAGCGCACAGAGAGCAGCACAGGTTGCCAGCCCAGCCCCTTGGTTATTGATCTCTCTCTAATCATTTGAGTCAATTCTCCCAATTGCGCTCACCACTCCATACATGTTGGATTATCTCTTGATTACTGGTCCCCTTCCTTCAGAACATGAGCTTCTTTACGTTTATTTTGTTTTCTTATTCAGACAGGGTTTTATGATTGCAGACTGGCCTACTCTAGACAGTTGAAGCTCATCTTCAGCTTCTGGTCCTCCTGCCTCCACACCCCGAGGGCTGGAAATACAAGCCTGCAGCTACTACACTCGTTAGTGCCTAGTGTGAGGTGTGGGGATCAAATCCAGGGGCATCTGCGTGTTAGACAAGCACTCTACCAAATTAGCTACATCTCTAGCCCCTAAAATGAGAACTGCCTCCCCCTCCCCCAATTCAGTCCTCCACTACCACAAATTATGCAGTTGCCCCAAATCTGAAGAAATCACAGGCAGGGGGTTGGGGGTGGGGGCGGGGCAGGGGGTGGGGTCAGCACATCTGGAGTGCAGTGGATAAGCCTTGACCTGGGAAAATCATCTTCTTCTTCTTCTTTTTTTTTTTTTTTCTCGAGACAGGGTTTCTCTGTGTAGCCTTGGCCATCCTGGACTCACTTTGTAGACCAGGCTGGCCTCCAACTCACAGCGATCCGCCTGCCTCTGCCTCCCGAGTCTAAGTGTCTCCCAGCCAGGTAGGTATGAAAGGAAACTTCGTGACAGCTGTGACTCGGCCTAATTCTTTACTACTGTGCCTAGTACTCCAAGGAGTGTAACAGCCACTCAGTTATTTTGTTGCAAAATTAAATGTATTACATTCTTACAAGCACCCTTTCCCATTCTAGGAATAACTGCCACTTTCTATCCTGTGTCTCCAAGGTAATAGTAAATAGGGTGGGTTCACTCAAGGCGGGCTTCCTCCAGCACAGAAGCCCATCGCTTGCTTTGTAAACTAACAGTGTGAACCATAAGTTTCAGCATGTTTACTTCTGCCAAGCATGGATTCCCACCCCCAAGTCACCATTTAGTTGTCATTACAAAGACCTAGGAACCTGGATCCCACTTTGGGTCCAGGCTCTAGTTTCCATTATAATTTCAAGGCTAATCCTTCGGATTCGTGTTGGTCTTCTACACATGTGACTGGGGTGCCACTGAAAAGGTGATTAGGGGGTGCTCCTCCACATAGCTATAAAGGGGAGCATGCCTCCACATAGCTATACAGTTCTAAAGCAAACTTCCAAAATCATCTGTTGCCTTCCCATTGATGCCAAGCTACGGTGGATTGTTCAGGCTTTGGGAGAGGAAGGTGGCCTTGGCTTTACATTCCCCAGCCTGACTCTTAATATCTCCCTGCCAGACCACTGTCTTCATTAATTGATGGGAGACAAATTTCTTTTTCTTTCTTTCTTTCTTTCCTTTTTTTTTTTTTTCTTTTGGTTTTTTGAGACAATGTTTCTCTGTGTAGTCCTTGGCTGTCCTGGACTCACTTTGTAGACCAGGCTGGCCCCCCTCACAGCAATCCACCTGCCTCTGCCTCCTGAGTGCTGGGATTAAAGGTGTGGGCCACCACTCCCGGCTGGGAGACAGATTTCAAACCAACCAATGAGAGCGTCTATATTTTGAAAGAAGCTGCACAAGTTACTGCCTAGTCCATGAGTAAAGCTGTGTGAGAATCCTAGAGCTGGGGAGATGACTCCAAGGAAACAAGACAAAAGTCTTGTAACCTCTGTTTCTCTGACAACATGGATTGTTCCTGGAATGTGCTTTTGTGTCCCTCCCAGGTGTAGTAAATAGGAGTAGCTTTGCTTCAAAGTATCTGTCACCTTACTTTTGTCATTCAAAAAAGGTTTCCAAGAAAAGGTTGTCCTTGCGATTGTATGCAGCCTCACTGTGTGTGACCTTCACTCGTGACCTGGCCTAAACCTCAGAATACCCTCGGAACACAAACTGTCTGATGCTCTGAATAAAGTTAGCTAGTGTAGGAGACTTTAGTCGGCCTCGTTTTTGTTGTTGTTGTTGTTTTTAGGCTCCACTCTCCCAGGTTCACGCCGCCAACTAGAGCGCTAACAGTTACCAAAGAATAAAAATCAACACACCCACTAGCTTGGCCAAACAATTAATAGTTATAAGTGTGAGGAATCAGGAGGGCTCCAGCAGTGCTAGGGAAACAGCACTTAACACAAGCATTTCAGATTGGCCTTTTCTAAAGGGAAGATGAGCATTTCTGATGCTAAATAATCCCATCCACACTAAAGGGCCTCCAGGGAAGCAGCCACACGCAAGGGAGCGCATGCAAGGATCTTCATCCCACGGAAAACTGGAAACGGCCCCTGGCCTGCTGTGGCGGGATGAATAAACACATTGCGGTAGACAGCGTGGATGCAGTATTTACAACATGACAGCATTTGTGTGCCACTATAAACACACAAAGTAATACTACACAGTATATGTTGGGGTTAGACAAGTAGTAAAAGTATAAAAGACGGGCAGAGAGGATGTGCTATTTCAGAGTGGCAACTACCTACCTCTGAGGAGTTAGAGACGGAGGTGGGAAACATCAACCTTGTCACGCTTTCTTCATTCCTTGCTTGAGTCTAGTTTTCCCTTTGTAGGCCAGGCCACCCTCACATACACAGCAGTCTTCCTACCTCAGCCTTTCAAGGGCAATGGCATTACAAGTAGGACACATTACTCCTAGTTTTTGTTTTTTTTCTCTAGTTGCCTGTTTGCTTGCTCATGGGCTCTCTCTAGTTTTCCTCACCCCCTTTTTCCTTCTCCTCCAACCCCACCCCTGCCCACTGCTGTCATATGAACTCAGCTTCTTAGGTAAGTGCCATTGAGCACCATCTTGATCCACTGAAAACAAAACACACACAGACACACACACAGAGACACACACACACTGAAGCAAATAAGCAATTGTGTTCAGGAGGCACCTAGGAGACCAATGTTAATCCCACTGGGTGAGGATAAGACCACTACCACAACTGTTGAGCCAAAATTGAAGCAAGCTGGCCAGGGGACAGACACTGGTGAAGTCCACACCACGGATTCCCAGTGAATGGTGCTGAATTACTTTAGTCAGGTGTTTATAAAGGCAAAACCCGTGAGGCTACATAATTCCTGTCTTCATCCAATCAGGGGCAAGCGTACATCCTGACGTACTTCCTGCCTACATGTGACCAAGCACATCCTGTGCAGTTGGAGCAACCAACCTTGTTTATAGAAGTGAAAACATGGGGCTTGATTTTGTTTGTTTGTTTGTTTGGTTGGTTGGTTGGTTGGTTTTGGTTTTTCGAGACAGAGTTTCTCTGTGTAATAGCTTTAGCTGTCCTGGAACTCACTCTATAGACCAGGCTGGCCTCGAACTCACAGATACCCACCTGCCTCTGCCTCCCAAGTGCTGGGATTAAAGGTGTGTGCCACTGCCGCCCAGCCACAGGGCTTGTTATTACATGAACAACAGCCCCTAAGACTCTAGGAAGCTATCTATCTGTCTTTGATCAAGTAGAACTTACAGATTAAAGGCATTTTGTTTATAGAACTCTTTTGTTGTTGTTGTTGTTTGCTTGTTTTATAGAACTCTTAAGCACAGTAATATAAAGCTTAAAACATAACTTTAGCCCTCACACATACTTCTATACATGTCTGTGAAAGTGTAAATTTAACTAAGAAGGAAAGACTCACCCTAAATGTGAGTGGTGCCGTTCCATGGGCTGGGCTGGGGGCCTCCGAGCGTGCTGGGATTACAGGTGTGTGCCACCTTGACCTTGACCGTCTGAATTTTTTTTTGGCTCTTTTATGGCCCCCTTGGTATGTTTATTTTGACCTATTATGGTTTATATATATATGTATGTATATATATGTATATATGTGTATATATATATATACATATATATATGTATTTTTTTTTTAGTTGCCTGTTTGTTTTCTTATGAAAGAGGAAAAAAGGGTATGGATTTGGGTTCCAGGAAAGGTGGGGGAGGATCAGGGAGGAGTTGGAAAGGGGAAACTATGATCAGAATGTAGTGTATACAAAACAAAAAAAGAATCATTTTCAATAAAAATTAAGTTATAAATAAAAAAGGAACAAGCATTTTGTGACTGTCTTTAAAATAGAAATTATGTCATAGTTTCTTGATTTGCCCATGTTTGTGATTCATATGTGTTTCGTTTCCTCAATAAGACAAATCTACGTTATTTAAAAATGAAACCCCATTGCCATGAACAGCAGCAGCAGTGGCAATAGAACTGGGCGGACACACAAGTCTTTGTAGGGAGGTACACATTGTTGATTGAAGTTGTGGCTTATACCCCCAACCCCAACTATTCCTTAAGGAGCTGCTGGCCCCCTGATAATCAACTTCTCCATCTTGGGAGTTGGTGAGTGAGTCCTGAGTGTCCTCTTGGGGTTGGCTTTTTCTCTTACTACGCGGTGGGAAATGGATCGTAAGACTAGTCTATTATAAGCGGAACTGAGTACACGATCACACCACCTCTTCCATTTTTTGTTTTCTTTTCTTTTTGATAGCCAACTGGATGCTAATTTACAGTGGCTGCTTAAGGGTTAACTCCACATCTGGATATAGTCAGCCTGGGGCCATTTGTGAAAGCCAAAGGTGCGCCAGGCATATCCCAGCAACGAAGACCAACAGCATCAATGGCTGCCTTTTGTCAGGCATAAATACAAGTGTCACCTCACACTCAGTAGAGCAAGGCAACCACCCAGGTCCACCTCACTCTCCTTTTAACTATTTCTTCTGGATTACAGGTGCCATTAATACACAGAGTGTGAGTCAATTAGGTTCAAACCCCTCATCGGGATACATTTCCTCAGGATGCTCCCTCAGTGTGTCTACTCGGTTAGTAAGACACAGTGTCACGCCTCTGCGAGTGCTGCAATCCTGTCTGAGCCACTACTAGCACCACTACCATGCGGCTTCAAATTTCTGACTATTGTACCCACGGTACCAATTTGTTTTATTTTGCTTCCTTCTCTGAATTCCTGTACTAGGCTTTTTTTTTTTTTGAGACAGGGTTTCTCTGTGTAGACTTGGCTGCCCTGGACTCGCTTTGTAGACCAGGCTGTCCTCGAACTCACAGCGATATGCCTGCCTCTGCCTCCCGAGTGCTGGGATTAAAGGCGTGCGCCACCACTGCCTGGCTTAAAGCATTTCATCAGTGTTCTTCTTTGAGTCTTCTATGCCACCTTAGTTGTTGCCTGTGTTTCCACTGTTTCCCTTGAACAGAAAAAAAAAGTTGGTACTTCAGTAGCCTCTCTTGCTCTCACTTCCCATAATAGTAAACAAAATGAGGGGCCTCCGAGGCGCTAACACAGCAGTGAGGAAGCCATCATAGTTGAAAGCTTGCTGATCTTCCACGGCTAGACTTTCCAAAGCTGGGATTTCCATCCTGGGAATGTTTTAGGTTGGTTTTTTTTTTTTTTTTTAAATAGTGTCACACTCTATCTCAAACACCAGACCAGGCTTCAAAATCCCAGCAATCCTCTTGCATCTACTTTCTAAACCCTGGGATTAAATATGTAAGCCACCAAACCCTATTTTTCCTACAGATTCTCTTCTTTTTCTTTTTGATTTTTTTTTTTGAGACAGGGTTTCTCTGTGTAGCCCTGGCTGTCCTGGACTCACTTTGTAGACCAGGCTTGCCTCTGACTCACAGAGATCCACCTACCTCTGCCTTCTGAGTGCTGGGATTAAAGATGTGTGCCACCATGCTTGGCTTTTCCTACAGATTTTCAAAAACTAAAAACTATAAGGTTTCATGACCTTGGAGTTTGAACTTCATCCAACACATAGTAGGCACTCCATCCAGGTCTATAATCATAGTAGAGTTCTCCTGGGGTCTTGAGAAGCAACAACATCAACAGGAAGTGTCTGCCTATGGCTTATAAAGATTATAATTTGATTTCTACTAGTTCCTAGTCAGGTCAGTAAAACCAGCTGGTTTGAGAAGGCTGTTTTCGTTTTTGCTCAGATGTCTGCATTTTAAGCATACTAGAGGAATGTTAGGGTTTTTACTTTACTGCATTATATAGTCTATATTTTTTTATGAGACTTTAACATGAGCACCACACATCCAAAGCAACAGCCTTGCCTGATGAGCTGCTCTAAGGCCGAGTGGGGGTGAGGAGCGCACAAGTTATCAGAAGAACTTGATCGAGGACCTTTCATCTTAAACTCTTCACGTCTATTCAGATTTCACAAACATCCACACTTCCCATCCCAAGTGTTACACGTTGCCTAGTTGTGTGTAAGTTACTTTAAAATAAATGTAAACCGTTTTCACTTAGAGAGTGAGTTCTACAAACTCTTGAAAGAATTGGAAGCCGGGCGTGGTGGCGCATGCCTTTAATCCCAGCACTCGGGAGGCAGAGGCGGGTGGATCGCTGTGAGTTCAAGGCCAGCCTGGTCTACAAAGTAAGTCTAGGACAGCCAAGGCTAACACAGAGAAACCCTGTCTAGAAAAAAAAAAAAAAAAAAAAAAAAAAAAAAAGAGAAAGAATTGGAGACATGTAGGGAAGAGGAGGAGGAGAGGGGGGGGGGCAAAGGAATGACTATGACTATAGTGTATTTATATATATGAGTGAAACTGTCAAAGAATAAATTAATTTTTGAAAATTGAGTATTGAGTTTCACTTATAAAAGATTCAAGCTTGGCTGACACATAAAATCCCTATTTACAAGCAGTTTTCATTTTCCCCCCAGAGGGATCTTGTGTCCCTATAACTTGGTACTCCTAATAACTCATGTTGTTTTGGTTGACCAGAGCTCTAGATTTTTTTATGTTTCTTTTTTAATGTATACACATATATTACTTACACATGAATAAAATAAACTACATACCGCAGGAAGAACCATGAGACAATGAGGAATTATATAAATGTTACATTCATAGTGATTTGGCTATTTGTATTTGGCAAACTTGAAGTAAACATTTTTCCTATCTTGTTGGGTCTAAATTTCTAAATGAAGATCAATATCTATCATATCTCATCTCTATTAACTTAAAGCATCTATCTTGATCTAAAAACATCTTAACCTCTAACCAACTAAGCTTAATTGAAAGGCTAAACTATCTGCTCTTAAACCCATTAGAGATTTGAGAAGGAACCTATTCCTCATCTCAAGGCCTTAATTGTTACTCACAAATAAAGTTATTTTTTAATTCAATGTTCTTGAACTTTTTATACTGATGCAAATCATGGTCAAGTGAAAAACTAGTCTAATTTTATCACAAGAATATCTATTCTAGGTCTAATAGATAGATATGAGTCTACAGATATATAAGGTAAAATAGTTAAATAAGGTCTTCAAAAGCCTCAGAGACCTACAGAATATGGCATTTAAAGATGTTTTTATTATTCTAAAGATTCTTTGACAACAAGACAAATTAACTCCTGGCAACACCCACCCTGCCTCAAAGAAGATGATGAACATCAAAGAACCTCCTTATGGAGTTGGCTTCAAATGTGGCAAACAAGCCACTGGGGAAAATGTCCTTGTTTTTGCCACAGACAGAATTCTGCCTAAAAATAGGCAAGTTTAGATACAAGCAGAGTCAACAGTCAAACACTGCCAAGACAGGGTAAGCAAGTCCTCAATAGTTCCTGCCTTGCAAATATGTCTATCAGATATATTGAGCCAGAAGGCTGAAGATGATGATCCAATGTTATAGAGAGTATTGGGTGACTATTCAGGCAGTAAATTGTCTCAATCATTTTTTCATTTTGGAAGCTGCTAACCTGCACCTCTGGTTCACTTGGGTATTTAAGTTTTATTCCTTCTCAAATCAGAGCTCTAGTTTTATTCACTGCTGATAGTCAATAATCATATGTATTTGCCAAATCAATGAGTAACTCCAATCTCAGTTTCCCCCCTTCCCCTCCCCCTCACCGCCCAAATTAACTTCTTGGTCCATCCTCTGCCTCATATTGGAGTCCTCACATTGATTTCTTGCCTCTCCCAAGCTCTTTGAAAATAGTAAGCCCTCATGCTAAAGAGAATTCCAACAATGCCCCATTTGGGGCAGGCAAAGATCCGAACAGAATCTGGTTACAGTAGGAAGCTAAGTATTGGTAAATAAGACATGTGTAAATTAATCAGGACCCACACAGTATCTCCCACCCAGAAAAGAGCAGAGTGGTGGGGCAGCAGAGTAATACAGAAGGGTGCTGTAGGGTCTGGAAAGCGACTGCACTATGAGATCCTGGGATGAGGGCGGGAAAACTCATCCTGTAGCCTCTAGCCACATGCTTCCACACATAAGATTGTTGCTCCAATCAAATCCACTCCAGAAATGGTCTTAGGAAACAAAATGAGATCTGGAGCTGCCAATCCCAGGAGTCTCCCCTTGCAGAGAGGCTCACATGGTGAGAGTAGATCCAGCCAGCGCCAAGCCCTGACATATCAGCACGTCATATTCAGGGCTCCAGCTCCAGAACTATGGTGGGGCAAAAGTTATATCAACACAGTCTAACACAGTCTATTGTCTAGGGAGTTGAAAAAGGGGGAAGGGGACAGGAAAGACACAAGCTGCATAAATAAAGGGACACTGACAGATAGGCTAAAAAAACTCAGGATAGATAAAAGAAAATTCTAGTGGTCTCAGATGTTATTGAACTTAACATAGCTTCAACAAAATATGCCAAAGGATGCAACACGTGGCTGTCTTCTGCTCAGTCATTTAGAAGAAGAAAGCTTGGGCTGGGACGCAGATAAGTGGTAGAGCACTTGCTGATCACTTAAGAGGCCTTAGATTCAATCCTCAGTATCACAAAAGGAGGAAACATGGGTGGAATTCACTGTGCCATGCCCTGATCCTGTTAGTGGCTTCTAACTTATTAAAAAAAAGGAGGAGGCAGAGGCAGGCAGATCTCTGTGAGTTCGAGGTCAGCCTGGTCTACAAAGTGAGTCTAGGACAGCCAAGGCTACACAGAGAAACTCTGTCTTGAAAAACAAACAAACTAACTAACAAACAAACAAACAAACAAACAGGGCTAGAGAGATGGCTCCAAGGTTAAGGGCATTGCCTGCTTATCCAGAGGTCCTGAGTTCAATTCCCAGCAACTATATGGTGGCTCACAACTATCTATAATGAAATCTGATGCCCTCTTCTGTCTGATGCTTTCTTCTGTCATGTGGTCATACATTCAAATAGAGTACTTATATACACAAATAAAACTTTAAAGAAAAGAAAAACAAACAAAAATAAATAGTTCTTGATGAGAGTGTGTATGTATATGTATGACAGACTTCCTTTGGGGGGACAACACCAACACACACACACACACACACACACACACACACACACACACACACACTGGCCTTGCTTCTAGGAATATGGGTGCAGGGTTTCTTACAGGGGGGCAGAACTGGCCTAAACATGGCTGCATCACAAAAGCCCACCCAGCATGAACACCAGCTCATGAAAGCAGGAAACCTGAGCACACGCCTGCAGACAGCTCAGTGGGTTGGAGAGTGTCTTTTCCAGGGGCTCGTGCCTTTTCTAGAAAGCTCTGCCCATTTCCTCCAGGAAGTTCAGGCAGTCTCTACATCTCTCAGCCTGTTTAGATTGTGTCTCCTTCTTCCAGGCTGCTTGGACTGATCCTCTTCTAAGCAGCTCAGTTCATCTGAGAGTCTTCTTGGCAGCTCAGCTTGTCTGAGAGTAACATTGATCGGTCTTTACTGATTACATACTCCTGGAGAGGGAAGGAGCCTAGTGAATCTAGTCAGTTTTAGGGATTTCCTGAAGCCCTTTTGAGTCATTGACTTCCTGTCTTAATAAATTTTCTTACAGGATGCAATGTTTCGATCTCAGAGGAAACTGCTGCACAACAGGGAGATAGGTTGGCTGCAAGGGTGGAATTGCTCTAGAGAGAATCTTCTAGAAGGAGCTCCTGTACAATTCAGGAAGCTTGAGGGTGGGGAAGAATGTGCTGCGACCTTTGTTGACCACCTGGTCAAGACATCTGGGAGTGGGCCTTCAGTCTGCAGGGAGCCTTTCAGCCCTCCTGTTGACTCTCGGCCTCCAGGTGCTTAAGCATTTCTTAAGCTTTTCTACTGTGCAGTTCTGCATTTTCAGTGATTTACTTGATTACTCTTGGTGTTTGTTTTTCAAGACAGGGTTTGTCTATGTAACAAGAGGCCTGGCTGGCCTGGCTGGCCTTGAACTCACGGAGATCCACTTGCCTCTGCCTCCCCCATGCACCACCACGCCTGACTGTTGATTACTACTTTATTGAGGACACTCTGCCTCGAGATGAGGAAGGTTAGAAAGAAAAGTACAAGCTAAGAGTGGTGGCATGCACCTTCAATGCAGGCACTCAGAGGCAGAGGCAGGTGGATCTCTGCAAGTTATGAGGGCAGACTGATCTACAGAGGGAGTTCTAGGACAGCCAGGACTATGTAATAGAAAGAACTGATCTCAAAAAGAAAGTATAAACTAAGAACTGTTTCCTGGAGCAGCTTACCATCTCACTTTGCTCTTTGTCTAATGTTTATGCAAATCTATGTTTTTGGAGGATGGCTGGGTCTAAATAACTTAGGAATATTAACGAATGGGTGGTAAAACTTACTTTATACTCTTGGGCAATATTGTAAACACTCATGAAAACACTGTTTGCATCTCCAGTTTCTTTCTTTTTTCTTTTCTTTCTTCCTTCCTTTCTTTCTTTCTTTCTTTTTTTCAAGACAGGGTTTCTCTGTGTAGCCTTGGCTGTCCTAAACTCACTTTGTAGACCAGGCTGGCCTCGAACTCACAGTGATCCACCTGCCTCTGGCTCCCAAGTGCTGGGATTAAAGGCGTACACCACCATACCCAGGCCGGTTTCATTTTTGTTAAGTAGTTTTTTGGGTGGGGTTTTTTTGTTTTTGTTTTTTTGTTTCTTGTTGTTGTTTTTCAAGACAGGGTTTCTCTGTGTAGCCTTGGCTGTCCTGGACACACTTTGTAGACCAGTCTAGCCTTGAACTCACAGAGTTCCACCTGCCTCTACCTCCCTGAGTGCTGGGATTAAAGGTGTGCGCCACCATGACTGGAATGACTGTATTGGGAAAGAAGCTTAGCTGTAGCGCGGTTCATAGCTTGTGAAATGCTGTGGCTCAGTCCCTAGCATGACAAAACAAATCAGTAAATAACTCAAATCACCAAGGGCTGGAGATGTTGCTTAGAGATAGGGAGCTTGCTTAATATGTGTAAGGCTCTGGGCTTGATTCCCAGCACTGCAATAAAATAGAAAACATTTAATTGAATGATCGACCTGGTGTGCTAGCACACTCCTGTTAATTCCAGCACTCTGGAAGCAGGAGCAGGAGGATTGCAATCTAGGAGCCATTCCTAGCTACAAAGAGAGACCTCATCACAGACAAAACAACTGAATAAGCACCTGAAGATCACAGAAGGGAATGTGAGAGAAGAAGAGCTTGCCTTTGTCATCAAATCTATCTCCTCTCTAACTCCCTCCCACCATGCACTTCTGAGCACTGGGTTCCTGCCACGCCAGTCTCTGGTCACAACAGCAGAGTGGCATCCGGAGCAGAGACGGATGTCTTCTCACTTGGGATAGTTGTCGGTCCAGTCCTGCTACTTTTGAAACCCACAGAGAATGACCCTCTGCGTCTTCAATTCTATCCTCTTATACGGAGTAAAGAAATTCGCTTCTAAATCGGGACAAGCAGAGTGCTCTAACACTGAACACTCAACTGCAATAGAGTCCTAGCTGTGGCCTATGATTCATCGGTTATAACACTAATGAGGAAGAAGTAAATGAATCCAGAGTGTGGGTTTCGGTACCATGGTAGTCGTATGTTGGGATACCCCTTGTTTGGGGGAATGTACGTTGCACACGTCTAGGGTCACTTAGTGAAATGACCTATATTCTCTACTCGGTCAGGTGTCCCTGGAGAGTCTGAGGTTTAGGTAGAGGCATTCAAGAACCTAGAGAAGGGATGGAGAGCAAACACATCTGAGGACCCACCTGACACGTTGGCTCAGTCCCACTGAGGAGGTGCCCAAGAATAAGGCTCTTAGAGATGCTTGGCCTTTAGAGGTTGTAGACCTGCTACCGCGATTTAACAGAGGACAAAATCGGTGCATGAGCTGGGCGGGGTGGTGCATGCCTGTAATCCCAGCACTCACGAGGCAGAGGCAGATGGATCTCTGTGAGTTCGAGACCAGCCTGGTCTACAAAGTAAGTCCAGGACAACCAAAGCTACACAGAGAAACCTTGTCTTGAAAAACCAACAAAACAAAACAAAAAACTAAAAATAAAAAAATTAAAATTAAAATTAAAATTAAAAAAAAAAAGAAAGAAAAAAGAAATTGATGCACAATATGGTGATATGGCTAAGGAGGAATGGTCAGACACTTTGGGCTTTTTTTTTCCCACAATATGAAAGTTTTCCTTAATGAACTAAGAGAACCAGAGATGTTAAGACACTTGTCCAAGAACCTCCGTGTATGTGTAAAACATTAGCATCTTGAGATCTACCTGGAGCACGCCTGCCTAAGTGATCAGGAGGCACAGGTCTCCTCTGGAGAGCCAAGTGCTGCCTCTGTTAACACAGTAGCCTGGGGTAGCTTGTTTGAGCTGGCGGAGGACAAAGAGAAAGATATAGCAGAATTGTTTTCAGGGTGAAGATCAGCATTGATGCCGGCCGGGTATAGTGTCTCATACCTATTACCTCAGCACTTGGGGCACTGAGGCAGGGGATTACTTAGAGTTCAAGGTCAGGCTGGGCTGTAGAGTTATACTGTGCCTCAAAAATAAGAACAAATAATAAATAAACAAAAAAAAGAAAGAAAGGAAAGGAAGGATGGGAGGAAAGGAAAGGAGGGAAGGAAGCAAGAGAGAGAGGGAGGGAGGAAGGAAGAAACAAAGAAAAGAAGAGAAAGGACAGACCGTGGTCTGAGATGTGACGACAGTTTTGAACTTGGCTCTTGAACGGGCTGGCCGCATAAGTCACTTTGGTCACTCAAGTTGGGAATATGAGGTTTCAGCTGCCGCTAGAAGCACATACAGCCCTGTGCAGAATCTTCCTGGTAGCCAAGCAGAGTGTACAGACATTTCTTTTAGCTTATACTGTTTGGGCCCACACAGTATTTAAAAATAACTAAAGTAGTTGCCAGTGTGTTACATTTTTCAGTTTTTACCCCTCTTTTTAAACAAAAACAAAAGCCTGGCGGGTGAGGGTGGCCATCCATGTTCAGCAGCAGTGGGGTAGGAGTGGCCTAGGCTGCCTGCTGCTCTGGCCCAGGCACTCTGTGTGGACAAGCCTTGGTTTCCTTAAAGTCCGTGGATTCCTGTGCTGAGGGCTCTCTAACCACCTCTACCATTCCACACACCACTCTGAGGTCTGCTCTGCCTGTCAAAGTCCTGCCTCTCCTAAGTGGCCTCCAGCTAATTCAGCTGTCACACCACCTGCTAAGCCGGTGCTGGAGTCAGCCCTGGGTGGTGTGTGTTCATTTTCCTCTGGGATTTTCTGGGCAGACTAGAAAGAGCATCGAGGTGATGTGGGGGGGCTGGGTGTGGTGGTGCACATTTATTTGTAACTCCAGCACTCAAGAAGCCAAATCAGGAAGACTAAAGTTCAGGGCAAACTTGGAAGGAAGAAAGGAAGGAAGGAAGGAAGGAAGGGGAGAAGAAGGAGAAAGAATCAGGTGGAAAGAGATTTTGCCTTCTGTGAACTTGTGTGTGCCAGCAAATTCAGCCTGAGGAGGCCCCATCACTTCTTGAGGGTGAGCCAACCCCCAAATTTCAGCCTCTAAGTGTTGGTATATAGTGGTAGTGTTCATACCCCAATGCCAGAGGCCGTTTTAGGAAAAGGGAGACTTTCCCAACTGGCATTCACTTCTGATGAACTTCCCTCAGGACTTAGGCTTCACCAGGCCTCCTCCCAGGGTTGGGCCAGCCATGACCAGTAAGTACTCCAGCATGTGATGAGGCCACCAGAGCCACCTGGGATTATCAAGAAAACTCCATGCTGGCCAAGCGCCTGGCACTGCTTAGGGAAATATCCGGCTCCTCCCTCGCCTTGCAGGTACAGCTTCAAGGTCAAACAGATCTGGAGGGCGGCCAAGGCAAGGGCCAGAGGCATCAAATCTTGCAGCCCTGGAACCAGTTCCCTGCCAGTTTTTCCCTTGTCTACCCACTTCTCCCCCCTCCCCCCCTCCCCGCCCCCAAGGGCCTGGTGCTGTATCCTGAGCACTAGGGCTGGCAGCTGCCTCCTTCCTACAGATTTTGTTCTTGTGGAAACTGTTGGAGAGGCCTTGTGTTTAAGGGAAACTCCTGGGAACCCTGAGGAACAACACATAGGTCAACAACCCTCCCCCCAGAGTCTTCTAAGCCTTGTTTGCCCAGAGCTTACTGTATGACTTTTGAAAACTTGTACCATAATCTCTAACGGGGCTGGGGAGAGAAGGAGGAGGGAAAGGAAGGAGAAAACTGAAGAGGAGAGGAGAGCAGAGGGGGAGGGGAGGGCGAAGGGAGGGGACGGGACGGGAGAAAGGAAGAGCGGATGAGAGAGAATAGAAATTGATCCCTCAGAGATATTGCACCCCCTGTCGTCTAACTTTTCCAGGTTGCCTGTGTTTCCAGGGGGCATAAGACTGGACCAGCCGAATTCAAATTATACCACACACAATCTATCCCTCCGCACGCACAGACTCACCGTCCCGATTTAGAAAGGGGGTGGAAGGGAGCGGAGATAGGAAAACAGAGCATGCAGTTCAATGCTCAGAAATAAAACTGATGGCTTGCGTAAGTGTGAAGATTTTGATTCTATAGGGAAGTTGCGTAACGGGAATGGTTTCCACAGAGTGTGCTGTGCCTGCTACATATCAGCTAAGGGCATATGGTGTCGCTGAACCACAGTCTGCTGGCTTCTCAAAGGCCTTGGGAAAGGATTAAAACTACACAAATGTTTGTCAAAGAAGGGTCAGAGGTTGCAGGGGGAAGGGCATTTCTTCTGAAAGCCACTTGCAGGTAGTTTTTAACCACAAAGATTAAAATTAGATCCATCGGGAAAGGTTTTTCTGAATTTGTCACTTACAATAAGGGACAACTTACACCTGACGGCAACTCACCCGGCCTTTGTCTAGATAGGACAACATTGTAGTTCTAGCATCTTGAGCTGCCTTGATGCATGCTCTGGATTCACTGGAC
This sequence comes from Acomys minous, assembly GCF_964271855.1. NCBI lineage: Eukaryota > Metazoa > Chordata > Mammalia > Rodentia > Muridae > Acomys > Acomys minous. The sequence continues at coordinate 100,442,337 of NC_140492.1, read as the reverse complement.
TCATGCTTGTGACATGGGTGAGGGAAGGAACAGACTGGGGTGAACTGGTAGACTGGTCCTGCCATTTTCACACATCCCATCTAGGTGCACCTCCAAGTAGAAGGGTGGACGGATTTGGGGGTCACATGCCTCCTGCACTGGCTATCCCATCAGTACCCTTCTGCTAGGGCAGCTGGGTATACCGATTCTCCTGATGTGACCCTGCACGAGTCCTTGGTTCCATCAATCCACTGGAACACCATCTGTCAGGCCATAGCCAGTTATGTTAAATTAAGCGGCATAACATAGACAAATCTCTTACAGGGCCTACAGGTAAGGCTCCAGTGGGCAAGCACTTGCCAGCATAAGCAAGGCACTGGTTCAAATCCCCAGCAAGGTAAACAAACAAGCAAAACATCGGACAACAGCAAAACCAGCTCTTAGGCAAAGTGCCAAGAGGGGCAAAGTAGCTGGAAATCGCATATGGAATAAATGCATTGGTTTGCACCAAGAGACTATTATATATATGTGTGTTTGTGTGGATGTGCTTGTGGGTGGGCGGGTGGAGGATTCTGAACATGTGTGCAATAAATATATGTGGAAAGCCGAGGTCAACTTCAGGTGTTGTTTCTCAAGAGCTAGCTGCCTCTTATTTTTTGAGACAGGCTCTCTCACTGGCCAGGAGCTTTCTGAGTACACTAGGCTGGCTGGCCATCAAGGCCAGGGATTGGTCAATGTCTTTTTCCTCAGCCCAAGAATTACACCACCATGGGTTTTTTTTACTCATGTCCTAATGCTGGCTCTGAGGAAACACCTACCAGCAAGGCAACCTAGGAGTTCCATCACAGAAAGATGTAGAACCTTTTTTCTCTCCAGAATGGGGCAGGCGCCTTCCTTCTTGACACACTGTGGCACTAGGCGGGACATGGTTAAGCCTGGTGGATTTGAGCAGCACTTCGGTGACAAGCCACCCTGGCGCCCTGCAAACTGCATCTCTTTCCACCGTCTGCCACTCTGGAAGCCAGCCATCGGAACAACCAACGTTTTGTGTCTGTGCTAATTAGTGAAAAGAGGTTTAGAGGAACAGCTTCTAAGTGAATTCCCGGCCACTTCCACACCTCCACACACTCACCATGCAGCCGGTTTGCTCCTCCTTGAAGCCAGGACCCCTAGAGACTGTCAGAGCAAGATGACATTGCACACTAGAAAGGAGGAAGAAGGCATGATTTCCAGGAAGCTGTCCTGGCTTGCGTGGCAGGACTACCTTCCAGCCTTGCAGATGGACACAGAAGGGCAATGGGGATGGGTCCAGGGAGAGTCTTAGGGGGTGCTTGGGAACCGTAGCCAGAACTTTCTGTCTGGGCTGTTTCCTGACAGTTCCCGAGCAACGTGAAATCAGAGGGTTAAAAAAAAAAACCCCCCACAAATCTCTTTAGAAATCAAATACAGGAATAAAATGTTTCAACTTTCCAAGTGGGGGTGGAATAAAACATTTAGTGGGCAAGAGAAGCATCTGGAAGTTAGGCATGCAGTGAAAGGCACTGCGTGTGCCGGTTAAAACTGAGATCACAGTTCTACCCTTCGCTGCCCATCCGTGACTCAGAGCTCTCCAAGCCCTGGCTTTCTCACTGTGCTCAGGGGACAAGCAGCGTATCTAGTTCAGGGGGTCGTGGTGAGGATGGACCTGTGACTGTTCAGCAAGATGGGAGGACCATGATAAGCACTCAGTAACTAATTCCAGTTACTGGTACTAAGTCAGACTCCTGCAAGGTGGACAGGGAGAGAGATGTGCGGCTCTGGGAAGCAGAACCAACAGTGTGTGTGGAGAGAGAGAGGCACAGGGGGAGAGAGAACTTAGAGAATTCACTCCCCTTACTTTGGAGGCTGACAGATTAAAAACCTGCAGGGTGGAGACCCGGGGAGGAATTAGTGTTGCAGTTCAAGTCCGCACACAATCAGCTACAGATTCTTTCTCGCTGATGGTAGCAACAGGGACATTCTAGTTGATTCTGTTGCTGTGATTAAATACCAGGGCCAGAGCAATATAGGGAAGGAATGGATTTACTTCAGCTTGAAGGAACTCAGAGCAGGAACTAAAGTAAGAATCTGAGGCAGAAACCATGAAGGGACACTGTTTGCTCGCCCACTCACCAACTATCACTGGGCTAGCTCTCTCATACAGTCTAGGACCAACTGCCTAGGGAGTGGTGCTACCCACAGTGGGCTGAGCCTCCCTCCCATAGATTAATTTGGGAAATCCCTCCATTGAAACTGCTTTCTCGGGTGACCCTAATTTGTGTCAGGATGATGGTTAAAGCTAACTAGGTCAGCGGTCATCAAACTTTTGTCCTATGTAAGTTTTTAACTGTTTAGACAAAGCCCATCATATGAAGGAATTTACCCAAAAGTCTACAGACCTTTTTTTTCTGTAGTGGTAGTTGTTGTTTTAGACTGTTTACTTATCTTATTTATTTTTGTTTTTGAGATAGTATTGGTCAGGTTAAACTTAAATTCCTAGACTTTAGTAGTCCTCCCACCTTAGCCTTCGTAGAAGCTGGGGTGATAGGCATATACCTCCACACCTGGCTTAAAGCCTACCAATTTAAATGTCTCATCTAAAAACCTCATAGGAACATCCAGAATAATGTTTGATCATATTTCTGGGCACTGTTGTGCAGCCAAGTGAGCATATGAAATTAATCAACATTTAAAAGTGACTAGCACCATTTTTATTTTACTTTTATTGATTTATTTAACTTATTTATATTTGAGGTTTTGAGACAGGACCTCACAAATAGCCCAAGTTGGCCCCTAACGCAGGAATCTCTCACCCCCAGCTTCCCAAAGGCTGTGATTACACATGTGTATTTGCACCCCTAGAAACTATCCAAAATTTACATGTGATTGGTATCAGAAGACATGGCAGCTGGGCCTCGGAAGGCCTGGAGGAGGCAGGTACCAGAGCCAAGGTGGCTTATTCAAGACTTTGGATTTCCTTAAGGAGTGGTTCTCAATCTGTGGGTCTTGACGCCACCCCCCTTGCTGTTCAAACTACCATTTTGCAGGGGTCACATATCAGATATCTTGCATGTCACAGATATTTAATTACGATTCCTAACGGTAGTGAAAATCACAGTTATGAGGTAGCAACAAAAATAATTTCATGGGTTGGAGGTCATCACAACATCAGGACGTCAACAATCATTAAGATGTGTATCAAATGATTACAGCATTAGGAAGGCTAAGAACTGCTGCTTAAGGAGATAGGAACTGAGCTTGGGGCATAGCCTAGTGACTGAGAGTTAGCATGGCACATGTGCCATTTATTCTGGACCAACAGTGCTCTTGGTCTATGCTATACCCAGCATCCAGTCCAGCCCCCAAGGAGGTGTGGGCCACAGAGAACTGCCGCTCTGAGCCCTCTGCCTTCAGATGCCAGTGAGAAGCAAACAGCAGAAGAATGAGGACTGTTTTTTTATGGGAAGAGCCTTCCTTATTTAATATTTAAATATTAGATGTTAAATATTTAAAGTTTAACAACTTTTTAAACTGTTCACTTGGGACAAGCTTGTCTTCAGATCTCAGGAAGATGCTACAAACCTGCATCTTTGGCAAATGATGACATCCAAAGGGAGTAGCTGCTGTCTATTGGGAACGGAGGTCAGGATTCAGGCGTGCCATGCTGAGCAGGAAGCTAAGGAAGTTCATGAAGAGGTGGTGGAAGCCAGGCAAGGGTGGCACATGCCCGTAATCCCAGCACTCAGGGAGGCAGAGGTAGGTGGGTCACTGTGAGGCCAGCCTGGTCTACAAAGCAGTCCAGAACAGCCAAGGCTACACAGAGAAACCCTGTCTGGGGAAAAACAAAGAAAAACAACAACAACAAAAAAAACCAAACCAAACAAACAAAAAACCAAAAAGATTTGGTGAAATTCTGGCCTCCAGTTTCTCAGATGCTGTCTTGGCTTTTTCCTTGAAGCTGAGGGGAGGGCAGTGAAAGGCCTATGCAGACCTTGGTTTAACTAGCACACCGTCCCTTTCTGGGGAAGACACACAATAAAATAGTAATGTGTACTGGGGAGTTTTTGGTGATACATAACTGTTATGGCAGAAGACTCTAGAAAAGCTTCTGAAGCCCAGTAATCCTACAAAACCTGGCCAATTCAAAACCCTATCAAAGGACTGGAGAGATGGCTCAGAGTTTAAGAGCACTGGCTGCTCTTCCAAAGGTTCTGAGTTCAAATCCCAGCAACCACATGGTGGCTCACAACCATCTGTAATGCGATCTGGTGCCCTCTTCTGGTGTGCAGGCATAACACTGTATAAATAATACATAAATAAATCTTTAAAAAAAAAACCCTATCAAATATTTTATGTCTGTAAACCAATGGGCCCTTTGCACAAAGCCTCACCCTGTGGTGGCTGATTTCGTTTTCTCAGAGCTAGGAATTGAAGCTAAGAACACAGATGATAAGCAAGCATCCTGCGACTGGGCTAACTAGCTTGGCCTTCTATTTCCTTTTTCTTTTGAGACAGGGCCTTGCTAAATAGCCTTGACTGGCCTTTAACTTTGTAGCCCAGACAGGTCTTGAATGAACAATCCTCCTGCCTCAGCCCCCTGAGTACCTGGGATTACCAGCATACATCACTAAGCTTTGGCCTATTGGATTTTCATAGTAACTCTATGGACAGGTCTTTATAGAAGGGAAATGGAGGCTCGTATTGGTGCCCATAGTCACCAGGACTAAACTCTTATTTATTTTCTACAAATTCAGTGCCTTTGTTTTCATCAGACTAGGGTTAGAAATACAGATTTCTCCATAGCCCCAGGTCTCAGAGCTTCTGAGGATCATTGGGTCAGATTTTATTTTTATTTTTCAGATGCTGGATAAATTCGAGAAATGCCCGTGCAGATTGCACAGGTTATATATCATCTTTGACTTAACAAATGAAGAATAAATTAGAAACAGAAATTCAATAAACAGTCAGAATAACACACTTTATGGGTTTGTAAGAGGCAGACAGATGCACAGGGAGTCTGTCTCTGACTAGGAGAGTGCCCTGAGAAACCCAAGGTAAATGTGGATGTGAGTGCCAGTCAGGACTTCAATGCTGAGCATGTGCGCATATAACTTCCTTTATCCTCAAGACTCCCTGAGGCTGGCTGTCTCCCTCAGATACACAACAAATGGGAAGAACATGCCAACTATTGGGTCAGAATAGTCAGCGAAGATAGAAGAATTAATTTGTCAACTGGCTGAGAAAGCGATACCAAGAAGTGGAATGAGTCAGAGACCCGGCAAGGTTGAGAAAGGCAGGACTCCTCTGACTAAAAACACTGTGGTGGCTTGAAGAAAAGTGGCCCCATGGGCTCCTGAGTTTAAGCACTGAGTCTCCATCTAGTGGAACTGTTTTGGAAGCATTAGGGGGTGGCCTTATTAGAGAAGGTGTATCATGGAGCCCCCCCCCACACACACACACTTTGAAGCTTCAAAAACCTCCCGTCATCCTCAGTACATCCTCTGCCTCCCGATTGCAGTTTGAGATGGGAGTTCTCGGCCGGCTGTTCCTGCCGCCGCGCTTTCCCTCTCCAGCCATGGACTCTAACCCTCAGGTGTGCTAAGCTCCATTAACCCCTTTCTTTTATAAGTTGCCTTGGTCATAGTGTTTTATCACAGCAGTGGAAAAATGATGAATCCAGATAACCATGCTTCCTCCTTCCTTCCAGTACGCATGTGGAGAGTGGCTCCACGTCCGTCCAGCACTCTCCGTTCTACCCTGCTGATTTGTCTAACTCCATGTGAACCATTTTGTTGTTGTTGTTGTTGTTGGGTAGCTTCTTTTTTGTAGTTGTTTTGTGTTGGGTTAAGATGGCTCACATTGTAGACCTAGGACTTACCATGTACCCTAGGCTAGCCTCATGCCTTTGTGCCACCAATTACTGCTCTATCTTCTCTGTTCTTAACATCACTCGGTTCGTCCCAGGGACTCTATAAAAAAGGGTCAGGTATCCCATAGCTTTGAGTTGTCCTTTCCTATCTGCTCTCTACCCCACACTGCAGTCGATGGCCTGAGCATCCATCCGTTCTGGTACTCAAGTCTGATGTGCTGCATCCTTCCTGACTCTTCTCTCTTGTTTTCTCATTGGCTTGTCACTCCGTCTTGAGGATGCTAATGTGAAAATACCTTTAGAGTGTTTGTACTTCCCTCACTCAGTTACTGATCAGTTGCTGTGACAAAACAACATGACCAAGGCAACTTATTGGCAAAAGCATTTAACTGGAGGGTTGGTTAGCTCGTTTCTATTATGGCAGAAGCATGGCATCAGGCAGGCAGCCATAGCCCTAGGGGCAGGATCTAAGAGCCTACATCCTGATCCTCAGGCAGGAGGTAGAGAGGGAGAGAGACTATGACTGCCATAGACTTTTGAAATCTCAAAGCCCACCCCTAGTGACACACCTCCTCTGAGAAAGACACGCCTCCAAATCCTTCCTAAACAGTCCACCAACTGGAAAGCAAACATTCAAATGGACGGGCCTATGGGGGTCATTCTTATTCAAACAGTCACTACCACTGGTCACTGCCCTCCTCTCTGGGGTCTGTGCAGTTGTGTCTTCTGCCCTGGTCTTGACATTTCCCAACTTCTTACTCTCAGATTTCCTGCACAGCAGCCAGAGTGAGCTTTGCAATCAAGGCTGACCTGGCACCCCCGATCCCCACCCCCCATAGGCCTGCATTGAGTCTCCACTGCTCTGAAGTTAAAGGCTATATAGTTCATATTTGAAGAGATCAGGACTTTGGGGATATGATACTCATCTTGCTAGTATCATTTCCCAGCCTCCCCTGCTACTATGCTGTAACTAATTTGATGACCTCTGGCTCAGGAGGTCATTTCTGATTTCTCCTATGTGTTTAGACCCCTGTTGCTAGAATTCCTTCCCAGGGTGAGACATAAGGACTGTGGACCTCTTCTAAGGTCCCAGTGACAAATGGAGGCATGATTCACCGTGGTGGAGAGCCAGTGAGTTCACTGGGCTTCCTTGCAGAACATGGGTGAGAGGTTACTTACTGGAGTGTGTACTGGGAAACATTTACCCAGCAGGAATGATGACTTTGTCACAGCCAGACAAGGAGTCCTCTTCCCGATTCTTCCTAACCCATTTAATCTAGCCCCTCCCTCCAGGTCCCCAGGCCATATGCTGTTAGGAATCAAGAAAGTTTTGTTTAAATCCTGAACCTTAGGGACTGGAGAATTAACTCTCAGGTGCTTATAATTCCTGACCTTGAACACTGTCCCTGGGTAGGATGAAAGATGGAGAAGGAAGGTACTCAAAGGAGGATCTCCATGTGGTGACCAATGTGTGTAATATTGGCACTCAGAAGGCAGAAGCAAAAGATCATAAGTTCAAGGCCAACCTGCAGGACAGTATGAGATTCAGTCTCAAGCAAATACAGTTACCCAGAGAATACTCAACAGGCCATGAAAGATTTTGCTTGGGCAAATGTGGGAAGGTTTCATAGAGGAAGTGGGCACCTGGTTTGGCTTTTGAAGGGACAAAAGCCAGAGAGAATGGGAATTCATTCCAGGCAGGAGGAAGAGCTAGGAGGAAGATGGAGGGACTAATGAGGTCAGGTACAAATGAGGGAAATTCTCAGAATGTGGTACCTAGATAAACTACATCACTCTCAACTGAGAGTGCAGACCTGGGTGTTCTACCCTACACCAATGGAGATGGGTCTGGTACTGTATATTTTTATAAGGCCTCCAAGAGATTCCAAAGTGCCTTACACTTAAGACCCACTGGACTAGATAATCTTGTAGAATGGCATGGAAGACCACCGCATCTTGTTACTATGGGGCTTTGAGCCAGACAACTAGGACAGGTACAGACAGACAGACAGACAGACAGACAGACAGACAGAGGGTAAGCATATGCATTCTGGTTGTCTCCTTAAATGGACCTTGAGCACTGGTCATACTGACCTAACTGTTGTATTTTGGTTTGGGCATCTATGGACACTTTTTTTAGTTTTCTTTGAGATCCTGGTGGCAATGTATTTCCATAAGCCTTGGTGCTCACCACACCAGCAAGTGCCACTGTTACATTAAAGGCAGGTTTATTGGGTGCACTTCTCGGAGAGGTTCACTGGTCCCAAGAACCAGGCCAGGGAAGTCACCATGGGGAGGGAGACATAGGGGAGGGGAAAAAGAAAAAACATGCACACGGAGGGAGAAAGAAAACGGAGAGAGAGAGAGAGAGAGAGAGAGAGAGAGAGAGAGAGAGAGAGAGAACCAAAATATCTGGACTACAGTCCCTGGGCTGGAAAGCTCAGGGTAGAGGATGGGGTATGCCAACTCTGCCCTGTAACAGGTAGGGACTGAGAGATGCTGGGAAAACATGAAGCCCAGATCTGCTTTGGTATGTTAAAGAACTACTCTTAACCCAACACTTACTGTCCCACCAGGCTTTTCACCTCCCCTGTGTCCTCTGTGACTCACACTCACACTCTCATCTGGGCCTTCCCGACTCTTACTGGAAATGAAAGCAGGGTGTGGTGAATCATGCCTGTAATCCCAGGACTCAGAGGCGGGAAGACGGCTTTAAGTTTGGGCCTAGCTAGTCCACAAAGTGAGCCCTAAGTCAGCCGAGACTACATGAACGAGACAGGGAAAGGAAGGGAGGCAGAGAGAGAGAGAGGTTCTTATATAGAGTGTGTTCCAGATACTTCCCTCCCCCCCCCCCCATGCTAACCTGTTTTCTTCCATCACATGGCTCAGCCTCAATGCCATGGTTTGATCTCTATTTTGTTTCTTATCAGTCCTCCCAGCCCCAGTAGAAGGTGAAAATTATAAAAGTCTTGCATTTTTTAAAGATTTTGCTGATATAGTCTCTATGCTAGCACAGAACCTGCCCCGTATTGTGTGGATTATACCATATAACTGCCTGTGTGGCTGAGCCTGTTAAATCCCACACACTGAGACTTCGCAGAGGGAAGCTGGCGCTGGGCGGACTAAGAGAGGCACCACTGAGAGAGCCCAGAAGACTCGAGCGGCAGAGAGGAGGGTCACAGGAGGACCCTGGGGAGACGAGACAGCTGTGGTGACGACGGTGGGATGGGAGAACGAGGAGTCATGTGAATGGTGGAGAAATTCCACCTCGTGATTCCAGAAAACGTCTCACAAACCGTGGCCCCGGTAAAAGAGCTGTCCCTCTCTCCTGGAGAACATCCTTGGTGTCCATGAAGCCTGGCCATTGGGCTAGCGCCCTTTTCCTTAGCGACTAAACGTTCTAAAAGCAGCTCACCATAGACGAGATAACTTGAGGGGTCTCCAGTTCCCGTCATCACTTTCACGTGACGGTCCAAGGAGGAGAACCCTGCCTGACAGTTAAGCAGCCCCTGGGAGGAGAGCGCGCTCCCCTGCCCTGCTTTGCTCCAAGGAGGGGCTCCGTGAAGGGTTGGGGGGGGGGGGAGTTGTTTCTCATTGAAGTGTGCTTTCCTTATGGGAAACCTGTGTGATTCACTTTGAATTCCTCCTTCCTCTTTACTACAGTGCGGGGAAAGGTCAGGGTGAGCTCTTGTTGCTAAGCCAAGTCAGCAAACATAATCTATTTACTGTTCTAGCATGGCCTGGGGCGGCTCCTTTGAGGCAAGCTGAGGAGAGCTGAGGGGAGTTAGAAGTTGGATCGGGGGTGGAAGGAGGACCGTGTTGTCACACACACACACACACACACACACACACACACACACACACACACACACACACACACACACACACACACACACACCACGGCCCCGGTGCCCTCCCTAGGAACATCCTGGGTACCTGATGTGTCACAGGGCCTCAGCCCCTTCCTGCTAGTACCCCGGCCATTTCTTTTCCCAGCCTTTTCCAAGGCATGTACCTGGAACGTTTCCTACCTATCCAAACACAAGGCCAGTTTTTCTAGAGTAGCTGGAACAACTCTAAACCATTTCACTGTGATGCTTCCTGATATTGAGCGTGTTAGAGGTTGTACAGGCTTCTTAAATGAAAAAAATGCAGCTGGGCGTGGTGGCAAATGGCTTTAATCCCAGCACTTACAAGGTAGACACAGGTGGATTACTGTGAGTTTGAGGCCAGCCTGGTCTACAAAGAGAGTTCCAGGAGAAAACCTGTCTCACAAAACAAAACAAAACAAAACAAACAAACAAAACCCCCCAAAACAAAAAACAAAACAAAACAAAACAAAAAGAAAGAAAGAAAAACACATTGTCCATAGAGAATAACCTTTTTTTTTCTTTTTTTTTCTTTTTTGGAGACAGACTCTCACTATATAGACCAGGCTGGCCTCAAGCTCATGGAGGCTACTGTTTTTGCCTCCCAAGAGCTGGGATTAAAGATATGCCAACATGCCTGGTCATCACTTCATGAATATTGATCCTGTTTCACCAACCGTCAAGACCCAGAGCTGATCCTGAAGGAAACAGCAGTGACTAGACCTAAGTTCCTACCCTCAGAGGCTTCACTTAACTGGCAAGATAGATGTTAAATACATAACAATGAACACGAGGAATACAGAGAAGGCGGAAGTCCAGGGCACCCATGGAGCTTTAACAGGGGCACTGGATTCAATATGGGTGCCGTGAAGGGTCCCTTGAGAATGAGAGGTCATTTTGGCCAGGGTAAGGTAGATAGACAGATGAAGTTACGGACGTGTAGATCCACGATGGGGAATGAAACCAAGATTTCCCAAGTTGGGAAAGACAAAGAGACAGTGAGAGAAGTGAGGGAAAAACTACACATGGTCTCATGTGGTCCAACCGTTGAAAGCAAGGTAGACCCAATGGCAACACCAAGTATGTTTTGTGGGGGAATAAAGTAGGCTTAATTCTGTACACTCTGCAGAGTCTGATGGACTGGTGTCCATTTCTCTCCCAACTTTACACGACAAATGATTTTTTTTCCAGGTTACTAGCAGACCCACAAGAAAACCCATCATGCTTTGCATTTCCTGCTCGAAGTATACTTATTTATTTTGCTGTGACGGAGATGGAGCCCACAACCTTATGCTTGCTAAACAAATCTTTTAGTGCCTTTAGAGAAATGTTGGCTACAGTCTGTCACCAGGGCCAAGACAATTGGTACCAGGTAAAGCATGTGACCTCGGAAAGGCCCTTTGAACTAGCTTGTTCCAAAAGTCTGGTGATAACGGAGGCAGCTCATGCCAACAGGCTAGTGAGGGAACAGGAATGTCTCTCTGTGTGACTCTGGACTTACAGGCATCAGATAGCACAGCAGCAGTCAGCAGTCCTTGCAGGACAAACGGGCTGAGGTTTGTTGAGCAGCTGCAAAGCCTTACAGTCGGAAGTCCTTGAAGCCTGCTACCGGGTGCCTTCAGGTCACTGGCACCCAGTTCTGGCTCCCGAAACAACGTTGTGAGACAGACGATCCTGTCTTCCTATTTGCCAGTGCATCTCTGTGAAGAAGCTTGCTTACCTGCTGGACTCTGGTTTTAAAGGAGCACCTGGGTCCTGTCAGCATTCCACATTCCTGGCCTGGCAACATTGGCTGCCATTCTATCTGGAAAGGTAGCCTCAAGGTTTCCTGCTAGCTCTATGCCCTCTAATATTATCAGCACTGGTGAGGGGGGAAGGAGATGAAGTCTAGTGCCTGCCCACTGTGTGCAGGAGCTCATCAGTGCTCATTAGAGGGGTGGCTGAGCTTTTACAGCCCATAGAAGATAGTGTCCAGATGGCCCTTCTGCCACCATCCTACTTAGTTTTGTGGCAAGTTTCAGCCTCACTCACTTATTTCTAAATGGTATTTGTAGGGCTGGAGAGATGGCTCAGCAGTTAAGGGCACGAACTACTCTTCCAGGGGAGCAGAATTCAGTTCCCAGCATCCATGTAAGTGGTCCACAACTACCTTGAATTCTAGTTCTGGGATATCTAACACCTCTGGCCTGTTAGCCTCTGCGGGTACTGGCACTCACACTCTCTCTCTCTCTCTCTCTCTCTCTCTCTCTCTCTCTCTCTCTCTCACACACACACACACACTCAGATACACACACACACACACACACTCAGATACAGACACACACACACTCAGATACACACACACACACTCAGATACACACTCACACACACTCAGATACACACTCACACACACACTCAGATACACACACACACACACACACACACACACACACACACACACATACACTTTAAAAAGTTAAAAGATATAATTCTAAGTCAGGCACATTGGCCCACACCTTTAATCCCAGCACCCAGGGAGGCAGAGGCAGAGGCAGAGGTAGAGGCAGGTGGATCTCTATGAGTTCGAGGCCAGCATGGTCTACAGAGTGAGTCCAGGACAGCCAAGGCTACACATAAAATCCCTGTCTCAAAAGAAAAATCTAAAATGCATACATTTTGTTTTGTTTGTTTTGTTTTGTTTTCTATGCACAGGATCTTACTATGTAGCCCTGGCTGTCCTGGAACTCACCCTCCTGCCTCTGCGTTTGGAGTGTTTGGTTAAAGACATGCACCACCATTCACAGATTCTATGGTGCACTTATACTTTGTTGTTGTTGTTGTTGTTTTCCGAGAAAGGGTTTCTTTGTGTAGCCCTGGCTGCTCTGGACTTGATTTGTAGACCAGGCTGGCCTTGAACTCAGAGATCTGCCTGCCTCTGCTTCCCCAAGCTCTGGGATTAGAGGCATGGGCCGCAGCGCCTGGCTTTACACTTACACTTCTCGAGTACCTCTGTGTATAGTTATAAGTATGTAGCTGTAAAGCTAAAATCATCCTCAGGGAGCTCTGCTTTTTATTTCAGCATCTGCTGTTTTGAGTTTCTCAGGTTTAGTAATTTGCTTTTTCTGACAGAAGGCAATTGTGAAGAATCAAGTAAGAAAATATGCAGGGTCACAATTTGATTTACAGTATCCCAGGATTTTAACAACAGCCTGGTTAACACAGAGGCCTTACCTCAAATATGGAACTCACTATAAGATATTTTAAGGACTTGTTTATTTCTATGTAATGAAAGAGGAACATCGTTTTTCAAATCTCCACAATACAGAAATGACACTGTCTCCCTGGAAACAGTGAACAAAATTATTTTCAAGATGGAGTCCTGATACTATGTTGACCAGGCTGGCTTTAACTTCTAGGCTGAAGTGAGCCCCCATTCCCAGCCTCAGGAGTGGCTGGAGCTGCAAATACACTGGGGGGAAATGGGGTGCCATAAACTAGTTAGTTGTGCTGTTTTGTTTTCTGACAGTCATCTTACTGTGTAGCCTGGCTTCAGAGTAGTAAAAGTTTCCTGAATGTTCAGGGTTACAGGTATGTGCCACAAAGCCTGGGGCCACCTTCTTTCCTTCCTTTTTTTCTGATTTTCAAAAAATTGAAGTCTTTCTGTATAGCTGTTCCAGAACTCACTGTATAGACAAGGCTGGTATCAAACATGCTGAAATCCTCCTGCCTCAGCCTTAGAAGTGATGGGACTATATGTATGACCCACCACATCTACATTTAGGTACCGGTTTTCACTTAAACATAGTCTCATTGATGACTTAGCAAAATGGCTCTCTGCTCTCATCACGGGGCACTAACTCGAGAACCAGCTGCAGTCTCTCCCTCCTGGGCAGCCTGACCTTTCTGGAAGCAGAATACGGCATTCCTCCTTTGCTAGAGTTTAGACATGGGACTACCTGAGTCTACAGGAGCAGCTGGAAATGTATTTGCTCTGTGGAAATGTACTTGACAAGGAGGAGAGGAGGAGGTAGGGGGAGGGGAGAGAAAAAAGTCATGAGGAGGAGGAGAAAACAGAAGGACCACTAGGGGTAACAATTTGTATCTTGAGGTGTGTGTGTGTGTGTATGTGTGATATAAATATTCAGGAGGTAGAATTTTAGAAATTAAGATAATAATCATAACTTTCCTACAATGATCAAGTGACAAGGTTTTATACATGAAAGAAAATATGGAAAATAAAGACTGTTATTTATTATTTAGTTCAGGGCTTCTTTTTTTTTGAGACAGGGTTTTGCTGTGTAGCCTTGGCTGTCCCAGACTTGCTTTGTAGACCAGACTGGCCTGAAACCACAGTGATCAGCCTGCCTCTGCCTCCCCAGTGCTGGGATTAAAGGCATAAGCCACCATGCCTGGCTTGGTCAGCACTTCTTAAACTTTCTCTACTTATGGCCTCCCCCACCCATCCCCCCGGCCGAGACAGGGATTCTCTGTGTAATAGCCCTGGCTGTTCTGGACCTTTCTTTGTAGACCAGGCTGGTCTCAAACGCATAGAGATACACCTGCTTCTGCTTCCTGAGTGCTGAGGTTAAAGGAGTGTGGCACTACACCTGGACCTAAGCTTTTCTTTACCTGAAACTTGCTCTATACCAGGCTGGCCTTGAACTCAGAAATCTGCTGGCCGCTGTCTCCTGGGATTTAAGGTGTGTCTGTATTCCAGTCAGATCACACAGACCTAGAAGGTCTTTGGATGTAATCTCTTGCCATGGAGCCATGTTCTGAATTAAAGTGACTGTGTATACTAGTATTTCCTGCACTGGGAGAAAGAGATGGGAGGATCTCCGGGGCTGGCAGTCCAGCCAGTCTAGCCAAATTGCTAAGTGCTAGGTTCAGCAAGAATCTTTGTCTCAAAAAAATAATGTAGAGAGCAATTGAAGGAGAGACCTGGCACACACACACACCACACATAAACACAACACACATATATACACAACACATATATATACACATACATACATGACACACATACACACAACACACATACACACAACACACACACACACATATACAACACACATACACACACAACACACATATACAACACACACACACACACACCACACACACACACACACACATACAAATTTGTAGCATGTAAAATAACTCTCGCATCTTTCAGTTGATCCATGGATAATTTGATTTTGTAGTTACCATGCTGAAAATGCTGCTTCACATAAATGTGTAGCATAATATAGCAGAAGTGTGTTTAGGGCCACTTCAGAAATGGCTGGAACTTTCCCTCTAATCACAAAACAAATTTCATATAGTGGTTGGTTATGAGACTTAGGCCAGCAACTTAAGTAGTGTTTTTAAATTCAAATATTCTAGCAGTATCCACTATAAATATAGATGAATTAATCTTATACTTGCAGGATGAGATTAATAAGAAAAGACCTTTTTCTATATAATTAAGTGATTGCTTCTATAAGAGCAGAAAGCTTGTATGAACAGTTTTAAAAAACAACCCTGCAATTCAGAGCCAGCAATCGCCTCTGATCTGAGCCCAGGCTTTTGGAGCAGTGTTCCTCTGGTCTATGTGGCGGGACAGTGGCTAAAAGGGATGAACGCATGTGCTGTGTCCGGAACCTGGCCTTCGATCCAGTCACAGGATACCACAACAGGTGAATGATATCAGAAACACCTCGGTTTTGCTGCATATCTGATTGTGAGTGAAAACTGGGCCTTTGTGCATTCAGAAACCTTGTACTATTTTGCTACAACTTTGATGACCTACCACACTCAGTTATGTAACCCCTTTTGAGGGTCATGACCCAAGATTTTTTTTTTAAGAAGCACTGATCACAGTGGTGAATTAACTTTCCCATGAGAGGCAAGTCACAGCAGGGGAGCCGTGGTAACCCTTGGTGTTGAGGGATGGATTCTAGAGCCAGGTCGGGCCTCATGGCTGGCTGGCTGATACCAACAGTCAGAGAAGAAACACAGTGTCCTTAGTGGCTATTCCCAGAAGTAGCTGCTCAGGTCACCTGCTTATCACTTGGAATCAGGCCCAAATCATGAGTTTTGATGGCTTGAAATTTGAGCTGTGGGGAATTTAATAGAGGCTGCAATGTTTTCAAATCAAACGAGTGAGCAGGCATCAGTCCCACTGGAGCTTTCCTTTCTTGTTTCCTTGTGCTGCTGAGGCCCAAATCCAGAGCTGCGTGCATGCTGGGCAACTGCCTTAGCCCTGGTTCTGCGCTAGCTCCTGCTGGAGTCTTTAAGAGAAGCCAAGATAACGATCACCAGACTTTTAAGGTCCACCAGTGATCCCCACACAGCTTTTCGGCACCTGCTTTTCAGAATGGGGAATGACCGATGACGTAAGTCTGATACTTTACTCCTCACTCACTCACTCACTCACTCACTCACTCTGCAATAGTCTCTGACCATTTACAAAGTACTGGGTATCTATGAGGCACTGGGGATGCAGACACAAGTGAAAGAAACAAAAGTCTTTGTTCTCACGAAGTGAACAGCCTATCAGGGGGCCCCGGAATCCCAAGTGCGAACAGGTGCATATTGTGCCAGATGATGAAAAGAGCTACCTAAGCACAATGAGGTGACGGGGAGCAGCAGAAGGGCATTTAAAATAGGCTGAAGAATAAAGATCCTGTTCTGATCTTACCTGAGCAAGAAAGGTATTTTTCCCCCCAGACAGGGTCTCTCTGTGTAGCCTTGGCTGTCCTGGATTCACTTTATAGATCAGGCTGGCCTTGAACTCACAGTGATCCACCTGTCTCTGCCTCCCGAGTGCTGAGACTCACAGGTGTGTGCCACCACTGCCTGGCCCAGAAGGGCATTTCATTTTATTTTTATTTATTTATTTATTTATTTATTTATTTATTTATTTATTATTATGTATACAGAGCTCTGCCTGCATGTACACCTAAGGAGGGCATCAGATCACATTATAGATGGTTATGAGCCACCATGTGGTTGCTGGGAATTGAACTCATGACCTCTGGAAGGGCAGTCAGTGCTCTTAACTGCTGAGCCATCTCTCCAGCCCCAAGAAGGGCATTTTAAAGAGGCTGAAGCATAAAGCTTGGCTGTGATCCTTCCTGAGCAGACACCTGACTGAAGGAACAGAGCAAGCCTTGCTGTTCTTTGTAGAGATCACTGGAGAGGTTCTCAGGCAAAGCCAGGCTCATGTAGGATCACAACATGGCTCGTGAGTGGCCAAAGTAAACACACCGTTTCTACGAGTGGTGCCAAAGAGAGGCTTTAAGAGTTGGTCTTAAGCCACAGTCAAACATTAGGCAGAGCTCGGGGAACCCTGTGGAAGAAAGGGAGGGAGGGCTGTAGGAGCCACAAAGGTCAAGGACACCAGGAGAACCTGGCCCACAGAATCAACTAAGCAGGGCTCAGAGAGCTCACAGAGCCTGTATGGATCTGACCTAGGTCTCCTATACAGACGGTTGTGTAGCCTGGTGTCCTTGTGGGACTCATAACAGTGGGGGTGTGGGGGTGGGGTTACCTTTGACTCTCTTGCCTGCTCTTGGGAGCCTTTTCCTCCTCCTGGGGCGCCTCATCCAGCCTCGATGTTTTGTGCCTAGTCTGTTGTAATTTGTTATGCTGTGTTCAGTCACACCCCTGGGAGGCTTGCTCTTTTCTGAAGGGAAATGGAGGAGGAGTGGATGGGGGGGGGGCGCCGGGAGGGGGGAGCGGGGCGGGGGGGGGGGGAGAAGGGAGGACTGGAAGGACTGGAGGGAGGGGAAACTTCAGTCAGGATTCAGTGTATGAAAGAAGAATAAATACATTCAATTTAAAGAAAAGGAATTGGTCTTAAAAGGAAGCAGTCCTCCAACTTGTTTGTAATAATTTTTTTTTAAAAAAAAATCTCTTTTACATTGGTAAGGTCAAGTTCAGAAGTAGATCTAAGAAAAGAAGTCCGCAACCATTAACAAATGCCCAGTGTTGTGAACTGGCTCCATCTTCTCCTGACGCTTTCTAATGAATATATTTAGCTAAACCAGCAGCTACCCATTTGGCAAACGTCTATCTCCAAACCTATTTATATTACGACTCATGACAGTAGCGAAATTACGGTTATGAAGTATCAATGAAAATAATTTTATGTCTGGGGGTCACCATAACATGGGAACTGTATTAAAGGCTCACAGCATCAGGAAGGTTGAGAACAACTGGTCTAGACTTGTTGCTACTTTTACTGTTGATGTCCTTATTTGCGTTTGAGCTATGGTAGCCAAACCAGAGAGCTGTAATACTGCGGTACCATCACAGGCCTTCGGAATGCCCAAGTTTCCACAGCCTTCTGATACTGACAATTTCAATGCCTTTTGGCTGGTTTCAGGCGTTTGTCTGCTTTCTATGCCATGACCTAGGCAGGAAGAGCTGTAACTCTTTTAGGTCGGGGGGGGGGGGTGTCTCTCTGAGTCTTCACTTCCTATTAAGACCTGCACTCTCATTCTAAAAGAGCTAACTGTGACACCTGGTGTGGGAACTCACTTCCCATCTACTCCAGAGAGGCCTGGCCTAGCACCCTCCGCCTGGACCTTCACCCTAAAGTGCCCTAGCCACTCATCTGGAGGCAAGCAGTGCCTGGACCAGCTGGAAGGACTCGGGACCCAGGCCACCGCCCCACTGGAAGCAAAACAATATAATGGGATAGTTCTTCTGTTTAAGAGGATGAAATATTGCCAGTTCTAGAAGCAAGTCAAATGTAAAGTCAAATAGATGTGCTGTACAGCGGTCATCCCAGCTACTCAGGAGACAAAGGCAAGAGGATCGCTTGACCCCTTGAGTTTGACACTAGCCTGGGCAATATAATTTCAAAATATAAGACAATAAAAATATAAAACCTGCAGAGGTTTTAAAATAAAATTGTTATAATTGTCCACGGTGGCAGAGCTGAGAACCTGGAGTGATTCTCTGAGACAATTGTCACACCATTTGAATGCAGCCCAGCGTCTAATCTCACAGTCGCTTCTTAATGAGAAAACACTGTGCAGGCTGATGATTGAGACACAATCCTGTCTTTCATGTCTGTGGCCATCTACCATGTTCTCCTCGTTTTGTGCTTTGGGTACCATTGTTACGTTGGTGTGCTGGCAATTCAACTGGACTGCCCTCAGGGGCCTTTAGGGTCCTGACAACATTGTAGTCACCACCTGGGTCCTATGTCATCACCTGTGCCAGGCATGCAGGATATAACCTGCCTGCCACCGCTGCCCTCTCTCTCTCTCTCTCTCTCTCTCTCTCTCTCTCTCTCTGTCACTTCCTTGGCTTCCTTCTCTCTGTCCCCTGGGATGCCCTCTTTCCCCTCTTCTTTCTCTCCCCTCCTCCCTTCTACAACAAATCTCCTTATGACAAATATGTTACGTGAAAGCCTGTGAATCTAGCTTTTAAATGTGTGTTTGTTTATCCTCTTTTTTCCCCCATTATCACATTATCACATTCTTTTTGTTGTTGTTTGGATTCCCGCCACCCCCACCCACTGAATCCCCCGAGACAGAGAATGTAGCCTTGTGCAGGCTGGCCTCAAACTCACATAGATCCACCGTCCTCTGCCTCCCAAGGTCTGGAATTAGAAATGTTCGTTACCATGCCAGGCTTATGTAGACTTCTTGAGGAGAGGGTCCACATCTGGCTTATTTTCTACTGGTTTCTATGTCTACTTCTGATCCGTGATATTTGCTTTTCCTGGTTGTTTTGTTCTTGAGACAGTCATTTGGTATGCAGGGCAGGCTGGCCTGGAACTGTCAATCCTCCTGCCTCAGCAGGCGTTTACTACCGTGCCTGGCTTGCTTATTTACTTGTTTGTGAATGGATAAACAAGCTCAAAACACAGCCATCTGAGGTCTATGTCTAGCCCTCTGCAGCTCAGCTGGATGTAGTTGCTCAGCTGCCTCGAACACAGATTTCACACTGGGAAAATGAGAAGACAAAACCTGGCTGCCACACAAATTAGAATCTCGCCGGGAGGCCTGAGGATGGAGCTCAGGATTGAGGCACTTTCCCAGTAGGCAGGAGCCTGGCACTCAATTCCCAGTGACACACACACACACACACACACACACACACACACACACACACACACGCAGAAGCTCACCAGCAATTTCATGTTATATATGGGAAGAAAGGGAGATTATTTCGTTTCTCATCCTTGGGAATTCCCATATTCCCACCTATCTGGGAATTCCCATATTCCCACTTACCTGCTGCTTCTCTCTCCTGGCTCTGACTTCTACCAGGGAATGGAGGCCCTCAGTTTGTGAAGCTATGGTGAAACTTCTCCATTGCTTTATAACTTGCATCTGTGTTGTTCTCTGTGCTGGGAATTGAACCTGAGGCTTTGCTCATGCTGAGCACGTGTCCTACCATGCAGTCGCGCCCACCCCATGCCTTTGCTTGCTTCTGCCCCAGGTTTGGAAGCCTCATAACCTGGCACTGCAACCATGTTAGCTTTGCTGCAGATAATGCCTCTCTGCCTTGGGGGTCAAGATGGGAAATGTTGCTTAAGTTATTTTTCAGGAACTTGGAAGGAGCCTAGACCAAATGGAAACCACAGGTCCTTCATGTTCCCTGACAAGTGTCTAATGGGTGACCTTTTGACACCAGAGGGCCTAAACTACATGCTCAGAGTATGTAATATCATTTTGCTATGGAGAGCTGCACAGTATGCCTGTGCAGATCACCAGTCCTTTACTTTATCACTGGTCGCCTTTCCCTGTACATCACACCAGCCTACTTTAACCTACAGAGGCTCTTGCCTTGTTGCAAACTTGAGGCCAGCTCTCCTGTCTGCATAGCGTCGGCTGCTCTTTCAAAGCTCATCATTTCAGAGACCTGAATTCTGTGTGAGACCAGTCCAGTAACAATACTACAGGCAGGGCATCTTCTTCCTGTATGTTTTTTTTTTGTTGTTGTTGTTATTTTTTGTTTGGTTGGTTTTTGGCTTTTTTCCTCTAGTACTTTCAAGGCCTTGGGAGAAGAAATATCACACTCACCCAGAGAATGGAATAGGGGAAACGGTAACTCAGGACATGTAGCGTTGTGGTTGCTCAACTCTTGCACCATTGTAAGCAGACAGCTCACAGAGCAGCCCAAGAGGAGGAGCATCACAGCCCTGGAGCTGCTGCAGGTGGCTGCAGAAGTCAAGGCTCTCACAATGCCTTCAATAAGAAATTGGTTTCTGCTGGGTGTGTGTGGAAACTCTCTTGTTTGTACCTACTAAAGCAAATCCCAGCTGAATACGTGGAGTCACTATGGTATGTGGACACATGTCTCTAATCCTAAACTAAAGCAAAAGGGCTCCTGTTCAAGGCCAGCTTTGGTTACATTAGAGCTTCTCTCAAAAACCAAGGATTGGGGGGCTGGAGAGATGGCTCGGAGGTTAAGAGCACCATCTGTTCTTCCGAAGGTTCCGAGTTCGATTCCCAGCAACCACATGGTGGCTCACAACCACCTGTAATGAGATCTGGCGCCTTCTTGTGGTGGGCAGGCACACGTGTGGGCAGAATACTGTGAAAATAATAAGTAAATCTTAAAACAAACAAACAAACAAGGACTGGGATGTTGTTCACTGATTAGAGTGCTTAGCCAGCTCTAGGTTCAACCCCCAGTATCGAAGGGTGGAGTGTCTAGCCAAGCGAAGGCTAAAAGCATTTATCTATTTTCTGTGTGTTCTTGTTGGAAGTCATAACTTTGAAGGGTTTATGCATTTGTTTGTTTAGACAGGGTTCTCGCTCTATAGTCCAGGCTGGCCTAGTGTTTACAATGTGTGCTCAGGACAGCCTTCAGTTTAAGGGAGTCCTTCTGCTCCGGCTCCCCAAATGTTGGAACGATGTGTGAGCCACCATGCTTGGCTCTGAAGGGTCAGTGGTACACAGAGCCACACTCGCTGTGTTTATCCTCCTCCGGTGTAGCTAGGTACTGCATTAAGGGTGTCAGGGAGACGGAGGTGAGTTGGTGTCGGATAGAGGAGATGGTCCTCAGGCACTTTTAATATAGTGACCTCTGTTCTGGATGCCATAGTAAGTCAGTCACAGAGCAGGCAGATGAGACGGCAGAGTAGGCAGGCCAGACCTGCCCTCAGGCCAGAGGCATTCGTTCCTTAGTAGTCTGGTGTATAGTATCTAATCTCTCACAGTTGAGTTTCTAGAAAGGCATCTGCTTCGCCCAGCATCATCCCCCTATTTTTGAGAGTCTCATCCAAGGATGAGGTACAAGTGGGGGTGCAAGGGTCTCCCCCCTTGCCTCCTTTGGGACCAACTCCATCCCCACAGAGCCATCCACTGTAACCCACTAGAAGTTTCTTTCTGCCGTGTCCTTCTCTCTTCTGAGGCAGCTATTCCCAAGAGCTCTCATCAACAGCCTGCCTGTGTTAAAAATCTCTCTCCTAATCTGTTTCTAGGGAAACCTGACCTCAGAAGGAAACATGGTTGGAAGGGCCTTGTAGGTTAAAGGAACAGCAGAGCTGTTGCCTGGCAGTATGTTATATCTCACTGATGTCTGTGCACTTGGGTGTGGAAGGAAAAGGAGGCAGGAGGGGGTTGTAGGGATCCGACCCTAGCTGGCCTTGAATGTGTAGGAGGAGTCAAGTTGCATTCTCAGCTTGTGCCTTTGTCTCGGCTGCTGGGTGTAAGGCATGGTCCAAGGTGCCTTAGAGTGATGCAAAGGTGACAAGCACAGGCCCAATGGGTTGTGGGTTGTGGTCTCTTTCCTCTGAGATCAATGTGAGAGGGAAGCGAAATAACAACCATTACTAAACCATAGGCCACAGTGTGTTGCACAGTGGGTGCTGGGCTCACTAACTCTTCTGTCTTCTCCTGTGGGGATCAGGGACAGGGGGTGGGGGTGAGTGGTGATGGAGCCCATGCAGAATCCCAGGAATCAGACTCCGGAGACCAGACTCAAAGGTGAAGATTTAGCTTTATATTGTCCAGTGTAAAGGCCTTTAAAAGGTTGAAGGGCCAATCAGACTATCCCATGCTAGCCTCAAGCGTCAATAGCAATCAGTCAGGTTGGTGTAGGTTTGAGGAAATGAAGGGCAAAGTCACCTTAGGAGACTTCCCTGCAAGAAGGGGGAAGCAGTCACCACCCTAGCAGATCCATTTTGAGACTTCACTAGTGCGCTAGGCATCCCTAGCAGATCAACACTGGCACTGTTCGAGGAATCTTAGGAGGCGCTGACGATTCACTCACCATTTCTGTGGTCCTCCAAAACGTTTACCTTGATGCTCCCCACATTTCCCCCTTCTCCTCTGATGGTAGCATGGCAGGGAACTGACAGTCCTGGGGTTACCACCAGCAGGGCTGCTGGAGTAGTGGACCTATAGCAAATTGATACAATTTCAAGGATTTTGCAATGCTGTTTAATCACAGCCACTGTCAAAAGTTAAATCTTGAAAAGATACAATTAAATAAATTAAATATTTTTAAAAGTGGAGGCAGTTAACCCTTGGCACTTATCACTTCTGGGTTCTTTTTTTTTTTTTTTTTTTAAATACAACATTTACCATCACTGATGCGTTTGCAGTTATTTCTATCTGTTCTGTCTATCTGCCCTGGAGAAATACTGGGTCAGGATGCCTCCCATCTCTATGTTCAGTGGCTTTGCACTGCTGGTCTGAAATCATGAGTTCCCCCAAGGAATCCACAGACACTTGGGAGGTAGCTGTTAAGTGTCTACCCATACACGTCTGGCTCCATCCCTGTTCATGTAAGTAAGAAGGCTATGAACTGCATGACATCACTGCATCTCAGATTGACAGCTACCCCAGAGCTCAGATTTTGAGCTGCACGGTTGGCATTTGTGAGCAGGAACAATGTACTCCATCATTACACTGGATATAGCCAACGTGCTCAGAAATATGAAGCTTTGAGCCTAAACTTGGCATGAGGATGCAAGTCCATGAGCCTACCACTTGGGAGGCAGAGGCTGTGAGAGGTCCAAACGGCACTCCATTTTAAATTGAGCTTCCATGTTCGGCCTAAAGTTTCCATTTCCCAGAAAGGCTCATTAGAATTCTTGAAAAAGCTGTGGCAAAAGAACAGCCAATCAGCAAATGCCCTGACATCTGGCCTGGGGCTAAACTAGATATGAGGAGACTGATCCTTCCTCAAGGTCGGAACCAATCAGGAACATACAAGTACTGCACTTACCATGAGCCCACCCAATCCTAACTAAGGTCGAATGACCACAGCTGGAAATTCTTTAACTGTCTTTAAAAGGAGTCTGCAGTTTCCACTGGGGTCGCCATTTTGTGAGTGGTCGACCCCCTGCATACAGGCTGTTTCTGTAGAACAAGTGCGCTTTGTTTTTGCATACTATTTGAGTCTGGGGTCTTCCTTAAGTTATTCTCAGACCCTTACAGCTAGAGGTCTGTCTCAAAAGAGCGGAAAAAACCAAAACAAACAAAACAAAACAAAACAACAACAACAACAACAACAACAACAACACACACACACACACACACAGAGAGAGAGAGAGAGAGAGAGAGAGAGAGAGAGAGAGAGAGAGAGAGAGAGAGAGAATAAAAATAAAACAAAAAAGCCAGTTTCTTTGGGCTTTTATATGGAGTTTTTATTTACCTCAGTTCCTTTTCTACTTGGTTATAGAGATGGCATAACCTTCATCTAAAATGCTTGGTACCAGAACTGTTCCAGATTTTTCTTTGGGCTTTGGAATAACTGTATATAGGTAATGAGATATCTCGGGGTGGTGTCTAAGTTCATTTTCACTTCTTTTGTGGGGGGAGGGCTTCCAGACAGGGTTTCTCTGTGTACAGCCCTGGTTGCCCTGGGACTCACTCTGTAGACCAGGCTGGCCTGGAACTCACGGAGATCTCTGTGCTGGAATTAAAGCCGTGCCTACCTTCATTTCTATTTCACATACCTCTGATACACACAGTCTCAAGATTATCTTATGTACAACCCCCTTTCCCCTTTTTCTTTTTCCCTTTTCAGTGCTGTTGACTGAGGCAAAGACTTTGGGTACCAAAACAAAGGTTGTCCTACTGAGCTACACTTCCACCCTTCTTTCATCTTTATTCAGGATGGGCTTTCATTATGTAGCTAAGCTGGCTCAGGCTGGCAGCTCAGGCTGGCTTTGAACTTGTGATCACCTGCCTTAGCCTCCTGAATGTACAGGCTGGGATTATAACCAGGCCTTCCGCACTTAGCTTCTACTCTTACACAGTGTTTTAAATAGCTGCGTGTCCTAAACAAAACTACACGATGCAGGATGTTCCACGTAGAACATTAAGTCAAAGCCCCTCAAAGACAAAATTTTGGAACTGTACTGGCTATTTTAGCTTACTGATAAAAGGCTTGTTTTATCTCAGACCTTCAGAGCTTTCAGTCCACAGGACTCTATTCCGGGCCTTGGGTGAGGAAGAACACTCACCATGAAGCCTATGGTGGAAAAGGTTCTTTATCTGGCGGCCAACAGGACACAGAAAAAGAACACAGAACTGAGGACTACTTGTAACTGTCATGGGTTCAAGACTAGCCACAGACTGGCCACTCAACCACCAGCCTTACATTGATGGAAGTTTATTTGAATGATGAATAAAAACTGACTGATCAAGGACATAATCTGGTCTCAAGAGCCACACTGCGACACTGGTCTGCTTCTGAGACAGCTTTTTATAAGAAAAACCATAACCAGGCAACAACCAAGTAACCAGGTGGGAAGCAAGGAGGAGGGCAGCACTACATCATTTGGATTAGCTAAACACAAGAAGAATCAATTTTTGTCCCAAGCACAATGTATCCTGGTAGCTAGCTAGACAAAGCATTTTAAGCTGATTGGTTGGGATTTAGGGTACGGGAGCTCTTGGGGGGCTTTCCAGCTCTCTGGGGGTAAGGAACATAGCAGGATGTTGTGATCTTAACTCTAATAGAACATCATTTCTCTTTAACCCAAGCAGAACATGCATTTACCACCTATTGTTTTATTCTAAGCAGCAAGCATTGAACCTTCCTGGCTTCAGGCACACAGAGCCAAAGAACTTGAACTTAATTTCACCTTACGATCAAAATGGAGACTTGGGAGTAAAATGGCTTCTGATATTCTAAGAGTGGTAGCTGGTGTTAACAGAGGAGCCACAGTGATGCTAAGAACTAAAGTGGTCTCAACAGAGGGCCTATAGAGTTTAATCACGTTAAGCTGGTTACAACAGTAACTTTCCAAAGTGTACCCTTTGGTGATGTGATTCATTCTTCTAGACCCTTCTCCCAAGGCTCCCACCACCTCCCCAGATTGAAGGCACCATCTGGGGACTAAACGTTCAAAACATGAGCTTGTGGGTTACATTTCACTTTCAATTCCGAATGGGAGCATTTTGAATTTCGGGTTCAATATGCTCAACTTGGAGTACTTGTATTGGTTGCTAGGAGTTCTTTGTCTCTTCTGGATGAAAATCTTTTGTTGTTCATTCAAATTGCCAATGTCTCTGTAACTCTGAGGATCACCCACCCTTTTACTGCTAGGATGATTTCTTTTGACTTGCTAATGAACTCCAGAGATGCATAAAACAGATTCCAGCAGTATACAGAAGGGAATGTGACATTAAAAAAAAAAAAAGTCTGGTGTGGTGGCGCATACCTTTAATCCCAACACTTTGGAGGCAGAGGCAGGCAGATCTCTGTGAGTTCAAGGCCAGCCTGGTCCACAAAGTGAGTCCAGGACAGCCAAGGCTACACAGAGAAACCAACCAACCAACCAAAACAACAACAACAAAAAGCAAAAATGCTAGATAAAGAGGATGTCTTCATGCTCTTGAAGTAGACAAAGATTTCATGATCTTTATATCACTAACCTAAAAGATAAAGTTAGTAACTTAGCATATTAATATTCAGAATGTGTGTGTGTGTGTTTGCTGGAGATTAAATGTAGGATCTTGTACATACTGGGCAAGTGCACCTCTGAGCTATACTCTTGTCCTAAATTAGGGATTTCTAAGCATCAGAAGATATGATTGAAAGAATATGTTTTATTCATATAAAAGTCACTTTATATGGGGTTGAGTAGAGGACTCAGTAGGTAAAGGGCTTGATGTACAAGCATGAGGGTCTATGTTTGGATTCCCAACATCCACCTAAAAAGCTGGGTGCAGTAATCCCAGTTCTGGCGGGGGAGGGGGGAGAGAGAAGGGGGGCCAGTACAGACATAGGAGGACCCCTGGGCTTTGCTGGCTAGCCAGTCTAGCCAACTGACAAGCTTCAGGTTTAGTGAGAGGCCCTGCCTCAAAAAGTAAGGGGAGAAAAGATTGAGGAAGACGCTCAATATGCAACACTGACCTCTGTCACACCCACACTCACACACATGCATGTATGCTCCCACATGCATATAAGACACACACACACACACACACACACACACACACACACACACATGCACATTGTATACTTTAAAGATATACGATAAAAACTGTGTTGTGCACTTGAATTTTATTAGTCAAACCTTTCAAACAAGGGGATACATATGGTTATTTGGGGGGTTGGGTTGGGTTGGGGCGGGGAGGTATGGTTTGTTTGTTTGGATAGGGTCTCTCAGTTTAGCTCAGGCTGCCCTCAAACTTGGGCCATTCCTTCTGCTTCAGCCATTTGCAAGTACAGAGCTTATAGGCAGACACCTCCCGGTTTGCCCGGGAACTGGATTGAACTTCGGTAGGCTTTAATCTAGAGACCAAGATCTTATCTCTTGGTGACACTGCCCTTCCTTTACCACCTCCCAAGTGGGACACAATGGACTCCAGGCATGTCACCAATGGCTCCCTGTGTCGCCTCTGCATACGAAGAGATCGTGTAACACTCCCTTGGATTCCGTTCCTCTCTGTAAATTATTCATTTCTTCCACTACCACCTTGTTAACGTTGCCTATTGTGAGCACTTGATCTTTGGTCATTTTCTTGGGAAATCTTCTCCAGGTGAGACTCACACAGCTGTGCCTGGAAAAGACCTGGGGTCTTGGTCAAATGCTGTGGTGCCTCAAGCACCTTTGAACCCATAGGATGAATGTTAACCTTTGGAAACAGAAGAAGGGGCAGGTCCACAGTGCGTGTGCTGAACTCCAGGATGGCTGGAGCTAGTAAGACTCCCATATATGTTAGGCATCTCTTTCCTCCTCCTCTTGACTGTCAGAGCCCCACCCCACCCCGCCATGCCTGTCCTCCTGCCTCAGCCTTCCAAGTGCTGAGATGACCGACATGTGTCACCACGCCTGGCTTGCCATAGTTTGGGGGAGCATTGGGCAGTGCTAAGATTTCATCCTGACGCTGCCACCCTGTTTGTTCATCCTTAGGGGATCTGGCTCCCACGGTTACTGTCCCTCCAAAAGACCTGTAGCAAAAACAGGATGGGGACGACAGAGGGGGCCCTGACCTGCTCCCTAAAGCAGACTTGAACCTGTGCTGAACATCCACACGCTCAGACAGGGCATTGTACAGGCTGCCGCTGAGGAAAGTGGGAGCAGAGTAGGGCTTGGGAGATGGGTTGAGTGTCTTCGAGTTGCTGTCAGAGTCCCTACAGGCTTTGGTGCCATGCCTGTCCTCTTGCCTCGGCCTTCCGAGTGCTGAGAAAATGGACATGTGTCACCACCCCTGGCTTGTCACAGTTTGGGAAGCATTTTGGCAATGCCAGGATTCCATTGCAACTTGGCACCCTGTGTAAGTGCTCTAAGGAGACCTGGCTCCCTGTAGTAAAAGCAGATGGGGGTGGGGGTGGGGTAGGGGAGGGAGCGCTGCCTCCTAAAGCAGATTTGAACTGGTGCTGACAGTGATATGCTGGCCTTTGCTGGGGTGGGTGTGCAGCAGGCACTTTGCTAGGCCTTTTCCATACATTTTTGTTCTTTTCAGTCTTCACAGACACCAAAGAAATACAACACGTCATCATTTCTAACAGAGCTCAGAAATGAAGATTCCAAAGAGATTATTTTCACTTCCTCCCCACAGAGCTGCCAAGTGGCAGGGTCAGGATCCAGAGTCACATCTGTCTGCCTGGTTTCCAGATTTATTTATTTATTTATTTTTTCGAGACAGGGTTTTTCTGTGTAGGGTTGGCTGTCCTGGACTCGCAGTGTAGACCAGGCTGGCCTTGAACTCGCAGAGAGCTGCCTGCCTCTGCCTCCCGAGTGAGTGCTGGGATTAAAGGCGTGCATCACCACACCTGGCACAAATTGTTTTCTTAATGGGTTCACACTGTGGCTTAGTTCCACTCTGCCTTTCGCTTTCAATCATGTCCAAGTGTTGGGGAGGCCTGGACCTTTCGGCTATAAGCCACGAGGAATGAATTGGGGATATATTTAGTTTGGGTCAGGGATTATGTTTGCATTGCTCAAGGTCTCTTTGGTGGTTGGAAAAGTTTTGCTCACTGGCACACCGGAGGAGTGGCTTCCAGGAGTAGAAGGCTGTCACTGCTCACTTATCTGTGTCCTGACTAGAAGGTATAGTGTTAGAGTCTGGATGACAAATATGAATGTGGCCTGTGTCTTGGGCTTAGAAAGTATGTGAAACGTGAGGGAGAAACAGGAGAAAGTTGAAGATTAGCAGAAACCTGCCTGGGGAACAGTGGTGCGTCCTTTATAATCCCAGCACTGTGGAGGCTGAGATAGAAAGATTACAAATTCAAAATCTGCCTGAGCTACATAGCAAGATATGGTGTCAAACAAACAAACAAACCAAACCAAAACAGAGCTTAAGACTAGTAGAAAGTGAAATCAAACTTTCATCTTTTTATTTTGTCTATCCAACATGGTATAACAAAGTCATTGCTACATGAAGTCATGTGAAGAATTCACAGCCAAAAATCATGGGAAGGAACTAGAGAGACATCTCAGGGAATTAGTAAAGCTATTATTATTTTTTTTCTGGATTTTGTTATGGTCTGTTATATTTATCAGCTTTTCTAAAAAAAAAAAAAAGAAAGTGAACTTATTGGTATTGCTTTACATTTTAAACAGCTACTTTTTAAATGAATTTTGTGTTTGTAGTTTTCTTTTCTCCCAGGATTGCGTTGCAAATTTTCACTTCATCCCTGGAGCTTCCTTCCTCCCTTTTTCTTTACAGGTGCCCAGGGTTGAGCCCAGTGCTTCATGCATGCTAGGTGAGTGAGTGCCTGCACCCAATCCTCTACAGGTTTTTGTTTTCTTCCTTAAAAAGCACTCTACCCGCCCCTCCCAACCCCCCCACCACCTCCACAACCTCACCCCACCCCCACCTCCGTCCCCAAACTAAGCAACCAACCAAGCAACCAAGCAGCCAACTAACCAAAACCAGCTCCTAAAGACTTCCTGCCTCCACCTCTGAGCGTTAGGGCCATCAAGTGCTGACAGAGTACGAAGGTTCTCAAACGCCTAAGCTTTTTAGAAGTCAGGAAAATGCTGCAGGTTTCAAGCGCACAGAAAGGTTCGCTGAGAGAGGGCAAGCACCAGCCGGCAGCTGCGCTGGGCATGGCCACTTTTTTTTTTTTTTAGGACTAAATAGCTTGCGATCACTAAGCTCCCCCTGTAAGCACTGCTTTCCCACAGCCCCACCCAAGCCAGAATCTGCTGATATGCTTTCCTTGGAAACCTCGGTCCAAAGTGCCACCTGAGGTTGGAGTGCAACTGAGTGTAATGAGTGATGACGTAGACACAGTTGCCTCCTCTGCCTTCACACCGGCTCTTGAGCATTGTCGGTGCAGACAAACGTTAGAGGCAGCAAGGCGCTGCCCTTACGCCTGGAGCATTGGACTTGGACTGTATACTGCCTTGCTTTCCTCGCTTCCTTCTTTCTGGCCTTAGGAGTCCCTGTGGCGGCGGGAGCCTGGCTGGCTTTCTTGAGGATCTGTCTGCTTTATGGGAGCTCACTTCTCCACCTGGTGTCCAGACTGCAAATTACAGGAGGCGGTCCTGCTTGTGTTGTCCCCGCCTAACAAAGGGATTGTATTAGTGGCTGGTATGCTCTAGGACCCTCCTATCCCCAGCGCTTTTTGTAGCCACCGGGGCTTAAGCTAGCTCCTGTCTTGGAGGAAGCTTTTCAGGCCCAGGGAGATGGGGGGGGGGGGGGAGGGGGCGGTTTCGTTCAGGGCCTGTGGTGGAGGGAAAGGCAGGATGCGTCACTGATACCTGGAGTGAAGAAAAGTATTCTGTTATGAAAGCATGGTTTCCTGTGGAAGTCTAAGGAGGAGAGAGGCAGAAGAGAGACGACCAGCCACAGCTGTAAGAACAGCCTGCCTTGGGTCTGCCCTAGTGTCATCTGTCTCTGACTTATGAGCGCAGGGTCCAAGGGTCATCAGTCCTGGATTGCTCTCTCTTGACCTCCCTCTCTGTATGGACAGCTCATTAGAAGTGTAAATATATGCACAGAGTCCATGTTATTCTTCATGTGACTGGCGGCATGTTCAGTCACATTCTATATACACACATGGAAAAAAACACGTGACCATCAGCAAGGTCAGTGGAATCAGTAGCATTTGGGATAGTGAGACAGACTGAAGCGTGTTCTTTCTGAATCCATAGGCTTACCCCCAACCACTCGGGACCTCAGAATGAGATGTTTGGAGATAATTTTATTGTTGTTGTTTGTTTTTCAAGGCAGGGTTTCTAGGTGTCTGCCTTAGACTTGCCTTGTAGAAGACCAGGCTGGCCTTGAACTCACAGAGACCCACCTGCCTCTGCCTCCTGAGTGCTGAGATTACAGGCATGTGCCACCACACCTGGCTGGAGATGATCTTTTTAAGTAAAACTACTATGATATCGTTCTGAGGGTCCTCACCCAATACAGACCAGTGTCCCTATAAGATATTAACACTTAGAAATGTGCCAAGGGAAGAATATTTGAAAACACCTGAATAAGGTGGCCAACGACAACTAAAGAGAAGGCCCTAGAAGAAACTGACAAACCCTTCCTATCTTGATCTCATGCTTCGACCCTGCAGGACAGCAAAGAAAAAATACATTTTGGCTAGTTCAGCTTTCTAGTCTGTGGTGGTTGGTTATGGCAGACTTCACTGACTAATGTGTGAATATAAATAATTACGGTGATTTCATTATTAGACAGCAATAATCATGAGAAAAGATGATTTCAACGCTTTCAAGACTACACTGCATTGTTGTAACCCACAGGTTGCTTTGATGAACAGAGTGAAATTGATTTGGATACTGGGCCAAACCCAGCTTATGGAGATTATCTTTAAAACTCTCAGTGAAATGAGGGGCATGGTGGCACACGCCTTTAAAAGCCTTTAAAGATACACTCAGGAGGCAGAGGCAGGCGGATCTATGTGAGTTCAAGGCCAGCCTGCTCTACAAAGAGAGTTCCAGGACAGCCAGGGTTACACAGAGAAACCCTGTCTCAAAAAAAAAAAAAAAACAACAAACCAACACTCTCAATGAAGCCTGGAGACAGAGCTCAGTGGTTCTAGCATGCACGGGGCTGTGGCTTCAATCACTTGCCGTGGTTGAAAGATGAAGAAGTCAGGCCATGATGGCACAGACTTGTAATCCCAGCACTTGGGAGGCAGGAAGCAGGAGGATCAGAAATTCACAGCTCACCTGGGCTACCTGAGACCTTGTCTCCTATGAGGGCATGAGGAGCTGAGAGATGACCCAGTGGATAAAGGACTCACTGTGCACGTTTAAAAGCTCAGCCGGTAGAAATGGCAGCTGCCTGTTATCCTGGTATGGGGCAGAATCAGGGGATCTGGGGGGCAACCTGGTGAGGTAGACTAGGCCGACTTGGTTCAACAAGAGCCTTAACAAATAGTTACTCTTAATTGAGGAAGACACCTGGCATCAATTTCAGCTTCTAGATGTTTGCGCACACATTCATACACATACATGTACCTGTGTTCACTCAAGCTCACACACAGTAAATATGCCACACACGTATTCATTTCACACATAATTAGACCATGGTTTTCAACCCTTTACTACAGCTTTTCATATTGTGGTGACCCTAATGTTATTCATTGCTTAAAAGTATTTACTGCTACTTCATAATTGTAATTTTTTCCCCACTGTTATGAATCAAACAAACAAACAAACAAAGGCTCAGGAAGAGGAGATGGTTGCTTCTGTCCCTTCGATTATTATATCAAGATGCGCTATTTAGAGTTCCTGCCACTATTTGGGGTGCCAGGAGGCATGGAACCCAGCACCCTAAGGAGAGCTGATCTAAAAGAGAGAAAGAAGCTGGGTCATCACTAATGCTGCCAACCCACATTATAACATTGTTGTTTGTACAAGTTCTCAGGGATGGAAAGATGGCCCAGTGGTTGAGAGTGCGTGTGCTCTTTTAGGGGACCCAAGTTCAGTTGCCGGCACCCACATTGGGAGCTCATGATGGCTACAACTGCAGCTGCAAGGGATCCAAGGCTTTCTTCTGTGCTCTTCAGGTACTTACATAGGAACGTCATACATTCACACAGAAACATACGCATGCAAAAGCCCAAATTCTTGGCCAGGCATCATGGTGCACGCCTTTAGTCTCAGCACTCAGGAGACAGAGGCAGGCAGATCTCTGTGAGTTCGAGGCCAGCCTAGTCTACAAAGCAAGTCCAGTACAGCCAAGGCTACACAGAGAAACCCTGTCTCAAAAAACCAACAAAACAAAACAAAAAAAACCATCCACCCACCTAACCAAACAACCAACCAAACAAACAAACAAAAAAACCCTGCCAAATTCTTGATGCCATGGTATGAGCACCTGGTAGTCATGGCTACCCTGGATACAGGTAAGAGGATCCCTGGAGCAGCCTGTCAAACACAGCAAGGCTATATGTTAAAGAAGAGCAGGGCAATACTTGGGTCTTCTGTTAAAACCAGTCAAAAGTTTTCTTTGGGGAACAGCAAATAGGTGGCTTTGCAGTCTCTGGTTCTGCCTCTAATTTGAACACCATCAAATATAGCATCTTCCCCCCATTGTTCTCAAATGAATGTTCCTAACAGTCATTATCAATTAATTAGAGGTGATGTGCGAAAGAGAAATCTGTTAACTGTTCTTGCTTTAGGGCAAAATAACAGAAGCATCTGGTTCCCCACCAACCCCCTCCAGGCATTTTCTTCACAGCCCCACCCCCCACCCCCCGGGTAACCATTGGGAAGTATTTCTGTAAAATCAATAATGTATCAGTATACACGGAGCCATCCCATGAAAGCAACTAAAAGTGCCCTGAACCAGAGGAACTGGCTTTCTCCAGAACCAAGGACGAGAAAATGAGCTTTTGTATTTGTTCATTTGTTTTGTTCCCACTCCCTACCTGGGACAGGTTCTTTCTATGTAGCCCAGGCTGGCCTCAAACTTACAGTTCTTTTCCTTCAGCCTCTTGAACACACTGGAATTCCAAGCTTGCCCCCACCACATCCAGCAAAATGTTCTTGTGCTTTTAGGGCTGTTTGCAAGGGAAGACTCGTCACACAGCAGTCTTTACTTGAATATAATGGAGCGGGAAAAAAATGCTCTTTTATTAATCGGATGTACATTAAATATCTTTGCAGCTGTTACATGAATGATAATTATCTGGCATATAAATGTATACACACTTCCACACGTGATAGATCTATGCTGTACACAAGCCATCCCACATAGAGCATGCCCTTTCACAAGTATACACATGGGTGACTTGGGACATTTTGTGAAAATACACTTGGCCCAACAGTTTGGCAATCGGAAATGAGACACAAAAGAGCATACCAGAAAGATGAGTTCGCAGCAGGATCAGCTGAACTCCAGAAGCCTGAAATGGGAGTTACTGAGGTCCACACATGCAGCACATACATACAGCACAACAGGGGGGACTGGACCAAACAGTGGGACAGCAGACAGAGCCTTAAAAAGAGAAAAGAGAAAGAATACGAAGCCAAAACATCCGTACAACCAAACCAGTGACAGGACCTCTGCCAAGATCTCATTGCCAAAAGCAGGATAGAGTTGTAGGCTGAGGGGGAAGTGACCTGGAAGAACCTCTTCTAGGGCTTTCCTTTATCTGTCTAGACCCCAATAAACAGCCTGAAGTCTGCTCAGTCAGTGTGTCCCTGGGTCAGGCAGCCACATTTTTGAAAGTGTGTGAAACAACTAACTTACTGCAATTCTCCCCGAAGGAACAATGCCCAGAGGCCAATGGGTTCTCGGCTTGGCTGGTCCTATTGAATGTAGAAATGAGCCTTTGAGTACTAACATGAGTACTTGCTAAATCTTTCCTTCCCTTGGACTTATGGGTAATATAAAGCTGACTCAGAAGCCCAAGGGGACATTCAATTCCACCTGGCCTGGAATTGGGAGGCCCAACCCCCTTCCCCAACAAACTCATGCTAGGGGAGCCAAACACTCTCCAGGGCCAACAAATAGATAATGACTTGTTGGTGAATATTTACCAATGCTTGGGGTTCTGTAGGGCTAGGAGGAGTCTGCCCTGTAGCCTCTGTTGCTTTCTGTGCTGTAAATGTTCCCACTGTGGATGAGCTCAGTATAATGTCACTGACCCTGTCATGGGGAATATAGGTCGAATAGGACAGATGGCACTACACAGTACTCCCATAATAGAGATATAATAAGCATATCATACCTCAAGGGCATGGCTAAAAGAAAAATGTAGCAAAATAAGTGGAAAGGGATGCATTTTGAATATATATTGCTCTAAAATATAACTGGCTTAACTGTATTTAACTTTTAATGATGGCTATATTTCTTGACTGGCTTTCAAAATTTCTGAAGTTTAAACCACTGACTCTTAAGACCCGGGTTGAGCCCATTCCCAGCCATGGTTGGATTTAGATGACACCACTCCCTATGTTCTGGCTGGCCAGTCCTTGTCAGAGCACCTAAAGGCTGCTCAGGGTACTATGTTCTTGCTGCCAGGGAAGGCTTTTTTCTTTTTTTTTTTTTTTTTGACTTGCTGTAAAAACTTATCTGAGTTTGAACCAAAGTCTAAAAGCTGTTGTCTCTTTTCAGTTCTTAATTTTCTTGGCTCTAGGCGACATGAAAATTTGGTAGGGCAGGCAGAGGATGGGCCACCGTTGTAGTTTAAGCGTGTGCCCTTCCGCTCTGCGTAGGGACTTACACAGACAAGGAGAGGCTAGGTGCCATCTCTTCCTCACAGAGTGCTGTGACCCCGGAAGGGGATGCTCCTCTTAGAAGCCAAAGCTCAGAGATGGGCCACTATGGCTCTATGCTGGTCTTATCAGGGTGCAGGGCTAGACGACATCAGAAATCCACACTTTTCTAAGGACCCATGGAATCCATATCACTTCACCCCTGTCCCCCAAATTCGCCCCCCTCTGTGCTCCATAAGGCTCCACATACATTCCTTGGTCAAGAACATATACGTGCCTGTATCCCGGTGCCTCCGAAAAGCTTACCCTCACCGTTGTACACAGCTAGGGTCAAAAGGTGAGAGGAAGAAGAAAGGAGGGTGATTAATGAAAGAAAGACAGTGGATATGAACTTTACAGAGGACAGAGACCGAGTTGGTGAGGAGAAAAGGCACCCACAGCCAGAGACTACACTCTCCCTTTGCCCTGCCCCCTTGGAGACTCCAGAACCCCCAAAGATCCTTCGCAGTTTCAAAACTCTTGGCAACAACGCCACACTCCATTTAAAACTGTAACCTGTAAACTCCACGGCCTCCTGATGTCAGAACCTGTTTTCTGGGTGGCTTATCTGCTGAAGCTGGAGAAGGGGAAAGTTGCTTTCGCATATTTGCAAGACAGTGTGAAAGGAAACACCCACAGGAGAGTTGGGGGTAGAGGCCAGAGAGCAGTGGTCAGTGTCAGGGGCTTGCGAGGCCATGCAAGGAGAGTTCTAACATGCCTAGAGGGGACACGCTTCCTAGTTCCCTGGGAAAACAGCTCTGGAGAAATGGAGGTCTCCAGAAAGGCACGAGCTAATTTTGCTGCCGAGTCTCTTCTTTGAACAATATCTTAGAGTGGTTTCCAGTTGAGACCATTTGAAGAAACACGGGCATGAATGTGGCTCCGCCCCCTCCAAGTACTTTTTAGTACTCACTGCCATAAAGCCATCTAACGAGAAGCATTTCCTTCTGCCACAGGTGACTCCAGTCACTGTGTAGTTTTGTACTACCTGTTGTAGATTATAACTAGTTTAAAACTCGGAAAACTAAGACATTGGCAGAGAGGCCTAACACACGATATGAGACTGTCTTGTCTTTTGTTCTCCTGTCTCTCTGTTCACAAAGCAATACTGCAAAGGGTTAAATATCTGCACCCAGGCCAGAGCCTCAACACCTAGCACCCTGGAGGGCTTAGTCAGTACTCACCCAACAAGTGTGTGTGTAAGGAGAGACTGCCCCACTCTCCCCAGCCCTCTCCTCTCCCCAGCTTGACAGGCTTTAATCAACAACCTAAAGTGACCCCACAGGCTGTGGACCCTGTGGCTTAAAAATGCTGGGATGACTAAATTGCATCTGGGTGTTAAGAAAAGTGGAAGGAAGTCCTGGCAATAGCTCGCGTGGGGTTGCTGAGAGATTGTTGACCGGGTAATGGTCAACAGTGAAAGCGACAGAACAGTACCCGGAGCTTCTCTAGTTTCCTGAAACAGGGAAAGGACACACAGTGCATCTAAGCCATCCTGACAACTTCCTTTGGTCAGATGACAAGAGAAATTTGAGCTAAAACAGACGCTTTGCTCAGCCGCAGAAGAATGTGACAAGACGCATAGGCCACCTCAGAGCACTCTACTGTGTAGATATGTTTTTGTTGTCTCAGGGTGACTTTTGGAGGGAGAGCTGGGGGCGGTCAGTAACTAAGTTTGGCACAATATGGGATTTAAAGGAAACCTGATGTACAGCCACTAGCCCCCAAACGATATGTCGGCTGCCTACAATTCCAGGTAAAGGTCAAGTCTGCCGTTCCTGGCTTCAGAGCTAATGAAGGCATCTTGCTGAAGAACTAGGTAAAAGCCATTCTTAATATAAGGTGGAAACAAATGGGAGCATATCATATTTTATTTTATCTGTCAGAAAACATCAGAATGTATCCCCCATGGAATGCTCTGGAAACAACCCTAGAGTTTAGACTGCCTGTCAGGTGCCCTAATCTCACTGCTGGAACATGATCAATGGAACATCAGGCTCTCTCCCTCTGTCATCACATCTCTTTCTCTACTTCCTCCTCCTTGGTCTCCTAGTATATTCTGAAAGCAAGTACATTTTTGGTGCACACTTGAGCTCTGATTGGATGAGATTTCTAAATGAGAGGGGATCCACCTACCAATGTATGTCAAGTTATTGAGAAGCACTGTTCCTGGTGGCCTGGATCCACCTCAGGCAACATTTCAAGAAGTCAGGGAAGAGGATGGATAGGGGACCACAGGATACAGTCTTTGCAGCTACTCCCATCACTCTGCCTTCTAAGCACCCTGCGCCTTCCAGGGCTGTCCATGTCCTGGGTGGGTAACAATGACACTGAAGTGAGGTACATTTAAAATCCTCTTCTACCTGTCCTCTTTATACAGACTTGCTTATTCTGTAACTTTAAGCATGTTGTAAAGATGGGCTTCCAGTCACCAGAAGACAGATAAGATGAAGGTACCCTCGTGGCAGTTCTATGGCATCATCTTTAAGAATGAAATAGTGTCATCCTCTTTCTCTACAGATGGAGGAACTGAGACCCAATATGTCCAGTGACTTAGCTCTTGACCTTCTGGCTAAAGATCAAATGCATTGTCCCCAGAAAGACCTCTGCCTGGTTGTAGATCGTGGGCCTCGGAGACCCACTGATGTTGTGTTTTGGGTCAGTACTCAGGTGTGAGATGAAGCAGGAAGCAGGATCGAGTGGGAAACTTCAGACCCAACAGGTAGGGCGGTGCGTCCTACAGAAGTCACAGTTCAGAACAGCTGGCCTAGTGTTGTTTTTGGTTTTGTTTCCTATTGAGAGGACTCAGAGAACATAAAACTTGGGTCACTCTGGACTGAGTGTGAAGAGCAATGGTGGGAATTTTAGTTAGAGAAGGAGTTCAAAATATAGGCATAAATGGGGCCGTTCCCTTTCATTTTTGAAACAGATTTCAAGTTCCCTTTCCTATGCATGAAATGGGATGGCAGATGTCTGTCATGGTGCCAAGGCCCGTGACACCCATAGAAGTTGGGGGCTTCTATTGAATCTGTTGTACTTCTGTGTTTTTGTGTGTTTTGTTTTGTTTTGTTTTTTTGAGACAGGGTCTCCCTGTGTTAGCCCTGGCTGTCCTGGAACTCACTCTGTAGACCTGGATGGCCTCGAACTCACAGCGATCCACCTGCCTCTGCCTCCCGAGTGCTGGGATTAAAGGCATGTGCCACCACACCCGGTTTCTGTTGTATCTTAATCTCTTAACTTGAACAAATCATGCCACACACTCAGGGAAGCAACAAGGACACTGTCGTGGACAACTAAGGTGATGCACAGTGAAGGGGCTGAGGGAAAGGTAGTGACCGAGAAGGTTTGTGACCACTGGTTGTCCAGGAGATTATAGACGAGATCCCTCTTGGGCCACCTGGGAAGCTTGGGGTGGGTGACTGGAGAGGTTCTACTGAAGAGGAGAGATGATGGTAGATGGTCTTAGGAAGTTGGGTTCTGCTGGGTTATCCCATGCTGACCCAACCCAGCATCCAGATAGAATTCTGAATAACTGTGTCCTACAGCTTGGGATGTGCCTGACGTAGCTACGCTATAAAACAGAGAACGGAGACAACTTGAGACCAAAGATTATCCAATAAGTTCACTACCACACCACACAGGAGCAGAGGATGCGATGGCCTGTGTCTGTCTGTCTGTCTGTCTGTCTGTCTGTCTGTCTTTTGCATGGGAAGATAGGAATTCAGGTCTTTTGCGGCAATTTCATTGCACGCCACACCTAATCAAAAGATCTGCTCTGGGCCTCCACTATATCTCATTTAAAAGAAATCACAGGGGATAAAAAGGACGGGGAAACAAGCCCATATGGAAAAGGAAAGAAGACACTTTCTTAGGCTTTTTAAAATACAGATTTGTTTCCTAAGGATGAGAAAGGATGCAGAAGCGAGTTCTGTTCTGGTTCCTGCTTTGTTGGAGTCTTTCCCATCAAGCAGGCCTCATCTAAAGATTTCCCTTCTTCCGGTCAGTTCCGAGGAGAATTTTGCTGATATCCTTTGACCATCCCCAG
The DNA here is from genome assembly GCF_964271855.1 of Acomys minous. Taxonomy (NCBI): domain Eukaryota; kingdom Metazoa; phylum Chordata; class Mammalia; order Rodentia; family Muridae; genus Acomys; species Acomys minous. The sequence goes on along the minus strand of NC_140492.1, from coordinate 100,402,483 downwards.
ATCATCTCCAGGAAGCTGCTTTCTTTCTGCAGCTTCCTGTTTTAATTCTAGTCTGTCCCCCTCCACTAAATCTGAATTACTTGATGGGGACAGTTGGATTAATGGTTTATGTTAATCAAAGAGATTTTCACAGATTTTGAGCTCCAGGAGGGATCAGGGTATGTGGCAGGGGAAGGGGGGGGGGCAGGGGGCCTCCAGGGAGCCGGGCCATCTTTGAACATAATGATTAGTGTAGACAAAGTTTCCTTTTTCTGGAAGCCCCAGGGCTGCGGTCAAGCAGGAAAAGCTTAAAATAAGCCACAAGGACCACCCCTCCAACAAGACAGAGGGAGTTAGAAAGAGAATGTTGTTTAAATAGGAGACTTACGCTGGCTGGCTGTTATCACAGGCTGCAAATCTACAAGGAGGCTTCAGATTTCAAAGACGTGTAAAAGGATAAGCCTGGGGGAGGGGCACTTGGAGAGAGGCCAGAGGTCATTTAGCTGACTGCTGGCCCGTGGGAATGTCCTGCTGACCTCTCCTTTCACCCTCATGAAGACCCCAGAGGTAAAACAGACAGGCAACCACCGGGAGATGCTCTCCCGCCTGCCTGCCAGAGGCTTGCTGGGGGAGAGCAGGCAGGCTCAGAAGCAGAGACAAGGTAGGGAGCCCAGGGCCTGGGAAAGCGGGAAGGACCTGAGGATGTGGAGATGCTTAAAAGTGACAGTGGACAGTGAGCCAAAGGAGGGCGGGTAGTTTTGACCCTCAAGGGACAGTATTGAGAGAGGTACCCTTTTGCGTTTCCAAATGGCTTTGGTCTTGAATTTCTCGCCAATTTCTAATTTTCACGGCCAATTGCTGGACATGGGAGACGTGGGAGGGAATAGCAGAATTGAGGCTTTTTAAGAGATGGCTTTTTCCCTCTGTATCAGCTACCTGGCCAATTTTGGGGGTGCTTTCCAAGAAACGCAAAGAGAGCCAGGAGATCTCCAATTTCTGTTTTCAGTCGCTGTGACTGGTGATTTACATGCTACAGTCACAGGTCACATACACTGTGATGACGCCACCTCCCCCCCCCCCCCCCCGGCCACCGTATTGGACTTTCTGTCTAAAATCTGCCTTCTGCAGCTCAATCAGGTTTTTGCCACCAACAGGGCACGGACTTTAAATTTTTCTTGTTAGCAAAATCACCTTAACAGTCCTGCCTGAAAGAGCGCCGCCCAGTCGTGCCTGTCATCACACAACTTTCTTTAAACATCTGGAGTGGCGGGATGTCCTTTTTCTAAGTAAACAGGAAATGTCACTCTGTATGAGAAAAGAAAAAAAGAAAAAGAAAAGAAAAAGAAATCCCTTTCCTCAGCACAAACTCAGTTACGACAACTTAAACTTCCTGTTAATGGAGCGTCAGGAGCGGGGGTGGGGGTGGGGATGTCCGGGGTCTACTTCTTACACCAGCACGGGCTTTTTTAGCTTCTCAGTGAAGAGAACCCTCATTCAGGAAAAGCCCGGCTAACTGGGATATTTTTTAGGACCACTTCCACGGGGCACTGGGAGGCAAGAGCATCACAGTTAGGAAAAGATAACAATGCATGGAGAAAAAAACCAACCCAAAGGAAAACAGTGCAAACCACCCAGGAGGGGCAAGACGGTAGCAACTACACTTTAAGTCACAGCAAAAGTTTGTGTTTTGATACTTGGCCACCTTTCTATACACAGAACTCTGAAGCCTTGAGTCAGGCAGGAGGACCGAGCCATGGCGGGAGAAGGGAATGGCTTTTGTTCCGTCACATCAGAACCTGGGTTCGTGTGTCGGGCAGGCGCAGGCCCACAAGTCCTCCACACACGAGCACGGTGGAAGCCAGCAGGATGGGGATGGCTTTCGTGATGCTGACCAAGGAGCCAAATATTAAGTTTCCCAGGACGGCCGCAGCTTTACAGAGTGCGTTCAAGAAGCCGAAGCCCGTCGCTCTGCAAGGGACAGAAACACAGATGAGGTTTAGAGAATGACACGCGGGCAGCCGGCTTTAGACCCACATATGTCTCGTGCGGTCATTTTCAACAGTCTTTAAGCTAACTGTGCGGTATGTCAGTGGAGCAGATAATTAAAGGCTTGTTAGCAAATGTGGAGGCAAAGAGGCCAGCTGTCCGTGCTGTCACCAGACTCCTGATGACTTATTTACCACTCTACTGACTCTTATTTAGATACAGAAGAAAAAAAAAACCCAAAAAAACCCAAAAAACAAAAACGCTCTTTCTTGGCCCAATGGGTGTTGGAAGGAAGGTTCTGCTAAGTAAAAGTCAATTTCACTCTATGTAAATCTTCTCAGGATGAAAGCAGGCATGCAGGCCTCTTCTCTAAGCTGGGCCATCTCCTCTGTCCCTGGCAGAGGCCCCAGGGAGCGGGACTGAGTAACCTAGCAGGCTCTCACATGTTCACAAAAGTGAGTTGCTATTTTGTTTTTTATAAATGTCCATAATTTCAGCGATACCTGTATTTAAAAGGAAATTCAAATTTCGTTCCAGAATAAAATACAATTGTTGTAAATCAGGCGCTTACCAGCCTGCCTTTCAGCAACTCAGCACCAGCAGCTTACCTCCCTGTTGTCAGCTGGGCACAATTCTACCATGGCTCTGAATCCTCATGTGACACAAGCACCCTTTAAAAGGTCCCTCTATACGTCATGGTGCCTGTGCTATCTCACTCTTTCTGTCTCCTGGTCTCTCTGTCTGTCTGTCTGTCTGTCTTATGTCCCCACTCTGAGACTATATTTTGCTCCCTTCTTCCCCCAATAAACCTCTTGCATTAGGTCTGTTGCACGGTGTGATCTCTTAGCGGCATACCTGGACGCACCAAAGCATTTCTGCTGCTTTCTCCTAACAACAACGATGCGGCAGCCGCTTTCTTCAGACCTATTTAAATGTCAGTTCCCTCTCATTTGATATCAAAATGAGTATTCTAGATTTTATTTTTTTAATACTCATCTATTTTTCATTTATTCGTCCAGTGTGTACGCTCCTGTGTGTTAAGGTGGGCAGGCTTACCATGAAATATGCGTGGAGATCAGAGACCTTGTGGGAATCAGTTAGCGTTGAATGTGTAATCCTCCTGTCTCAGTGTCTTGCGAACTGTGATTATAGGCATTTGCTGTCGGGTCAGCCCGATGTGCTAGGTTTGTAAACAACTAAAGTGAACTGAACTTTCAGGAAGTGTGTCCTCCTTTTTCAGGTGAATTACCAGACTTCTATCCCTAACATTTTTTGCCAGTAGGTAGAAAACAAACAACAGCCTGAGCATACCTGATCTGGAATGTTTGGGACCTTAACAACCTGAAACTCACAAGCACGTTGGGTTTCAGATTAGTAGTTGTTCCTCACTAGGAACAAGCCAGGTAGTCCCCAATGAGCCACTGGAGTGTCACCACGGGCTGGGAGATGGCTCACTACCGCGAGTGCTTGCTGTGAGTGAGAGCAAGAGGGCCTGAATTCAGACACTCAGAGCTCATGGAACAAAAGCATGGCTTCGTGTGCCTGAAACTCCAACGTTGTAGAAGGGGCAGGGGGCAGAGGAAGGAAGGAAGATATGGAGGACCAGCCAGCTGAAAAGAAAGAAAAGGGGGGGGTGATAAAGGAAAATGACACCCAGTGTTCTCCTCTGCCTCCACATATATGTGCACTCAACATAACACATGCACACACACCACATCTCTCTTTCTCTCTCTCTCTCTCTCTCTCTCTCACACACACACACACACACATACACACACAAACATTATCATTTCCTCATCAGAATCTCTGTAGGAGATAGATCTAAATTTCAGAGAATCAGACTGTGGGCCTAACGATCTTGTCTGCTTTCTGTTGGCATCTAAGATACGCAGGCGCGTGTGAGGTCCTTCCTCTTCCTCTCTTCTCATCTGGTTCCTTCCCTTCCCCCCTTCTTACTTCTTTCCTGTTTTTTTTTTTTTCTCCTCCTGGGAATTGAACCCAGGGCCTCAGACACACTAAGCTTTGTACTGTTACCGAGCCTGACCCTTTGAGCTCATGCAACAAATGTGTATTCTACGGAAACTAAAAGTCTCCATCTGTCTAGTATTCACATATTGGTTAGTTTTCTCTGTCCTTCCGGGGCAGGACAATTCAGTTTTGCACACGATTTTACATCTGCCACTGACTTCCTGAGAGTGTGTAAGTTTCCTTCTGACACTCTACCAGTTTGCTGTTTTTTGGGTTCTTGCTGAGCGTCGGTGAGGATTAAAAGCGGAGCCAATGTGCAGCAATTTTTAGGATATTTTTCCTTTTAACCCACCAAGCATGTTGCCTCTTCTGTGCTGCAGAAGGCAGCAGTTAGCACACCTTTCTGTGACTGATTTGTCTGTCTGGGAGTGTGGGCTTTCCTCTGACAACTGCTCATCCCAGCTCATACAGTGATGTTTCCTGTGCTGTGTTTTCAGAACCTGAGAGACGGTCTTGTGGTTCCTAAACAGCCAGCTCCTTGCTATTCCACTGAAGAAGAATCAACATCCCTAATCCCGTTTCACCCCTGAGCTCAGGAGCCCAGTCTGGGTGCTAACGCACTCTTTCAGTGACCTTGCTGGCTCACGTACATCTAAGAAGGAGCAGCAAGCCACAACAGCAAAACCCAAAACGAGTAGAAAGGATTCCTACACACGCCACTTCCCCACTGACATAAAGCAGATGTGGCGAGAGCAAGGGCATCCTGCCTCCTCTCACCCAGCAATCACTAAAAGGGAGGGACAAAAAGACGTGGTACCTCTCTGCTAACCCCACCCCCTGTGACTCCGCCCTCTGCACTGCAAACCTCACTCTCAGCTATTGCTTAGACCAGTCTTTAACATATAAGTCCTTATCCTACATAAACTCTGTCCCTTCAGAAGCCCATGTCCCCATTCTAGCCAGGTGACCTGATTGATGGGCTTGCATCAACTAACATCATCATTAATGCCCATTCACCATCAACACTAGGGGCCACTTTGGGTGTTGTGAATCCTATAGGGTTCGGCAAATAGATAATGACAAATTTGCCCTACAATATGGCAGCACTCAGGTAACAGCTTTGTTGCCCTAAAAATCTGCTGAGGACCACTTGTTCATACCACCCCTCCCCCCAAGCCCTGCCTCCCTTGGTCCTTTGCCTGATAAACTGTCATGAACTACCACCTCCATCTTCTGGTGTTAAGATAAAGCACATCCTGCTGGGAAAACAGCTGGAGTGTGTGTGTGTGTCACTGATAAGAGAAAGGAAAACATTCCCCTGCCGTGAGGAGGTCTAGGAAACCAAAGCTGCAGAATGACCCATATAGGAGCTACATCTGGGCCACAGTAACTGTATGTCACCAAGCATTGTCATGACTGTGAGCCTAAACAGGGTGTGAGATGTGGAGGGCCATCTCCTCCCATCACTGGAACTGGTGCTAGGGCTGGGATGAGTTCTGGAGATATCTGGGTGGCATGGATGGCTTTGGGAGCATCTGATACCCAAAGATTCTAAAGGAAGATGATCAAATACTTAATTCCTGACAATCTCAGTGTTCATTTCCCAAGCTGAGGCAGTACTTCAGATGAAATCCAGTGTCAGCATTCAAGAAATCGTGCCTGCCCTTCTCTCGGTTCCTGAATTACTCCTTCAAATGTCTGCAGCTGGGGAGGGTGATGTTCCACGCATCCGAGGGCCAGCTGTGCTAGCAAAACCATTCCCCAAACAAGTCTCCCGAGGGGCTATCTGCTTTCTCTATAGTAAAGCTTCCATTCACTTCATCTTTGCTTTTCCTTAAAGCAAGGGTATTACACTCACAGGCCATCACATGCTTACGACACAGAGAGGAGCTCAAGGAGTCTCTACTTGAATGTTCAGCAGCAGGATGGGTCCTACATTCTCTTTCAGACTGAGCTATTTTCCTACCTCTTTTTTTACCTTAGGAGTCACCAAAAGGGAGAGCAAAATGGCGTCTCTCCTGCCAGACTTTGTTGTCTATTATAGCTTACACACACCTTTAACACGTACGTCCTCTTCTTACACTAACCTCATTTCTCGTCTATCCAGGTGCCTCCTGTCCTTGCACCACACACTCAACTGTGTCCCCTCTCAGAGGCTGAAATGTGGCTCGCTCTATGGAGGATTTTTACAACTTAGAGGGTTCTAGTTTATTTACATCGTCTTATGGCTCATTTAATTCAATTTTATTTATTTATTATTTTTTTAAAGATTTATTTATTTATTATTATGTATACAGTGTTCTGCCTGCATGTATACCTGCAGGCCAGAAGAGGGCATCATATCACATTGCAGATGGTTGTGAGCCACCATGTGGTTGCTGGGTATTGAACTCAGGACCTTTGGAAGAGCAGGCGACGTTCTTAATCACTGGGCCATCTCTCCAGCTCCCAATTCAATTTTATTTTATTATTGTATATGTATGGGCATTTTGCCTTGCAGTGTTATCTGCGTGTCACTTATATACTGTGTCCAAAGAAGCCAGAAGAGGTGTCTAATCTTTTAGAAGTAGAGCTACAGACCATTGTGAGCCACCTATTGGGCGCTGGGAATGGAACTCAGGTCCTCTGAAGGAGCAGTCAGTGCGGTGCTCTTAACTGCTGAGCCATCTCTCCAGCCTCATTTATGTTTGAATGGAGGTTGGGAGAAGGCAACATCTGGTTCCACTGTGGATGGAGGGAGCCTAGCATTGCCCCAACAGCTTCTTTCCTCGTACCTTGATGCAGAGGGTTGCTTATGCTTTGTATGAAACAGAGAGGTGAGAGTGGCAGGACTCAGGGCCGTGCCTGGCGCCTGTCACCCACCACGAGTAGCCTTTGCTTTAACATGCTCAGTACCTGGCCCCACCTCCTGATGGAATTTTTTGGGAAAAAATAATCTATGCACTTTGCCAAGGCCTGGAATAGTGGAGTTCGGGCTCCTTTCATAGATGTCATCTGCTAAAAGGAATAAGGGAAGCTTTCTCTTCTAGGCTGAGCTTCTGGAAGAAGCTTTTCCCACTCAGCATAGTCAAGCGACCCGTAGAAGTTATAAAAAGAATACTCCCAGCTCAGCATGAGGCATTTGCAAATGTACAGGCTGTGTTTCAATCAAGGCGACACTGCAATGTAAACATTCATCCGGAAACGGGTTATGTGAAGTACACATGGATTTCATCTGTCTCAGAAAGAGTGCTGTGAACAAAGACTAGTTTCCAAGGTCAATTCAGAGCCCTTTTTGACACAGAATCTGTTTGGTTTCACGGACGCTAATGTTAACTTGCCTAGACACCCTTGAGTATTTGTTAAGCAAAATTTGTCTTAAGTACAATCCCAGGAACACATTCTCCTGTGCACTGATTTATATTCATGTAATAATCATGCATTAGGTGCTTTTTTTTATTTTCCTTTGTTTATGCGCCAGGCCAGCCTTGAAATCTTCATCTTCCTGCTACCACCTTTGGGAGTGCTGAGAAGAGAGGTGTGAGCCATCCAGCCAGGCGTCCAGCAATAAAGCACCTCTTAGACTCCAAGAGCTACCCTATGCTGCACTGACGACAGAGCTCTTCGCACTAAAGTAGGTGAAGGCAGATGGTGACAATACACACACACAACAGGGGCAAAGGATGAAGAATTCTATGAATGAGAGAACGCGGCCAGATTTAGGGTGGGTGTGATCGAGGGAAGACGTCTCCAGATGGAAACACTAGAAGACCAGCCTTGTCGGGACAGCTGGAAATTACCTGCTGAAGGATCATCTGTGGACAGGGTACCAGTCTTTTACCTTACTTATCTCATGGTACCCATTGAGTTCACCCTACCCCACCCCACTCCATCCCAAAGGCTTCTTTAATCCAAACTGGGCTATCTCTCTCCAGCCCTAAGTGCATATTGCCTGCCTTTGTACACAGCTGCTGTCAATCAAGGGTTAGGATGGCAAAGCTGGCTGATCTAAGGTTTGTGGGCAGGGTGTAAACACTCTACTGCTAGATACCGCCCACCCTTGTACTTGGGAGCTCTTCAAAGAGCAAGGCCACCTAGATATGGTGGCACACGCTTGTAATCCCAGCACATGGGAAGCAGCGGCAGGGGCGCCGCAAGATTAGGGCAGCCTGGGCTACATAACAAATATAGGACCAGCCTGAGCTACGTAAGTGATACCCTGTTTCAAAGCAAAAACACAAAACCAACCACAAACAGGGATGTTTCCTAACTATGGCACCCTAACCCTAACCCTAACTCTAACCCTAACCACACCCACAGAGGCTCTGATTGGTGTTTTTCAGATGTTCTAAGGGACCACAAGGTATGTCCAGGACTGAGTACATTGTTACCATCCCAGGGATGTTTGTATTTTAAAAACGACTGGAGCATAGTGTTGAACACTAAAGGAAACGCCAGGAGACAACACGCAGGTCCCCCTCTGCCAACAAATCATTTTGCTCTCCGAATCCCTTTCGGCTCCTAGTCATGCAAATTATCACAAGCAGAGCTTTTATACAATTTTGCTTTCTTAAAAAAAAAAATCACTCACTGGAGGTTTCATCTAGGGTTGTTTGTGCTTGAATGATTTGTTTACCAAGTGCCCATCACTGCTCTCTCTCTCTGCGCCCTTGGCTTCCGAGCGTGGGGGTAGCATCAATGATACTGTAATTAACACTCTCAAACGCACAAGAGACTTTGTCTGTGCTCATTAGGGAATGCCAGGCAGTCCAGAGCAGCCAGGAAAAATGTTGAGGGTGCTGCTTAGTGGAGACTGGGAGGTGCAAGATACGCTGTGTCTGAGACAGGGGGAGGAGAGGGAAGAGAAAAAGAGGAAAGGGCTCCTCCTCTGAGTGTGCTCCTGGCTTGTTTCTTTTTGGTTTGCTTGTTTGTTTGTTTGTTTGTTTGTTGCAAGAGAGGGTTTCTCTGTGTAGCCCTGGCTGTCCTCGAACTCAGTCTGTAAATCAGGCTGGTCTCAAATTCAGGGATACCTCTGCCTCCTGTCTGTCACCACACCCTGCTATGCTCCTGTTTTTGCTCGTTTTTATTATTTTGTATTAAAATTGTTCATATGCTATATTTTAAGCCCTCATCCTCCTCACCTTCCCACTCTGTTTTTATTGTTGTTGGTGGTAGTGCTTTGTTTTGTTTTTATACACAGTCTCTGTGTATAAAAGTTCTGGATTCCCTGCAGCAATCCCGCCATAGCTCCAGAGCGTGAGGACTCCAACCCATGAGCCACCATACCGGCCCCTGTTCAGTCTGCTCTGCACACGTCACATCTAATTACCTCACCAAGCACCAGCAGCTTCTCCTTAACTTGTCTCCTCTTTTCTAGCTCCTTCTAGTTCCTTCGTTGAGGCTTCTGCCTGCAACACTGCTCTCACACACTCGCTAGCCGCAATGCTGGGCATCTCCTGACCTAAGGAGTTAGTCTCCCGTTGGGTGGCTACATCTGGAGGGGCGCTGCACAGCCCTTGCAGCTGCTCAGAGGCACAAAGATGCCTGGAATACTTAGTACATGAGCAATTCCCCCAAATGCTTCCAAGTATGTTAGAAGTAGGTTTCTTAAGCATTTAAATGGGCAAATTTGGGACATTTTTATGGGTATTAGTTGGATGATGACTGCTTATTGGTGCCAAAATACCATCTTGCTTTTTTTTTCCCCCTGAGAAAAATGACCAGTCTGTATTTTCAAGTCAGAAGACTGAGTTAGGTAGTTTGTTCTTTGTTTCTGTGTGAGTGCATGGGGACAGAACCCAGACCTTTGCATATGTGAGTCAGGGGCTCCGCTGCTAAGCTACATCCCAGTTCCTCCACTACTGTTTTCTAATATTTAGTAGAGAATATTTGTCTTGCTAAAAAAAAGGTGGCATCTCTCTCAATGAGGCAAGATGCCAGCCTGAACCCTCATCAACCTGCTTTCCCTACTCACTCCTTCAGGTAGAAAGAGAGTTCCTCAGGAGCTGTGGGCTGGGCAGACTTCCTAGGCTCAAAGTGACTGGCCATCCCCTCTCACAAGGCCCTCTACGGTCACGGGCTCCCTGTTGCTCGCTGCTACCGAATGAAAACATTCCCATGAAGCCCAGGTAACAATGAGAGCCTCTGTGCCTCGCCACTGAATCTGATAAAGCTAGCTAGAAAGTGTGGGCCTGGGCCAGGGCGAGGAAGAATAGAATGACCAAGGATGCTGGGCAGCAAGCAGGAGTTCATCCCAGGTCAAGGACCACTCATGCTGCGGTGTGTACTCATATAACCTGTGAGCTTCTGACCCGTGACTCAACACCCGTCACCTGCCCCTGAAAATGGCACTCCGCAATACAACCTCTGGGTCTGAGACGAAGTGACCCTGGGCAAGTTACTTTTATGTCTGGGTCTCATTCCTTCCCCTGCAAATGAGGTAAGAATCACTAACTGACTGCTCTTCTAGGGTGAGAGAGCTGGGTAGAGTTAACGTCTGAAATACTCCGCACAGCGTCTCAGTCACTCTTTAGGTCGCTGATGAGAAAAACAAGGCCCAGGAAGGCAAAAGGACTTATCCCAGTTGTCCAGCTGATTTCATTCATTTATTGTAATAACAACAACAACAACAACAACAACAACAACAGCAGGCCACCATGTTCAGCCCTTACTTTTCACTTTTAATTGCCAGAGACAAGGAGAGTCTGATTCTGCAGATAGCCAAAGTGTAAACATATGGGAAAAAAAAGCAAACATATGTAATATAAAACATAGTGCATAGAGAAGAACAAATCAGGCGGACGCAGGTTGCAAGAGTCCTTCATATAAAAAAAAGTCTCAAAAAAAATTAAAAAGGGGGCTAGCTATTATAGAACAGCAGATGATGGTGCTGACAAGGAGAATGCTGGCCGCAGAAGGCACCCAACAAGCTGTTTACTTCAGTCTTCATCTCACATCCTAGACAACCGAGGCACAGGCTGGCTGAGTGGTCCCCCTATACACTCCCAGATGGTCAGTGAGAGTCAGGATGGCAGGTTGGCCATGGGGAGGAACTGAAACTATCTGCCTGAACAGGAGCAGTCCTTGGGGGCGGGGAGAGTTTGGTGTTAACTCTGCTCTGTGGTTAGCTCACTGAGAAAGAGAAAAAAAAAATCCCATAGACCTAGGTGACAGCAGCAACCATCAAGACTAGCAGAGGGTAGTGCGCGTGAGCTGCCAACGTTTTACTTTGAAACCTTTTCAGGGGTCGGATCTGAACTGTGTACACACGAGAAGACAGCAAGAAGGAGGCCAGTGGCCAGGGAGAGGCAGGAAGGATATAAACCCTGAAGACAGGCTTGCTCAGGGGTTGGAAGCCTGTGCAGTCCTGGCCTGAGCTCCAGGGAGGGAGGGCCATTAGGCTGAAGGACACAGGAAGTGTGAACGGAAAAACTCTGCCATGGCCACATGGTGGCAGCAGAAAGCCACTGCCCAGATGACAGGCATGCTGGCCAAGCAAACAAACAAGCAAACAAATGCCACAAAATGCACCAGAGCACACAAGGCCACAATGAGTAATAATACACTTAGGATCTGAAAGAAGTTTACAGTTCTGACAAGAAAGAGGAATCAGAAAGAGCAGGTGAGAGTGAACTGTGGAAAGGCCAGTTTCAGCCCCTCCTCCAGCTGGTCCCTTCCCCCTCCTACCCCTCATGTCACTTATTGTCACCTATGTTATAAAAGCGCTCTTCCGAAGCATTTACTCAAATGTCACCTTACAGGATCTCTCTTCTCCCCGGATGATGTTATCGCAATTGCAACTCTCCTTTGGGCCAGCTTTCTTTATCCCGCTGGGTAGCTTTCTCTACAGCACTCAGCACCAACTGCTTTGCTATGCCTCCTCTACTTATCCAGTAGTCTGTTGATCGCCTTCCACAAACTGGAGCAGAGGCTCCATGAAGCCTGCCTGACCATCGCTGTGTCTAAGTCACTGAAACAGCCCGGGGCTCCCTAAGTATCTGTGGGATCAATTAGTCGATGGGCTGTATCCCTAGCTCAGGCATCATTTTGCTACCAACATAAATATTCAAGTGCCCGTTGGACAGCTCCATGCAGCTACGAAAATCCAACCTCTGCCAAACGGAACCTACTGTCGCCTCTCCCTGATTTCAGTCGGAATGTTCTGCTCCTCCCGACGGTCCCAGGCTCAACATGGCATAACCATCCTGTCAACTGGGCAAACTGAAACAAGGATCCTCTTTGACAACCTCTTTCCCTCATTCCAATACGCAACTGACCATGCAGTTTTCTTTTCTTTTTTGCCCCCCCCTAATATCCACGAGTATGTGGAATTCTTACTTTTCCTTTTCCCCATCTCCCACTTCCTCCTTAGATTGCAGTGCGAGTGAGATTCCTGCCTCCTCTTTGGGCGTTTGAGTGGACTCCCAACCCATGGTCTGATTTCATCTTTCTTTCTAGAAGGCCCCTTTTCTTGTCCTCATCAATGGGTTGGCCTCTCTGTGTTGCTGCTGAACTTTGCTGGCTCGTTTTCCTTCCAAGGCTTTTTGGGGTGGTGTTTCTCAGGCTACCCTGCTCTTCCCATCTCTTCTTCAAGTCCTAGTTCAGATACGACTCTTCCGAGAAACTCTCTCCAACGCACTGACTACCATGTCCCTTCCTGTCAGTAGCCCAGGCAGACCTTGCTGTAACCATATGTACATGTAACAGTACACGTGCCGGTCCTCAGCTCACAGGAAACCTAACCATCATGCATGACTGGCCCAGTTCTTGCGTGTCCGGTCCCTTCTTGGCCTCTTGTCTCCTGGAGGACCCAAGTGAACACACTTTTTATTACTTGGTGTTTTACCTCTTGCAACCACAGAATTGGAGCAGATCCATGTTACCCAGAGGAAAGGGCTAGGCAATTATTGACATTTTCTTTTTCAAAGCCAGTGTCCCCTCCCCTAAGAGGATACACATCACTCATCACCCTCTAACTTAATAAATCAGTTGATTCAATATAAAATTCCAACAAACTCACAATGGAAGACAAACAGGAAGAGAGCTCTCACAGCCTTGCTTTAACACGAAGGGTGCCATTTTAAAACACATCAGTCAATGCGCAATTTTGAGGTCCCAGTTTTCAAAACCAGACGCTGATGAAGGAAACCTCAGTGTATTCATAGGACATAGAAGCGAGCATAGCTTGGATGGGTCCAGGGATGCTGTGTGCAGACTGAATGGTTCCCACTGCCTGGTCACGTGATAGACAGTTTACTAAGGATGCGAATGATAACATTTGAAAAGTGGCATGGGTTTTTGGATATTATATAGGAATTTAGGCATATGGGTACCGTTGCAGTTCTTTTTTTTTTTTTTTTTTTTTTTTGGTTTTTCGAGACAGGTTTCTCTGTGTATCCTTGGCTGTCCTGGACTCTCTTTGTAGACTAGGCTGGCCTCGAACTCACAGCGATCCGCCTACCTCTGCCTCCCGAGTGCCTGGATTAAAGGTGTGCACCACCACGCCCGGCCCCGTTGCAGTTCTTATATGCCAAGAAAAGATATGAAGATGTTCTTGAGGAATAAATATGTGAGCCTCCCCTGTACAGGATATACCCAGGAGTATATAAACGGACAGAAAGAAGTCAGAGGGAGAACACAGGTTCAGTAACAAATGAAGAATTCAAATGTCTCAGTGTAGTCTTTTTTGGGGAGTGGGTAGGTGGAGGACCGCCCTTTCTTTTAAAGGCTACAGAATATCTCAATACAGAGGATTTCCATGGCAATAAAACATGGGGATTTTACATGAAATAGAAGATGGCACGGGGACTATGTTTCAGCTCACGTAAGATGTCAAAACAGGACTTTAATGCCTTTATGTAATTATTCGGCTGCTGTAGCTCTACCCAGCCCTCTCTGATACAACGCCCAAAGTATCCATGTCTCTTCTGGGGACCGTATGAGTAAGTATTCAAACAGCAACTTTCTTTTTTAAAGGTGGGTCTATGTGTGCGTGTGTGCAAATATGTGCAAGCCACAGTACACTGTGGCAGTCAGAGGACAATCGCGGGTGCTGCTCCTCCCTTTCCACTTTGTTTGAGAGTGTCTGTTGCCCGCTGCAGCATGCCCTAGACTGGCTGGCCTGCGAGGTTCTGGGAAGTCTCCTGGTTTTGCCCCTCCCGCTAGGAGCGCTGGGATTTCAGATGGCTGCTACCTGCTCATGTCATGTGGTTCTAGGTCTTCACACTTGGCACGCAAGTGCCATAGCCACTGAGCCATCTCTCCAGCCTCCTTTTTAATAATTATTCTTCCAACAGACCAGAAAGGCCAAGAGACACCTTCTGGAAACCTCTTTGTAGTTTTTGCCACAGGTCCCTGCAAATGTAAGGTAAGGACACTCACAGGGCGGATAAGTTCTCAAAGTAGAGGCTGAGACAGGCTATTAAATCCCAATGTTCACAGTGACATTACAGTTCCCTGTTATTGTTAGCCAACACGTTAAGTCATGGGCATAATTAAATGTCTTCACTGTCCTATTAACTCCTGCTAGAAACCTTTTTTTTTTAAACAAAAAATACAAGCAGAACCTATAAGTTCATAAGCTAGATATTTTGTGGATTTTCAGTTTGTTATTTTTGCAATGACCTTCCAGTGGTCCCATGTCAACCTACCTCCGGTCCGTGGGGTACAGTTCCACCGTGACTACATCCAGAGAATTCCACGCTGAGATGGTCAGCCCATTGTACAGGCACAACATGCCTATCATCATGGATTCACTGGTGCCAAACCACAGGAAGAAGCAGCTGATCCCCGAGAGCACCATGGAGCCACCTGGCAACAGAAGATGGAAGATGGAGTGTTTCCTGTCACCCTGGTACAGCAAGGACCTTTGGGTCTCAGAGTTCCCTCAAGAAGACAGTTCAGTGCGGAAGCCGCAGACTGGGCTCCACAGAACTAAGTTCAAGTACATCCACCTGTTTGGAAGGCAGTCTAAATGCCTCTGGACACCAGGCCTTACTCATCTACTTCAGTGGGAAAATATACAATAGTGACACATAATTAGTTCTCAGTCTGTGGCTCACGGAGATGTGAATGTAAACTCACGAAATGTGATCAGACACAATTGCCACTACAGTTCAGTCCTAATGAAAGGCCCAAGGGAGTTCTTATGGACGTGCATTTCTAAGGGACAGGGGACAAGGTAGGAGATGGGTCCCAGGGCTTAAGCACACACCTAGCATTGTTAAGCGCCCGATCCTGTCCATCAGGAGAGCAGACACGATATTTCCTGGTAACACCGCCAGTGTCCCAAGAAAGTTGACAAAATAAATCCAGTAGGCACTGTAGTCATCATCAAAAGTAATCTGGCATCCCGTCTTGTTGTGAAGGAACGTGCAGTTTTGAAATTCACTGTCAATGAATTTATATGGCTCAAAATCTGTAGAAACAACAACAGTAAAATCCATGAATCTCTTGTCAGGTTCAAGTATTAGATGTGGGTGGTAACAGAAAGCCACTGAGAGACTTCATCAAAAAAAAAAAAAAATCACAGCACTGCCAATTCCTTGAGGGTCCCATGACTGGGGTTGGTTTGACGTTTTGTGTCTCCTTGCCAGAGCATAAGAGTTAGTCTGGACCTCATATTACCTAAATAGCAGCATGGAGGGCTCCCTTCATTGGGTAAGGGAATAAATTAATTAGAGTGTCTAGTTTTCTTGCTTCCTTATGGTTGGTCTTTGCTAATTATATTATTGCTTATGCCTTTACAATATTACTTTATTATATTTGCCATGCTAAATAAAGACCATTATTTTTAGTAGTAGTACACTCTATAATACAATTGTAAAAACAATTTGGTTTAAAATATACATAAGCTGACTTCGTCATTGTCATTTTAGGGGCTCTGACGTACACGGAAGGATCAGGACTCTCTTTTTATCTTTGGAACTGCACTTATAATTTACGGTCTATATAGAGAAGCTCACAGAAGAATGAAGAGCGGTCTCCTGTGAAGGCCACCAGCACCCATTCTGTGCCTTTGGTTGGTCTTATTGTTGAACTTATCTTATCAAGAAGGATTTTACACCGTGCTAGGTCCCTGCTAAAGGAGCCAGGTCAAACCCATCGTATTCCATGCTGGTCAGGAGCTACCTTGCTCTGCTCCCTCAAAAGAACAGGTCTTCTGAGGTCAAATGGATATAGCAAGACAATGCTTGACCCCGTTCTCGTTGGAGTGAGACAGACCTGGCTCCTGACTGAGCACCAAAAAAGGCAGGCATGCCAACAGGACATATATGCCCTGCAGTGCCAAGATGTGATTCTAGACAAAAAAAAAAGTGGAAATGGAAAAGCACAGACACTACAGTCACAGAGACCAGGGCTCCGAGGTTAGGTGTTGGTTACTAGGTCATTACTGCAACCAAATCACTTAACTTTTCTAATCCCAGCACATGGGAGGTAGAGGCAGGTGGAGCTCTGAGTTCAAGGTCAACCTGGTCTACAGAGGGAGTTCCAAGACAGCCAGGGCTAAACAGAGAAACGTTCTTGAGGAAAAGAAAAAGTATTCTCGAAAGGCTATTTATTTATTTACGTATTGGTCTGGCTTTGAACTTGGCTAAGCCTCTATATGAAGCCCAAGAAAGCAAAACAACACCAACTTGCTTTTGACTTAACCTGATGCAGTGAAATCGTTCACTTACCCTTTAATCTCCCCTTGCCACACAAGCCTCCAGCCCCACTGTCACACGATTATGGCACTTCTGCCAACACAAGGCCCTTTGAAGGCTCTCTCTTCCCACTGAAGCAGTGTAAGCCGCACCCACCTGTGTTCTCAAAACGAGTATGAATGAACGTGCAGTTCTTGAAGAAGGTGTTGACTGAGGTCACATCCTCAAAGGTGCAGGACTTAAACACTGAATCTTTGAAAGTTACAGACTTGAACTTGACTCCGAGGAATCTGTATAACACAAACACAAACAGATGGATGCCTCATCTACTTGAGCTTAAAGCTAAGTCAAATGGGTTTAGGGATAGGACAGCCTGCTATAGCCATCCTTAAGTTGTAAAGGTCATCTTTGTTTTCTAGGCACTTTGCTTTTTTCCCTTTGGCCTTGGGCATACTGTTTTTTTGGCTGTACTACCCACCATTCAATGACACACGCATCCAGTTGGTTTTTTGCAATGGTGGCAAAAGGTCTCAAGAGCTGGAACATGACCCGTTTTCACACCTATCCTGCAGCCTTTGCACAGATTTCTTTTTTGGGAAAGTCTCCATTGAGACTTGTGAATCTAACCTGAAGATGCGTTAATATCTGAACTTTACATTTTTACCCATATTTATAGACTACAGTGATGGAAACTGAACCTAGGCACTTGCAATGTTAGACTGGAGCTCTACTACTGAGCTATAGTCCTAGCCCTCCAAGTTTTTCATAAAAGCCTGTTTTCTAAGTTTAGAACCTTAGGTGGCAGAGCACGGGAGCTCTGCCTTTTCATGGGAGGGGTGACTCACAAGGGTGACAAAATGCACACTTTCCCCCCTCACAGTCAAAAGATAATCATAGAGCCAAATCAAAACACAAGAGCCCTATTGACTTTAGAAAGATGCAGAATGATGAAATGGGTTCAAAATCACATATTTAAGGTATTGCAATGGAATTTTGGGTACTGGCAGTGATAATGGCTCTAATGAGCCTAATATCTTTTTTTAAAAAAACTTTTTAAAATTATTAATTTATTCAGATTACATCTAAATTGTTATCCCCTTACTTGTCTTTTCCTGTTCCTCCCTCCTTCCCTCCCTCTATCACCCTATTCCCCTCCCCTAGGTCTATGACAGAAGGGGACCTTCTCCCCTACCATATGGTCACAGCCTATTAAATCTCATCCTGGTAGCCCTCCTATTCTTTCTCTGAGTGCCAACAGGCCTCCCCACCAAGGGAAAGTGGTCAAATATGTCTTGTCCATTGGCTAGATCTGAGCAGGGCTTCAATGTTTACTGCATGTATTGTCCTTGGTTAGTGCAGTAGTTTGAGCAGACCCCCACCCCCATCCAGATCCGCCCATCATGATGTTCTTTTGTAGGTTTCTAGGACCCTCTGGATCCTTCTATTTCTCTATTCTCCCATACTTCTCTCACCTAGAGTCCCAATAGGAGGTCCCTGAATCTATCCCAATCTTCTGGTAAGTGAAGACTTTCATGGGACATCCCTTTTTGGCTAGTGTTCAATTATAAGTGAGTATATACCATGTGAGTCTTTCTGAGTCTGGGTTAACTCACTCAGGAGTGTCATTTCTAGCTCCATCCATTTGCCCACAAATTTCAGGATTTCCTTGTTTTTAATAGCTGAGTAGTATTCCATAGTGTAAATGTACCACAGTTTCTTTATTCATTCTTCAACTGAGGGACATTTAGGTTGTTCCCAGGTTCTGGCTATTATGAATGAGGCTGCTATGAATGTGGTTGAGCATATGTCCTTGTTGTGTGGTGGAGTATCTTTTGGGTATATTCCAAGGAGTGGAATAGCTGGGTCTTGAGGAAGCCCTATTCCCAGTTTTCTGAGAAAGTGCCAGATAGATTTCCAAAGTGGTTGTACAAGTTTGCATTCCCACCAGCAATGAAGGAGTGTTCCTCTTTCTCTACATCCTTACCAGCATGTGCTGTCACTTGAGTTTTTGATCTTAGCCATTCTGATGGGTGTAAGATGAATCTCAGAGTTGTTTTGATTTGTATTTCTCTGATGACTATGGATGTTGAACATTTCTTTAAGTGTTTCTCAGCCATTTGATATTCCTCTGTTGAGAATTCTCTATTTAATTCTGAGCTCTATTTCTTTATTGGGTTATTTGGTTTAGTGGTGTTTAATTTTTTGAGTTCTTTATATATTTTGGATATTAGACCTATGTCAGATGAAGGGTTGA
This sequence comes from Acomys minous, assembly GCF_964271855.1. NCBI lineage: Eukaryota > Metazoa > Chordata > Mammalia > Rodentia > Muridae > Acomys > Acomys minous. Next base: position 100,383,673 of record NC_140492.1, on the reverse strand, counting down.
TGAAGATCTTTTCCCAGGCTGTAGGCTGTTGCTTTGTTCTGTTGACAGTGTCTTCTGCCTTACAGAAGCTTCTCAGCCTCATGAGGTCCCATTTATTAATTGTTGAATTTAAGGCCTGGGCTGTTGGAGTTCTGTTCTGGAAGTTGTCTCCTGTGCCAATGAGTCCCAGGGTCTTCCCTACTTTTTCTTTTAACAGATTTAGTGTCTCTGGTTTTATGTTGAGGTCTTTAATCCACTTGGATTTGAGTTTTGTGCATGGTGATAAATAGGGTCTATTTGCATTTTTCTACATGTAGAGCCTAATGTCTTAAAGGAGCCCTGAGACACTGATATGGATGCACTGAAGCCGTGGAGAAGTGTGCCAGTGAGTCTTGTTTCTTTATTAAGGATCCCAGTGAACCCTTAGCGAGCCAGAGGGAGGAAGCTTCTCCTAGGAAGCAGTTCGCACATTAGCCACGCCCTTGTTAGAGAAAGACATTAGCCCTTAGAGGCCTGTGAGCTGGCTAGAAAACTATTCACTCACCACTGAGCACTCTCAAACCTATTCTCATGCTAATGGGCACTTGCATTTATCATCTGAAAATGTCAGGGTAAGCAGGCTACCTGGGAGAGACCTGATAGGCTGTGATCATATGGTGGGAGAGGATGTCCCCTTCTGTCACAGACCTAGGGGAGGGGAATAGGGTGGAAGAGGGAGGGAGGGAGGAACAGAAGATACAAGTGAGGGGATAACAATCGAGATGTAATCTGAATAAATTATTAAAAAATAGAAATAAAAAAAAGAAAATGTCCTGTGGCCTCATACAGACCAACCAGCCTCAAAAATTCTCCACTCCGGGAGCCAAAGAGGTAAAATGTGTGAAAGGAGGTTAGAAAATGGTACATTTTGTGAAGACTGACAATTTTAAAGATGGGCCTGCATTTGGGAAGGGAGGCAGTTTTAATGTGTGTGAGACACACACACACACACACACACACACACACACACACACACACACACACACAGCATTCCTGGTGTAAAATTCAAATGGCTGAAGGAGGAAGTGGTAAGCCTGTCCCTCCCTTCACACCATCTAGGGCCTTGGCAAAGACCCTCTGGGCTCCCTAGAACACTGCCCACCCACAAGAGGGCTCCCTACGTTATCTGTGCATTCCACCTGCAGCATATTCCAGGCCAGGGCACAGGGCCTCCACGGGGGAAGCTACACTAGTGAGTCAGCAGCACTGTTCCAAATTTCTCTGGAAGACCAAACATTTTTTTCCTGTTATCTAAAAAAAATGTATAACAAATGCAAAACATGTATTTTGCAAGGTTTTTCTTTGTTCAGGGTCCTAAAAAAGTCAATCTCAATCTCTTAATCTCGCCACCTCGTGTGTGTGTGTGTGTGTGTGTGTGTGTGTGTGTGTGTGTGTGTGTGTGTGTGTAAGAGAGGGAATGGGCATGTAGATGCCATGGCACACACGTGGAGGCTAGAGGGAAACTCCCAGTGTTGTTCTAACTCTTTTGCCTTGTTTGGGGTAAGGACTCCTTGTTTTTTTGCTGCATATAGCCCAGGCTAGCTCTCTTGTGAGCTTCTGGTGAGTCTCCTGCCTCCACTCACCCTGCCCCCATCTCTCAAGAAGAGTACTGGGATCCTAGATGTAGCCAGGTCTGGCTTTTGTGTGGCTTTGTCAGACTGTCATGGCAACAATTTTACCCACTGAATCATGTCCCCACCTTGGCTGTTGGTCTTTTGAGACAGGTTTTGGCACCATTACAACTATTGTATCTTAGAAATTTCTAATGGAAAATCAATACTATTAAAAACAAATATACAACCCCAGTGCTCCAGAGGCAAGATCTCTGTGAGTCTGAGGCCAGCCTCGACTATAAGGTGAGTTCCAGGACAGCCTGGGCTACACAAAGAAACCTTGACTCAAAACCAAAAACAAAACAAGCAAATACTCATCCCACAATCACAGAATTTGATGTTCAAGTTTCTTTGAAATACAAGTGCAGACCATCGTTGGCTCAGGTAGGTGCATGGGGCAGCCATGATGTGCCTTGGGCTATGATTAGGCCTCTCCTTCTGGGGGCTTATTTCACTTAACATGGTCTCTTGTCATCCATTTTCCATCAAGTGGTATGATTTCTTTTAATTTTATAAGCGTTATTATTGGAAAGCTTGCAAATAGACAAAACCTTCTCTGTCTGTCTGTCTGTCTGTCTCTCTCTCTCTTTCTCTCTCTCTCTCACACACACACAGACACACACACAGACACACACACACACACACACACACACACACACACACACACACAAAGATGACTAGGACTCTCTAATTAAATTGCTAACTAGTATAATGGCCCCCAGAGTGGCAGAGCTGCAAGCAGTCCACAAACGTCTTTTTCATCTTAACAAATGGGGAACTTTGATTATCTTGTTTTTGTTTTTAAAAAATCTTTATCATTTAAAAAAATTAAGACACTTTCCTAAGAATAATGAGTTACCGTGAGTTCATCTCAGTGATTTTTGCTCAGATGATACATAAATGGGCCTGATTACCTTGTTTAGCCCTTTTTCCTCTCAGAAAAGATGAGGCAAACCCATCTCCCAGAGCCCCTGGCTCGCCTGACATTAAGAAGCAGCCCAGCAGCCCAGTCCTGCGCTCATGATTGCCAGGAGTTTTCACAGCCTTTCACTTGGGGAGGACACTTTTGCTCTCTAACTGACAAGATCCCTGACACACCAGAACTCCAGCTTTGTGCAGTGGAGACCGGAAATGGGGCCCTTTCAGATTACCACTTAGATTCCCGTTTCTCCCCTGAATCATATTCTCTCTCTCTCTCTTTCTCTCTTTCTCTCTCTCTCTCTCTCTCTCTCTCTCTCTCTCTCTCTCTCTCCTTTCCTGTTTCCTCACATTGTTCCCGCCCCTCTTTCCTAACTTGTCCATCACTTTTTAAGAGCTTCTAGGTTCTCTTCATCCCAAGCAGTTACTTCTGCTACTTAATAAGCGTGAGGCAACTCCGTTTCAGAAGTGTTTTGTTTGTTTGTTTGTTTTTGTTTAACTTCCAAGAGGCACATGATTATCAGTTCTCTGCCAATTTCTAAAATAGTCTGAAGTGACTTTAAAGGGAACTTTAAGTCATTAAAATCCACCCACAAATAGCTAATAATACAACCGAAAGCCTGGTAGACTTTAGCTATTATTAATTGTACACCTCCATGACGCCAGTTTCTGTGACGGGCTAGCAAGTTAAGTTATGTTGAAGGCTCTAGACCTGCCATTGTCGTACTCCATCCCAGTGTGGATCTGGTTCTCCATGGTGAAGTTGATGCTGAAGTTTGCGTATTTATCTTTCTGCACGTTTCTAGTTAGCAGCGCATACTCGTCGGACTGCAGATGTTTAATGACATCAGGGAACCAAACAGACAATCCATAGTATCTGCAAAGACAAAAAAACAAAAGCAAAAACAAAAAAAAAAAACCCAAAAACCCGTAAGGTTCTGCCTTACATATTCAGAATGGCAGTAGCTCTTCAAAGAACCTCCAGGTATGACTGGCACCTTGAAATATTTTAACAAATTGTCACGAAGCCATTGGTATGCCACCCCTCCCCTTGCAAAGCCAAGGTAGAGAGAGACGGCTGGAACACCCAGCTGTGTGATTCCAGAAGCCCTTTGGGAAGAGATTTCAACCCTATCCTGTGCCTGTACAGAGTGATATGGTCTGAGTGTGTCCCCCTGTGATAGTATAAAATGAGGCCTTTGGGCAGCATATATAGACTGAAAACATGGCATGCTAGACCTGACGTCATTCATACCAGCCTGGGTACCACTGAGAAGCCCTGTCTCCTAGTCTGGTGGAACAGAGTCCTGGGATGCAGGAAGGACAAGGCCATAGGGTGGATGCTTTGCTAATGGGCATCCTTCTTGTTTCCTCCGTGACTATGACATCACTAGTGTAGAGAAGAAGCCTTGCTTCCCAAAGGGGTTCAAGGCAGCAGAAAGGGGCATTTGTTTTCTTTTCCTCCTTCCTCTCCTCCATCCTGCTCCTCTCCCCTCCATTTTCCCTCCCTCAGCCTTTACTTCCTCACACCTGCCTTTCAATCTGAGACCAGGTTTCATGTAGGCTTATGTAGCTGAGCAAAGCTTTGAACTTCCTGTCTTCTTGCCTCTGTTTCCCCACTGGTGGGATCATAGACATGTGCTGGGGGACCAAGCCCAGAGCTTCATGCATGCCGGCTGCACTACCGGGATAACTTGGACATAACTACCTCCCTACCTCATGACCTCGCATGTATGACTCTAAAAGCTGTGATGTGTGTGCTACTGGGCTGTTGGTAGCCACTGATCACATGCAGCCACCAAGTCCCCAAAAGGTGGTCAGTCCAATTTGAGATGTGCTAGTAGTGCAGGGTTTTCTAGAGTGTGAAAAAAGAATGTAAAATAAGTTACAAATAATGTTACATTGGTCATAGATAACTTACTTTAGATATAATGGGTTGAATAAAACAGTGTTAAAATTAAACATGTTCTTTTTCTTTTATGGGCGTGGCTACCAGAAAATGTCAAAAGGAACACGTGGGTCAAGTAGTAGTTTCCAAATCGTGATCCCTGGGTCCATGCCCATGAACCTGGCCTGCCCCAGGGCATGATGGATCCGGGGTGGAGTGTACAAGGGGATTGTTCTGGTCCACACTACAGCTTTTGTCTAGCTTATCCTAGTGATACTCAGAGGTCCAGGGAGGAAGAGGTTTGCAAGTAGACTGAATTCAAGTCTTGGTCCTGTTGCTTGCCTACAGCCATGAACTTGGGCCCCTTGGCTGTTGTGGCTTACCACGCTTCTGATGACTAGGATTTAGGACTGACCACCTTCCATGGGCTGTTGCTCAGATATAATGGGATGCAAAGTGCCTACCATGCCAAGGGTACCCAAAAGACCAAACGAACCATTGTAACCATTTTTGTCAACCATCGACTCAAACGTTGACTCCTGGAGTCCCAGAGTGTTCCACCCTCCTCCCAACACCGTGCTCATCACAGCCTATGCATCAGTGCAGTGGGGGCGTGAGGGTGGTCACGGAGCAGGCGATGACTGCAACACCAGTGGGTTGCTCTCTAGTTAGAGTCACAAGGCAGAAGTTTGAAAATGATGGGGCAAACACTTAACGCGGGGACGTCCGCCATCAGGGATGTGGAGTTTTACCTGATATTTTATCTATTCACTCAGCAAACATTTGCTGAGCGTCCTTTCAGTGTCAGGCAGTACTGAGATTTCAGGAAAGAAGTGACAGACACTTCAACTCCAGTCAGTGATGAGTAAGTTACCCAGATAAGCACAGGCTGCCAGCTACGCTGAGGACTACCTTCTTGTCTGTCTTTGTCTTCTTCGTGCCCAATTCTGGGCTGAGCTAATGGTAGGAACCCGATACTGTTCATTTTCACCTCTCTCTTTCTTTTAAAATTATGTGCTTTGGAACTTATGAGAGCTTACTTAACATGCCCCCCCCCCCCCCCGCCCCGCTCTTCCAGAACTTGGGATGGAACCCATGTCCTCACGTGGGTCTGACAAGCGCTGTGCCACTGAGCTAGGCCTCCAGCTCTAAGCCTCTGAGCTTAGACATGGGGAATGAAATCACGTGGCTCATCACAGCAGGATGAGCTCCCAGGACAGCCTTCCCCTTCCCTTCGTCACACCTTGTCAGCACTAGGAAAGGGCCCTCTCTGCACACTTTACTTTACGAATGTTAGGGGATGGGACCGCACGGTCAATATGGGGCTCTATCAGGTGCCCAGATTCTTGTGATCTGACAGTACAGGGTTAGGACCTCATTGCTTTTTTGTTTGTTTTTGTTTTGTTTTTTGAGACAGGGTTTCTCTTGTAGTCCTGGCTGTCCTAGACTCACTTTGTAGACCAGGCTGGCCTCGAACTCACAGTGATCTGCCTGCCTCTGCCTCCCGAGTGCTGGGATTAAAGGCGTGCGCCACTACCGCCCAGCTTTTTATACATAGATTAAGTGACAGGGTTTCACACACTTTCTGAAGTAGAGATTTCAAACATTAGTAAATAAAACCATGACTTGTCCTCTCTCCATTCTTAGAATACATATATGGAAGTTTTATTCATATTATAACAACTTTTTACTTATCATATATGTGCATATACACACATGTGTATATATGTGCACATATATGTATATGCATATATACATCATGTGTATACATATATACACACACATATATGGTTTATGTGTGTATGACAGAGATAAAGGCAGCTAAAAACCCATATATATGTGCTGTGTGTTTGTGTGTGTGTGTGTGTGTGTGTGTGTGTTTATAACAGATAAAGACAGCTTAAAACCCACTTTTTCATAGTGGTTTCAGAGCAGGAGGCCTAACTTTTAGTCTTGAAACTATGATTGTGAGCTTCAGCCCTCTTTTAGTTTTCATACAGAATAAAATAGACTTTGGGGGACTGCAGCGATGGCTCAGCAGTTACTAGCCCTTGCTGCACCCCATCAGCCATGTAACAAGCTGACATTCTGTAAACAACCTTTATCTCCAGACCCAAGGAGTCCACTGCTCTTTCCTGGTCTCTGTAACACATGTGCACGCTCTCCCCTTCCACACATGTAACTAAGTGAAGTAAGTCTAAAAACCCCGTGTATAGTAGAAATTGGAAAGTGCCATAGGAATAAGGAAGCTGAGAAGAGAACAGGGAGTGTGGAATGGAGAAATTGTGATTTAAAGAGGAAGGAAAGGAGGAAAGAAGGAAGGAAGGAAGGAAGGAAGGAATAGAGTGAGAGAGGAAGAGAGGGAGAGGAAAAGGGAGGAAGGAAGGAGCGAACTCAGGGACAGAGTGACTGAGATGGTGATATGACTTCCCAAGTGCCTCTGGATTTGCCAGATGAGTTTGCCAGCAAGATCAACAGACGAGTTAGCTTATTAGTTATAAACAGTGAACTATCACCAAATGTCTACACACACACAAGTACAAAATCCCTTTCTATCAAGTTTGCAGATTTGAGCCACGTGAAGATGTTTTGAAAAAAAAAAACATGGGGAAAAAAGGCAAAGAAAGAAATGATTGGAAGCCACAATGTGTCCACCAAGAATTTAAATATCACTTACCCAAAGGACAGGGTGAACCAAACAATCGTGAGCTTTATGGTGTTCTCCCTGACTGGGTAGTTGAAGCATCTCATAAAAGTCAACCAAATCTGTGAAACAGCAGGCGGTTAGTTTTCTTACACAATTACACAGTAAAGGCGCTCTCCAGGCCGTCCCGTCAAATCTTACAGAGCTCAGTTAACATCAACAAAAATATAAAGCTTCCCCATCAACACAGAACGTTTTTTCTTCTTTCCTTCTTCCTTCCTTCCTTCCTTTTTTCTTGCAGCCTTAGTGACTAAACCTGTCTTCTTGGGTGCTAGACAAGGGTCCCCCCACTGAACTACATCCCCAAGCCCCTTTTACTTTTTTATTTCGAGACAGGCTCTCACTAAACTGCCCAGGCTGTCCTTGAACTTTCAATCCTCCTGCCTCAGCCTCCTGGGGCCCTGGAATTACAGGCCTTAACTACTCAGCCCGCCCAGCAATGCTCACTTTTCAGCTTTCTGGAGGACAATAGATACCAAGACAGACTTTCCTTGCCCTAACTCCCAGCCTGACACCTTCCTAGATAGAGTGGACAAGCCTTCCTCAGGAAACAGGCACACTCTTGATCCCTTGTGCCCAACCTCACGTGCCAGAAGTTGGCATGTAGGTTGTTATGAAATTCATACTTACTCCATAGAGTTCTGTGCGGATCCGAACAAAACACCTCCTGTACCATGTCCCCGTGTCGCTCTCAATTTCAATCAGTTCGTCTATTTGCTTGGGAGTTTTGATTTTATTCACCTGTGGACAGCGACAGAGTACAAAGTGCTGAGTTCTCTTCCCTGAAGTTGAGTTTAGTGTCGATGCCCCCCCCCCCCTGACCAGCAGGAAAGACACCAACACTGGGAACTCTTCTTGCAGCAGTTTATTCAGGAACTTTGACTACCGGAGTGACCCCGGGAAAAGCTCCCACAGAACCTTTATAGTGTGCCTGGTCCTATCAGAGACTGCCACGTTGTCGCTCTTGGTTGGTGCGTTCGGATCACGCTATGCCTTCAGGCATGTGCATAAGGGGCTTGCTCAAAGGCAGCATTGCGCATGCGCATAAGGGGCGCATTGTGTCCGGGAAACAGCAGGGGGCGCTGCTTTCTGTGGCTCTCCACAGTTTAGGCCATTTATTTTAAGTGAACAAATCAGGACTCTTAACAGAAAGTGGTATTCTGTAAGAACTCTTCATACACACGAGAATACTGGCAGAGATCTACAGATCCAAAGGACATCTAAAGGAACCTAACATGACTTAATGATGGGGGATGCCATAGAGAAATGGGGAGTGTGAGCCAGTGGGGATAAGGTGACAAGAGACAAAATGCCTCCTGTTGCATAAAGACCCATGTCAGCAGACTAATCACCAGAGAGATGAGCTTCTGCATTTACTGTTACTTTTCTTAGAGACTTTTTTTTTTGAGTTTGGGAGGGACATCTACTTATTTGATTAATGTGGCTTTTAAATGTAGTTATTTTTTTAAAAAGGATTTATTTATTTATTCTGTATTCAGTATTCTGCATGCAGGTGTGCCTGTATGCCACAAGAGGGCACTAGACCCAATGACAGATGGTTGTGAGCCACCATGTAGTTGCTGAGAATTGAACTCAGGATCTTTGGAAGAACAGCCAATGCTCTTAGCCTCTGAGCCATCTCTCCAGCCCCCTTAAATGTACTTCTTAACACTTGTCTACTTGACTTTTATCCATAGAGCACCACTATGGCCTGTCTTTCCTTCACCCATAGGCTAACCTAGGGACTGGCCAGCAGACATCTACAAGTGGTTACAATGGACTCTTCAGTCCCATAAGAGAAAGAAAGGATGAAGGTTCAGTGTGACTTAAGGCAGCCTCTTAGAGCAGGCTTTCAATACAGGGAAAGAAAGATGGGTGGTGGGTGGGAGAAAGGAGCGAGGGGGGCGGTGGAGAGTTCATCTTTCCCATTTTTTTGGAGAAAGAGCACATTATGGTGTGTATGTTATCTTCCCCAGGGGCTGAGTGGGCTTTTCTGGAGAGGCTGACAATATCCCAGATGGAAATTCTATTGAGACACCATTTGGAAGCTGGGTCTCTTGGTGTCTTTCAAATTGTGCTAGGCTGACAGTAGTCTTCTTTTGACTATATGAACAAAATGTCACTACTTAGTCAAAAATACTCCTGAGTTAAGGATGGGGTTTCAAATAAAGTATTTGGAGAACTTTTTTTTTTTTTTTGAGACATTGTCTTACTATGTTGCCTAGGTCGGCTTTAGACTTGAGATTCTACTGTCTCGGGCTCTTAGGTGCTGGGCTTACAGGAATGTATAAGCAATGCCCATTTAGATTTGTTTTTAGTTCTTAAAAGAATCATCTAGTACTTAATTTTTGAGAGCTTTTACTTCCCCAGTCAGCAATATTTATTTTTCATAATTCATTGGCTTTCATGGGAGATACAAACATCAAATATCATACTCTTCAAGCAATCACAAAGAAGTAAACACGGAGGCCTGTATAGCTCAGGACAGAAACACTGTTCAGGGCATCTGACTTGGCAGAGAGTCTCGTGGACTCCTGCACTTGACCTGAGACTGATGGGGAAGATGCTGTTTGCCATGTGTGAAAAGTGTGGAGAGACTGCCAGGTGGGAGGGGTACCAAGCCACAGACATCTAGAATTAGGAGTGAAGACAGTGTACTGGGCAATGGGGGAAGTGTGTGAGCTTCTTCTTCTTCTTCTTCTTCTTCTTCTTCTTCTTCTTCTTCTTCTTCTTCCTCTCCCTCTTCTTCTTGTTCTTGTTCTTCTTCCGCTTCCTCTTCCCCTTCCTCTTTCCCTTCTTCTTCTTCTTCTTCTTCTTCTTCTTCTTCTTCTTCTTCTTCTTCTTCTTCTTTTTCTTCTTCTTCTTCTTCTTCTTCTTCTTCTTCTTCTTCTTCTTCTTCTTCTTCTCCTCATTCTCCTCCTCCTTCTCTTTCTTCATTTTTTGGAAATAGGGTTTTTCTGTGTAGCTTGGCTATTCTGGACTTGCTTTGAAGGCAAGACTGGCCTCAATCTCACAGAGATCCACCCAAGTCTGCCTCCCCAAGTGCTGGGATTATAAGAGGGCACCACCATGTCCAGCTTGTATTTAGGCTTCTGGAAGATGAGTGTAAGCGTTAGGGCATTGGGCCATGAGCACAGAACAAAGTCAGTTGCAGATGAGATGCCAAGGTAGGTAGGAATAATGATCGCTGATGTCTAGGAGACCGAATAACAGGGCGTGGGGATTTATTGGATACCACGAAGATGAAGAAAGCAAACAAGTAAGATGGTTTGCAGGTTTAACTTTGGGTGGTGCTTGTAATACTTGCTGGTGGCATTTGGGGTAAGGAGGATGTTGGGGGCTTTCAGAGTGGGAAGTTCTGGTTAAGAAGGTAGTTTTTGAAGGACCTTTGGATACATACGATGTCCACAGAGCCCTTCAACACATGTACCTGGATCCTGGGAGATCCGCGCAGCAGGAATCACAGAGAAGTAGCAGGAAATAGCCGAGGCCAGCCAAAGAGAATAGATGGGGGTGAAAGAGAAGTCAGCTGAGGCCTGGGAGTTGCGGGGGGCGGGGGGCGATGGCTCAGCAGGTAAGAGTGCTCACTGCTGAAAGCACAATGACCTGAGTTTGAATCCCGAGCACTTATGTTAAATGCCCAACCGAGCCAGTGCTGTGGTGGCTGCAGAAAAGAGCCCCACTGTCCTCCATCAGCACAGTGATGTGTAATTACTTTGTAGATAAGAAGCTGGACCTTGGTTTTATTGCTCAGGCCATGAAGCAAGTGAGTGATGGAGCTGGCCTTTAAACGCGTACACATCTACTTTACCTAGGAGACGAGGCACCAGGGTACCCTGAATTTCCCATGTAAGCAAGGAAATGTGTAAGCAAGTTTCAGATGAGGCAGGAGCAATGGCCTGACAGGGCAGAGGTGGTGGCCCAGCTGAGACCCCAGTCTTCTCTGATAGCATGATAAAAAGAATCTATTGGTGATTGTTGAGGGGATATCTGTGTACTGTACGGATGTAGCACCTGTCAATAAAAAAAAAATCTGATGGCCTATAGCTTAGGCAAGAAATAGAAAGTGGGACATCCAGTAGGCAGAAAGGATTCTGGGATAGAACTAGGTGTGCCCGAGATTCTCCTAGGAAGATGTGAGGAGGATGGATGCATGGTACCTGAGTAGGTTATTATTATTTAAGCAACCATGAGGCTTGGAGTTTTAGATAGGTGTTGGTAGATTGGTAGTCTCTGGGCCAAACACAGTCCTCTGCTTATTCGTTTAAATAAAGTTTTATTGGAACGCACCAAGGCCCACGGTTTAGATATTCTCTATGGCTGCTTGCATTTGCTCTGCAAGGACAGCACTAAGTACTTGTGACAGAGAGCATGACTGGCAAGGCCTTAAAAGCCTGGCTCCATACAGAAAACGTCCTGAACTTTGGCATCGAGGATTCTCTGAGGAGCTGGCTCACCGTGAAGACCTTCTCTGGCTGGCCCCGGGCTCTCATGTTGGTATCATGAATTAGCTTCAGAATCATCCAGGCTTCGTCATGTTTTCCCACCTAAGAAATACACAGGAGGTCAGAGGCTACGACATTTCTGCCCCTTGCCTTTCATAACTGCGTTGCATTTTCAGAGCACCCAGAAGGCAACCGTGCGAACGTGAAGCACACAAGCTGAGGCTATCACTACAGAGCAGCAGTTCAAAGAACATGCCTTCACCTAGAGATAAAACCTTCATTTATTAAACAGTGAGTAACAACCCCTTCACCGAGGGAAAGCTATTTGCTTAGGGAAGAGTATGTGCGTGCGGTTCTGGCCGTGTGACAGCTTTTACACACCTCTTTCCATGGCTCCATGAAACCAAACCCTGCAAAATTCCATGGCGGAAGGGGAGAATGCACTTCCCCAAAAGGCAGATATGCTTTCCCGGAAACAGCAAGGAAGCCTTTCCAGGATACGTGGGCCACTCACACTTCCGTAACAACAGGCATTACCTCCAGCAAGAACCGAGGGCTTTCCGGCATGAAGGTGAGGGCCACCACAGAGGAGACGCACGGGAGCGCGCAGACAATGACGAAGACGCGCCAGCTGTGGAACTGGTAGGCTGAGCCCATGCTGAAGCTCCACCCTAGAAAAAACAAAACAAAACAAAACAAAACAAACAAACAAACAAAAACAAAAACAAAAACAGAGGAGTGAGGGAAAGCTCCTGTACACGGTAGCTGGAAAAGTCACCGTGTGGGGCCTGCTCAGGGCTTTGTCAGTCAAGTCTTAGTGTCCACAGAGGGGTGAGAAGATCTGTAAATCAGTAACATTAGCGGGCTAAATTTAAAACCTCTCCCCCTGAGCCTCCCCCCTCCCTTCCTCTCCCCTCCCCTCCTCCTCCTCCTCCTCCTCCGCTGCCCCCTCCCCCTCCCCCTTTCCACTAGGCAGTGCTGAGGACAAAGGTGCCTGAAATAGAAGGATCAGGATCTAAGCAGGGAGTACCTGTGAGGTTACCTAAAACCAAACCCCAGTGGCAAGATGTAGGGGGCATCAGAGGGACTAGCAAGGAGAATCCTAACTTCTAAGCAGACACCGTAAAAAAGAAAGTTTTATTACAATATAATAAGAACACTCACAATGGGGCACAGATAGGAATCCCTTCAGAAGCTGTCATTTGCATGAATATAATACTCAAAGCAGAACTCAGCCAGGGTTCCCAATAAGAAAGAATGAGGCAGCCCGGAGCAGCACACGACTTTAATCCCAGTACTCAGGGAGACAGGGGCAGGTGGATGGATCTCTGTGAGTTCGAGGCCAGCCTGGTCTACAAAGAGAGTCCAGGACAGCCAAGGTTGTTCCATAGAGAAACCCTGATTTGGAAAAACAATAAAAACAAAAACAGAACAAGGCACATCAAATCTAATTGAAGCTAGAACTGGGTTTACAGAGGGACAAATGGACTATGTGAGGTGGAATGCTAGTCTTCAGCAAAGCGTGGTGGCCAGAAGCCTTCTGCGGACAGAAGACAGGTCCTGTCTCTGCGTCCTCTCCTCAAGGGAACTGTGTGTTTGTCCTTTGTGGGAACCCTGGAAGTCTCTGGAAGTGACATAATCCCACAAGCTACAAGCTGAAGTCACAAAAATCTTTACTGCCAGGATTCAAGATGGAATTGCACACCAGCACCTAGACTTGTGCAAGTGACAACTTGCCCACGGTGCTGTTGGCAAGGGGTGTCACCACCAGTGGCATACCATACCAATCTTGCATTGGTTTTGACCTAAGTATTTAATATGGGGAGAATCAGTGCGTTGCTAAGTTAATTATATGATTAGCTTTTGGTAAACGTGATTACTTTCAATACCTCGTATAGCCTAGGCTCAGAAGCCTCACATATCTAAAATGCAGAAGAAATTCCATGAGAGAACAAAGAGAACATGACACGCTCATTTCACACAATCCCAGAGCTTCATATAAAGCCTCTCTTTAAAGAACTTTGAACCTTATTATTTTCAACACTGGGGGAGAAGCTTTCTGTGTCTGGGTTTAATTTCAGGTATAACGCTTTCCACAGAATAGAGGGAGGAAGAACAAAGGCCAGAGGGGGAGGCCTCTGGTGTCACAGTTCAAAAAAACGAGCACTCACAAGGTGACCCTTTATGTGGAGAATAGGTCCGAGGGATTTAATCATGTCTCTACAGTGGGTGGGGCAGGGCACTTCTGCAATAGACAGAAAAGTGGTCCCACTCTCGTCATAGGTTCTCACACTGACCTCCAGAACCAAAGATGCAGGAGTTACAGGCAAAAGGAGACATTACTGTTACTAAGTCAAGGATCTCCAGAGAAAGAGGTTATACAGTATTGTAGAACGGAGCCAAGTGTAAATGCAAACATCCTAAGAAAGAAGGCAGGCCGGGGAGTCGGCGTGCTCAAGTTTCCTTTCTATTACGGTGATAAACACGATGACTAACAGCAACACGGAAGGAGAGGGTTTGTTTAATCTGAGAGATTACAGCCCATCAGGAACAGAAGACAGGGCAGGAATCGGGAGGCAGGAACTAAAGCAGAGGCCACCAAGCAACACTGATTACTGGCCTGCTCCATGGCTCGCTCAACCTGCTTTCCCATACCAGCCAAGGAGTGGCACTGCCCATAGGGAGCCTCGACATCCCAAATCAATCATTAACCAATAAAATGCCCTACAGCCTCCCCTGCAGTCCATTGTGAGGGAGGCATTTTCTTAGTGGAGGTTTCCTTTGCCAGATGACCCTAACTCATGTCCTCAGCGTTCCTGAGCGCCATCCCAAGGAAGCTTAAATCTGAATGCAAGCGCTATGTAAGCCCTACTGAGCAATCTCAGAGTAGGATGAAGGAGAGGACTGTAGGGTCAAACCCCACTCCACTGGGAAACTGGGCTGTGTATTCAAACATGTCTCACGTAGTAAAATGGCTTCTCTGGATCTAAACCTCACAGTTGGCACTGTGCCCTTTATTATTATTTTTTTTCTAATCTTAAAAATGGTTCTTGCAAAGTTGATGTTTCTAATTGTCCTTTGGATTTTGCTAAAATACTCATTAAAATGTCACACTGTGGGATTTATCTACAGATGATATAAATTCCATGCACGGGAGGACCTCAATTAGGGTGGTACAGAAGGCTGTTATAGCCTGGCTCCAATCAGTGTGACGCTAATAAAAGAGGGATGTATTTTGAATAATAATCAAGGCTCTTGCCAGCCTCACCCTGGGGCCACTGCAGTGCCCAGTGACTGCCTCCTCATCTGCCTCCCCAACTGCCAGTTGTTCAAGGAATATGTGCGAAGTATGTGACACACACACAGGACACTGGCTCCTACATTTTTTTTTTCTAGGATTTATCTTGTAAGCCCTGGTATTCTTGGTACCCACTTTGCTAACCCACTTTCCTCCTACCAGTTATGCAATATTATCAGCAAAACTGTCTTTGTCAAGAAGGGAGATTTTAGGTGCAAGACTCAGAGCCAATGCACTAGAGAAAACCTTCAGTATTGCACAAGGATGTCAAGTCTGAATAGCCAAGACGTAAATCAACCGTGTGTTTTCCTCTTGGTCTTGTCTCACAAGGCACAGACCAGCTAAAATTCTCTTCAAGTGGCTCAAAGTTCACTTTCTCCAGTGAGAAAAATGTAGGGAGTGGGGACAATGGCCGGGTGAATTTCTGGTATTATTGCTACGGAAATAAACATTTATACCCTTAACATGTCACTGGCTTAAAATATAAAAACTATATAATCAGCATAAAACTTGAATGTCGGGCTAGCGACTTCGGCTGTCAGGCAGCCAGTGTCATCCTCGATGCTAAGGTTTAACTACTTGCAGCTGGACGGTCCTCCTTCAGAGACATTTGTCTCTTATTTGTAGCAAAATAAGTAAAGATGGGTGAATAAATACCTAACGATGTTAGTGGGCGCACAGGGACATGAACTATGTTGCAGCCAGCCATCTGATAAAAATCATGTGAGGGTTGGACAAGAAAGAGGCAAATCTTCCTGGTGGAACATGGAAAATGTCCAAGTGGAAAAAGAGAAGCTTCCTCGAAACGGGATGAAGAGCAACAATTTCATTTTCATATGCACATAAAAAACATATCGTCTGATCTGGAAAGCCGTGGTCTGGAATCACACTGAGCTGTCTCGGGTTACACACGGCAGGAGGAGGTTGCTCGTGGGCACTTTCTCTTCTGACATTATTTCTTTAGTTTGCAAACTCTACGTAACCGTTTATCACTTCTCACTTAAAATGAAACCAACAAATCACAGCTGTAGGCCTTTGACGTTCGAGTGACTCAGGCGCCTGTGGGAGAGGAGGGGGGAACTGGCATTAAAGCTGTTTTCACTGACTGACCTATCAGTCTTGGGGAGTTGAGTGGAAGAACATTGAAGAAGAGGAAGGAATGTATGAAAAACCTGTCTGGAGAAACCCATTCTGTAAGATAATTAAAAATACAATAAATAATTTTTAAAAAAGAGTTTGAACACAGATACCCTGCATGGGTGGACGTGCAGAACAGTTATTGCTATTATTACTGGTTTTCTGAAACAGGGTCTCGTTATGTATCTCTGGCTGGCCTCGAACTCACAGAGTTCCACCTGCTTCTGCCTCACTAATGCTGAGATTAAAGGTGCCCAAATTAAATAAAGTCT
This sequence comes from Acomys minous, assembly GCF_964271855.1. Taxonomy (NCBI): domain Eukaryota; kingdom Metazoa; phylum Chordata; class Mammalia; order Rodentia; family Muridae; genus Acomys; species Acomys minous. Next base: position 100,367,380 of record NC_140492.1, on the reverse strand, counting down.
CAGTATGGGGCATGAGATAATCCCCAAGCTATTACTGGTTAGGGAGGTCCTAGAAATTCCCAACATAGCACATTTTGGTTTTAGGGCATAAAGAAATCCACCTGGGGAAGGGAAGGGTGGAGAAATGAGTTAACAGGAGCAATAAGTACTCTTCTAGAGGACTAGGGTTCAATTCTCAACACCCACATGGAGGCTAATCGTCATCTCTAACTCCAATCCCAGGTAATCTGACGCCCTCTTCTGGCCTCCACAGGTACTGCATCCACATGGTGTAATAACATATGCAAAGTACACATACACATTACAAAACTAAATGAAATGAAAAAAAATGTAAAAACTCAAAAAAATTTAAAATAGTCCTCCCTGATGGGTAGCTTTATAATGCCACGTCTATGAAGTGCTGTGCAGGCTCTTAGGGGAGATTAATTGTCAATGTATTGAACTCCGTGTGTCACAATGCTGACCTGCCAGGCCCACTGGGACAACAGTAGCATGGATGTTATGGGGGCAGCCAGTTACTTTTTAATTGCCTTTGAGGCTTGCTTGTTAGGAAACAATGCAAGCCTGGTATTGCAAACCTGTGGCCCAGGAGGTTACACACCCTAGGGGTGGGGTGGGGGTACCTATTACTGTTGTTTTGCTAAACAGACATTTATTGTCAAACTGCTTCTAAATATTTACATCTTTAGCCAGAGATTAGTGCTGCTCCCAACCTTGGCCAGAGAGGGTTCTTTCTCCTGTGGGAAGCAGTTAGTGTTGAGGCTCACAATTGGTTGACGTGCAGAGAAACTTGCAAGCCAGAAATTGGGGGCAGGGGGGGGCAGTCTCTATTCTTTTCCCTTCTGACGGTGTCAGTCACTGAGCAATGCAATTCTCTTTCTGTGTTTCTCCAAAACGTGTTCCTTTATCTCCCTTCCTCATACCTGTCCTGGGCCGCCTTAGTAGACACAGGCACAGTTGGCTCAGCTCTGCATGGCTGTGCCTGTGCCATGGCCCATTTACTTACGCGTATTATGGTTATTGCTCTGAGACCTTGAGCCTTGGATTAGTCCACGGTCCTCCGCTGAAAGGCAACCCCTGATCTGGAATGAGCCCTCTGAGTTTCAGCCCTTCGCCTTCCAATCTCTTATGACTGACCAGGGCCCCGTCATTTAAGTAATTTGAACGCTGCTTCTCTAATGGAGTTCCCAGATTCTGCTTGGCTTGTTCTAGCTTTTATATGTCATCAAGAGAATGCTGGGTAATAAAAAGTTAGATCACAGGGCCCGGAGCACCGGACACGTTTGCATAGGACTTGGGTTCAATGCCCAGAATGGCAGCTCACAACCATCTTAATTCCAGTTCTAGGGGCTCTGACCCCCCTCTTCTGGTCTCTGCAGGCACCATGTATGCATGTGGTGCTCATACATGCAAGCAAGACACAAATGTCTTTTCAAAAACCACATTGTATACCTGAACTAGCTTAAAACCTTTCAGGATGAGTCCACTTAGCCTAAGAGACCTGGCCATGTCCACCCCTCCAGTCTTTTCTCTAACAAGCCCCTTTCCACCCCCTTGGCTGGGTTTTTGTGCCAACTCACTGTGTCTTCTGTGTTTGTTTGTTTTTTGCTTTGTTTAAGCAAGATCTGGATAAAGTAGTCCACACTGGCTTTCAGACTCACCATCCTGCCTCAGCCTCTTGAGGGCTAGGGTAACAGGAGTATCTGGTCACACCCACCCTGCCAACACAGCCCAGTTCTGCAGCAGAGGGGCTGGGAGAGCTGTCTTGTAACCTCCAAGTGATATTCAGGCCAGTCCTCCCTTTCAGCTGACCTGGAATTCTCCTAAACTCTGTAAATTCTTCCTGATGTACTGCAAGGTGTCTCCTTCTCCTACTCAATGATTTGGGCGGCCCATATACTCCCACAGGCCTTAGCAGGTGCCATGCATAGAAGAAAACCACACTGGAAGCCACTGAGAATCCATATGTTGTCTGTACCTTGAGGGGAAGCCTCGTGCCTTATTTATCTGTAATATGGTATTAGTAACTGGACAAATGCTTCTTTAAGTAATGAGCAACTCATTGGGTTCTTTTCAAATCAGAGTTTGTCTAGAACATTCCAAGTTGTGTGTGTGTGTGTGTGTGTGTGTGTGTGTGTGTGTGTGTGTATGTGTGTGTGTTTGCAGAGCAGAGATCAACTGCAGGTGCGGTCCCTACACGTGTGTGTAATACATAATATATAGCTATATATTATATATTTATATATACATATATTTATATATGCATGTCTTATATAGAGGGGACAGAGATACACACACACACACACACACACACACACACACACACACACACAGAGCCTCTCACTGGTTGGTTGGGGCTTGTTAGTAAGTAGGATGTTAAGATATAGGCTGGCCATTGAGTTCCAGGGGTCCGCCTGTCACCACCTCTACAGTGTTGGGATACAAACATATACCAACACAGCTGGGCTTTTTACACTGATCAAACTCAGCTCCCCATGCTAGCAAGGCAAGCCCTGTGCCAACTGAGCTACCTCCCCAGCCCCGAAAGTAATTTAGTTGGCAACATATCTATTATGTTTTCTCATTTTCAAACACATAGATTTTTCTTAAACATTTTTTCTAGTTTAATTTTAATGTGATAAGAACACATGCTCCATAGGTTTTTAAAAATATTTGGCACCTGCTTTATAGCTTAGCCAATTTTAAAACTGGTCTATGAGTGAGCCAAAAGAACGTCTGCTCTGTAGCTACTGAGGGCCGAATCTGTGGACACCCAGGGTCAGATCTGTTGATCATGTTGTTTATGCCTTCTGCATCCTTACTGGATCCTCCCCCTCCCCCCCATTTTATGTTAAATTTTATTTGTTTTCTGTGGGAAGTCTGGCTCAACAGCACAGACAGACAATCACTAGAAATGGAACAATACACTTGTGATGAAATCAAGACCCCCCCATTTCATGCCTCTGCTAGCATACTTCCTCGTGCCCTGGTGAGTGGCAGAGGTCATCGGGAGCCCATACCAGTGGTGGGGGCAAGAAAACAGCATAGAAATCGAGGCTCACTTGAGTAGTCATTGAAGACACCACATGAGATAATTTAACTTTTTTAACTAATAGGAATTAAAACAACAACAACTACAACAACAATGGGCTGGAGAGATGGCTCAGAGGATAGGAACACTGATTGCATCTCCGGAGGTCCTGAGTTCAATTCCCAGCAACCACATGGTGGCTCACAACCATCTATACTGGGATCTGATGCCCTCTTCTGGCCCGCAGGTGTACTTACAGGCAGAGCATTGTATACATAATAAATAAATCTTAAAAAAAAAAAAAAAACAAAAAAAACCCAAAACTATGAGAACCTTTCGGTGACATGCTACAACAAAGCCGCACAAAGGTCTCATTCCAACCATTTACACATTAACATACAACCTAGCTAGACACAGCTCAAATGCCTCGGTAGAAGTCATGGTGCTGTAAGTTTGTTTCAAAGCATCTTCCCACAAACAGGCAACGTTTTAGAAGTTGGATAAATTGGATGTGGTCAATGAAAAGTCAGTAGCAGGACTGAACGGAAGGAGGGCAGGTTTCTCAGCTGTGCTGGTGACTGAGGTTCCTCCCTAGCCCCCACCTCCTCACGTGAGCTGTAAACAAAGCTTGTCCTAACTCAGTGCGATCTATGTGGAGGAAAAAAAATATATTTTTAATGGATTAATGAATTTGTTTTCTAACGGACATAGCTAATACTTCCTCAAGCATATTAGTCTCCCTGTTGGAAAAATAAAAGATTCACGAGTCAGCAAACCAATACTGAACTCCACAGAGGTGGGGGGAGGGGCGGGGCGTGTCTCCCAACACATCTAAAAGCACACTTCCTTTAGGTTGCCCGAAGGGGAACTTCAGTTGGCTAAATCAATTAAATGGCTGGCAGAAACAGATTCACTTTGCCCATCCCTGATTTATGACCTCGCACAGGACATCCAAGTGCCCTTTCTTCAATTTGCACCCTTCGTCCTTTTGTTTCGACAGCCAGGGCGTCCACCAGAGGAGGAGTTCACCTTTGCCCTCTAGAACGGTTGACTATAGCAAGCTATTCATCTTGGCCCTCAAAGACGTTCCTGGCTGCAAGCAGCTGTGGAAATGATTGGTCCTGGGGCATGCTGGGGGAAGGTTTTCTAGGGCCATGGCGCCAGAAAAATCAAAGCCAGAGTGACTTAGTCTAGGATTAATGCAGCCATTTTTCATTCAGCACCGCTGGCTGCTGTTTCTGAGAAATGATCTAATGACCCAGGGCGGCCGCAGTGACGAAGCACTCTAGTAGCTCGGGCAGACGGAGGCCCTGGCGGGGTGACTGAAGCTAGCTTTGGCTGAAGGCTAGTAACCAGCACTCCAGATTCACACGTGTGGCCCTTTATCCTCAGGCCAGGCCACCAGACTGATCGAGGTGTTGGGAAAGGACCAGAGGTCTCAGCAGAGACACGGGTGGAGCCTTGACTTCAGGCTTTTAGGGTACTAGCAGTACACCCACCACATGCCAGACACCCTTACGTCACTGTTTCATACACCAACAATCCTGATAGGGTGGGCAGATAAAATTTTGGATATTGTTTAAATTAAAAAACAATTAAAGCTCTCTCTGTGTCTCTGTGTCTCTGTCTCTGTCTGTGTCTCTGTCTGTGTCTGTGTCTCTGTCTCTGTCCCTCTCTCTCTCTCCCTCCCTTCCTTCCTCCCTCTTTCCCTCCATCTCTTTCTGTGTGTGTATGTCTGTGCATCTGAGTGCAGGTACCCACAGAGGCACCAGATCACCCAGAGCTGGAGTGACAGGTAATTGTCAGCTGCCTGCCATGGGTGCTAGGAACCAAACTCTGTTTAGTGGCCAGCAAGGTCCCAAAGATGCCATGGTAGCTGGTGCTACCTGTCAGCGTGGAAGCAGCTCTGGGGAAGGACACGTGGTTTTGGCCTCAGTGGGATCACATGGGCCTAGAAGACTGTGTGTGATCCCAGGCAAGGAACCTGACCACTGTTTTGTTTTACTTTCACTGTGGATCTGTAGAGTGGATCTGTTTCCCACTTAAACAGTCTTTGAGTGTGATGCTCAGTGTCACCGCGGGTCCCTTCACACAGGATTGTCTGACATTTCTGTCCATCGCCAGATTTTTTTATGTACCTGAAACTCTGTCTGCTTTACCATCTCTAGTCCCTGGTAGCCTCCTTTCTACTTCCTGTCTGCACGAATTTGCCTGTTGAAGGCACTTCATACAAGCAGGACCGTGCAAGCCTTTGTGCCTAAGTTACTTCTCTTACGCAGAATTTAGATTCATTCATGCTTTAGTGTGTCTCAGAGGCCCTTCCTTTATACAGCAAATAATGGCCCATCACGTGAATGTAAGTCACCTGCCAGGCTGTCAATGGATGGACCTTTCGATTGAGCCTCCCTTCTGACTGTGACCAATGATGTTGCTATGAACGTGGCACATGAACCTCTCTTTGAACCTCAGGTCTCAGGACCTTGACGCCTATGTAGAAATGGAATGGCTGGGCCATGTGGAGTTCTTCCTGTGTTTACTTTAATTGAGGAAACGACCATATTGCCCTCACTATATTACCCCTGTTTTCTCCTCTCTACAATGGCTACCTGAGGCTGCCCTGGTAGCCAGAGTCAATGGGCCAGGACTCTAAGGTTCCTTTCCCATACTCAAGACTCGTTTTTCCTTCTGGCCTGTGCTCCATTAGGCTGCCATGATTTATTCCAGTGTACCTCTCTTTCCCCTTTCATCTTCAGTCTCCTCGCACTCATGTTGAGAGGAAAGAAGCATGAACTAAAATCTACAGAAACTATACTATTTCCGACTGTTCCTCTCCACCGTGAGCCACACAGCTACTTTGGCTCTTTCTGTCTTTGGCATCCTTCCCTCCCAGAAGGCTCCTCCTGCTCCAGGTACCAAAGGCCTGATGAGCCCACTCCACTACGAGTCCATAGGACACTAGATTTAGTGCGCACTACCACACAGCCTATCTTGTAGATTGCCTATAGTGAGATTTAAGATGCCAAGTCTCATTATTGAACTTCCACTGTTTCACATCATCTGTCCTCAGAGAAATATGTGTTAAGACTATAGGAGAGCTGGTTGCATGCCCAGCAAGCGTTGCTAAGGACAGGGGTGTTACTCTCCACATAACACGTGAGGGCCTGCGATGGCAGGTCGTAGAGAACTGACAGGTACTTATAAACACATTGGCTTATGACTGGGCCATCCCCACCCCCACCCTGGGTATCTATGAGGAGCGAGGCTGCCCTTCAAAGACCCTATGTTCAGTGAGCAAACCCTTACATACAGATGCTTCCAGCACAAGAACGCAAGCAAGCAAGCAAACAAACAAAAACCTGACAACAACCGGAATGCCCATTCACAGGATCTTGGAGAAATAAATGGTGTCTTACCTAACACACCAGCATACAACTTAACATTGAAATAAAGGAATTACTGACACCACGGCATGGATATATTATTTTTGTAAAAGCATCGCACTGAGTGAGAGAGCCAAAGGTTCCACAGCGCACCTCAGTTCTGCAGCAGGCAGGACTCAGCTGTGGTTACAGACATCAGAACAGTGGTTCCTCTGGGGTGGAAGAGGAGGAGAGGAGAAACCAGAGGCAGGGAATTTGGGGAGAGGTGAGAATCTTCCGTACCCTGATTTCAGTGGCGGTCACATGGATATACACAACTGTCAGCAACCATTTACCTCCCACGTGGGATCTTTGCATTATTTTTTTTTTTTTGGACCTAAGTTACTGATATAAAAGAGTAATGATGAGAAAGCCCACATTCCTGTAAGTCCGCCAGGCTGCAGGGACCGGGCTCCACCCCTTTACAAGCTACTCTGATTTGGAACATCATACGTTTTTATCGCTTTGGGTTTAGCCCTATTTTAGTTGGTGGCACTGTGTGTTTAGACCTGAGACGGTATCATCTTTTGCCTTTTAAAAGCAGAGGAAAGCAAAACGCAAGCTTCTCCCAGGCTCCACCGGCCATCATTAAGCTTCCTGCTGGGCTGAGCCAACCGCTCAGGACTGCGGCCAAGCCCAAGCCCAAGCCCAAGGACAGACGAAGTCACAGCCAGGTCCCCTGGCCTTCTGACTCTCTCTGCCCAGGGCATTCTGACTGGAACTGACTCCAGCAGCTGATACAGCTGATGCAAAGGGTTCCTTGCTTCTCCAGCCACATCCGGAGAGGGCACGAAGAGGCGTTCCTCCTCAGGGTTTCCCCTAGCACAGGCAAGCTGCTCTGAGCTTTCCGGCCTTTGGGAGTCCAGCCTGTGCTCCACTTCCAACCACCCACTTCACAAGCATATTCCCTACACCACACACACCACACATGTTATATGCACACTACATGTAATATACATATGCCACACTCCACAACACAGCACACATGAGCCTGGTATACAATACACACTATATCGACATATGTACCTTCCACACATATGCCACACAGTCACACATACACACTTCACTAGCCTCACACGTCACGCACATACTCTGCATTCATATTATATACACACAGGGAATACTATATATCCAGCACATATTATATATACACCATATATTATATACATATCTTACATACCACACATTCCACATATACGCCACATACATACAAGGCCTGCTATATATAACAACACAAATATACATAATATATATATATATATATAATATTCAACCACATATATTATACATAGCATCCCCCACACATTCTGCACAATACTCTGCACACACATTATAAAAACAAGGCACATTGCATACCCACACTCATACTGTACCAATGTTAAACGCAAACTTCACAAACTCCACACTTACACACCAAGCCCATACTACACGTGTATGACTCATCCTCAACACACAAATACATGCACACACCACACTCATTGCACAATATGCTGCACACACCATATGTACACTGCATACAATGCACTTGACACACAACACACAATACATCACACGCTGTACACACATACACCACACATGAGCATATGAGCCGCACACAATATTCCGCTCCAGCGGCAGCGTTGAGTGTGAAGATTAGTGAGCAAGATCACGCACTAGTTGGCAAGATTCAACATTAAGCAAGGGATGTCTTTGTGTAAGCCTGTGGTTCTTGAAGTGTGGGGTCCTTCAGAACTTGTGCAGGTTTCTGAGCATTTCAAATGCCTGGTTTGACAACTAGCCTATGTCAAAAAAAAAAAAATAGGAATACGCACTTTGATATAGACATAGATTGAAGAAGACTGGAGAAAAAAAGGAAGAAAGAAAAGAAAAGGGTCTGGGTGCCATTCAGTGGCTAGAGGTAGGCAGAAGTTCAAGTGTAATTTTAGAGAGCAGTTAAGTCCCACTGGGAGGCAGCAGTGGGAGTTTGTGGTTGCTTGGAAGGTGCGAAAGATAAGGGCTTTGACATTTGGGTGGGAGGGGGTGCAGATCTGAAAAGCTTTGGGGGAGCTGACAGGCTTCATGCTACGCAAGCTAGGCATGGTGGCTGAGGTCTGTGATCTCTGAGTTTAGGAAGATGAGGCAGAAGGATTTCCTTTTGAGGCCAGTTTGGGTGTCAAGGTGATTTTCAGGCCAGCTTGGGTTAAGTAAGTGAGCCTGTGTCACAACTGGGGATGAAGAAAAACAGAAAAATAGGGAAAAAAAAGAAAGAAAGAAAAATAACTGGTCAAACTAAAAGGATTCATGCTGGGAAATGAATTTTCCAGAAACTGTTTACTTCTCTCTGAGAGATCAAGTCTATACAGAAAGCAAATCAAATGTGTTATAAATACCCCAGGAGCCTTGAATGGGAAGACTATTCAGAAATTACACAGAGAGCTTCTGACAAAGTTAAGTCTGAGACAAGAGCCACAAGACAAAAAAAAAGGTGCCTCATCCCTGTAGGGTTTTTTAGGTAACAGCCAATGGTGGAGCGCTGGAGGGCCTCCTGAGCATACAAGACACCCGAGTCTTCAGGCTCTCTAAAAGCCTCCTCTTGATAGCTTTTACTGGTAAGCCTGAGGGGTCCTTCAAAGTAGGTCAGGCTTTGTGGACCTAAATGTCTTTTAGGCAGGGGCATCAACAGTTACTGTCATCCACCACCTCCCGCTTCTCCTCTGGTTTGGCTCCATTTTCCCAGTCTGTGTGCTAGGTCAGTTGCTGACGTCTTAGTCTGGCCCCTCAGGTTCTGTCTTTCAGCTCCCAGGCTTGGGATGCACTTTGCTTCTAAGACTCTAAAGGCCAAGTATATACTGTCAGGAGCAAGGGCTGCAGATACGAACTTTTTCAATTGGGAATTTTAAAAAATTAATTAATTAATTAATTTTTGCAAATTGTATCATTAAAGATATGCACACCTGTGTTCCCCTCCGTTATCTGGTTTTGGATGAAAACTTTACACACACACACACACACAGACACACACACACACACACACACACACACACACACACACACCCCACACACACACAGCCCCTAACAACGGGCAAAGTGACACCTTGTTGGAGTCTTATACCAACCAGTCAGGTGCAGAGCAGATGGCAGCCCTTTGCTCATCCTAGCTTGATGCCTGGCTTGGTAGTCAAAGCTGTCTTATGTTTAGGACTCATAAAAAATCAAATCTGCCGTGCATGAAGAGGAAGACAGACAGAGACCTGTGACCACCATGCCAACCCCAGACCTGCCCTCCAGAGCATGGCATAGGCAGGCCATAGACATCCACTTGCCGCCATGCCATGTAGCATGGATGGTTGTTGCCCGGGGACCTGCCAGCCTGCAGCAGGAGCCACCACAATGTGTGAGTATGTGGTGGTCAGATGGGAGAGAAAGAGATGGAACTTGAGGGTAGAAAGGGGTAGCCTGTAGTGAGTGCTTAGCTCTGCCACCTGGGGCCATGGTGAGGCCCCCAGCCTGAGCTGCCACTGAGTGCCATGTCTGAGTCCAGGGGTACGGAATGGCAGGGGTCGTGGTTCATATTGCCACTTGAGAACAAGGGGATGTCTCTGGTTGGGGCAGCTGCCAGGGAACACCTGGATGCCCAGGGGCTGTGCAGAACTGACCCCACCCCCACTGGATGCTATGCAGGAAGGTGGGGTGGGGTGGGGTGGGGAGAGTGGCCCCATCTCTCACCAGTGGGAGCACTTGGGAGAGCAGGCCCTGTGCATTGCATAGGCAGCACAGTGAAGCTGGTCCTGGTGGCAGGGGTGTAGGTGAGCCAGCCCAGAGGGCATGAGTGTTGGAGAGCTGACCCTGCCTCTTGTCTGCCGTGGGGTGGCACCGGCACAGAGGTAACACGCTCCCCCACCCTGCTCCAGCAGTGGTCATAAAAGCTCTCCACAGGACGTGAGCTCAGAGGAGCTATCCCTGCCCCTCACCAGCTGCAGGGTCTTGTGTCTTGCAAGGACGGCACAGCAGAGCTGATCCTGGTGGAGAAATGGAAAGGGAGGCTGGTGAGCCACCCCTTGAGAACAGGAGATCTTGAGAACTGCCCAGCCATTTGTCTTCTGTGAGGTAGCATGGATGCGGGAGTGATGGCCTTGCTCCTCACTCCCTGCAACAGTCTGGAGAACTGGCCCTGAGGTCATGAGAGCGGATGAGCTGGCCCTGCCCCTCACTGGCTGCAGCACTTGGGACAGTGGGTCCTGCACCTTGACTGGGCAGTACAGTAGAGCTGGCAATGATGATGAAGGTATGGGTGAGGCAACCATGAGGATGTGAGCGTGGGAGAGTTAAACCTGCTTCTTGCTAATGGCAGCATTGGTTGGCCTAGCCAGAGCAGTGCTGGAGAGCTTGACCTAGTAGTACAGATAAGAGGTAGCTGGAGGGGGGGAGGGGGGGCTGATCAGCTCAGGATAGGATTCCCTATCTGGGAAAAATGGCCAAACAGGAAAGAATAAGATGTCATTTCAAGTCAGGGAAAGCATTGTGGTTTTGCTGATCTCTGTTAGAAAGAAATGTCAATGTCCCTGGAATTTCATTTTTTAAGTTACTTTTAATTTTTTTTTCTAGACAGTCTTACTATGTAGTTCTGGCTGTCCCCAGAACTCACTCTGTAGAGCAGGGCGGGCTGGCTTCAAACTCACAGAGATCCTCCCTCCCACCTCTGCCTCCTGAGTGCTGGGATTAAAGTAATGCATCACCACATATGGTGGGGGAAATTTATTTTTTGATATCTTGGCTTACTGAAAACTAGTGGAGCTAGCCACAGAGCTTAATAATGATCCTTAATTACTAAGGGAAAACCTCCAAGTCTTTGACTAACAGGATCTCCTGACAGGGGGTACCACGAAGTCAAAGAGCAGCATGGCCTGGGAAGACAGCTCAGTGGAGAAAGTGTTTGCAGCATAAACATGAGACCCAGGTTTAGATCCCTGGAACCCTGAAAAAAAAAGTGGGTATAGAAGCACATAAGCCTATAATCCCAACGCTGGGTAAGGAGGTGGACAGAGCCGAGGGTCTTTCTGTGCAGCTAGACTAGCTGAGAAGACAGGCTGCAGGTCAGTGAGAGACCCTGCCTCAAAACAAGATTAAGGCGGATAGTGACTCAGGGAGACATATTGAGGTCAACCTCTGACCTGCACACAGGCATGCACTCCTTGGCCATGTGCACAAATGTGCATAATATGCACATGCATCACACACACACACACACACACACACACACACACACACACACACACACACACACACTGGAGGCAAAGTAGATACACTTGGGATGCAGAGGTAGAAGGCTTTGGAACAATTCAAATCAACCCTGAGTTGCACTCACACAAGAAAGGGTATAGAATGGAGTCAGGGCACCAACTTAGAATCTCTCGTCATTTTTCTTTACACTAGAGTTCAACACACAACCCTTCTCCCTTGAGTGCCAGTATTAAAAAACTTCTGAGACAGTGTCTTATTGGAGAGCTTAAGCTGACCGAGAAGTCTATACATAGTCCAAGCCGTCCTCAGAGTCACAATCCTCCTGCCTCAGGTTCCCATGCTGCAGGCTAAAGTTAACTTTCTATTACTGTATAATTCTTGGCTGGTGTGTTTGGACCCAACGCCTCTGCAGTTAGCCTGGCTAACAGTCCCAAGTCTGGTACCTCATGCCTCTCAGCAAGGAGCTCACTCTTCTTCTGAAGTGCAGTTGTCTGGTCTGTAATGTGGAAGTGATAACAGTGGCCTTGTTGTCTGGAGGACCCAACAAGGACATGGGAGCACAAGTGTTTAGAAACTAGGCATGGTGGTTCATGTCTGTGATCCCAGCACGTAGGATGCTGAGATAGGGGAATTGTTGAGTTTGGGGCCAGTCTAGGTTACTTAGTGACACCCCATCTTTTTTGTTTGTTTGGTTTTTGAGACAGGGTTTCTCAAAACCCTGTGTGTTGTCTTGGCTATCCTGGACTCACTCTGTAGACCACCCTGACCTTGAACTCACATCGATCTGCCTGCCTCTGCCTCCTGAGTGCTGGGATTAAATGAGTGTGCTCCCATACCTGGCTCCGACATCCAATCTTTTTTTTTAAAAAAATTGCTTTGGAGGCTGCAGAGGTGGCCCAGTGGTTAAGAGCACCAGCTGTTCTTCCAAAGAAGCTGAGGTTGGTTTCCAGAACCCATGTGGGATCTCATAACTCTTGAAACTCCAGGTTCAGGGGATCCACCCCACTACCTTCTCACCTCCTTGGGCACTGCATGCATGTAGTACATAGACACGCACATAGCCAAAGCTCTCATACATAAAGTAACAGAAATGAATATTACAAAATTAAAGGTAAAATGTCGGGCTCACAAACGATGTCTGTCCCTGGAATAGAAATCCTTGCTAATAAGATCAAGAGATCTGAATGCCCAGTAATAAAAGGCAGAATAGACCTGGCTATGGCTCTGATACTCAACAGTGCTGTTTCCAGCAGCAACAACACCAGCTAGGAATATCTCTGGCTCCACCCTGACCAATCCAGTAAGAAATTTAATTCTGGGGAAGAAAAGCTTTGCCAGCTATAAATCTGGCAAAGGATTAGTGTGTAGGACATACAACAAACAAACAAACACCCACCAAAACCAAAACCTAAAAAACACATCAGACTCAATGGGTTATTAAAAAAAATAAAAGGAGACTGGAGAGATGGCTCAATGATTACTAGCACTCGTTGCTGTTTCAGAGGACACAGGTTCAATTCCAGGCACCTGCATGATGGCTCCCAGTCATCTGTAATCCCAATCCCAAGGGATATTACTCTTTCTTCTGACTTCCAAGAGAACCAGACATGCATACAGTGAACACACATACATGCACACAAAAATCTAATACACATAAAACAAACCATATATGTGTGTGTGTGTGTGTATATATATATATAATTTTTTTTTTAACTAGAGAGACATGAAGTCAGGGAAGGGAGGGGTGGAGATTTGGGAGAGGAACAGGGGGAGTTAGGGCAAGGAACTGGGACTGAGTGTGTATCAGCATGCTGCCAGATGTCCCCAGCAGTGGTGAGTGCCATCTCTCAGTTCTCAAGTGGTACATCTGTTTGCAGTAACTGCAGTGATCAGGATAGGGCCGGCTTCAGGGATGAAGGTACAAGGCCTGTGAAGTGGCTGTCAGAGGGTAACTTACAAGCTAATGGCTGCCCTTCTGTGGGCAAGGGCAGGGTACCCTTTTTTGTCTCCTCTTTTGCCTAAAAGGAAACAGAATAAGAAAGAACAACCCCATCCGCGGAGATGCTGAAGAAGGTGAAGGCGTGCCAAGGTGGCCGTGAAGGGACAATTGGACTCTTGGTCATCTGATTTTGTGCCGTGCTCCTGTCATTTCTCCTTCCTTCATTCCAGGCTCCCGTCAACTCTAAAGATACTGATCGGCTACAGGGGTAGGGTGAACTCTAGTTCATGTGGTGCATGGATGTCTGTAGTTGTCTGCAGTGTCTTTCTTGCAGTAGCACCTGTCCAGGACAGCTAGAGGATGGGCGGGAAGAGCTGGTCCAGAAATACTGTACTCTCAAGGGGTCTGGACGGCATGTGGAGACTAGTGCACCTGAGCTGACTGCAGCCAGGCAGCCTGACAGCCGCAGCAACAACCCACAGTGTGCTCAAAGAAAAGAAGCAAGCCTTCAGCCATTGCACTTTCGATATAAACGTGCGTAAGAAATGAAAGCTGTGTACATAAGACACAGTGGGTATTTTATTAGGTTTGGGCTCCTCTTGATCATATTTAAAGAAAGGCTGGATGTGAAAAAGAGCAATCAATTAACATGGACTAAAGAGGGGGAAAGCCTGGGCATGTGTTGGCGTTTCTCTACGGAAGAGGTAACCCCCTGAAACAGACCAAAAGATACAAAACTTAAATCATCATCTATTTGATTTTCATGCCCAGCTTCTATATTTTAGGGGGACATGATTTTGAAAGACACCTAGAAGAACATCCCACAAAACGCAGTGTTCAGAATAAAACTTCCCCATTGCTCAACAAATGGCACCATAAGCCTCTGAGTGTTAATATTAAACTGCCGCCATTGAAAAATCTCATTACTGGGATTGCGGAACAAAACTGAGCTGCTGAATGGCTGGCTGGGTCGGTGGCTACTCTGGAGATTTATGTACCCCACAGCTCTGCAGTCTTCAGCTAAGCCTAGTTCACCACTACTGTGCAGAAGAACACAGGCCCTGGCACAGGCTCTCACATCCTGTCAGCATTTGCACCACAACAGAATGAGGCAGTGAAGAGCTTGCACCTCCTTACCTCACTGTATAAAAAGCGACACAGGAACATCTTCACAGTAAGAGGGATCCACGCCCAGGACATTTTTATTATGGAGAATAAAATCAGGGGCTGGAGAGATGGCTCAGAGGTTAAGAGCACTAGCTGCTCTTGCAAAGGCCCTGAGTTCAATTCCCAGCAACCACATGGGGTGGCTCACAACCATCTAGAATAGTTATAAAATCAGTCAGCTTTACTAACTAAATAAAAGCTACTGCTGCAACCCGCATGATTATTCAGGCCTCGAATCTTATTAAGATGCCTCTCTAATTGGCTCTAAATCACAATGTCACAGTATCTTTTAAACCCAAGCTTGACTATTTAATGGCAATGTGGCTGCATTGTTCACTTTCCCATGTTATTTATTTCCCACATTTTCCTCCTTCTTTCTCCGAACTAACTTTGTCACTGTGGGATGTGGGAGGATGTAAAAGCATAAATATTTTGCATCTGGTGTAAGGCATTTCTCATTTGTGTGACTATTTCAAAAATAACAATGGACTCTAGAGTAAACAAAACCTGTGGGAGCAGCTAGCTCCCACAAATTCTTACAAATACTGACTAGCTGCCGATTGCGTGCCATCAGCCTTGAATCGTGATGAAAGGCATCATGGGAAACTGTGACACATGTACTGTCATGAGCATATCTCAGAAAGAGAGAGAGAGAGAGAGAGAGAGAGAGAGAGAGAGAGAGAGAGAGAGAGAGATCGATCTAAGCTTCTTCCTGCTCCTTTGCTACAAAACGTATTTCTTGTTCAATAATGGATTAACTATTCATTTGTGTGCGTGCTTTTGTGTGTGTGTGTGTGTGTGTGTATGTGTGTGTGCACATGTAGGTGGGAGTGTATGCATATGCAGCATACATGTAGAGGACATAGGGCAATCCTAGTGCCAGGCTTCAGGTGCCTTTTTGTATGAGGCAGAGTCTCTTCTTGGTCTGGAACACCTTTTGCCATGTAGGTCATACGGCTTCCCCCCTTCACAGCTTCTGAGAATCCATCTCTCTGCCTCCTGCCTCACCCTCTCTGTGATTACAGATGTGCACCACTGCCAGGTTTTCATATTAGCTTTAGGGATCCAAGCTCAGGCCATCAGGCTTGTCATGGAAGCCATTTTCCAACTGAGCCACCTCTCTAACCCTGACCACCCTGGCTGGGTGTGGGGGTACATGCCTGTAATCCCAGAACATGGTGGTGTGTGGTAGCCAGATGAATCAGGAGTTCCAGGTCATTCTTGGGTACTTGGTCTGGGCGCATGAGACTCTATTTATAAAAACAAAACAAGCAAGGAGGAATTTCATTCTTGGATGGGAAGTCGCACGTTGACTATAGCAGAATCCTCCAGCCAATCAGATTCCGAGTCTATTCATTGGTTTTGACCTGTTTGTAAACTGAAGGCAGCAAATAGCCACGAGACTTGTGTTACCCTCAGTTCGGCAGCCCCTGCAAGGCAAGTAGGACATGCAGACAATCTGATTCCCTGGTATTCCCACTGCAGATTTTATAGTATTGGCGGACAAATGGGCTCTCCAGTACTCCTACTGCGGATTTTGGAAAGTTACATTTTCCTTCGGTATAGCCTTACTTCTTTCCTTTAAGGCACCTAACAGTCACAGTCATCAAACACAGCACACTGGCTAGCGAGATGGCTCAGTGGATAAGGCACTTGTTCTGATCTCCAGCACCCACATAAATGTTGGGTGGACGTGGCAGCCAGCTTTCAATTCCAGCACCCAGTGGTCTGAGACGTGATCTTCGGAGCCAGCTGGTCAGCTAGACTAACCAACATTGGCGAGCTCCGTGTTCAACTGAGTGACCCTGCTTCCATGACTAAGCTAGAGAGAGTGACCAAGGACACCTCCCAGTGCTGACCTTGGACTTCTTCCCACAGGTGCATGTGGAAAAAAAAAAAAAAACATAGGTACAAACAAACACTGAAACAGGCAAAAAGGGAGCAGCTGACACCTGCCTTGAATTTCATACCTGATTTGTTTATTTATAAAATATCAGCATTCATGTAGTCTCTTATTTGCATATTTAATCTTAGAAGCTAATAGCAATAGCATTGTGGGGTGATTAGAAGCTAATTTCTGGGTGATTTAGTGGATTTAAGTTTTATTTGTTTGCTTGTTTGTCTTTCTTTGCCATAGTGAGGATTGAACCCAGGGCCCTAAGGATGCCAGGCAAACTTCCTATGAATGAACTATGTCCTCAGCTCCTGGTTTTAGATTTTGATCAGCTCCTCCTCCTCTATTTCTCTCTCATGACCCACAAAGTCTACTTTTATCCCTGGATATGTAGAAAGAGCAAGGGAGCAACGAGTGATCAAGAATTTCAGATTAAGGATCGCACAGGGATCACACAAATAATTACAGCCCATGTCCATGGAAAACGTAAGTGAAAATATCTACCTGCACCATTCTAGGATCACATCGGCTGCATACACCAAGTCATGAGACAGTCGTGGTGTGTCTGTTATTTCCTTTTCTCCCTAACTAGCCTGGATCTCACCAGTGGGCAAACTGGGGCATCCTGGAGCAAAACAATTCTGAATCTTTCACTTTGTTTTGGTTTTTCAAGACAAGGTTTCTCTGGGTAGCCTTGGCTGTCCTGTGATGAGCTCTATAGACCAGGCTAGCCTTGAGCTCACAGAGATCCACCTGCCTTGGCCTCCCGAGTGCTGAGATTAAAGGTGTGCAACAACACAACCCAGTATTTCTAATTTTCTTTTTAAATCTTCATTTTATTGCTTCCATTCTGCAATGGTCACCACTGTATATTTTGGCAAATAAGTCATTTATGCTTGTTTCCTCAGTAGGTAGTTTCAAAAGAAAAGTAGGGGTGCCAACTTTAGTCTCTTTGTAACTTCCATTCATTTCACTCAGTCATGCCTATTTTGTGGGTATTTAACTAACAGAGGCCTTATTTTTTTTTTTTTAACCATAGTGTTGGCTCAAATAGAAACTGTCATTGGGTGAGGAGGAGGAATAAAAGTAGGTTCTTACATTTTTTTTCAATAATGCTGGAGACTAAAGCTAGAGCTTTGTACATGCTAGGCAAGGGCTCTACTACTGGGACACACCCCTAGCCTGTGTGTGCGTGTGCGTGTGCATGTGTGTGTGTGTGTGTATGTTGTGGAGGGAAAAGCCACAAAGGTATGGAATCTGTATAGCATTGTGATATCCTGCTTTACCAAGCAAAAGCTGAATCTATACACGATCCCCAAGCCCTCCCCTTTGCCTCGCTTTTTCTGATTCCTGGGACACTGCTGTTTAGATTCCCGGCATTCATCACCAGATGACTTCAGGATACCAGCAAGTCAGGAGGACCTTTCCTGTGGAAGCCTGTAGGTAAGGACACAGCTGGCCAGTGATTTGGACACCTCAGAGTTAGAGAAACAGGTATGAGGGCCTAGAAGATCACACGGCAATAAAAATTATCCAAGAAAACTACTTACATATTACTGATAGTTATTTTTTTCTACCTAGGGGGATACTAGAAAATTCTGCTTAGTACCCAGGATGCTTAGTGCCAGTAATTTTTGCAAAGGGAACCTCTATAATATGTATCAGATAGAGGGAATGAAAGAATATATTCAGAAAAAGAGAAAGTTTAGAACTCACATAGAGATATAAAAATGTGAGTTTTTAAAACTGTGCTTTCCCCCCCCCCCCCTTGAACATTCCACAAACACACAGGAAACCACCTCATGGAAACAGAGTCAGGAACTTGGCATGCATGGTAGATAGCTTTAGGTATACTGTAAGGAAATGTAAAAGATAATTATATCCCCTGCCAATTCCATAGCCACAGACATCTCGACATGCTGGAAAAGCATCCTTTTATGCCTTAGGTGTACATTTCATCTCTTGTTCTGTCTCAGACACACACACATACACACACACACACACACACACACACACACACACACACACATACACACACTGCTGCCTGCCTACGTGGCTGAAACGAGAGCCCTGCATTTAGCATTTATAGCAGACCATCTAGTAAATCGTCTCATGTGATTAATCACATCTCTCCCTCTTCCTGGCTCCAATAACTCCATCCCTTAAGTATCTTTAGATCAAATGCCCATAAATCACATGCAGCCCCAAGCCAGCTCCACATTGTTCACCATTTCAATTAGGATTGGGCAGACACAGCAGCCCTTCAGGAAACCTCCTTAACAGAAGGATCATAGCTAACCAAACATGCAAACCAAGCCAGGCCTCTAGAGTCAATCTACTCACATTTACAATGCCTAAAACTTGGAAAGCAGACTTTCTAAGTTTCTGAGAACACTGGAAGTGTCTAAGGTGTGGCCAAATGTCTCCGAGGACTGCCATTAAAGCTGCTCCTGGTTCAATTTGGTTGTTTTTTCCTCAGCGTTTACCCTTAGGGATCCTCAGGAGCATCTGACACGGTAGCTCGCAGGAACAGAGCTGCGCCTTTGTCATTGTTTCCTGGTTTCCCTTTACACCCGGCTTCTCTGTCCTCAGAACGTTGTCCTTCATTGAAGGTTTGCCACTTATTCCATTCATTGAGTTCACAGATACTTCACGAGGACCCAGCACTGGGGAAATCATCAACCGCAGTTTCCTAGCCACACAGTGTTAATAAACTAATGAGGAAGACAACTAGAGATACATAGAGAAAAATGAGAACGTAGCCTGACAAGCTAGAGATGGGAGCTCGCTGGAGTGCTCTGCTAGCTCGTAGTCCAGGGGAGCTAGCCCAACTGGGCAGTGCTGACATCTAAGCCAAGTCCTAAAGAGTGAGATGAAATTTCATCCGGAAGGGAGCAAGGACAAAAGCAACATTCAGAACTTGGCTCTCCTCTTTGTATCATCTTTTCATGACTGTGTTGACCACCACACGTTTAAGCATCTCGACTGCCCGGTAGATCTATGCTGTCCAATATGCCAGCCACGAGCTGCCCACGGCTGCCACACCCTTGACAAGTGGCCAGTGAGACTAAAAAAACTGAATAAGTTTTGGTTGATTTTAATGAGTCTGTATTTAGCAAATAACACGATTCGATTGTCCCAACATCGTTGGAAAAGGTTGGAGCACTTTCCAGAGATTGTCTTCCACCAAAATAAGGCCGTAAATCCATGGCCCACAGTCCCTAAAACAAATAATCCATCCAGATAGCAGTGGAGAGATATCCCAGGGTGCCAGGCATGCAGCGAAACTCTGAATCTATGTTTTCACATGGAAAATGAAATCTAAATACACATGAAACTCTGACTGTAAACTGATACACATTTAGTAAATGTGTCAGATTTGAAGACTTTACTGGCAGAAAAATATGTAAACATCTAATTTTGTATATTAAATGTATGTTAATGTTATATTTTAGATGAATAGTGGGCTAAGTAAAATATTATTTTTCTTAGGGATATTGTATATATCCCTTTCTGTTTTATTTTTAAGTATTAATTTATTTTTATTTTATGTACCTTGGCATTTTGTCTATATATGTCTGGATGAGGCAGTCAGATCCCCTGGAACTGGAGTTATAGACAGTTGTAAACTACCATGTGGGTGCTGAGAATTGAACCTGTGGCCTCTGGAAGAGCAACCAGTGCTCTTAACCCCTGAGCCATCTCTCTAGGCCTTGTATATCCATATATCCTTTTTACTTTAAAAATATTTGTAAAGGTCAAAGGACAACTTGAAGGAGTTGTTTCTGTCCTGTAGGTTCCTGGGGTTAAACTCAGGTCATCGGGCTCAGCAAGTGCCTTTACCAGCTGAGTCGTCTTTTTGGCCCACTTTAATTATTATTATTATTTTTTTTACCATGGTAGTTTGGAAACCGTAAACCAGATTTGTGTCTCACACATATTCGCATTGGATGCTGCTGCACTGGACTCTTTGACTGCAGAAACTGGACCTTATGTAAATTCTGTTGGACATTTTGTTTTATGTGCCTCAGACGATTCAGACTACAAGTGGACAAGGTTTTTGTTTGATGTTAATTCCATAAATATTTTTTCAGAAGCCCATCACTCCAGGCTCCATTTTATGTTCAAGGGCCATATAACTAAGTGGCTTCACGGGGTTTCGTGCTGACTGGATACACTCTGAGTGCACAGGGAACAGGGGCATAGGCTGGGTGTGGGCTTGCTGTTTTATATAGGGTGGTTATGAGTGTCAGTCTCTGAGAGAAGAACATTCCAGAAGGGAATGTGCTTGGAATGCCCCACAGCAGAGCAAGGCCAGCAAGGCTGCATCACCACATGCACGTGAGAGTAACAGATGAGAGGTCAGCATGGACCACATCAAGTAGGGTCCAGTAGGAGCCCAATATAACAACTCGATGCTCACTGCCAAGTGTCCCAGTAATTAGGAGGCACTGGGGGTGCAGAGCCTGAAACAGCAGGGCAGACCTACATTTTTGAAGGATCACTGTGATATCCTTGTGAGAAAGACTATAGGGAACAAGAGTGGACGGGAGAGACCCATTAGGGGTTTTGGCACAGGCCAGCGGTATTTATTGAGCATCTACTGAGAAGAGAAAATAAAGATGGGAAAAGTTATCTAGAGTACAGTAGCGTATTACCTCCAACTCTTCGGAAGCAAGATACCCAGCTTCTGTAGTCTGGTAAAGGCACAGGCAGCGTAGTCCCTCAAAGGAAGTTGTCAGAGACTGTCCTCCTCCACTCAAAGGAGGCACAAATCAAAGCTCTGGCCATCCCAGAAATAAGGAGTCAAAACAGGGTGACAGGTGCACAGCAGAACAATGAAACAGGACCAAGAATCCTAGGAGAAAACGTCTTTGGTACGTGGTGCAAAGACAGGTCACCTGAGACATTTCATTGTGTTGCCCGTGATGCTTGGCAGGCTGTGACCGTGGAAAGAATCTGTGTCCTGGGCAGAGAAACACGGGCAACTGAAAACACAACGGCTAACTTCAGGAACAGCAAAAGGAACATCAAAATACTATTCGGCCCTGTTGAAGTAAGGCTATTGTAAATTACTACTTCTCTCCTCAACACTGTGATGTAATTACCGAGAGGATAGAACAAAAAGAATAAGAGGGCTGGAGAGATGGCTCAGAGGTTAAGAGCACTGGCTGTTCTTCTGAAGGTCCCGAGTTCAATTCCCAACAGCCACATGGTGGCTCATAGCCATCTATAATGAGATCTGGTGCCCTTTTCTGGTGGGCATGCCTACATGCAGGCAAAACACTTTATATAATAATAAATACAAAATAAAAATATAATAATAAATAAAAAGAATAAGAGCACTAATTCTCAACGTCCATTTTTAGTGCATAGAATAAGATCATGTGTGACTGACTGACATACACATCAAATGAGGAGTTGCATGTTTACAGAAACACCTATTTACTTTATTAGTATTAGTGTGAATGCGTGTGTGTGTGTGTGTGTGTGTGTGTGTGTGTGTATGCACCTGTGTGTTCACGTATGTGGTACGTGAAGGGGGCCATGTGTGCCACGGCACATGTTTGAAGGTCAGAGGACAACTTTGCAGAGTCAGTTCTCTCCTTCCACCTTCACATGGGTCTTGGGGAATCAGAGTCAGGCTGCCAAGTTCGTGTGAGCGCCTCTCCCCAGCGGAGCCGGAGCCGTGTTGCTGGCTCTGCGTAATTCATTTACATACAGAGGAAAGAAGCCTGAGAGAAGAGTAGCCGCCTTCTTGAGGACGGAGAGGAAAGAACATAGGACTGTTCCTTTTCATTACGAACCAAATGAGGCACGGGATCTTCAGCACCATGAACACATTTACTGTGATTTTAAAAAACAACTAAAATCGATAAAGTGGAGCTGATGATGTAACATAGTTTTCATTATTCACTGGGCCACAAAAGCCAATTCTGTTGAATAATTAAGAAGTGGTATTAAAGGCCCTTGGACCAAGGCAAGGCGTGGTGGTATAGATAGGTGGTTATAACAGGAGCCTGAGGCTGGAGGTTCATGAGACGCCGCATTTTTTTCCCCTAGAGAACTGAACCTAGCTGAATGGCACGGCAGGAGCTTTGCCTGTCTAAGAAAATGCAGGCTCCTTCACTCAGCTGCAGCAGCAGCAGCAGCAGCGGCAGCAAGCTCTAGATTTTAGGCTAAGAACATTTTGTCTTCTAAAATACAAATTCTGTTTCAGACAGGATTGACGGGGAAGGGAGGTGGCCCAGCGGTCTCTCCTCTGCTTTAGTCATCTGAGGAGCAAAAGGAAAGGTCATCGGTTGTAGAAGACACGATGACGTTATTTCAAGTGTGTCTGGCGCTGAACACAAAAGAAACAAGTGTAGATTTGTAAAGAGATGGTATTTTCCACTGGATTTGAAAACATGTCGTTGGACTCATTATTATTTTATTATGCTTGTATATATATTTTTTACCTTAATAATTATTTGCATTAAGCAAGTGCTTGTAAAACTGTCAGTCTGAGGCTTTCAAGATGAGCTGCACAGTGCACTCCAAGGACGCGATTCCTCCTGAGTGCAAAGCACGCTGCAAACACTCTTCGCATTACAGCCTGGCTTGCATTTACTCGTTCGTATCGGCTCAATTTGTTAGTTTCCTGTATAAGTCCAACATCTCCCCACAAATATAGTCACCATCAGATCACAAACGTCCCATCTGATCAGATGTTTCCTCTCATGACCACTCTACAGAAAGACTTGTCAATCAAACTATATCATGCCTCAGAAAAGTCTTTAATGATAACAGCAAAGACACTCCGTGCAGCCTTGTTTTTGCTGCCAGGACATGCCATGGTACCCCTACACTCCCTAAGGATATTCACTTATTCCTTGCCTTTGCTCTTTTAAGTTATAATTAAATGTCTTATCGCCACTTTCTTATTTATTTATTTATTTATTTTTGCCCAGTGCTCTATGTATAAGTCTCCTCTTGTCTGTTTTCAGATCCTTTGTGGAATAATATAAATTAAGTCAAATCACACATAAGTTGTTTATAATTCAATATGATGGAAAGAAGAAAAATTACGGAGGCTGCTGCCTGTGTTACCAAGTATTTTGTGGCTGCCGTTTGATTTACCATAAGTAGCGATGTAATAGCTGGGAAGCCCATTTCTAATCCAACTCATATTAAAAGGAGGCTGGAGCTAAGTGTTGTGACTATGGGACCTAAAAGAAAATGTGAAATAAATAATGAGGGTTAGAAGATAAATTAATACAGGAAGGGTTTAAGCCAACATTTTGGGGGGTATGGGCCTGATAGCTTAATTTTGGCCAGAAAGGTCAAATTGGTAAATATAGCAAAATCTGAATGTTTGCTGCCTTTAAGTACACAGTGGAACACAATTACGTTGCCTCTGACTGTGTCGGTTTTTCTGTACTTGGTGATTGGCCGTCGTGCCTCAGGAAAGGCAGTGAGTAATTCTGTCTGATGAGGTCTGGCTGGCACATGCAGCTGCTCTAGCTTTTATCTGTTGATCACACTCTCTGCAAGACGGGCGGTGTGAAATCCCTCACCCGTGTCTCTGCTCACCGTATGGCAAGCACGGGCCGCTGTTCCGATTGGCTGTAATACACTGCATAAAGGAAGCCGCAATTTCCCAGTAAAGCGTGCGCCAGAGGGAAAAGGGATCACACACGAGCAAATCAATAACCATCCCTTAAAAGGAAACCACGATTTACGATGCTTTTAGGCCGCAAGGAAGCTCATTTCTCAGGACAGTGGCAGTGACGCCACGAGTGCGATCTCATCTGCTGCTCCAATCTCTCCCGCAGGGCAGGACAGCAAACCGGAAGGAGCCTCTCTTCGTGGAGTTCGCCATTTGGACATCACAGTAGCAAATCCCAAGGTGTCTGACTGTGAGCAAGCTAGAGGCTCTGACCAACCCCTTTCCTCTGAGTGTTTCCCAGAGCGATTGTATAAAACCATTTGCCGCAAGCCTTGCCCGTGGCCTGCTGGTTTTGATAAGCGGCAGGTTATGTGGAGGTGTTCATGTGACTCATGATTTTCCTTGGAAACACGCAGAGTAATAATGGCTGCCTTTCTCAGCGTGAACGTTTGATACGCGCACTTAATTTTGTTGATGTAGAAAGGGCAAATATTAAATTGCTGTGGCTAGGCGGTTTTAGAAACACACCAGGGGTACTTCAAAAGAATAGGTTCCGTTACGTTTAAATATCTATTGAATAATAAATTGTAGTCATAAAAATCCAACCAATATGCACCCTGGATTATAACAATGCATGGTACGCTAGAGAGATAAGCACTTATTTAAAGGAATTACATATACAGACGCCTCTCTAACAGAGCTTGGTTCTCTGCTGTAAGTTAATCCAGCTTTGCTGCTGTGGTATGAAAAGGTTGTGAAAGCAAGCTTCCCAAGATCAGAGGAAACAACCTCAACCATGGCTGCATTAATACTGGCATTGTTTAAAAACTGACGTTATATAAGATATTTAGGGGATATGATGACCTCCCTGCCTCCCTCTCTGTGTGTGTGAATATGCCTTTGTGGGGTTTATTTTTTTGTTGTTGTTGTTTGTTTTGTTTCATGTTGGGGATGAAACTCAGTTCCTGACTCTCCTACTGAGCTCCAATATCTGTCCGTAACATGATATTCTGATATACAGGATTGCGGAATGATTAAATCAAGCTCATTAACAAACCACTTATATCCCACACGCTTGTCAAGTGGTACCAAGTTTCACTTAGATAGGATGCTAAGCTTCAGGGACCTACTGCACAGCTGATCTGCGACAGGCGTTTGGTGACCTTGGAAATGACTGCTCTGTGTTCTCAGCTGCAAATCAACCACAGATTTCTTCACCTGGCAAGAAAATTCAGAGGGCTCCTAAGCCATTGTCTGTTCTCTTTAATATACCGATATGGTCTAATAATTTCCAAACCCGTGTCAGTCATGTCATTAAGATACGCTGCTGATCACCGGGGAGACCGGGAAAGGAATCAATACAGACATGGTTTGATTATTCAATCCCTTCAACTATTACAAGATTGCACAAAAGCGCTGTTGAGGATCTCACAGACATTTCCACCCTGCGTTGAACATATTTTTCCTCTTGGAATATCTTGTCTCCTTTGATTTTTTTTTCCCAGCTCTTGATCTTGACCTCTGCCACTTGTCTACCACTCAGGCTCACTGCCATCTTCTTGGCAGATGGGTTGCCAGAGCCTCAACCAACTCCCGTCGTTTCTTACACATTCCACAGCAAGGCGGGATGCGTGTTTGGGGAGACCCTTGGAGCTTGAGCAGAAGAAAGAAGAGTAAATGGGAAAAGCGATTCACTCTGTCGTCAATGAATCTGCACTAAAGATGTGTTAGAAAAGACCGATGTAAAGGCTGTCCCATTTAAAAGTTTCTTCTAATAAGGATCTCTTCTGTGTGGCCAACTGTGCATCTTAGGCTGTCAATCGCACAGGGAGTCCTCACCAGTACTTGTGGGGCACGTTTACCATGCTCTCCTTGGATTGTTTTGACACCCTCTAAAAGCAACTCAGGACAAAACTAAGGTGCCTTGATTTTGACAGACGGCTTCACACAATGTAATCACCAAATCAGAGAGTAACTCGCTCAGCACCAGTGCATTCTGCTGGCTCAGCTTAAGTTGTGTAAGTGGAAGAATAGTATGTGCCACCCCCAACACTGACCATGGGTAACACTAAACTTTTAGCCTTAACCATCGGGATAGCTAGAAGATAATTAGAGCTTCTGAGGACCCTGCCACACATGTGGAAGAAACATGGTATCAGGTTCAGCAACTTGTACCCTGAGATACGAAGGAAGGACTCTCTGCTCTTCTATAAAACCCCGTTTGTTGCTTCCTAAGACAGCTCAGCATCATTCATGAGAGCCTGAGGAATGAGCAAGCCACACAACAAAAGGGCAAGTGGGATGGGACGGCTCTTTATGTCCCTCCAGGTGGAAGTACCACTTTGAGGTGAAGCGGTTAGTGCCAAGACTTGATGACGATGCTAATTGCAAGCCCTGGCTGAGGGACCTAATTAGGTTAATGATGAACCCGGCCCGGCAAGGGTGTTCTTAGCACAGTTCTTCTCAGAGAATTCTCTGCCCCAGCCTCACACATGTGTTTTGCTTACTCAAAAATATAGAAATATGCACAGAGAGAGGGCAGAGGAGTTTCTACGGACCGTACAATTATGACAAGGCCTTAGAGAATTATCAAGTTAGACTTTGTAGTTTGTATTGGACAGCTCCTCATGGTGTGGCTTTATTTAGGTGATAGGAATGTTTTTGCTCAGATGACACAAGGTTTGATTGTGTCCCGGGTACCACAATTATGCACACCATCCTCTGGCTAAAGACTGGGTTAGTAATCATGCCCATGAACTATGTAGCTTCAGGCTGCTGAGCTCATGGAGCACGGGGAGAATGGTGACCCTGAAGAAGGCTTCTCGCCCTCCCCATGTGTCTCCACCTGGCAGCTCGCCTGCATCCTTCATGACATCCTTGATAATAAACTGGGCAATTCAAGGTAGGCATTTGCCTGAGATCTGTGAGTCATTCACGGGGGGTGTGGGGTGTGTTTGGGCAAAGGTTAAGCTTCTAGCCGGTCAGTTGGAGGAGGCCTGGACTTGCAGCCCCACATCAGAAGCAATAGAAGTCAGGAGAAAGTCATGCAGGGATGAGTCCCCAACCCGTGGGACCCAACTCTGAATGCAGGTAGACAGCGTCAGAGACGGGTTACATCGAAGGAGTCCCAATTAAGGGGAAAGCGGTGGGTGGGTGACCAAAAAGTACCGTGCAAGAACAGCACAGGAGCCTCGCCTGTTTTATCCACACGCCCAAAGAACCATTTGGCAGTCTTACTTTATACAGGCCTCTCCACGGAGAGAAACACCTCCCGAGAATCACGGAAGACAGACAGCTGGCCCAAGCCTGAGCTTGGCCGTCCCCAAGCCGGAGCCGGAACAGAGCAGGTAGAGGGAGAAGCCCCTTACCGTAGTGTGGGATGATGGCCCAGGCCATGGCCGAAGCGTAGATGCCGCCAATCATCCAGAACATACAGAGCCAACTGAGGTGCTCACCCCGCTTCTCCCGGGCCAGGACTTCAGCAAAGTAGGAGAACACCGTGGGAATGGCGCCTCCAATCCTGCCAAAAAGTACAGAGAACACGTGAGACTGGGCATGGGGCGGCTAACATGAGGTGGGCAGATCCAAAGCAAACTCTTGCAATACACGTTCGGTCCCACCCCTGGCATAGCAAGGCACTTGTATTTTCTATCATCTGTCCATGTCTATCATGTGTCCATGGGGGAATACAAACCCAGTAATCTGCCTCACCCAACTTGAAATTGCAATTAGGCGATGTGGGCAGCAGGTGGCAGCGGTACCCCACTCGTGTGGTTTGCAACTCAGACGGGGCTTGTGCTCAGGGTTGGCTAGTCTACATAATATTTATTAAAAGTTACAGCAATCTGGTGGCTTCTAATAAGTACCTTAATTGACTCGTTAAAACAAAGAGAAGCACTGTGATGTGTCTCGCCCGTGTGACTGAGGGGAGCTTCGGGCACAGCTGTAAACACCTCTAGGGGGCTGTCTGACATCTTTAGTCTCTGTTGATAACCTACAGCGGTGGGGCTCACATGCCGATGGGGTGATGTGCTGGCAAACACCGGACTGACAGGCTCACTTCCTAGATTGGCTCTAGTCTTTATCCAGGAGACAGGATAGCTGAGTGAGTACAAGCCTGAGGGTCACTGGGAGAACCAACTAGACGCGATCAAATATAAACCAACAGACTAGGGTAGTTGTTTTTTATATATGATCTCTTGTTCTTTTCCTCTGACTTAAACAAAAAGAGTTTTACTATATTTGTGTGTGTGTGTGTGTGTGTGTGTACATGCGTGTGTGGGTACCCATGGAGACCAGAAGAGGGTGTCAGATCTCCTCAATTGGCAGGTGGTTGTGAGCCACTCACTGTAGGTGCCTCGAACTGCACTCAGGCCTTCCACCAGAGTAGTACGCATTCTTAGCCAGTGAGCCATCTCTCCAGCCTCCTGGACAGAGCTGCTGACTGACTTGAAAATGTGACGTGACCAGTGAGTGGATAGACCACTCAGGTGAAGGGCTCTCAAGCGAGAGGTTACACAATTAAAAATTTGTCTGCTCTGGCAGGCAAATCATAGATTTCATCCTAATTTCAAAAAAGTCTTGACCCTAAACTTAACTTCGGATCAATTGCCTCAGAAAATCTTACTTACTTTTACTTCAAATTACTATCTTAAATATATTGTTTTAGAAAGACATGAAAACAATTTAGGCAGGGTGTAGAGCCAGCGCTTAGAGACCTGGCTTAAAAGTATTTACTCTTCCATCTATAGTACCACAAGGTAAATTGCTACTGACATTTCAAATAATGTGATGTCAAAGAGTAAAACGTGTCCACTGGTCTAACAACTAACTTCTGTTGAGCCTTTAATACAATAAAGGAGTATTAGTCATGCCCTCAGCAAATGCAATGTAAGGAAAGGTCATTTCGAAGCAAATTGCCCTGACCAAATGAACCACGGGATATATAGCGCTGTGTTAACCAGGAGGTCAAAATGTGGCACCACTGAAAGCATCTGGCCCTGCTTACAGTGATGCTGCAGTCGTCCACACCTGGACATGGGCAGACTGCTGAGGTCAGTGTTCAGTCTGTGAGCTGTGAAATCAACTTAGTAATCCACATGGCATCTTAGAAAATGTGATAGAAATAAAAATATTTGATTGCAACTCAAGTAACAAGGAAAGGCATAAGTCCATTTCGTGAAACCTTTACTCCTATAGGCATTTTTGGTGTACACTAACATATATAATTACATATGCTATACACATATATTCATGTGTATCATAATGGGCTATAGTATCTGCCTATCTTTTATTTCCCCCTCTCCCTTCCTTCCTTGCTTGCCTTTTTAATGCTAGAGGCCAATTCCAGGGCCCTGAGCAGTCTTTGCAAGGATTCTACCACGAACAATATTCCCCAGCCCCACAGTGCGTTTCTTGGCAGCAAGTTGGCAGTAAGTCCCTTGCTTGAAGCATTTCTTTCTTTTTTTCTCTCTCTCTACACCGTGACTATGACGACTACTTAAAATTCCTAGTGGGAGGGACTGAAAAAGTCTTCTAATGAAACACGGTGCCTAACATGAGCACACACATGGGCAGCCACTAGGTCCCGGTCCATTAACCAGATCCTCAAGCTGGAAACACGCCTGCGGTGGGCAGAGAGAACTGGCTGGCTTCATACCACCGTGGACTCCCAATTCTCTGTTTGACTTTTTGAGGAGCCCATACTAGGTCACTTTTGAATTCCAACACTGTTTGAGCAGGTTTTATACATTACACTACAGCCCACGATTTTAATGGGAAGTAGAATGCCTCTCTCATAAATCATTTCATGCTATTACTTTTTTCCATTTGCTGTGTTGAATCTGTTTCTGTGCGTGTTCCATTACATTCCTGTTCTATAGCATCACCCTGCTGGTGTGTGTGTGTGTGTGTGTGTGTGTGTGTGTGTGTGTGTGTGTGCGTGCGCGTGTGCGTGCATGGTGTACACTAGCATTGATAAGGGTGTGCATTAGGAGGGTTGAAGACAACTCCAGGTGTTGGTCCTTGCCTCCTACCTAGTTTGAGACAGAATCTCTTTAGCCTGGTTGGTTTTCCACCGCAAATGACAGGTTGGCTCTCCTGCGAGCTTCCGGGGACTCTCTTGTCCCCGCCTCCCACCTCTCTCTTCCATGCTCACACTGTGCAGCCAGCTGTCATATGGCTTTGGGGGGAGGGGATTCAAACTCAGATCCTCATGATTGCGTGCACAGCAAATGCCTTTACCCACTGGGCTATGGCCTGGCCATGGCATCAGCTCTCAGAGCATAAAAGAATTTCTAGTTTTGATGGACTCTTCACATCCCAGTTAATGTTTTATGAGGACTCCGGACACTCTGAAAGGAACAGCTATAACTCACACTTCGTGAAAGCAAAATTACATGCCAAGACACGTCAGACACCTTGGAACTAAGATAAATGTACTCCAACATGGCTAAAAAATTAAGACTCCCTGTTAGTTTCAATAAGTCAGAGTTAAAAAGAGAAAAATTCTAAGTGTTTAATAATTGAGCCGGTTTTGATTCATTGCCTTTTTTGAAGGTGCTCCTTTCTGCATGGACGGCTCTCAATATGTACGTATGCCAGGCTGCAATGAAGGCTGAGTATGGATAAATGAATCTGAGAAACTAGTGTGGGATGCTATTAAATCCTTTGTAAATTTCTCTGTTCTCTAAGATCTGTAAAACAATCCAAACACCCACTGTCTTATTGTGGGCTGGTCTTCTATTCTAGGGAAAATATTAGCATCTTTGTAGCCTGCTTTATTCAGAGGAAAACCATCCCTTTTATGCTGAAATGTTGCCCGTCTCTGGTATTCCATACTCTATGCAAGGTGAAAGTGGTAGCTGCCTGAAGCGTCCTGATCACCTGGTCCAGTGGGCATGTGCCACATGTTTTCTCCTAAGATTTTCAGACTTTTCCATGTTGAAGTAGGCACACTAGCTCTCCTGGGTTATGCTGTGTTGATCACTTAAGCCTCTTGAGAAACAAGGACACATACACCACTTCCTAAATCAATACGACCACAAAAAAAAAAAAAAAAAAAAAAGCCGAGGACGCCGAGGTGCAAGTGCTGAGTCAGCATACTTTCCAGGGTTCCTGAGTTACCCTGTGCCTTAGTCACTATGAACATTCATTTCTCAAATGCCCCCATGGTCCTTATCATAAGAAGAGTTCATTTGAGGCTGATCAGAGGGCACTGGGCAATCCTGATGGACATTCTAGGTGCTTCTAAAACACCTGGATGCCATTCATAAAACTGTTGTAGCTGCAATAACTATCATCAATAAAAGTTCCTTGACAAGATGAAAGGCAGGAACTCTTTTTTTTGTTGTTTTTGTTTTTTAAATTTATTTAATTAATTTATTCAGATTACATCTAAATTGTTATCCCATCCCTTGTATCCTCCCGCTCCTCCCTCCCTCCCGCTTTCACCCTATAAGGCAGGCACTCTTTTTTTTTTCTTTTTCTTTCTCATTAATTGTTTATTTGCTTTAAACCCCAATCACAACTTCCCCTCCCTTCTCCCTCCCACTCCCCTATCACTTTCCCTCTCTCTTCAGAGAAGATGAGGCCTCTTATATACATCAACCTGCCTTGGCATATCAAAATGCAGTAGGACTAGGTGCAGATTCTCCTCTCAGAGCTAGACAAGGAAATCCAGTTAAGGAAAGAGGATACAAAGGCAGACAACAGAGTCAGAGTCATACTCCACTCTAGTTGTTAGAGGACTCACATGAAGACGAAGCTCCACATCTGTTACATATGTCTAGGGGGCATGTATCCATCCCATGCCCACATTAGATTTTCATATTGCTCTGGCAAATGCCAGCCAATTCTAGTCATCTCTCCCATACTCTCTCCCTTCATTCCTCCCACACCACCTAGTGCAGTAAAAACTGCCAGAATTCTGTGAAGGTGACCCTAGCAAGGACTGCTAGCAATAGAGGATACAGAGCCTGAACTGGCCATCCTCTGTTTTTTTTTTAAAATTAATTTATTCATATTACATCTCAGTTGTTAGCCCATGCCATGTATCCTCCCATTCCTCCCTTCCTCCCACTTCCCCCCTACTCCCCTCCCCTCCCCTAAGTCTGTGTCTGAGGGGGACCTCCTCCCCCTGAATATGCTCATACGGTATCAAGTCTCTCCTTGGTGACCTATTATCCTTCCTCTGAGTGCCACCAGGCATCTCCATCCAAGGGACATGTTCAAATATGGGGCACCAGAGTTTGTGTGAAAGTTAGATCTCCTTCTCCACTCAACAGTGGAGAATGTCCATCGGCTAGTCCAGGTAGGGTTCGAGGTTTACTGCCTATTTTTTCCTAGGCTGTTGCCATAGTTTGCGGAGGACCCCAGGGCCCAGACTCGAAGGCAGGCACTCTTAAATCTTGTAAATACAGTTAGTTCCCACAAAAACTGGTGATGCAGGATAAAGCTACCCACAGCTCAGCCTCCTATGCTTGCAAATTAAAAAAGGTTTTCCATTTTTTACCTCAACATTTTCAGTGAGGATCTAATCAGAATCTAGTAGGAAGAAAGAAAGAAAGAAAGAAAGAAAGAAAGAAAGAAAGAAAGAAAGCCAACAACAACAACAACAACGAACTAAGTATGGACTAAGAGAAGGCGGACATGGACCCTTAGACAAGTCAAGTGACTATAAGTTAGTCGGTCAGTATGTGACTCAGTATTCTTAGGTTCCTAAAAAAAAAAAAATCTGAAAATAGACTTGGCACATACATCCTCCTGAATTGCTTCTTCGTGTATATCAAAGGAATCTAAGCCAGAGTACCACAGTGACGCCTGCACATCCGTGTTCACTGTGACACTGTTCACAACAGCCAAGGTATGGAACAACTGTCTACCACCCATTAATATTTTTGGTGGGGTAACCTTTTCTTGGGGAGCTGTTCTATTACTGAAGGGATGAAGGAAGCATGGTGCATACGCACCATTGAGCTGTACTGGGTCATAGAGAAGAAAGAAGAAAGTATGTAGTTTGTGGATGGCATGGAATCACCTCATTGTCAAAACAAACCAGACTCAGAAAGACAAATATGGTACGTTTTCTCTCATACACAGACATGTGTTAATAAAACAGCACCTACAGCACGGAAGCTGAAGGCAGACACTTTAGGGGATGAAAGAGGACTCCAGGGGGTGGGGCAGATGAGAGACGGTGGGAAGGCAAGTGTGAGCAAAGCACAATGATATACATGTATGAAAATATAATGAAATCCATATGCTAATGAAAAGGCAGAATACAAGGGGACAACACGCCTAATTATTTGTCCTTGGTGATGGTGTTTACCACATCTGGATATAATTTCTGAGGACGTGTCAGAGATAAATATTTGGTGGGAGTTCTCACAGTCCAGGTATCAGCGGCCCTTACAAGTGTGTTTTTGTTATTTTTTGTCTCCTTTGACCATGGCCACGGCTATCTTTGTATGTCCAGAGCTAGCTGGAGGCAACGCTAGCTGTTACAACTCAGGAGGTGCTTCTGGCATCAAGGAGGCAGAGGCCAAAGAGGATGCTAGACATCGGCCAATGACTAGGACAGGCACCCAGGAAGAAAGAATTACCCAGCCCAAAAAATGAACAGTGCTGCGGACAGGAAACAATTGCAGTGAACAGAGATTTAATGTGAAACGTATAATTAGTTTTATATTTTAAAAATCCATAATACAAGGATTGAATAATTATCTTTTATACTACTTGATGGGTGAGACATCCACAAGCTCCCTTAACATGGGAATCTTATTGTTCATTTTATCATGATAACTATTAAAAGCTGCTCAGGATCCTTTCAAGCTGATCTGTGACGGAGTGTTTACATAAATGAAGCAATCAGAACAAAGGGGCTCACAAGGAACTTCCTTAGTAGCAGACTAAGTCTATCCTACGCCCTTCCAAAACCATCAAACCTTAATTATCCTTGGCAATAGGGGAAAGCACAGAAGGCATAGCCATTGAAATCTACATTATACAGGAAGAAAATTATCCAGATATAAATTTATATAAATCTGCACAAATGAACTTGAACACTGATAATTGGCCTTTTAAAGTTGAAAAAAATTTAAATAATTAATATTAACTTTTTTTTTACAACAATGTTTATAAAACTGCAAAAATAAGACATTATATGTTGAAACACATTCCTGGACTAAGCTGGGACTTTGGCTGAGTATACAGACCTCGTCTGTATTTGGTAACTATCGTAGAACATACTGATTTATTTTCCCCGGTCACCTAAGACAAAGTCATGAGTGGGACATTTGCAGGCAAGATGCCCTTCTTCTGAGAAATGTGAGGCTGGAACGTTAAATCAGCTTACAGCAGCAGGTGATGCAGGATGTCAAGGCTTACTGTCTGCACAAACCTTCCAGAAACAGGAAAGCTTGGCTCCCCTAACCCTCACAATGCTCCAGTCCAGATGGGGAGGGTACATTTGTGTACCGTGTCATACTGAGTTATATAGGCTGCTATGGCCTGATGAGATTTCTCCAAAGACCTGTGCACCCCAGGCTTTATCCCCAGGTGACTCAATGTTGCCAAGTGATAGACTTTTTATGAGATGAAGTCCATTTAGAAGTGTCATGGCCCCTGGGGATGTGCTCTGGGAGGATTTGGACTACCATCTTCCAGTCTTTTAAAAATATTTCTTCTGATTTTGGTATTACAACATAATTTCCCCCTCTCTTTCTTCTCTCCAAACACTTCCATAGAGACCTCCTTGCTCTCTTTCAAATTCATGGCCTCTTTTTTTTCACTAACTATCCGTACACACATATATTTAGATGGATACACACACACACACACACACACACACACACACACACACACACACACATTCCTAAATGTAGTCTGTTCAGTCTGTACACATTGTTACTTGTGTGTACATTTTCAGGGCTGACTATTTGGTGTTGGATAGCCTATTGGTGTTTTCTCCACTGGCAAATACTCCCTCTCTCAGCTTTTCTTAGTTGCATAGTGATCTTTGTGTAGGGCTGAGGCCCGTGTTTTAATCTCACATCCAATTTGGGGATGTCTATTGTTGTTTTTGTTCGGCTCCTGTTGTTCGGCAGTCTTGTTGATGAGAAATTGTGCATGTAGCTTCTGAAGTTCTGAGGAGACAGTCTCATGTCAAACTCCCCGATCCTCTGGCTTTTACAGTCTTTCCACCCCCTTGTCTGTAATGTTCCCTGAGCCTCGGGCTCAAGAGTTGCTTTGCAGATGTATCAGTTGGGAATCGAGACCCACAACTCTGCATTTTGACTGGTTGTGGTTTCTGTAATAGTCTCTGTCTGTTACAAAGAGAACTTTCCTCTCAAGAAATGAGGACAACATTTAACTGTGGGTATAAAGACAAGTATTTAGCGTGGACTTTGCTTATTTAGTAACGTGGTGGCTGCAGGTTCTTCTCCAAGATTTCTTTCTTTACTTCCTAGCTCCTATGAGGTGAGAAGTTCACCCTCCCACTGGCTACTTTCTTTTTGGCATACCATCTTGTCAGAAGCCCAAAATGAACAGAATCAACCAGGTATTAACTAAAACCTCCAAAACAGTGAGCCCCCAGTGACACCACTTCCAAGGCCACACCTCCTAATCCTTCCCAAATAGTTCCACCAACCAGGGACCAAGCATTCACATATATGAGACTTATGGGGGTCATTCTCACTCAAATTATTGTAGGATTCTATTGAATAATTTTGTTCTATTTTTAATTCATCAGTAAACACGTGGCAAAGGATAATTCCATCCTAGGGGCTGAGGCGATGATGGTTCAGGGAGTAAAGTGAACTCATGATGATATGAGTTCGCATTCCCAGCATCCATGTAGTAAGCCAGGCTTGGTAACATACACCTATAATCCCAACACTGAGGGAGAGAGACAGGTAAATTCTGGGCCATGAACTGGTCAGACAGTTTGGCTGAGACTATAAGATCCAGGCTCAGTGAGCAATTCTGCCTCAAAAGAAATAAGACAGAGAAGCAATAGAAGAAGACATCCTGAATTCAACCTCTGTCCTCCACATGGGCACCCAATGGGTGAGTGTACCCACAAACACATGTACACACATGTAAACAGTACACAAACACACATACACATACTACTTTAATTCTAGCTTTCTCATAATGTAATTTTCAAACAATCTTTTACGTCTACCTTCTCTTTTTTGCTAGGAAGTGGCAAGTTATTTGAGAACATAGTTAAGGAGGAGGTTGCAGTATCACTGTAGAGCCGCACGTTTCTTACAGATGATAAGCAAGGCTCAAAACCCACCAGGAGTGGGCCCTGGCAGCGTGTACTGAGACAAGTATTAGGGAGAAAAACAAACAGGAGTGGAAGGGCTGCTCCAGGCATCACAATACCAAATAACACGCAAGGAAAATAACTTTTTAATCCTTACTTAGAATCAACAAAAAGAAGGGAAGGCATTGTGCTGACAAATTACATAGGAGTTCGGATGTAATTGGTTATGCTTTAGATTGCATCCAGAAATAAAAAAAAAAAGATCAAACAACAGCTCAAAAGATGTCATTATCTATTTTTAACTTTTAGTTTCTCGAGGAACTTCCATGCGATTCCCATAATGGCCATAGTTGTTTGCACTTCCATGTGATGCAACTAATGCTGCTCTTGGCCCTGTACCTAAAGGACCGTGCTACACGGAGACACGTTCACATCCACGTTTATTGTTGCCCTTGCTTAGCTGAAAGAACACAAACGTCATACTCTCTGAGTAGGCTAGGTTGACACAGGAAGTGAGGGCGCTGGGTTCAGTAGGAGACACAGCTTTGTTACAATAAATCAGGATAGAGATAATGAGAAGCAGCAGACTTAACTGGTAAAGGACCTCCTCAGCCAGTGGGGAGTTTTAGTTTTCCAATTTCCAGAACCGTAATATAAAAAAATAATATATTTTGATATGGAAGGTTATTTTCTCAATACTATGTAAACTATAAAGACTTTTTTTTTGTAGGAAACTTGGTCATTAAAGGCACTGATTTGTAAGCATGAAACTTGGGCAATTCCATGCATCACTAACATAAGATAACAAAGACATGGCGATGCAACTCTTCTAACTTATTTACAGCCAGATTGGTTCCCCTAAGCCCTTCAATCTGTGGAATCACACACACTTGCAGAAGCAGCCTAGTGCCGCGGGGAGAAATGGCGCAGCCACAGATCAGGGCACTGATGCTGTCTTGTATACGAAAGCTCTTGTCACTCTTGAGAGAGTTGGGAGAATGCAGTCCCTCAACACCTAAATGGCTCCGTGAATAAAGATAGAAGTGATTATAACACTTATCTGTGGGAAATTATAAAAAGCGCACAGATATAATCAATCAATCATTGTTGCAAACATCTATTACTTATCCTTCCTCTAAATCTCGACTTACCCGTGCATCTGTCATCCCCCTCCCATCTACCCCTTCACCCCCTCAAACTCTGCATCAACCAGACCATGAGTTGTTAGAGCTTTAGACAAAAGCATACATTTCTATCCTCCAAGAGTGGATTCTAAAGGGTGCATGTGGCTAAGGTATGACCACGCCATGTTCTGAGTGTGGAAGAGATTTTGCTCCATTTCTTTCCCACTGGCATCAGTGCTACCTCTACTGCAGGGTAGGCTGGGAGATAAGGCCTGCTAGAAAGGTCAACCTTTGCATCAGAAAGCCTGTAAAAGGCACTGCCTAAGATAGTGCTGTCCAAAAGAAATATAGAGCAAGTAGAGCCACATGCATAATTATTTTATAGAAGAGATACTAAAACAAGGGAAAAAAAATCAAGGAAGTTCATCTTAATATATGCTTATTTACCCAGCACATTGGAAATATTATTATTTAACACATAGTAAGTGTAAATTTACACATGAGATGGTGTATTCTTTTTACACGCACCAAGTCTTCAAATTTTACTGTAATATATCCTTGCATTTACAATAAATACATTGTAGCTTGGCAAATCATGCTTTTTATTATTTATTTATTATTCAGATTACATCTCAATTGTTATCTCATCACTTGTATCCTCCCGTTCCTCCCTCCCTTCTGCTTTTACCCTATTCCCCTCCCCTAGGTCCGTGACTGAGGAAGACCTCCTCCTCCACCATATGGTCAAGTCTCATCTTGGTAGCCTGCTTATTCTTTCTCCGAGTGCCACCAGGCCTCCCCACCAAGGGGAAGTGGTCAAATATGGGGCACCAGAAGCTACTGTGGCCAGTTGGTTAACATGTTGACCAACAAATCTAAGAAAACATCACTCCCCTGTGTACAGTTTGGTTTGAGATTATTTTTCAATTAAATACATCCCAAGCACATTTTAGAAAGGGTCTTCCCATTCCAGTTTTCTGAGGTCAGAGATCTTCCTGGATTGATCTGTTAAAATATTTAGGAGTAGGTTCAGTGGTTAAGAGCACTGGCTGTTCTTTCAGAGGTTCTGAGTTCAATTCCCAGGTGCCACAGGTGGCTCACAATCACCTATCTGTATGAGACAGAATGCCCTCTTCTGTTGTGCATGAAGCACTCATGTATATATTATACATACATACATACATACATATATACAGCCATCATGTTTAGAGTTTGGTGCCACACACAGAGTCATTTCTGGTTGGGTCTCAAATAGAGCAAACCTTGGAGCTGGCCACCCTGGGTTTGAAAGCTGGCTAGGCCAGTCACTGTGTGCCTCTGGGGAGCTGCCACCGCTCCTTGTGCCTTGCCCTCCTTGTCTGCACTATCTAGATGACCATCCTTGCATGCTAGTATTTCTTCATGGAGACCAATGAGGTTTAAGTGAGTCAATTAGCATAAAATGCTGAACCCATCGTCTCTCCCAAAGCAAGCACTATTCATGCGTTTTATAAGACATATTTTAAAAGTCTTAAAATTAAAAAAAAATTTTCCACACTTTCTCAATGTGATCAGTAAATTATTTCTTAGGAGAAAACACACTTTTGATCAGAAAACCATGTAGTTCTGAATCAGACTAAAAAATCAGAGAACTAAAAATCAGGTGCTAAAAACACCAAAACAAAAACAAAAACAAAACAGATGCTGTGGATCATTTGGAAATAATAGCCTACCTTGGCCTTGATTTCCTAATTAAAGGAGAACAGTTTTAAATATTTAATTTTTTTAAAAAAGCAGTTGGGAGAATCACAGTTAGTGGCAAGGAATTCCACAGAGCCAAACTGGTCTTCCTGTCACCCAGTCAGTTCATGCACACTGGACACACCTATGCAGTGTGTGTGGCCCGGCTCCACTCAGGCTGGAAGACACAGCCCGTCATTCATTTCCAACACACCGAGACAATGACATTGCATTCTCGTCACTGTTGCTATTCTCTCTTCTTCCTGACTGTCACGTTCAACAATGCCAGGCCCTCTGTGAGCAGCTCCCAAGTCTGACATCGCCTGGTGCCTAACACATGATCGCTCCCTTAATTAACAGTGGCTGGAAACAAATAATTTAATTCTGGGGCAAGTGAAAATAAATCAGCGGTGCCAACCCCATTTCCCAGCTTTCTAATTGTCAGTGGCAATGGATAAGAGGGACATGTGTTGCCTTGGTGTGAGACTCATTTGAAAAAATAAAAATAAAGGACAGATGGACAATTGGATGAGGTCCCGTTCCTTACCCTTACAGACACTAATGTGCCCAGGAAAGGGAAAAAAAATCTTTCTTTGTACAGAATAAATATTTAAAATCACAAAGATCATGTCAGCTGGGTATATTTATTTTCTAAGAAAATACACTCAAGCCTTGGCTTGGTGAAAAAAAAAAAGCAGAAATCTCAACATGGTAGCACACACCTGTAATGCTATCATATGAGCTGAGGGACAAACACACATAGGTGACCTAGACCAAGAAAGCCACGGTCATTTGAGTCAGCCTACTCCTGGATTTAAGAGCAGTCCCTAAACAATGCGAAACATTGTAGTGGGTACAGCTTTTTCTTTCTTAAATTTGTAAAAGAAACATGTGTGTCTGAATGGGCTTTGCTGTGAAAACCGAATTCCAACTTAAGCAAAACCAGTCCTTAGAAGTCACTCACAGCCCCGCCCCGCCACAGGAACATGCGTGTTTCAGTCCCATCTTAGATTTAAAAGTCAACAGTTTCTAAGAATCAACATTGGGACTTCTTTAGGGGACACAGAAACAGAAGGCACGTGTTAAAAGTTTCTTTCTTGGTGCTGAGATCTTACAGAGCTGAAAGCACATACAATCATGAGTAAGCACATTACTTTAAAAATATGAAGGAGAAAAACCTTACCCGAATCCAGAAAGCAAACGACAGAAGAGAAAGAAGCCATAACCTTGGACAAATGAAGAAAGGAAGGCAAAGAATCCGTTGACAGACATGCAAATCAGAAGAGACTGCTTCCTTCCCACCTTGTCTGCCAGTCCTCCCCAGAAGAACGCCCCCACCATCATCCCGAGGTACACTATGCTGCCTGCAACACACAGAAAACAAAGGAACAGGTCAGAGGCTGGGAACAAACAGCACATGTAACAGCAAACGAGGCACAGAACACACCCCAGCATTTTGCACAGGGAAAACACCTCTAAAAGCGCATCCTTAGGGATGCGGTACTCTGTTTGGTAGTTAGCCCTGCCAGGTCTTTGGCCATCCTGACCCCTCAGAAGCACTGATGGAGGTTGCTTCCTTTACCATCATATGCAGAACACAAGCCGGTCACATTCCAGGCCAGCCTTATGTGGATGGGTATGCAGTTGGAAGGCATGAAAAGAAAAATCTCATGGAGTCATCCTGGAGTCTGACTCTGGGTTTCCATTTTTGGTCCCAAAGCTCCATGTATGTGTCACCATGCCAAGGACACAATGAGAAATCAAGCCAAGCCCTTCCTCCCTACTCCCAGTCCCACGTGAAAGTGGACCTACAACTGTTTAAAATCTTTGCTTATGAGCATACACAGGGGGAGGAAGTCTCCCTCAGTCACAGTCATAGGGGATGGGAATAAGGGGAAAATGGGAGGGAGGGAGGAATGGGAGGATACAAGGGATGGGATAACAATTGAGATGTGATATGAATAAATTAATAAAATATATATATTAAAAATAAAATCTCTGCTTACACCAGGTGACCTGTGCTAAGGCCAGGCCTTAACCCTTCTAGAGTATTCTGTAGCTTCTTATTTCTAGTCCCCCTTGAAGGCTCTGGAGTTGAGGAAAGTGAACTTAGCTATTACCAGGCTTAACATAAAGGGTTTCTAGCTCTTCTCCTCAGAGCCAAGAATTCAAGCATCTTCCTATGACCAGAAATGTTAATGCTGACTTTGATCCCTGAGGAAAACAAACGGAAATCTGGGAGTCAGATGTCCCTCTTGACTGTCACTGTGAGTGGACACTTGGGATTTTCTAATTCACTCTCCTCTAAGAAAAAGAAACCTTCAACAAACACTGTGCAAACCTCTGAGAGGATGAAACAATGTTAGGTTGTGGTAGGTGTGGCAGACATCAGTTCAGAAGCCTTTCTGAAACTCAAGTGCCCAAGAGAAAAGACATAACAAGTAAAGGTTTCTTATGTACGGAAGGGGACTAAAGAGGCTGTTACTTCATTTTTCATCCACTTCTTTTCCATTATCTATCTGTCTACCTATTATCTATCCATACATCTATCTATTTGCCTACCTATCTACTTGCCTATTATCCATTCATCTGTCAGTCTGTCTGTCTGTCTGTCTGTCTGTCTGTCTGTCTATCTGAACAAAATCTTGCTGTACCTCCATGGCTGGCCTAGAACTCACTATATCAACCAGGCTTGCCATGGCCCTCCTGTCTCAGCCTCCTGGGTGCTAGGATTATAGGCATGAACCACTTGTCTAAGCATTGCTTTTAAATATACATTCCAGATAGTCTGACATTGCATAAGAAGGCAAAAAGGGGGGAGGGCTAATTAATTGATGGAGATGAGCTTAAGAAATGTCCTGTTTAAACATTCACACACTCCCTAATTAACACTAACCACATAGTTAATGAGTTAATATGAGGCTCAGAAGGAAAACACTTGGCAAGGCTGTCTGACCATCACACCAAGACTGAGGATGTGTGTAGGCATAAAGTTATTGTGTAACTCAAATGCTAATTTCTGTATCCCCCATATCTGGTTGCAAGCCTTGTTCTGAAAATCTCCTTTCTCAATGTTCTATAAACTCTTCTCCCCAGTTGTCCCCTGATACGCCAATAAGGCAGCTTACAGCCAATTGGTGGGCAGGGGAGAGAATAGGGCTGGACTTCCTGCCATCCAGGGGAGGAGGAGTTAGAGGAGGAAGTAGAGGATTCAGCCAAGGCAGGTGATGGTGTCCAGGAGAGACCAGGAGGGAGAGACCCCAGTAGGGAAAGTCACTATGTACAAGTATCTCTGGAATGTACAATGGGAGGAAACCAGATTAGTTTAGAGGATTAAGAATAGAGTTAATACTGCTCAGGGTCATGCTGTGAAGCTTGTTAAAATATAATAATTGAGTCTCAATTATTGGAGTGATAGCTGGGTTAGGAGAGAAATTGAAAAACAAACACAGTTTTATAAAATTTACTGTACAGATGTTTTTTGCACAGCCCCAGTGAGTGGCATCAGAACAACTCTAAAATTGGACTCTTTCTTCACCCAGTTCAGTTTCAAGTTAGACTGGGATACTGCAAAGACATGGACGGAGCCTTTGCGCATGGCTGACATGATTTTCTCTTTACCAAAGGGCTGGATGCATGCTTCCTCCTTCTCAAAAGAGACTGCTTATACCCTGAGGTCCAAAACCTGCCCACGTTTAAATAATGCATCTACACAAAGCAAGTGTGCTCCAAAAGCATTTGGGCTCATCCAAGGAAGAGCCTGTCCAGCTTAGCCCCACTGACAGGCTCAGAGGCTCATGACTGCCACTCACCCCTCTCAGGATCCGGAGGCAAGGCTACTTTGTGATGATGTCTGTGTCTTCAAAGATGCCTACACATCAGAAACTGAGTGTCAATTGGTCAGGAGTGAGTGGCCTGTAGCTCCTGGGACCTACATACTTGGAGGTTTTGCTCATAGTTGTAAGTGCACAGATAAAGTCCCTCACTCCCCTTAGGTCCTACAGTTTCCTTCCACCCTAAGAGAAAGCCACCAGGACAGCAATACCAGTGCAATCTCTCTGTGGCTCCCATTGTGACCCTGCTGTAGGAGGTGAGGACACCCCAGAAGTGAACCGTCTGCATCCAGTACATAATCACTTACTAGCATTTTCCTTTGTTCCCTTCCTTCTCTTCTTTCCTTTTCCTTGCTTTTGAAAATGTCTCCCTATGCAGTCCAGGTAGGTCTTGAACTCAGGATCCCCCTGCCTCATCCTCCTAAGTCCTAGGACCACAAGCATGTGCCACTGCACGTAGATTCCACTTGCCCTTTCAATGACAGCAATAGCTCTTCTGTAGCTTACGGTAATTAGACTATTCCATTGTGCAAGCTATGAGAAGGACTAAACCCACCAAACAGCATATTTGAGAGGAGCGCACCAAAATCGGAAGCCTCAGTTGTTGATCACCTACTCTAATGAGAGCCGGACACCTGAATGCTAACAATGGCTTGGTGTGAGAATGCTAACAATGGCTTGGTGTGAGTAAAATCACAGCCACTGAGCTTAGAAGGCTATATACTGTACTTTCCACTTGCCTCCATCTTGCCATTTTGCATTCTTGGTGTTGTACAGGGGGTCCTTGAAAACCTGGAGCAGCTGTGCATTCTGGATGTGCCCCTGCTTTCTCTGCTCTCCCATGCTTCACGGTAGTCATGGTTAGGAAGACCCATGCTTCATGATGGTCATGGTTAGGAAGACCCATGTTTCATGATGGTCATAGTTAGGAAGACCAATGCTTCATGATGGTCATGGGTCAGAAGATTGATGCTTCATGATGCTTTGCTGGTCATGGTTAGGAAGGCCCATGTTTCATGATGGTCATGGTTAGGAAGGCCCATGTTTCATGATGGTCATGGTTAGGAAGACCCATGCTTCACGATGGTCATGGTTAGGAA
Source organism: Acomys minous (assembly GCF_964271855.1). NCBI lineage: Eukaryota > Metazoa > Chordata > Mammalia > Rodentia > Muridae > Acomys > Acomys minous. The sequence continues at coordinate 100,323,012 of NC_140492.1, read as the reverse complement.
GACCCATGTTTCATGATGGTCATGGTTAGGAAGACCCATGTTTCATGATGGTCATGGTTAGGAAGACCCATGCTTCATGATGGTCATGGTTAGGAAGACCCATGTTTCATGATGGTCATGGTTAGGAAGACCCATGCTTCATGATGGTCATGGTTAGGAAGACCAATGCTTCATGATGGTCATGGTTAGGAAGACCCATGCTTCATGATGGTCATGGTTAGGAAGACCCATGCTTCATGATGGTCATGGTTAGGAAGACCAATGCTTCATGATGCTTTGCTGGTCATGGTTAGGAAGAACCTTCAGTCAGAGCCTGTCATTTTAGAAGTGAGAAGACTAAGAAGCTGTGAGAAGGCAGAATTTGAAATTGTATCTTTTAGACCTTTGCTCTTCAAACTATGTCTGAACTTTGGGACAAGGACTTTGATGAGAACACAGGCTCTTGGGCTTCCTGGGACTGACCTGTCAGCTCTTCATGTGAACCTGATCCCTAAGTGCTCTGTATGCTCATGTGAACCTAAAAGTCCTGTTGGGTTAGCATGCTTTCCGCTGAAATACCTTAAGAAAGACATGTCCTACTTAGGGTCTAATACGTGTTCAAGGGGAGAAGACACAGGCTGCAGTGTGTTCTAACTCTGAAGACACAGGGCAGTCAGAGCTTGAGCCCTCAAAAGGGCAAGCAGAACTAATAGCTATGGAAAGGCTTCTGCCCTAGGTATGGTGTCCTATGCGTTTAATCCCAGTGCTAACTGAGTTCAAGGCCAGCCTGGTCTACAGAGCAAGCATCAGGAAGGCAGTCAGGGCTACACAGAGAAACTTTATCTTGAACTCTACAAACACAAACAGAAAGAGTTGCTGCCCGCCTTCCTCGGGACTATAAGTGAGCCTCTAGGCCAATTGATAAAAAGCAATGGAAAGACAGTCTGGACTGTGATCCTTGAGTCCTTCATGAATTTATTTAATGTGGGGAGGCTGTCAGGAGGTTGAACCTGGCCTGAGACACAAGCCTTTTCCACAGTTCTGGTAAAGGCCATCCATTTTTGGCCAGATCTCTGTCTTAGGCAAACCCTAAGGTCTTGAGTATGACTCTCTTCTCCAGGCATTTTCTAATGTGGAGGCTGGTTCAGTTTGATTTAATCATAGTCCCATTTCCCCTGATAAATATCACATTTGCATTTTTGCCTCTGCTAGGCTACTTTTGATTCCTTCTGACATTCCCCGAAGGGGGTCACATCTTTTCCCCTAGCATCAGTTGAAACCATATTTAAACAAAACAGGACGGTTTAGGAAACAGGCTCCAGTTTTTCCTTGTAGTAACTGCCAATTGGTTTTAAAAAATGGTTTTAAACATTTTAGTTATTGACGACTAATGAATGACTTCAGGATTCACAGCATTATTTATACATTGATTTTTTTTTCAATGAAAAGTTTTCTATGGCGGCATGCTGAATCCACTGGGGAAAAACAATCTCTATGAGGCAACATTGGTCTTACTCACCGGTTACATTGGGGGAGGGGAGTGAGGACTTACGTTGAAACTTCTAAGTCAGAATTAAATGAATCATTTTGAATAAAAATAAAATTTCTGGGAATGTTTGGAAAAATTAACAGTTGTATTCATAGAAGAAAGAAAATACCATTATTGCCGCAGTTGTGCTGGCTATGTCTATCCGTTACCTCTTTTATAAGTATCAGATACACTTATTTCCCCAGGGGTAGAGTTGTCCCCCACAAACTCAGGGTGTGCCTACAGTAGAAGCTCCCTGAGGGATGCTCTCTCCTTGACGAACTCTAGCCAGCTAGACTCTTCTCATCTCAGCTGGGCCCTGACTTTTGGGCTGCCTGCTTCTCACTGCATTGTTCAGTTTTAGCAAGACTCCTGATAAGTCAGGACCTCCCTGCCTGTAAGTGATGGTCCCTGATTCCTCACCAGGTTTCTCACCCCCTACCATCCCTCAGTGGATGTCCAAGTGTCCTAGTTTGCCTTCAACAAGAATCCAGCTAGACCCACACAGTGAGAATGCCGCTGGCCCTATGATGTGCTCCCTTAGTAATTTTCCACCCACCTCCTAGGATCCTTGGGACTTTTCTCTCTGGTTGTCAATTCTTACTTTTCCTTTTAGTAGGTATTAAGCCAAGCTTCCCCACTGTTGTGGTCACTAAACCTATCGTGATGGTCTTCCATAGAGCCTGCATAGTGTCTTAACTTAAATAATGTTTCCTTTCATATACTTAGCCATGGTTTACTTATCCAACTCATTGGGTTAACCAGCCTTACCCCCACCCCACCAACAAGCACGTTGAGACTGACCACTGAAAACCTTTAATTTTGACCCACTCTTCTCCCTTCTGCTTCCACTAGTGGCCCCTTTGTGGTTACCAAAGGCTGGTTGCACATGTTCCTGACTTGTTTGTTCCAGTTCCCTTTGTTGTTACTTATACATTCGTTTACAGCACAATCACATACATGGTGAGATAGGTGTAAAAGGAAAGGAAACTACTGCTAGGAAAATAAACTTTAGAGAGAAGACAGAAACGAATCAGTGCCAGTAAACAAATGTGAGCACCATAACTAAAAGAGACCAGAGGAGGAATCCATCCATGTTTAGGCTGAGGGTCATGTGTCTAAAAGTTCTCACGCTACATTAAAGAATTGTGAACCTGTAAAATCAAAGCTGCCAGACAGCTTGGAGGATGCAAGAAAGACAACGGTGAATTCCAATCTGAAGAGCCCTCTTAGTGGAAGGACTGCTCCGTGCTCAAGACACTCACATGAATGTGTGCTAACGTGTGAGACAGTTTAACGACCCCGTGCATGTATGTTTTGTGCCAACCTTTCCAGGACCAAATATCAGCCATGATTGGGCGAGATAAGGCGGGGTTTGTGAAGCTATGCTTTGCGCTAAAGGAAGCCAGGCTTATACAAGTCACTGGGACAGCCACCAATCACAACAGAGAAAAATTACCCAAAGAAAAGCTAGTTAAGGTCAACCCCACAGCTCACCACCTCCCTCTCTCCAGTTCCATTTCAGAAAAAAAATTCCACTTCAGATTTTTCAGTCTACACTGAAAAAAAAACCCTTGGAGTGAAGTCAAAAGAGTAGTTTGAGTATTTCTTTAACAATTAGTTGTAAGGTCTCAGGCCAGTCTCTCAATCTTCCTGAGCCAAATGCTTTGGCTGGGCTGGGTGTGTGGTTGGCTCAGCCTTCTGCTTTGGTTTTGGTGTGGAGCCTCCTCTTGCTGGCTTCTTCCAATCTCATACATCCATCTGCTGCCCTGGAAATTTCCATGTCTGCTGCCCTGAGATCAGAGTCCCCAGACCCCCAACACTGTTGTCTGAGTTCATATGGGATTCCCTTGGTCAAACGCTCCCAGCATCCTTAGAAGTCTCATCTCAGTGGCTCTCCTCCAGCTGCTGTGGTCCCTACCCCATCTCAGTGCTTGGACAGCTATAGGTTTCCTCTTTATCTATAATGCTCAATTTCTTAACACTTGTCTGTTTAAATTCTGTGCTTGAAGTAGAAGTTATAAAAAAAAATGTCAGTCCAGTTCAGCACCTACTCTATTAGACTCTTTCATTGAAAATGCTGCCAAGGGGGAAAAGAAGAAGGAGGAGGAAGAGGAGGAGGAGGAGGAGGAGGAGGAGGAGGAGGAGGAGGAGAAGAAGAAGAAGAAGAAGAAGAAGAAGAAGAAGAAGAAGAAGAAGAAGAAGAGAAAATGTTGACAAGTACCAAGCATGGTGGTACATATGTATAATCTCAACACAAGGTAGGTTGAGACAACAAGACCACATGTTCAAAGCTAGCCTGTCTCAAAAAAAAAAAAAACTTAAAAAGTGATCTCATTATTAAGGTAACAGGAGTTGAGGAAAAAGAAGAAGAAGGAAAATTTAACAAAAAATATATTTTTGAATTCAATGCAATATTCTCCCTCTGCATGATTTACTACTCTGAATATTGTACCAGGCAACAATGAGTTAAGCACTCAGGCCTTGCAAACAGATAGCCTAGATCTGTCTCTCCCATTCCTGGGCCTGTGGTCCTAGGTAAGTTACTTAATTTCTCATTGTGCCCCAGTTTTCTCCTCAGTATAATGGGGCTAATAATAGTTCCTATCTCACAGGGTTTCTGAGTGAGTAAATGGGATAAAGCAGTTTCTTAAGTGGTGAAACGCAGTGGCTTGGTGGCAGCAATTTCTGTATTTCTATTGGTGAGAGATAGATGGAGGGAAAAAGAAGGAAGAGGTGATTAAATCTCACAGGAAGAGGAGAGGGTCATGGAAGGGCAGTGTCTAACCTCCCTCAGCTCAGGGCCCGAAAAGGAGCCACCTGAGACAGCTATGGGGAAATAGGCTAACTTTAAAATCTGAGACACACACACACATGCAGATACACGTGCATACACAAACCCACTCACGTACACACACCTATGTGTTATTTTTTGTGGACAGGAGCTTTAAAAAATCCATCATTAATAAGCTTTATCTAAACCTAACATCTCTCTATTTCTTTCTTATTATTTATTTATTCACCTATATTTATGTACTTATTGCTGTGCTGGGGATTGAACTCAGGCTCTCATACAAGCTGAGTTCTCTACCACTGAGCTACCCCTCCACCCCTAGTTTTCAATTACTATTTATAGTAGCTACCAGTAGGAGCTATTACGTGCTCAAACACCTCTATGGACTTTCATAAAACCAAATAAAACCAAGGAAAATAAACCAAAGACATACGGACAAAGGTGTTGGTGTTGGTGGTGGGGCTTTCAAATTTGCACTGGAGAACTAATATTTACAACAAAAGTCAGCTCACCTTAGCTAGAAAGAACTGTAAATATCAGATGCCATCCACTGCACACTTCTGACTCACATTTGGAAAGCCTGACATTTCAGTGTGTCATCCAGGCAGAGGCAGAAGCTGGCTGCTCATATGGGCAACACTTCCGGTTTACCTGAGTTTACCTAGGCATGCTCAGCATATGAAGGTCAGAGGCATTTTGCCACACCCACCCCACCGAACAGGGAGACTCAACAGGAGGCCTAATATGGGAGCCCACTCTATTCTTTAACGTCTGTGGTCAAATGTCTAAGATATAGCATGCTTGTTGAATAGGAGAGGGGGCAGTGACACACTTTTTATGACATGGTCTTCAGTCTTACCCTCGATGCAGGCAATTGCGGCATGTTTGGTGTTTGAAGCAACAATAATAATTATAATAACAGCAACAGGTTTTTAACAAAGATTAATATGAGTCAGCTCATGGTACATGACGGGCACTATATGTTTGTAATAGGCCTTTTCTCTCTGTGTCGGTGATGCAGAATATAGGCCAAGTTAAAGCAGACTAAAAGCAGATAAAGGCAGGTTTACTAGTTGCTCCTCCAAGGCAGGTTCATCTGTACCAAAGAATGGGGCTGAGGAAGTAGCGCCCGGGCCAGGGCTGGGAAGTTTTATAGACTGTAGACAAAGAATGATGGCTGTCAGCCATAAGCTGGCTTTGTGCCCAAATATAGTCAAGAGCTGAGCACTTCGGTGGAGATTTGGGTGGTTGGCAGCATCAACAGCCAAGAATGTGGAACCGGGCTCTTGGTGCCTTTTCCTTTGTTCAGAGGCTTTCCGGTGCTGGAGGGGTTGGCGGAAAGAGGGCAGATGGGGCTTCCCCAGCTTGTGCAGGGGCAAGCTGGGGTTCCAGCCGAACGATTTGTCTCACGCTCGGCTCTTTAAGCTCCTCCAAGCCGTTAGCCAAGGAAGGAAAATGGTGAGTGGTTTCCCGATTCCTGATCCCTGATCCAATGAAGGGGGCCCGTGATCATTAATTACCACGTTGAATTCCTGAGGCAAGCTGGACATCTTGCTAAGTATGAGGGGCAGGAAGGGAAGAGAGGCCACCAAATGTGGCCTCTCCTTTTTAGCAGTTCACTCTGAAGTTTTAGACAGCTTTCTATCTAGATGTACATTAGAACCATCTGTCATGTGACAAAACTTTTTTTTTCCTGGGTGGAGGGAACACACATGTCTACTTATGCCAGCTAGAGATCCAATGACAGACAAAGAACAGATATCACCAACACTCAACTTGGTGAACCAACGAGTTTTACTGCAGTTACTTACAGGAGGATTGGTGAGGGGCTACTTACAGGAACAGAAATGACTCAAAGACAGCTGCATCACCAAGGCCCACCCCAGCATAGGTGACAGCTCACAACCCCACACCTCCCCCTCCTCCTGGGAAACATGAGGCACACTGCAGAGCCTACACGCAGCTCAACAGGTTGGAGAGTGTCCCTTCTAAGTGACTCTGGTCTAAAACTATTCCAGGTAGCTCAGCCTGTGTCTGCTTCTTCGAGGCAGCTGGTCTAGCCTCAGAATCTTCTTTGCAGCTTAGCTTTGCTCCCCTGGGAGGCAGTATTAGCTTTTACTGTTGACTGTGGCGGGGTGGGGAATGGGGAGTGGTGGTCTAGTGAATCTGGTTGGTTTCAGGGACTTCCTGAAGCTATTTTGAGTTGTTTACCTTCCTGCTTAAGGAGTTTCTCTGTAGCATGGACTGTTCCAGTCTCAGAGGAAATTGCTATGCAACACCTTCTGCAGAGGCCAGACATGGTGACACACACCTGTACTCCTAGCTCTCTGGAAAACGAAGCAAGAGCAGAGAGACCATGTCTCAAAAAACAAGGAAAGCATCTAAAAGGGGTCCACCCAGGGGCTCCGTGCCTACGCTAGGCCTAGATAAAACACTATCTTTTAAAAATTTCCCACATCACCACATGGTTCTAATGTGAAGATGTGTCTTCAAACTTTTCTTGAGAGATCAAAAACATGCTAAAAGTAATTACCTCAAAATCAAACACATGTTGTAATTAAAGTGAGTACATTATGCTTAAAGGAGGAAAAAAAGAAAGAAAGAAAGAAAGAAAGAAAGAAAGAAAGACAGACAGACAGACCAGCTTAATTGTTCTAGGGACTTCTGCAAAGTTCCACAAGGTGGTGTTCTGGGAGTCGAGTCATGAATCAAAGGTCTCCCACTAAAAAGATCTCTCCCAGGAAGGTTCCAAAGGCAGGGAATAAGACAGTGCTCACAGCTTGGAAGTGTGCAGAATAGAGTATACAAGAGTTCCATGCTGTCCACTGTGCATAGAGCATAGATTTTGCCACATGGGGCAAGAGTGGCAAGAGAGGAGACTAGACAAAAAGTTGTAGGTAACTTAGATAACGTAGGAGATGCTGTTCTGGGAAACTGAAAGCCGCATTGGCCATCTGTATCCTAAGAGCTCATCTCAGTAACCACATGGGAGATAAACAGGAAGAATGAGGCACAAGGAAGATGGATGAGAGGGAGGAAAAGGGCCATGGAAATAAGGCAGGTAACTGAGCCTGCCATAGCATCCGGAGCCATTAAAGGAGACCTTGGCTCTTGAATGCCACCTGTGCTTTTCCATATACACAAGAGAGGCACTTCCTTAAATCTTGTGCTCAAGCTATTCTCTCTCCTCTCCCAAATTCCAACCCTGACAACAAAGACCAGACGCAGGGAAATCACTACTCAGGGAAGTCCAGTTGCCCCCCAGGGAAGACGTGAAGGTGGACTGGTCTAAGCCACGCTGGCGGGTCTGAAGAAGGGAGAACAGGCTGGAAAAGCCAAAGTTCTTATAAGCTTTGGGATGGAGACTTGAAGATGAAGGTGAGATGAAGAAGAGTTGAAGCTCCCATTAAGTATTCTGACTTGGGTTAACTCATCATCAAATTAGTAAAGCAAAGGGACATGGAAGTGGGCGGGGCTAACAGAGGCATGCCTAAGCAAGGAAGATGCTCTTTTCAGTAACTGGCACTGTACTATAGGTGAACAGGGCAGAATATAGGATCTCAGGTGATAGACAGACACATTGATGAATTTCAGGGCATATTGGGAGGGAAGCAGGGCTTGAGTGGAGCCTCCAAAATGCAGGGAGAAAAGGGACCCTTTGTACAGAGTCGATGGGAGCATATGTTGATATGGACATTATGCAGAAGAGCCTTCCTGAAGAAATTAAAAACAGAACTGGGAGCAGAGGTGTGAGCAACCACGCCTGGCTCTAAGTTCCTTTCGATCGGAATCAGACTTAATCTGGACCATTTGTCACTATGAACTTTATATCTTACATTTAAGGTTCTTTTCTACTGTGGTTGGCAAATTGCAGCCTTCAGAAAGCACATGGGCAAAAACCCGGACACTCAAAAACAAGGCCAGTGTCAGTGGGGTTGGGAGTGGTCTTTGGATCATCCAGCTTCCATGGAATTCTTTGCTCCAATCATCTCACAGTGCAGCTCCTGGCCTTCTTTTCCCAGCCTAAGAACTGCAAGGGGTCTAAGCTAGCTTTCTGGAAAGTTGTTAGCCTGCTTGTTTAGTGGATGAGGGCAGAAGCCATGTAGCTCTTAACACTGAGACAAAAGTCACTAACGCACATTGCATTGTAGTGACCAGGTATGAGGGTGGTTTTGTTTGTTTGTTTGTTTTTGTTTTGTTTTGTTGTGGATGAAGCAGGCAGTGCATGTCCGCCTCTAGCCTGTGGGTTACATCAGATGATGTAACTCCAGCTCATGAAGGTGGAAGGACATGCTGAACTCTGAAGAATGATTCTAGCTGGTAAGGAGGAGTTTACAAGAGAGGTCTTCAAACAATGTGAAAATATTGCTCTTGAGCTTAAACCTGTGTTTTATATTTTAACACTATTATTATTATTATACTTTATAAAATCACATTAATATTTTATTATTAGCTGAGAATTTCATACATCACACTTTGATAATATTAATTCTAACTCCTCCCCTTCATTTCTCCCAAGTAAATCCCACCTCCTTACCCCCCCACGCCCTCCCCCACCCCCATCTTTATATTCTTTCTCTCTTTTTAAAATAAATAACCTATCAAATCCAACTTGTCCTTCCCTAATACTCCTAAGTGAGACGACACCTACTGGAGCATGGCCAACCTACCGGGGACCGCACCCAAGAAAACCGACTTTCCCCTTCCTCGAAGCCACCAACTGTCTATAGCTTCTCAGGTAGGGGCGAGAGCTCACGACATCTTCCTACTCCACACTAGAATGCTGACCAGCTTGATCTTGCAGGTCTCATGCAGGCAGCCACGGGCACCACGAGCTCGGGAATGGTGTGGTCCTGTCATGTCAAGAAGACACTGTTGTGTTCAGGCTCTCCCTGTTGCATCTGTGGGGAGGTGTGAGGGATGCACCATTTGTAGCTGAACGCACCACTGACACTAATTCTCTGGGCTTCTTTGAGGAGGTCTGAGAAGTGTGACAATCTATAGATGTAGAGATACAAAGTTAGAGAGCAAATAACAGGGGTTTTTGTCTTCTTTTTGAGATGGGAGTCTAACTATGTAGCCCTGGATAGTCTTGAACTTTCCATGTAGAGCAGGCTAGCCTTAAACTCAGAGATCTGCCTCCTTTTTGTGTGTTTGTTCGCTAGGCTTCTTTCTTTTCTTTTCTTTCTTTTCTTTTGGTATTTTTGAGACAGGGTTTCTCTGTGTAGCCTTGGTTGCTCTGAATTCCCTTTGTGGAGCAGGCTGACCTTGAACTCATAGAGATCTGCTTGCCTCTGCCTTCCTGAGTGCTGGATTCCAGGCATGCGCCACCACACTGGGCCAAAATCTGCTTCCTTATGTCTGGAACTAAAAGAATGTATCACTAGTCACTGTGTCTGGAGCGTTTTACATATTAAGACAGGATTATAATAAAGAAAATTATGTGTCAGAAGCTATAGGTGCCTTTAAGCTGAAAGTATCTATTGACCTATCTGGATCTTCCTGGAAAGTTCCCTAACTCCCTAGTCTAGAGCAACCTCTGTGCTTGGGGCCACGGCAAGGAGGACTCAGGGTACCCCCAGAGCCACACATATCATATTTGAGGAGAGCAAATGCATCATGGGACTTTCATGTTCTCGCATTGTCACCCTTCTCCTCTCAGCATAAGTGCCAGAGGCCAGGAGGCTCCATAAAATGGGGCAAGGTCATATCTAATTGTGACATCAACATTTTCATGGACAAGGACTTGTTTGATGTTATTGTTGTTGGTTTTTGTTTTGTTTTTACTAATACCCTTCTTTTGCTCAGTTTAATTTCTTATAGGTGTCACCCTGAACTATAGACCACATCCTCTTTTGGAAAATTACTTCCTTCCAACTGAGCCTGCCATTTCACTACTAACTAGTACGACTCTTCTACCAGGATGGTTTTATTCTTTTTCGTTGTTTGAGGATTTCACGCATGCATCCACTGTGTTTTCAGCATCAGCATGGTTTTATATCAAGTCAAATTGTCTCCCGGCCTAGCATGCTGATTTGTTTTTCTCAAACCCTTCAAATGCTACCTGCCGTTGTCGCTAGGATTCGTTTCCAGGAAGCATCAGCCTGGTCTGGTAGCTTCCTTAATTGGCTCCTGGAGCCAGCTAGGAAACTTATTATCCCCAGTGTTCAGCTGACAGAGGATTTGCTCAAGCCTTTGCTGATCTGACAATGGCTTGATGCAGTGGGTGGAATCCCCTGGTAGTAATGGGGAATATATCACTGTGCTATCTTCTCTGAACCAGCTGTTCTCTCATCTCTGGAAACAAAATCCCAACTGACAAGCCTAAGATAAAACACGCCTTTATACCCAACACCATTGATCCTTGAGTTTTCACCACCCTGCCCTCCCACAATTAAGAGTCCTGGTGAATATGACATCATATTCAGATGCTAAATCAGTATATTAGTCACACAGACCTGAGACAATCTTGTCACATCAGTAGATTGGAAGGCAGCCATTGGGTCATGGTGATTCTGGGAATTGGGATGCTACTAAACAGCTCCTAACTAGATTCCCCAACGGCTAACCATCCAATGCTATTAGATTAATTCATTCCCAGTACACATTCAAAGCTTTCCTCCATTACACATATGTCTTTATTTTGCTATATTTTCTTTCATCCTTAGTGGTAATGCCTGACACAGGAACCCAGATAGGTCAGTAATATTTTATAAGCAGTTCATTAGCAAAGAGTGAAAAACAGGAAGTTTGTAAGTACTTACAACATGCACATTGGCACCAAGTGAACCCACCAACATCAACACCATGTCCCAAAGAATATTCAAGCAATGATGTTCATAAGGCGGACTTAGAGAAGGGGGCAGGGCAGGGCAGGGCAGGGCAGAGCAGGAAGATTTTTTTTTTTTTAAATCAAGGTTAATATCTTTACTGGAGCCTTGCTGGACCACTAGTTTAGAGCTACTAACCACTTCCCTCCCATGGCCTGCACACTTAAAGAAAAGGGAGTTTGCTTTACAGCATATGAGAAACTCGAATGAGAACCTTTGTTCTCTGAACTTTTTAGTACATACACATCAGAACGTAATTTAGGAATGGGAGGAGCAAGAACGGATAAAGAAAGGAAGATCTGTTGGCCTCAGGTCATTGTAAAAGGAAAACAAGTGGGGGGAGAAAGCTGAGGGGAGGCACACGGGGTTGAAATCACTGCCCCCTTCAGTAGCCCCTCTGGATGAGGCTCCTGAGAGGCTGGCCAAAGATCCCCACTGCTGTTTGTCACATCTGCTCCAGTAATAGATCCTAGTTAATTACTCTTAAATGGATCTATAAGGAATCCAGCTGGAGTTATCATAATGATTAAACCGAATTATAATCTGTAGATGAATTTTTGGACTACTGCCACCTGCACCGTATTACATTCCAGCCAATGACTGTAATGATTTTTTTCCTGTTTATTTAAGACTTCAATTTCAGTAGCCATTTTCAGTTCTTAGAATGTAAGTTCTTCATTTGTCAGTTTTTTTCCCCTAAGAATTTTATTGTCTTTGATGCCGTTATGAATAAGGATGATTTCTTAACTTTAATTCTTTTTAGGTGGTTAAAATAATGGTCATACAATTAATTTTGGTTCTGTGTTGATTAGGCAATATCTTTCCAAAGACATGGAAGGTCTCATCATCGACACAATGAGCTAAGGTATGGTCCTATCAGACTGTTACTGCTGTCACGGCAAGGAGAGTGACATAAAGGATGAGGATGGAGGCAGAGACTGGACAAACCAAGAAACCGAGAAAGGTCAATAGACATTAAAAGCTAGTAGAGACCAGGAGAGAGTCTCTCTCTCTCTCTCTCTCTCTCTCTCTCTCTCTCTCTCTCTCTCTCTCTCTCACACACACACACACACACACACACACACACACACGTGCCCACTCCCATAGTTAGGAGAAAACAGGTTCCATCGCTTTAATCACCCAGTGGGAGGAGCTTTGTTACAGCAACCTCAGGAAACTCAGATGCTGTGACATTTATTTATTGGTTTCAATAGTTTTATAATGGAGTTTTTTTAAAAAATTTTATTGATTTATTCATATTACATCTCAATAGTTATTCCATCCCTTGTATCCTCCCATTCCTCCCTCCCTTCCATTTCTCCTTTACTCCCCTCCCCTATGACTGTGACTGAGGGGGACCTCCACCCCCTGTATATGTTTATAGGGTATTATAGTGGAGTCTTGAAGGTTTTCTATAAATGAGATCATTTATAGATGCCTGCCCCGGGCAGTCCTGCCCCATTGTAAAATTGCTACTTAATTACATAAATGTTAACATTTCAACAAAGTCAATTTTGTGAAGTACTGTGTTACCTGTGACAAAGATGGTTTTTCCAATCTAGAAAAGCCACTAAAGCAATAAAATAGCATATGACCCAGGCCACTTATATTCTGCCACTTTATCTCCTATTTATATTTTAGGCATGATTATTGACATAGAATGACACAGGAGTACTAGATAATGAATACAAATATCAAAACTTTCTTTTGCAGAAGAGGACTGATTTATTTATTTTTTTAGCTTTTCCAGTCCATGGTATAATTACGTTATTAGAAGTGGTAACCAAAGCAAATATATACCAAAGTACCTTATAACAAAATTTAAAACACAGACTTTTTTCCTTCTCTTGCTCTGAAAACATATGCGTCACATTATAATTATCCAAGTTATATTTAGGAACACACACACACACACAGAGAGAGAGAGAGAGAGAGAGAGAGAGAAGAGAAGAGAAGAGAAGAGAAGGAGAGATACAGAGAGAGACAGAGAGACAGAGAGAGAGAGAGGGAGGGAGGGAGAGGGAAAGAGGGAGAGAGGCCATGAATTAGAGTAGTCTTGTTTTGGTTGGTTGGTTTTCTTGAGACAGGATTTCTCTATGTACCCTTGGATGTCCTAGAACTCATTCTGTAGACCAGGCTGGCCTTAACTTCAAAGCTTCCCTTGCCTCTGCCTCCCATCAGGGATTAAAAGCATGCACCACCACCATGCAGCTGGAGGCTATAAATGTGGAAGAAAGCAAAGAGGGGCATATGGAAGGCCTAGAGGAGGAAATTGAATCTGATATCTGTGTTTCCGCCTCTCAGCTCCCCAAACGCCTCCACCCCCACACCTGCTCTGCACTAGCATTCTCACCACCACTGCAGGACCCCTCTCTCAGTTCTGTCCCAGAAGTCCACAACAGCTTCAACCATCTTCTTCCTTTACTCTTTCCTCTCTTTATTTCCAGGCAGCTGAGGCTTTTCCTACCTTCAGCCTACTTATCAGAAGAATTCCTCTCTCTTTTCTGAAAAGCCTTGATGAAAGATCTATCCTAGCCTATAACATCTTGTGCTCTCTTGCCTTCAACATGCCATCCCACCCTGTGGGCTCAATGGTACCTCTACTCCGAGCTCTCCCCAATATCCATCCATAGGGCTAGTTTCCCAAGCAGGCCCAGGACTGGCTTCCAAATGCCTTCTTGGATGGGTTCTCTTGAACATCTTGGTTGACATCTCAAGCAAGGGAAATGCACTGGCCATCACTTATCACTTAGGCACTATTGTATGCTAAGGGTAACCTGCAGGAAGATAGTCTTAGAGATTCTTAATTCTTGCCCATATCTTCCTACACACCAGTTACCTTCTTCTTATCACCTCAGCTGAGCTGAAATGCAGTCCAGGAGCACCATGCATTTGTGCGCTTTCTCAATCGGCTGTCACTGACCTCATTTCTGAATTTCCAATTCTACCCAGAATTCCAAGCCAACGTCACATACTACACTCTTCTGAGGTTTTCCTTTAATTCACTCCTGCTTCAGATAGAATAAATCTCTACCCTGGTGCCTGCACTATTTGGAAAACAAGTACCTTGTATGCAAAGTCTGTATCTGGTTGATCACTGTATATCACATTATAGACTATACTGCCTTGCATAGATTTATTAAGAGTGTGATGAATAGGTGGACTGACCCCTGCTGGTGTCCTTTCTGTTTGAGAAATGCTGCATTAAAAGGTAGATTTCATATAGACATTGTTAATTGAATTTCTACCTGCATTACTACTTTTTTTTTTAGATCTTAATATTTGTTCTTTGAGAATTTTGGCCATCTTCCTCTTTCCTCCAACTCCTCCCATTGCCACCCACCTTCTCTTCTCACTCAACTTCTCTCCTTTAAAAAAAAAACACATATTAAGTTCAAATTGTGTTTTCTATGTAGTCATGGATATGCGTCCTTCCACTGGAGCATTGTAGACCTAACAAAGGCAACACTCTTAAAGCAAAATGATACCCTGTCTCCCAGAAGCTATCAATTACCAATAGCTCCTCCCCTAGGGGTGGGACTTCCTGTGTACCTCCTCTTATATCACAACAATTAAGTAGAAAATAGACATAATGAAATGGACGCAGGCACTGGGTGGGGGCATCCACCTCTCTCCTGTGTGATCTACTTCCAAGTGGGCAAGCGCGTTTATGTGAAGTTGATACCCACAGCAAGACTCTGTTTCGCCCCTGTGAGCAGCTTGTTTTCAAGCAGCTGGTCCGACACAATTGTACCTTTCACATTTCTGGTTTATAGTCTTCCGAGAGAATGAGATTACACACAGGAAACTCATTTAATTTCATGTGGCTGGATGGGCAGGGCCTCATCTGAAGGAATCGTATTACAACCACATCACCGTGACACTGACACCCAGAAGTTATTTCCACAAAGCAAAGTCACACCGTGCCCTACACACCTGGAGCCAACAGCAGGATCTGTGGCTGTAAATGTGGTTAGAGATGTGAGAGTCTCCCACTGTGAAGGGAAAAGCATAGAACACATAGCCACTATCCACTAGAATAGAAAAACTGTGCACCCTGCATCCTTCAGCTGTTGATATTGGCTGTTAGGAAAAAAAAAACCCCGCCTTTTCTGAAATGGTTTGTAGCCTCCTCTGTCCATGGATGCTACTGCATGCTGGTAAATAAGAAAAACATTTCCACTTCACACTGCTCTTTCCCCAACCCCCTATCCTGACCACTGTTTAAAATCAAAATACCACTTACATCTTTACCACAGCTGCTGCTGATGTTGGTGGGGAAGATCTAAAAGTGACAGAATTCGCAGGGTTCAACGCGTACCTCTCAGAGTGAGGGTCGCGACCTGCAGCTACAGCATTAAGCATCCTAGGCTGACTCCAGATCTGCAGCGCCCAAAACCTGCACACTCATGATAAGTAACCCATGGGCCCTGTATGCGCTGTTATGTCTTAGAAGCATTGATCTAGGGGGACCCAGTTTCAAATTTCACTTCTGGATAAGAGTAGCACAATGAGATGCAGCAAGACACACACGTACCGAGTTCTGACGCACACGTTCCTAAACTCTGGCACCCACCGGATGTGACTCCAATAAAGTGAGATGAGACCAGTGAGTCATATGAGAGTATCAGGCATGCAGACGGCTAAGAACAAACTCTAATATCTCTACTTTCCTTTTGCTCACACTAAGCAGGGTGTGGTGGTGCACGCCTTTAATCCCAGCACTCGGGAGGCAGAGGCAGGCAGATCTCTGTGAGTTTGAGGCCAGCCTGGTTTATAGAGACAGAGAGAGTTCCAGGACAACCAAAGCTACACAGAGAAACAAACAAACATCCAAGAGTCCACACTAGCTTGTATACTAACTAGTTGTAGATAGGAAGTGACAAAATATGAATCCTTTCCCTCTGCGTCCTAGAAATAACAGGACTGGCAAGCAGGCCCCTTAGAAGGGGAGTTGAAAGGATGAAAGAATAGCAACAGGCAGGGACCGTGTCTCAATGAGTAAGGACTTCTACTTCAAATCAATTCCAAACGCTTACATCATTTGTTCTGACTATAGAGACAAGATGAAGCGCTGATGACTTGCGTCTTTTACCTGGTACGCAGTCACTAGTCTTATCTGAGATGAGCGAAAAATGATTCACGCTAACGGACTGAGATGCCAAATCGCTGACATCCCTAGCTCACTTGCCTCATGTCTGGACTTGATTTTCTTTGCATCTCAGATGAGTGTCACAAGACCCTGGTTGGAAAGCTGAGTTGACGCTCATGAGCTGTTGGCTTTTATCAACAGACCTAGTTATCCAGCCTCTTTCACCACAGCACGGAGCATCAGGGGGGTGAAACAGGCACAGTTCTAAAGGCAGCAGTGACAGGAGAGTCAGGAACACAGAGGGAACGCGTGCTACAGCGGCTGCGCTCATTAATCAGGAAGTGGTCCTATTTGCACGTTTGTTTTGTATTGTGTTAACATGTCTGAAAACTAAAACTCAGCATGTTAATTATTGCTGGGAGGCAGTTCCAACCTCTCCTAGTAAGCTATACCCTACCCTAAGAGGTTTTTATTTATGATTTTTGTTCATTTGCTATGCTTTGGAGATATTTGGAAATTACACAAATGGCCATTGAGTTCCATATAAAAACCCTAGTTCTAGCACAAAAAGTTTTGGCTCTTACAGGGGTGAGCTTAAGATTTTAAAAAAATCTCATATAGCAAAAATTTCCATCAGCAAGTGACATTTTATGATTATCTGACTCCAAGTAAGCTAATAATTAACCCCAGAATGTTTGAGGTTGTATGTTGGTCCCTGCTGGCTTTTAAGGCTATTTCATGGCACCCAAATCCTTCCTTTGAATGTTGTCCAGGGAGAAATCACCAGTCCAGCATAATTGTGAGATGTCACAATGGCAAAACTGGCGCCCTGAATTATCCTGAAATTGCTTAGGGGACTCTGGGAGAGCTGCCATCACTGACTAAGAGTGGAGCTTACCAGGACCCTGGAAAGTAGCTCTCCCTCCATCCTCATCTGTGCAGAGCTGTTCATCAAGTCTAGCATTCACCCCAAACACAGCAAAGAGATAGGTGGGCTGGAGAGATGGCTCAGCGCTTAAGAGCACTGTCTGCTCTTCCAGAGGTCCTGAGTTCAATTCCCGGCAACTGCATGGTGGCTCCCAACCATCTATAATGAGATCTGGTGCTCTTGTAGACAGGTGTATGCTTGTATGTGTTTTATTTTTGTGATGTGTTAAAATTTCCCACTGTAATTGTTTTTGTAAAACAGTGCTGGGGCATAAACCCAGTTGTTCAAGCATGCTTACATGGGCAGTATTGAGCTATACTTCTACCAGGTTCTTTTGTCTATGTTTTGTTGTTTGTTTGTTTGGTTTGAATTTTGTTTTCTTGACAGAGACTGTCTAGCCCAGGCTGCCTTTCAACTCTGATTCTCTTGTTCCAGCCTCCCAAATGCTGAGACTATGCCTAGGAAACGTAGTAAACTATGCCTAACTGAAGATGGTCCCACCATGGGATGATGTACATTCCCAGTGTTGCTCGGTGGAAGGAGTCCACCTTAGTGGACCTACTGTGGGATAGAGGGCATGCATAGTGGTGTGCAGCTAGAATCATTCTCCTCTCTAAAACCTTTGCATCGACTGCACAGCACCAGGTGCTTCAAAAATGTGCCATGAGGCTTCTGTCTACTTCCTGTCCTGTGACATTGAATTAGATCATTGGATGCTCTTCAGGCTACCTTGATCTTCTCTGGTGTCAGAAATATTTCTCCTCAGGAGCATGCAAAGGCCCGGAGGACAGAAGATCCAGGACTATAATGGCGATAGCTTGTTTAATCTTATTTTCTTGTTTGGCAATAATGAATCCAAATAAGATTTAGCTAGTATAGATGTACAGGCAGGACTTCGTGAGCTAATAGTTTTAAAATTCAATTGAGATTGAAGTGACAGCCAAGAGGCTAAATAGAGCCAGAGGTCACACTCAGCACAGATCAAAACCCCATCAAAGTCACTGAAGAGACATGGAGGACAGAGACCATCCCCCAGGTGACACAGCTGTGGAACTCCGAGTACACTTTAAGGGTACAACTCAACAACCTTAACTTCCAGAGCACACCCAAGGTACCAAATAATCAGAAATTTGGAATAAGCTTAAAAGAGAAGAACAACCTCATTATTCTCTATTATTGGCTTGCACACGCCAGTCTACCTGACGGCGATGGGATTTTACGTGTTCTACCAACAACAGCCCAAAGCACGTGCACAGTCACTGTGCTCTGCTCACAGTCCAGAGGCAAAAACAAACAAACAAAGAAAAATAAAACAAAACAAAAAACCAAAACCAAACCAAAACAAAAAACAAAAACATGGGAGGAAATCAATCTCAGAAACACGAGCTGGTCGTGTATGGAATATCAGACACAGCATCTCTAGCAAAGCAGCTAAAACCCCACTGTTACTATCTAGTGAGATAAGGGAGCACATGGAAGGAGGCAGAGATCTTGAGGTAGAAGGTTCAGATCAGGGAGACTTTTGCTATTACATGATGCCTATAAATTAAAAAAAAAAAAATAAGGTTTGGAGAATGGAGACAATGCCGAAATTTAATGTGTGATTACAGTGTGGTAGCTCACAAACAAAAGGCAACTTTATAGATTACTGCCTGAGACAGGAAAGTGGTATAACTCCATTAAGTATGGAGAGCCTAGCACTCTTCCAAAGGGTAACCCAACCAAAGAGGATCTTAAGTGAACGTTTTAGGGAACGGAAAGGACCATGGAGCTGAAAAACGTGTGCTCCGTACACATTCCAAGCAGGTGCTCAGCACAGACCACAGAAGTCAATGGAACCTTCCATGTTTCCCATCTCATCATAATGATGACACGTCTCCCTAACCCACTGAGGTACCAATGTGTGGGAAACACCGTGCTTCCCCTAAGAACAGGGACAGAGTTCCATGCCTTGCTCTGCACATAATGGCCACTCCGCCGTGGCTGTCTTATGACACACTAAGCCCTTCTGGGCACCACTGTGGCAGCTGAAGTCACCTAAAGTCTGGAGAGGATAATTTTAAGAGACCCACATTGAAGTATGGAAGTGCCCTGTACCTCTGGATGTTTCTATTCAGAGCACACATCTCCCCAGCTTTAGCTAAGATGTCCACTCATCGCTGGTCATCTTCACCCTCCTGTTTGCTCAGCCTCCTCTGTCCTCAACCTCAGTCACCTCTACCAGCCACCCCTGACTCCACATTTATCACTCCCCTGCCTCAAACTTTTGCCTTTTGCTTCCAATCCCAGCCCCATCTTTCACACGACGAATCGACTCAGCTTTCCACGTCGTGACCTGTTTTGCACAAGCTGTTGCGTTAACCTCCCGAGCGACCTCCACACTTGAAGCAAATGACTGCCACGGTCATCGCTAATCAGCTTCTGTGATGTCTCAGATGCTCTACTAACCGTTATAGAGAGAACTTTCTCACTTAAGACTCCCAGTCAGATCTAGTATTCTTACTCCTGCCATAAAGAATAGAATGCGAGGAATGGAGCTGTTCAGCTTACTTGTAAATCACTAGGCGTCAGTGAAGTAGGCTTTCCTATGTCCATCTGACTTTGTAAGTCTCTTGCCTAATTCACTTCTCACACTGCTGTCAGAGTACCCTCCCCAAAACACTGACCTAATAGTGCTGTTCTTGCTTGCTTTTTCTTGACAATGAGGTCTTTCACAATATGTCCACAGCTTGCCACCATCTCTCAGACAAACAAAATTCCCAGTGAACTCTCACGTCGACCATGGCCTTCGACAGCGACATGGTTTTCCCAGGATGCTGCTCTTCTTAGCTGCCCAGTGAGCTTCCCAGCATCCTTCAGATCCCTGTTTAAATGTTACTATATAGATGGGTTTTCTTAAGCTCTCCAGGGAAACCCAGCGATTCTGTGCCCTGAGAGATGACAGCATTGCACTCACTGTCACAGAGAGAGTGCAGTGTACTAAAATCCACCTCATTATAAAGTTACACTGTTGGGGGAAAAAAAAAGAATTCCCAAATGGCAAAGATCAGAAAATGCTCCTCAAAATACTTCCCAAAGAATCCTTTCAAGCACCTCGTTGTAGCTGGTGCTCAGTTAAGGGCTTTTGAGTGTGTAATGTCCTTGCTGCTTCCGTTTTTAAAAATTACCTTTTCTGGGCTGGATATATGGTTGAGTGGTTGAGAGCACTGGCTGCTCTTCCACAAAACCCAAATTCGGTTTCTAGCACCCACATAGGGTGTCTCACTATTGTCTGTTAACTTCAGCCCCAGAGACATCCCCTTCTGGACTCTTCAGGCACTGCATTCACATGTACACACGGATGGGCCCCCATATACACATAGCATGCTTTTAATCTTGATTTTTCTTTATTTTTGACAGCCTCATACATATATACAAAATGTAATGGTTATATTAGCCCTCATTGCTTTCTTTTATCTCCCTTTCTTTCCCTACAAACCCTCCCTTTTTCCCCCCCGTTGGCCTGTCTCTGCCTACTCCCTCCTCCAGCACCCATCAGCAGTCAGTAGTGCCTGAAGGAGAGGTTAGCCCTCATGGGTACCACCTCTATCTGTGATGGAAGGGTGAAGGGCCTGATCTTGTGCAGGTATCCATAGCTGCTGTGTGACCATGGCAGTGGCCAGGCCAGGTCTGAATGGAAGCATCCTATGGCATTCTTCTCCCTCTTCGAAGATGTCTCCTGATCCTCGGGAGGAGGGTGTTTCCATTTCCTTAACACCACTGACTTCTTTACTTTCTAGTAGCCTGGTTCTTTGCTTTTTAAAACTCTTGCTCAAAATTACCACTGTACATGGGAGCCGGGCGTGGTGGCACACGCCTTTAATTCCAGCACTCGGGAGGCAGAGGCAGGTGGATCGCTGTGAGTTCGAGGCCAGCCTGGTCTACAAAGCTAGTCCAGGACAGCCAAGGCTAACCCAGAGAGACTCTGTCTCGAAAAACAAAACAAAATAAAACAAAAAACAGAAAAACCACTGCACATGGGAATTAGGGAGCATGGTTAGAGTTTGCCTTGAAAAAGACAAGGAAGCACAGGCCTAGTGCTTAATCATGAAATGATCTGATATTAATTATCAAGTGTGGTTCTGAGCTTTCCAACAGGTTTGTACCAACCACTGCTGACCATGATAATGTCTTGATTCCTAAATACCTATTTTTGGAACCCTAAACAAGAAAGCAGTTGAACTAATCACGTGACATTCTCTGCTCCACCAGGAGACTCTATGAAGAAGTAAGTCTATGAGTGAGAGGCTAGCCCCATTGACGGAGAGAAGAAAGGGCAGCCAGCAGGGTGCTTGTTAAGTTGTCATGGGCTGGAGGTGGACCAAGGCTGTACCTGAAACGGTCATATCTCATGACTGCTTTGGAACTCAATGTGCTTGCTCACTGGCCTTAGTTGTGGCCTCACAGGACACCTTCAGCAGCGTTTGCCCTGAGCCTCAGCAATGGGATGGCAGGATGACTAATGTCTAAGATCTGTGATCATATCCCTGAATTTTTAACCTTGTTCGCCATGTTTGTTCGAAACCATTTTCAGTAGCCAACGGATCTGTCTCCAGCCTTCCAAGTTGGTTTCTGTCCTTTGCTATACGACTAAGCATTATTTTCAGAGAACCACTGCTGCCCTGCTGAAGGCCACTGGCACTGCCCCCTTAAATGCAATGGCCTCCAACTCTTTGATGCTTCATTTGCAATAGAGAAATAACCCACGGACATTTCCATCCTTCTGAAAGACCCCAAAGTGAGACTGTAAAAATGGGAACTCCTTTCCTGCTAAAAGCTGCGTTCTGTATATCCTATTTGACAATGTCCTATTTCCTGCTTTCCTTCCATTAGATAATTCCCTTGTCCTCTTCCAAATCTATAAGCTATTCCTTGATGGCCACCTCTGGACCAGTGCCCATCATCTCTTCAGGAGAGATGTTCAGGATCCTGCCCCTTAATGAGTTTGTCTTGTTTTCCTTCTGGCTATGGATACTTGCTTCCTTGTCCTGGGAATCTGCAAACATGTCTATTTCTCCTTTCTAGACTGTAATTTATCAGAGTAGTAATCTCTCTCCCTTTCTCTCCACTCTCTGTCTCCCCCTCTCCCCCTCCCTCCTATTTCTGGTAGCGGCATTATGCATTGCATACTATATATGCTTAATAAATTGACTTTAGCAACAGAGGGTAAATTGCCTTAAAAGGACAACATTTATTCCCCCAAGAAATAACTCATTGGATAATTAAATATTTACTCTCACTTCTTCCAGTCCAATTAACAATGTTATCTGTGCACACAGACAAATGTACACACAGTATGCCCTAGATTCCCTAAGTCAATCTTTTGGTAAACTCAAAGAGAGGCTCAGCCCCACAAATGATTAAAACATAAACCAGGTCATATTTTGTTCCTGGTTTTCCTTGAGAAAATTGACATGATGCTTAGTAGCAAATGAAAATTTATTTTGCAAATTCATATCCACAAAATGCCATCAAGCATGGGTCACGCGTCTCTCTTTTCTGATTTTGATCCCATTGCTGTGACTTAGTGTGGTAATTATATTACAAAGCCATTATCCGATGAAATGAAAATGGCAAAACAATTTAAATGCTTGTCTAAAGAGACTCTCGTACAATGCAATTATGAGTGAAATCACAATGGCAAAATAATCAAAATGCAAGTCTGGAAGGCAGAGTCATGAAACCATTAAAATTCTTCTGTTAGGGACTCACACCCTTGAGTGAAACCAAGTCCTCCTGGGGACACACTATCAGCTCACAAAAGCAGGCAGCATTCACAGAGTGACGGAACGATCCAGGTGTCTCTTTTTCTGCTGTGTTATCTACACTTTCCAACACACCTGCAGATGAGTCTCACCATCAGGTGCTGGCTTCTGTGATAGGCTGATAAGGGAACCCTCTGCAATGCAGGAGTTCAGCACCAAGAAGATGGGCAAGCCTGGAATAGGCTTTTCTGTAATGTCTCCAACATAAAAGCTAGAGTCATAGCTTGAAAAGGGTTCCCTTCCAAATATAAGCCCGCGATGGTTAAATACCCGTGTGGATACAGTTCTACGGACCTGACTGGAAACAATTCTACTGATGCATTCCTTCAGCATAATCATGAACGGTCTTGGACAACCAGGCTTATGTTGATACACACGTGGCCAAGAAAATTAGCAAGGGAAAAAACCCAGTGTCAGGTGCAAGAGATCTGCTGAAATAATCAGTTTGATGAATAGCTAAGCTTTCTCCCCTGAAACACAGTGTGACACCTGCATTTTGATGGCTGGGCACACACATGACTCTATCAGCAAAAAATGTGCTAGTTATTCCCCAACCTCCCACCTGTGGCCCCTCAAAATCTGCTTCTATGGGTCCAGTTCCTTCACTCACACAGGAGGAAACAAATGTCTGCGAAGAAGGGAGCTAATTTAAAAAATAAAAAGCTTTAAAGAAATTAAACCATGCGGCCCTTCTTTCCTTTGTGATTTTTATCTCTTGCGCTGCCAGAGAGAAAGTTGGGAGGTCACATCTAACCACACACATTCATTTGTGTCAGTGACTGTGACATTATTTATTTAACTATATTTCAAAAAACTGTATGCTGCTTCTCAAGCTTAGTTTAAAGAAGTACCCTGGAAATACAGGCACTAGTATTCTAATTTCTTTCATGGTCTCTGAAGTATGCAAAGATTTTCACCCCCACAAACATGTTCTTTGAGGCACAGTTCTTAAGAAGAATTTGAAAAAATTTCCAACTTAGAGAATCACGTAGTTGATATGGACCCTTCAACTGTGTGTGTGTTTCTCCAACTTACCTCAAGAGTATTAACTACAGTGCCACAAGAGTAAGAACCTTGGGTGCATGTTGAGCTGGGTATAAAATCAAATCTGATGTCTAGACACCTTACAGAAGGTGTCTTGAATTATTAATAATATTTGAAATGGATTTCAAAATCATATTAGAGAATGAAGTTTGTACAGCTTAGGTATGAAAACAAATTTATAACCACGAATAGAAAATTCTATGCATAAAGTTACTTGGGGAAAAATAGTCAAGCATTCTCATAGATCATAGGGGAAAATACCAGTGTTCTAAAAATAAGTGACAGCATTAGATATAATATCTGAAAACAACATTACTGGGGACCGAACCCAGGGTCCTGCATATGCTTGGCAAGTGCTCCACCACTGAGCTACATCCCCAGATCTACCTTTGACATCAGGAAAGAAGACATCAATGCCAGGCTATGTTGCCAAGCACCCACGAGGCAAGTCATAGTGTGTTGCTTCATCAACGGCTAGCTCCATAAGGTGACCTGAAGACTGCATTGTCTGTAGAGTGTAGCTATAAAAACGCCATTTGCATATCATGTACTGATGCACACCTCATTAAATGGCCCTTGAGTTTTCCTACAGCAAGTTAAAATACATTTCTCTAACTTACTTTTTAAAAATGCACACAATTAGGTTGTGTTGATGGATCTATAAAACATGAGGAAATGATCAGAAAAGTTAGCTACAGAACCCAAGTGATTCTGTACAGGTGCTCACCGCACAATTATTCTGATTCTCTTATATTTATGAGATTTTTTTAAAATTAAAAATTGTTGGGTGAATGCAACGCTCTCGATAAAAGGTATTTGTTCTGTGCTCCGTAAATAGAGCACTTCAGCGTTGCCTCACTGATTTGGTACTCACCTAGCCAGCCAGATCCGGAATTCGGTATGCATAGGTCTGTCTCCGCACTGGGTAACACGAAGCCCACCACAAACACCTCCACACCATCCGCCATGAGAGCCATGCCCAGCACGAAGAAAAGGGCCCACTGGAAACGGCCATGGCCACACTCTTGGATGATCAGCTCATACTGCTGGGCCAGCTCCTCCTCATCGGCTCTCCTCTGCGACTCGAGCTCTCTGCGGTCCTTGTACTCATCTCCTTTGGGCTGTCCTACAGACACTATGCTGTCCTTCCCTTGGTTCATGCTGGGGATGCCCTGGTACTCCCCTTCATAGATCTCATCCTCCTCATCATGACCCTCAGTGGCCTCACTCGAGCCTTCGTCATCATTGGCCTCCCCGCTGTAGGTTTCTCCAGGTGGGTAGTAGTCCTCATCTTCTTCTTCATCCTGGAACCGACTATAGGATCGCTGCGTGTATTCATCCTGGGCCCGGTCCACTGCCTGGTTCACCTTCTTCACCGTTTGCTTCTTCACCTCTTTGGCAATGTCCTTGGCGCCCTTCATCAGGGAAGTCCTATCCTTGTAGGAATCTTCCATTTCGTCTCAGCTGGTGGCCAGGGCGCAGGAGGGAAGTGTCCACGGAGTGTTCAGCAGCTCAGCTGCAGCAGCAGCAGCAGCATCCAATCGTGGTTGGGAATAGAGCTGCATAGGAAGAATCAGGGGAGACGCACATCATTCCTTTCCCTGTGTTCTCCGCCACCCAGCTCACTTGTTCTCACTGCCCCGCACACTAAGGCATAGAATATACTTCTCTGGCTTTGATGGCGCCCACACATGAGAGCCCTCTGTGCCGCTTCCCCGCTCAAGTGCAGTCAGCACCTGGAGCTGAGGTTGTTACTGTGGTTTTTGTTAAAAAGAATTTGCTTCTCAGGGTCATGTTACCCAGGTGTTTGACTGAGAGTGAAACTATCTACCTTACAGCTTTTAAAACACAAACATCATGTCTCAAAAGGATCCCCCAACACTCAAGGAGCATCAAGGAAAAGAGAGCAGAAAGATTTAAGAGACAGTGGGTGACTCAAGAAAACTTTTTCCCGGTGCAATAGGACAGCTAACATATGAAATCACGGTGGTTGTGACAGCACGCACAAGACCTGGGCAAGCTCAAGCTAGAAAATATCTCAGCATGGAGACGGGAGGTGGGCAGGCATCCCCACTGCTAGCTGGTGAGGGAAAGGGGGTGGTTATATCAAAATACATCATAAGAAATTCTTCAAGAATTAAAATACGTGTTTTGAAAAGCTGAAAGGATGGATATGCCTTGAACCACAAGACACACAGATATCGGAGGTCCACACATATACACTGTGAAGGCATGGCTGGATGAAACTAGAAACTTCCCCTGAGTGTGCTGGGCAAACACTGACACTGAGGTATAGCCCCAGTCTTCACATGCCTGTGTGAATGCCCTAATTATGATGCTGAGCCATAGCGTTCATAGCTGACTAAAGCTATATTCTTGAAGAAAATATGTAGAACAAATAACTTTACATCAAATGACATCGGATAGGTTACATGCTAGGCACATTTTACACAAATATAAGAAAGGTAACCTTTTCTCCTGCCGCCGCCGAGTTGCGCGGGAGGCGGAGGCTCAGGAGGTTCAGGTGTGTTCAAGATTCCGGCCTTACCCGTAATCCACCGCCAAGGCCGGGGAAGGCATTGCTGCTGGAGGTGTAATGGACGTCAACACTGCTCTACAAGAGGTGCCAAAGACCACCCTCATCCATGATGGCCTAGCACGTGGCATAGGCGAAGCAGCCAACGCCTTAGACAAGGGCCAGGCACAACTTTGTGTGCTGGCATCCAACAGCAATGAGCCCATGTGCGTCAAGCTGGTGGAGGTGCCGTGTGCTGAGCCCCAGACCAACCTGATTAAGGTTGATGATAACAAGAAGCCGGGGGTGGGGGGATGGGTAGGCCTCTGTAGAAGCGATCTAGAGGGAGAGCCACGAAAAGTGGTCGGCTGCAGTTGTGTAGTGGCTGAGGACTATGGCAAAGAATCTCAGGCTAAGGATGTCACTGAGGAGTACTTCAAATGCAAGAAATGGAATAAATAATTTTTGGGGCTCAGTTTTCAAAAAAATAAAAAATAAGAGAAGGAAAGAAAAGAAAAGGTAACCTCTATGTAACAATGAGAAATATTCTGGGAAGAAGTGTGAGGTGTGTATGTGTGAATATGAACGTGTGGGCTTCCTCTTTTGGTGGTTCATAAAATAGCATATATCTAGTAATGCCACAGAGCATTTTTAAAGTTGCTTTACACAAGTTCTCACCACCTACAGCCCACATGCAGAGAAAGAGAGAGAGAGAGAGAGAGAGAGAGAGAGAGAGAGAGAGAGAGAGAGAGAGAGAGAGAGAGAGAGAGAGAGAGAGAGAGAGAGAGAGAGAGAGATTCTGTTTCTCCACAAAGCCCCCACCTTCAGTCTTTCCCCCTCCTGTACCCCTCGCCATTACTACCATAAACAGGTTTGGGATGTTTCTCTTTCCTAAAACGTGCAGCTTTTCATATGCTGGGACAGTGTATCTTTCTCCCATCTGCCTTTACATAGATTTAAAAACACGGTGCACTCACTTCATCCTGGTACCCATAGCTGCAGCTAGTCTATTTTCTACCCAGTGAATGTCAGGCCAGGCTGGGCTACATAGCAAGCCTTTGTCTCAGCGGAGAATAATACCAAAGCAGGCAGCCCCACTCCAGAGCTCATCCGTTTAAACACCATATCATTTACTTTTTAGTGGAACTGTGAGTCTGTGGTGGAAATGAATCTTGGGTAAAGGACAGCACCACACCGGTAGCCTGGGAATCACTGAGACTTTTTGCAAATGCCTGGTGTGCAGGGGCTGTGCAGAGGTGCTTCTAGTGAAAGAATTTAGTTCCCAGGGGCAGAGAGAGAGAATACAGGGATGGAGATCTGTTCTTAAAAGCATAAGGAGGCCGGGCATGGTGACGCACACCTTTAATGCCAGCATTCAGGAGGCAGAGGCACGTGGATCTCTGTGAATTGGAGGGCAGCTTGGTCTACATAGTGAGTCCAGGACAACCAAGGCTACACAGAGAAACCCTGTCTTGAAAAAAAAACAAAACAAAAAAACTTCCACTTTACAAAATGAAGGGTTATGAAGAAATAAGGTGATGATGGTTGTAGAATGTTATGAGTGTACAGTTAAAGATATTAATTTGAAATTTTAATGTTATGTTTATCACAATAAAAATATTGCAGAAAATGATTTAAATGTATTTTATTAAATCTTTGAGAATTTTATATGTATTTTGATCATACTCATTCTCCATTCTGTGCCCCCCCTCAACTATTTCTAAATCCATCCTCCACGTTGTGTCCTTAAAAAAAAAAAAAAGATATTAGCTCATAAGAAGTATACTGGGAAAATAACTTGAAAATTATTTCAAATTATATAGAATCAATCTCTATGTGTGTGTTCCTCTGTCTCTCTTCCTGTCTCCTACTGTCTCTTGGAGAGAGGGGGTTGGGAGGAGGGGGAGGGAAAAGGGGAGGAGAGACAGAGAGAGGGAGAGAGAGAGAGAGATTTCTGTAACCCAGAGATACTCATCTTTAACAATCAGCAGTTTTTAACACACTTAGGCCTCTGACTAGCAGAGGGTGGCGCTAGTCAGATCACACTGCACATGCGCATCTGAAGCCCTGCTCAGATCACACTGCACATGCGCATCTGAAGCCCTGCTCAGATCACACTGCACATGCGCGTCTGAAGCACTGCTCAGATCACACTGCACATGCGCGTCTGAAGCACTGCTCAGATCACTTGAGCATCTATAACCCTTCCAGTGTGAAACTTCCTACTTGTTGACTCAGTGGCTGTCTCAAGCCATAACAGACTTCCTGTTTATTGAGTTTGGGCTGTCAGCATACCGTCTAGAGTAGCAGCTCTCAGAAGATCACCTAGGAATCCCCAGAAAAATCCCAAAGATCATCAAGGAAGTTGCGAGGGTCAACGACAACAGTGCATGTTCCCCTCATGACTCACCCTCTTCAAGTATACCTGTATTATTTTCACCTTCCTTCTCTTTCAGAAAAACTTGAGAGTTGCTTAGCCATTTCTTCAAAGAGTTTTCCATTAATGTTGCACTAAATTTACAAGCCAGTTCCAGAACTAAAGAAGTCTAGTGATAGGCCAATCACCTAATACATGATAAACATATTATCTGAGCCTTCTTTAATGCTACACAGTGAATGAAGAAAAGTGTCTAGGGGGAAGCTCATTAGGGGCATTGAAGGTTATGGAAAGAGCCTTGTGTTTGAGTCTCAGATGAGCACAGAGTAGAGAAATGCATCACTTCATTTTTCATTGCTATAACAAAATACCATTGTCTGCTATTCAATAAGGCAAAGAAATGTGTTTAGCTTAGAATTTCAGAGGCAAAAAGTCCAAGCTGGTGCAGCTCCGTTAGTTCAACCCCTGGTAAGGGTGCCTTTAGCTATGTCACACCACGACAAAGATGCAGGGAGGAAAATGGCTGCATGCAGAAGAGATTTTATGGTAAGTCAGTAAGCCAAAGACCGAGGAGGATCCAGGCTCGCTCTTTTTACAATAACCCACTGTCAAGAGCATTAACTCCATCCGTGAGACCAACATTAATCCAAGGAGGGCAGTGCCACTGTGATGCAATTGCTTTCGCTGTGATGCCACCACATCCTGACCAGCACGCTGGGATCAAACTCTTAGTCCATGGACCCTGATGGGATGGACCACATTTGAGTTGCAGCAGGAAGTGACAGGATCTGGAAGAATACAGATCAGCGATGCAAAACAAGGGTTTCCTTTAGAACTAGGTTCACCCGGTCATTGGAGTCGGTGATGTCTCTGTGTCTTGATCCCATTAGCTCTGCCCTTTGACATTTGTAGGCATGTTTATTGTGACTACAATCATATTGTAATGAGTTGATGACTTTCAGCTGCTTAATGATCTTAGAGACAGGCTAGAGGCAGGAGGATAGTCAGATGAAAAGTCGAAACAAAGGCTTATGTGCCTGGTGGCTGCTCCATAAGTGGAAGTAGAAAAGAAATCAACACCGTCTATAAAGTAGATATGTCTGCCCTGTGTGTTTAAAGGTTGCTATGGAGCCAGACAAATGCTTATTTGAGGAATTACTTTGACCCAAAGATGGAAATCTGAAAGTAGTCATGCCCTCCCATCTATTTCCTCAATACAACAGGTGCATGGCTGCTCCCACATCCTTACAAGGACTCAGCATCTCCACGGGAAACAGGTGGCTCAGACATATTGGAATGATTTAAGTTTTAGACATACAAAGCGATCTTGTTTATGAGCCAGCACTGCCTCTGCCCCTATGAGCCTGACAGTATTAGTTCCGAATGGCTAAGGACAGTGATTTGTCAAGAATAAAACATGAAAGGCCACACTTGGTCAACAGTATCTTCCCGGTGAATGCCAGTTTACCTTGAAATTAAAGAATGGAAGAACATAACTTACAGTGAGAATCCATCGCTCACAACAGTAATGCTGCAATTTCCTTTCTAGAATGGAAAACCTGATGGCTGGCCACCTTGGTTGTGCCTTGCCTGCCCTAAGAGCATAGCTGGATGCCAATGAGCTTTCGCTCACTCTCTCCAGTGTCTACCACTGCCCTGTCACCTCCCACCCCCTCACCCCACAGCAGGCTTTAGCCTACAATGGAAAACTACAATAAGCATGTTTGTTTGTCTGTACATCCTGCTGCAGGAACCAGGGCAATGTGATTAGCATATCTGTAGCTCTAAAAGCATAGTCACTGTATCAAATTTACCCCCTTGGCATCACCGTGATTAGAGGCAAACACTTTCTCCAGACCTCAGTTAAGCCCCTGGGATGTCAACGGGATGGGCTGGCGTGCTTCTCTTCAGTTCTGCCTGGAAGCTGCACGTTTTCTCCTTCTGGTTTGTCTAAGTTTTACTCAGTAAATATTTCATTTTGCCAGGTTCCTGGAGGTAGCCACAAAAGCAGCTGCCTGTGTTTACTTCAGCACCACCTGAGCACAGAGACAAAATCCCCAGGGCACTGTCCCTGTGGACCGCGCAACTCACTGTTTCCCTTGCTTGTGGCCTCTAGAAAGAGGTGAAAACCCCACAGGTACTCTGTGGCTCTAAGGAGGGGCACCTTGGGGACCAAGAAGTTTATTGATGCACGAGTTCCTCACAGAGCATGAACCAAGCAAGAAGGCTGTAACATGGTTGTCCTCCATGCTCTGTGTCCCAGCCGGGGGTTCAACTGGTGCATGGTAGCTTCCCCCACCCCCGTCTCTCTGTCTCTCTGTCTGTTTCTCTGTCTGTCAGTCTCTCAGTCTCTCTTTCTCTCTCTCTCTCTCTCTCTCTCTCTCTCTCTCTCTCTCTCTCTCTCTCTCTCTCTCTCTCTCTCTGTGTGTGTGTGTGTGTGTGTGTACTAGGAAGCAGAATGTAAGATGTTAAAGAAACCACTGTAGGGGGCTGGAGAGATGGCTCAGAGGTTAAGAGCATTGCCTGTTCTTCCAAAGGTCCTGAGTTCAATTCCCAGTACCCACATGGTGGCGCGCAACCATTTGTAATGAGATCTGGTACCCTCTTCTGGCATGCAGGTGTACATGCAGGCAAAACGCTGTAAACATAATAAATAAATAAATAAATAAATTTTAAAAAGCCATTGTAAAGGGTGCTCTCCTTTCTATTTCTGTTTCCAGTACAGTCTTTACTGTCTTGGAAGGAAAAAGCTGCTGAACTAATTCACTCACAGTGTAAAGTTCTCCCTCCTCTGAGCTATTTCTCTCTTAGTTGCAGAATTCAATGAAATGTGTAAGTTGTGACTGTGTAAGCTCAGTAGTTGGCCATGAAAGCTAGATTTTGGAGGACAGGAGGCACTCCTGGGTTTAGAGCCTTCTACCAGGGCTACGGAATATTGCATCGTTATACGAGAACCCATCTGCTCCCAAGGCAACAGTCACAGGAAAAGTCAGGAGCCACCCAACCTACGTGGATAGATTCCTAGTTCTACCAGGGAACCGACTGTGTTTTGGCTCATCTTGGATTCTTAGTGCCCGAGGCTCACTGCATGCGGCAAGGTGACCTGCTGTGTGGTGGGTGTAGCACCCCAACTGAAAGTACCCCAAAGTCAGATAAAGTCCTTTAGATGCTCTTCATTTAAGGATTTTACTTACTGTGGGAACAGACAATAAACAATTGTCTCACAATATCATAATATCTACATCTTGATGCCGTGGAAGAAGATAGGGCCTAAATTAAGTTAACAAGCCCAAAGGTGGACAAGCAGGGGTGTTCATTGCCTAATGAAAACACACAATAAGAATTCAGGATAGAGTGGAGATAAGCAACAAGGTCCACACACAAACGTAGTCTGGGCCTTTCACACGCACCCATGGTAGATACAGGTAAAGTAAAACAGACTTTTGGTACCCTCCGGGACTATCCTATTTTCTAGAACCAAGTGTCATTTGACTTTGACCACATACACCAAAGGTGAAATGCTTAATTAGTCTTGTTAGCTTTGCAGGAGAGGGGAGGGTCCTGCAGCACGAATTGGCAGCACAGAAAAATCTCATTCCTGACCCACAGAGAGACAGGAATGTCAACTGATCATATAGAAGAGTGCTTGAAAAAAAATTTAAAAAATCCATCACAGGAAATAATTTAAAGGTATTCCTTAAAGAAGAGGGAGTAGTTGTGGTCAGGGACAGCACCTCTGTTACCTTCATGCTGTCTCCGATGCCAGTTACCTGTCTTGAGTAACACCACATGCCACCTGGACTTTCTGAGGGCCTCCCGTCTGTCTCCCTGGTCCTATCTTTGTCCTCCTGGTATCTCTTTCCCACACACCAGTCACAGAATCCATTCTAATCACATGGCAAATGACATCACTCCTCTCTGAAAGCCACCTCCCTATGTCCCTGGCCCCACATGACCTGACCCAGCTCCTCAGTTTCACTGTCACCATTGACTTCTCTCTACCCAGCCATACTAATGTGACAAGCCTCCTTCTACCTCAGAGTCTTTGTGCTTGCTAGTCCATCTTTCCGGAATGTTCTTCACCCGGGCAACTGCTGGGTGCCCCATCCCACTTTCCTTTGGGAGGCAGACACAAGAGGGTCAGGAAGTAAAGGTCATCCTTATGTACATATTAAATTCATTTTCCATAAACAAATAAAACTGGCATCACATAGAGCCCTGGACCACAGCTTCCCTATATCACTATTCCCTGAATAGCATCTTTTACTACATCACCATCTGACAACATAGCACATGAGGATAAACCTCATGACAAGTGAGACTTTCCCTGTGTCATCAAAGGGGTTTGAATAGGAATACTGCCCCCGCCCCATAGTCTCATGTGTGTGAATGCTTGGCCCATAGGGAGTGGCACTATTAGGAGGCGTGGCCTTGTTGGATGAAGTGTGTCACCGTGGAGGTGGGCTCTGAGGTCTCCTATGCTCAAGCTACGTCTAGGGTGCCACTCAGTCTCCTTCTGCTGCCTGTGGATCCAGATGTAGAACTCTCAGCTCCTTCTCCAGCACCATGTCTGCCTGCATGCCGCCATGCTTCCCGCCATGATGATAATGGACTAACCTCTGACCTGCCAGCCCCAGTTAAACGTTTTCCTTTATAAGAGTCACCGTGGTCATGGTGCCTCTTCACAGCAGTAAAACCCTAACTAAGACGGTCATTTTAATCTAGATTCTAACACCGAAGAGAACACATTATAAAACTATTTGTTAAACAGATGACTGAAACTCTCAGGCAAAAGTTATATCCTATTTGCTGCCCTTCTCAGAACCTATGACATGCTAACATGGATCAGCTAGCATCACCAGACCCAGCCCTCTGAGCTCTTCACCAGCACAGCCTCCTCCAGGAGAGTCCTTGGAGTCAGCACTGGGGAGCTCTGTGGTGAGACACATCAGGAGGAAACTGTGATTCTGGTCTTACCAATAAGGGTAGCTCACGGGACAAGGACTGGGGCTTCCTCTTATGGTCAACACACACACAGACACATACAGAGACAGAGACAGAGACAGATAGACAGACAGGAAGACAGAGACAGAGAGACAGACAGAGACAGACACACACACACACACAGACAGACAGACAGACAGAGACAGAGACGCAGAGACAGACAGACACACACACACACACACACACACACACACACAGAGAGAGAGAGAGAGAGAGAGAGAGAGAGAGAGAGAGAGAGAGAGGGGCACACATGGAGCACACATGGTAGTAAGACCCAGAAGAGAATATTTATTTGGAGTTTTCTTGATCCCATCTTGGGAAGGAAAAAGCAGTTTCACGGCAGTGCTGGAGGAAGGGACTTACTTCCATCTTCTGTCTCTAGCTCCAGCAGCAGGAACTAGTCACCATAGCTCCATAGTCAGCTCTACAGAGAAATGTACTGTGTGAACAGTGAAGCGAACAGGGAGGGACAAAAACGCATCTCCTTTCAGGGGAGCCTTGTGTTCTCTTTTGACAGATTCTCATGTAGTTCACATCAAGCTACTACACACACTTGTGTGAAAACCCTCCTTGACGGTACTCATGTGGAAACTGTGATTCTCTTAAAAAAAAAAAAAAACCTCACAGGTCTCAATCTTAAAACAAGAGTAGTGAAGGAACTTAATGCTCAAAGTCTGTCAGAAAAAAATGAATTACCTGCCTCCTCCATGTCACAGTGACATTCACTCTGGCACAAATTCTCTGATGCCTGGGGTCAGTACTCCCTTTGAGGTAGCAGAATGCTGGCAGAGGGGGGTGGACAGGAAGACCAGTGAGAAGGAGTCTGTGCTCTAAAGAGCCACTCTCAAGTAGGACCTCAGTGCCATCACACCTTCCCAGAATACATCACAGCGCTTAGTGTGCTATACACACAGGGGGTGAGGCTGGGCAGGAACGTGGAGGCAGGACCTGATGCAGAGGCCATGGAGGGTGCTGCTTACTGGCTTGCTCCCCATGCCTGCTTCAGCCTGCTTTCTTATAGAACCCAGGACCACCTGCCCAGAGAGATAGTACCATCCACAATGGGCCGGGTCCTCCCCCATCAATTGCTCATTAAGAAAATGTCTTACAGGCCTGGCTACAACCTAATCTTATTTTTTTAATTGAGGTTCCCTCTTCTCAGATGACTCTAGCCTGTGTCAAGTTGACAGAAAACCATCTAGCACAAATATGGTGAGGAACGGAATGTTAAGAGCCCTTGTGCCCAGAAACTTTACATAAACAACGAAGACCCTAGCACACACTTCTTGAGAGCAGATTTTGCACACATGTTGTCCATGACGTAATCTTGCCTTGTCTCCATCCCTCCTCCGTCTTTCTGTTCCCATATTTTTATCATTGCATCTGTCCTTTTTTTCTCCTTATGTGGAAGATGTCCCATTTCATGCCTGTAACTGTAAAGTAACTTTAATCATCTGTCTTTGACATTATTTCAAAAAACAACAAACCCTAAATATTTTTTAAAATATCCTAACACTGCCTTAACACCTCATGTTCATTTGTTGACTCCCCGCCCTGTCAATCAAGTGGGCTAGAGCCCACCCCAGAAAGGTTTCCTGCACTCTGTAGAGCCAAACACTTGCAAAACCATGAAAAACAAACAGCTATAACATTTTCCTACTTTGTTGTGTAAACTAAGTGTGAATGACCTTTTCTTCAGATGTGACTTGCATACTCTGGTTTTCTGTAAAGTTTAAAAGGATCTGTAGATGTTTTACTGACTTCAAAACCAAAATATTTTAGCTGTGTGCGGTGTCGCACGCCTATAATGCCAGCATTCAGGAGGCAGAGGCGGGAAGATTGCTGCAAGTTTGAGGCCAGTTTATTCTACATAGTGAGCTCCAGGCCAGCTAGAATTTCACAACGAGACACTTTATCCAAAAAAGAATGAAGAGTTTTAAAAAGTTAACCAATCTTAATGGAGTACTATAAAATTTAATTCTACTGAGAAAACTGATTCTCTTATGGTCTCCTTAAGTACTCTTCTTATATTTTATACAATCAACTGTCAATTCTTTCTTTCTTATTTAATTATAATTATTTTAAAATATGGGCTGCTTCTCCAATTTGCATGCCATCCTTGTATGGGAACCATGCTACTCTCTGTGTCATTCCAGATTTGGTGCATGTGCTTCAAGAGAGTGCTTACGAAATCAGTTCTCCCACTCAACACAGTGAATGTGTCACTTGGGCACTGTCATTTACTTGTTATATTTGGATTGTGAGTTTGTAAAATCTGACTCTGGGTCAGTCCACTGATATATGGTAGCATTTACTAAATGGTGTTTAATGGCCGAAAGGTCAGCATTATGCTCACAGAAGTAACTATATTAAACACTTGGGTTTACAATAGAAACAACAGCATACCATTGCCTGATGCCAGAATTAAGCAAAAACCTTAAATTTGCAGCCCCATTTTACTCTTGAAGAAACTTACAAATATGTTAGTCATACCATTTCTGAAATTCTCATTGATTTTTTTCTGAAAAGTTAAATATTAGAGTTGTTTATTTCTCCATTAGACTGTTGAGTCAACTCTGTTAGTATTTGGTTCCATTGTGTCTTTATTTGTGGGGAGTACATTAATTAAAGGGCACAGCATATCTCTTGAGCACTTGTTAATCTCTGAAATCATCTTTCAGCATTGGGTATGTACTTATAGACTTCTGTTTTGTGCTGGGTACTTCAGACAGTCACAGTACAACAGGGCAGATCCCTGCCTCGAGGAGCTTACGTACTAACAAAAGAAGAAAACCATGAAAACAAAGCAGATAGTTTACTGAAGGTCATCTATACTGTGTGTGTGTGTGGGGGGGGGGGGAAGAATAAAGCAATGAGACTGAGGGAGTGATCTGGCTGTAGCTATAATCAAATGATTCAGTTAGGGATTATTGAGATGAGGGTTACAGGAAGTAAGAGTCATTTGAAAGGATGGATGAGGAAGAATGTCTGAAGCAACAGGGAGAGAACAGGCTCTCTAAGTGAGGACTGACAGGCATATCAGAGGAACAGGAAGGGTCCAGCAGTGAGGCTGGAATAGCCCAACAAAAAGGATAGCAGAAGTTGAAGTCACAAAAGCAGTAAGGGGTCAGGTCCTGGGAAGCCTGCGACTTGGGTGAGAATTTCAGCGTTTTACAGAGTCCTGCATGGAGAAGAGATGTGTGTGGTCTGAGGTCACTCCAGGCACTGCTCCGACTCCACTGCTAGACCCTAGAAGGACAAAGGTACAGACAGAAACCAAAGAATGGAGGCTTCGGCCATTCAATCTATCAGACAATTGTCAGGGGATGCAGTAGAGATGCTGGGAGTGGCCAGATTCTGGTTAGAGCTTGCACTAAAGGTGCAAAGACTTCGTGATGGAGGCTGAGAAGAAAGTGAGGAAACGGAGTATGTATTTTTCCATCCACCGAGTAGAGGACGGATAAAGAAGCAGCATGAATTGGTGTGAGGTATAGAGAAGGTTCGGGAGCTTGTCTTTTGTATCCAGCATATATAGCTAAGGGAGAAATGGGTACCAAGATGATGCAAATAACTGGATTTTAGTGACACAACAATGAAGGAAACCAACAGAATCAAAAAAGAGGGGAAAAAAAGAGAAGATTGGGAGAAGGAAACAGGAAAGGAGAGGACTACAGCCTGGCTCATGAAGGAAGGCTAAGAGGCCAGCAGGAAGAGGATGTGCCGATGTGCCACCAAACAAGAAGGGATCCACATGGAGAAGAAAGACAGAGTGTGACTTCACTGGGAGTTAATACGATGCTCTACCAAAGAGCTATACAGCCGTCAGGCCCTAGACAAGAAAGAGGAAAACTTAATGTAAACAATGACCAAGTCAACAGCTAACACAAAGGTAAAAAGAGAACTCCAATGTATAGTGAAGGGGACAGCGCCGAAAAGTAGCTATACCACCTCCTGGGCTCAGGGTAGGGAGATGGGAGAGCAAAGGCAAGGAATTTTAGTTATTAGCGAAAGTTTAGAGAAAAGGCTCATAGATCTGAAAATCAGACTTTCAAAAAAAAAAAGTCAGTTGTTTTTGCCTGGTCTGAGGGACTAAGAAGGGACGCTGGGTGGAATTTTAGATCTCTGCTCTAAAATAAGGATGCTCGCCATTGGCTTGAAACTGTGGTGGGCCATTATAAGGCAGTATTTTCATTTTTATAAGGCCACCATACAAATTACCATAAACGTCATGGCAGAAACTCATCCTTACATAGTTTGAGAGCTAGAGACAGGAAGTCGGGGTTTCATCAGGGCCACGCCCCCCGCTGGAGGCCCCAGGGGAGTCACATCCACGCTTCCTTTCTGACTGGCTGTTGCTTGTCATTTCTAGCACGAAACTCAGTTGCGTCACGCGATGTTTTTCTGGAAGCTGTCTTGTGAGAGGGTAGGTTATGTTTTGCTGAGAGTAGGCAGGTGAGAGGGTGCGTGAGGTTTAGAAAGAATACAAGCGGAACCTCGGATGGCGAGATGACGCGTTTGCTCTGCTACACCGTGCAACGCTTCGCTGGTCTGCGCTGGTCTCTACTTCACAGGGAGGAATTTGCTAGAGAACCGCTCATGGTACTCTGGCTGCTTCTGATGACCCATGTCAGTTCTGTGGAGCCTTGCTGTTTCTTCCGGACTGGGCCCCTGCTACAGATTTGGGCTGCTGTTAGGTGTTTGCTGTTGGACCGGAGTGCGGGCATCCTGACAGCACAGAGTGGAATTGCCCTGCAAGGAACTACTTCCAAAACAGGTCCAAAATCCCCCTTTCCTATCAACCTTCTTCCCTACCTCAGGTTGGTGTGTTAAAGGGGAGGTAGAAGCATTTAAAAGCCCTAGATAAGTAAGTTTTGAGAAAAATCTAAGTCTACAGGGGCTTTTCTTGGCGGATGATCTGTTATCCAATGTCTCTTCTTCACGTAACCTTCCTGTAAGAACATGAGTCACTAGATTTATAGCCACATCACAGCTATTTTGTCTGCAAAGACCCTATATTTACAAATAAAGTCATGTCCTGGGGTCCTAGGAAAACATGTTTGTGTGTGTGTGTGTGTGTGTGAAACACTATTCGTGCACATGGGTAGTTTCTTAACCATCTTGAAAAGTGAAAACTGAAATGATATGCTGAAGCAAGAGGGCAGAGGTTTTCAGAGGCGTGCAGCTACTCCTCAAGATCCACCACAGAGCGGAAGTCCACGGGAAGCAGATGAGAAAGTAAAGCCCTTCTCCCTCCTCCAGGCTCTCTGTCTTTCTCCTATCTCCTCTTGGCCAAGCCTTACTAGGAGTCACATCAGGATCTCTTCTGGATTTAGCTTCAGTTCCCTGAGCAAAGAAACCTCAGTAGGAAATGCCGTCCCGTTTGCTCCTGCATCACACTGGCCAAGCATTTCAGCACTCTGGCCAGCTCCTTGGCCAGTCCTGACAGACAGCAGAGCGGTTCAATGCTCATCACAAACTTGCAACCATCTGCTGTTGCCCACCCGGCTGCTGCCTGCAGATGGCCCCTCTGCAGACTTAATATGATAACTGCAGTTGAGTTAAAGCAGTCTTGGAAATGAACATAACTGTGTATTCCAGTAAGATGTCTATGAATGATTAAAAACAGGTGGTTCGTCTTGGTCTGTTTTGTTTTGTTTTTCTGAAGGTAAAAGACAAGGAAATGAAAATAGTAGGGAGAAATTCAATAAATCTGCAACAAAGTCAATGTGGATTGTAGAGACCTAGACACGTATGTGAGACCTCACTGAGTTTTCTGTTTGCTTTTCAACTGACATGTATAAAGCAAGCCAATGCTTTGAATATTAAAAATCACAGAACACAAAGTAAAAATGGAGATACTGTGAAAACTGCACTTGTTATTAGGTACTTCTGTGAAATTTAATCATGGAAATTGGCTGAGGATAACACCTAAATTGCTACAGTGTGATCTATAAAAATCACCTTCATTTTTCATAGAAAGGCAACAAGACATTCCTAACTTGATGGGACGCTAAAGTACTGAAGGTCAAGATGGAAAGAAAATGGCTAAATTGTCTCTCATGGTTAGTTATTATTTGAAATTTGTGAATGTCTCTTACTTCTTAGAATTAGTTATGTGCATCTTTTAAAAAAGACAGAATTGGGAAACTGTTTAGAGACGGCAGCACCACGAAGAATGCCACTCACCCACCAACACAGAACAGCCCACAGGTCTAAGCGAGTTCTGCCGTGAATGGCCGACTTGACTTCTCTGTGAGTCCAGAGATTTCATTTTTTACATTTGTGCTTCAGCCCCCGGAGCCTGAAACTCCCTAGA
Source organism: Acomys minous (assembly GCF_964271855.1). Classification (NCBI taxonomy): domain Eukaryota; kingdom Metazoa; phylum Chordata; class Mammalia; order Rodentia; family Muridae; genus Acomys; species Acomys minous. The sequence continues at coordinate 100,282,801 of NC_140492.1, read as the reverse complement.
GGAGCTTCTGTAGTTTCCTAAACACATACACTGTGGAAAATTAATCTAACTGCATCCCATTGTATGTGTATCTGCACAAGCAAAACTAAGGGGTGCACTAACTATGTGCATTGTTTATCTGATTTGGAGAAAATATGCTATTTGGTGACAAATATCAAAATACAAAACCAATTATTGGATAAAACTTGAAACAATCTATAAACAGTTAAAGGATCCCAGGTACACTTGTGTGTGTGTGTGCGTGTGTGTGTGTGTGTGTGTGTGTGTGTGTGTGTGTGTGTGTAAAATAATCATTTCTATTTGGTGATATTTCTAAAGAGGCATCGCAGTGTTGCAGAATTTAATTTGAAAATCAAAACAGAAAAACATTTGTTTTGTTCTGTTTCTTTAAAATTCCTGACATGGCTGAGCAGGTCCAGCTGTCATCCTGAGTTTGATCCCTGAGAACCAACCCCTACCAGCTGTCTTCTGGCTTCCACATGTGTCCTGTGGCGAGCACAAACATATGCAAGTAAGTTATTTGACTGTTTCAGTAAGTAAATAACTGCAATTAAAATGCTTTAAAGGTTTTTGTTTGTTCGTTGGAAACGGGGTCTCACTACGTAGTGCTAGTTGTCCTGAAACTCAGTATGTAGATCAGGTTAGCCCAGAGCTCACAGAGATCCACCTGCTCCTGCCACCTAAATGCTGGGATTAAAAGCATATACCTCCGCTCCTGGCAAGAATATTTCAAAAGCTTTATGTACTCGAATGTTTTGCCAGCATGTACATAAGCATGCTGCATGTGTGCCTGATATCAACAGAGGTCAGAAGGGGTCATTGTATCCTAGGAGCTGGAATTCTAGATAGTTGTGAGCTACCAAGTTGGTGCAGGGAATGGAACCCAGGTCCTCTGCAAGAGCAGCGAGTGCTCTTAACCATTGGGCCATCTCCATCCCCTGGGCAACCAAATAAATATGGACATGGTGGGTTATCTTTCTTATTTGTTGTTGTTTTGTGGGTATGTGTGCTGAGTGCACACACGGATGTGCATGCATGTGTGCATGCAGAGGCCGGAGGTCAGTGTCGAATGCCTTCCTCAATTCTTCTCCACTCTATTTTTTTTGAGACAGGATCTCACTCTGAAACTAAAGATGACTGACTGGCTAGTCTATCCATGCAGCTAACTCTGGCAATCCACCTGCCTCTGCGTCGACAATACTGAGTTTACAAATTCATGCCACCACATTCTGAGTTTACATGGGTTCTGCGGAGTGAAAGGCAGGTCCTTATGCTTGCATAATGGGAACTTCACCAACCAGGCCATCGCCCCAGTCTTTCTCATAAATTTCAATGACAAATTGCTAGTACCGGCTGAGTGTAGCGCCTCATGCCTGTAATCCCTGTACCCAGAGGGGAGAGGCAAGAGACATTGAAAGTTCAATTTATCTAGCAAATTCAAGAGATCTTGAGACACATAGTGAGATCCTGTCTCACATGACGAAACAAGGTTGAGGATATGTGTATCTAATGCACAGAGGGATTTGGGTCTAAAGCACCAGTTTCTAATAAAGGCTTTGTCTTGTTTTAAGTCAGGCTAATATTGGTCTCATAAATGAGTAAGGAACTGTCCTCCTCTGCTAATTCTAGAAAAGCTTCCATAAAATAGATATTACTTTATGCCCGAGTGTTTAGTAAAATATACATTAAATTTTTAATTGGACTATTCTCAGAGAGTCGTGAGGATTAAATGAGCATTCAGTATATATCTGCTATTATAGTTAACCTATTAATTTATTCTTGTATAATTAGCTAGCGTATTAACACCAGAGCATACACCCACTTGTGAAGCTACAGACTGTCTTTACATGCCAGAGGCTGACATGCAAACCCATATTTGTCATCCAGAAGTGATGAAGGTATTAGCACCCAGAAATGAAACCAGACAGGAATGAAAAGAATTTAGATTTTTTTTTGCAATAGTCACACAATGAATTGATAGTTAACAATCACTAATATTTTAAGAAAATTCCATTATTCTACTACTAGAAATACTGCTTCATATTGTTCTTTAAATATCTATATGCTCGAGGAAAAAATCCCACTTTCTAGAGCTGTTAAGCTGGAGATAAACTCAGACGCAAATGACTAATATAACAAGATCCCCCGCCCCTTTTTCTTTGTCCATCTTTCAATTCGGTGACTACAAAAAGGCACAAGGACTAAACAAAAGAATGTTAAATAATGGATCAAAGCACTGTCATTTTTGGAAATCTATTAAACAACATGCTGAATATTTCAGCAGTTTTAATTATGCCTCATTACACACTCCCTTACCTTCGCAGACATCCCTGTATGGATTTGCAGACTTTGACATTATAACCGAATGGGTAATGGAGCAGTGAAGCGGACCAAGTGCTATAACAAAAAGCATTTGTGTAAATGTCTAATAGAATATTAATGAAACAAACTAATGGGGAAAAATCTAGCCCGTCCAAATGTAAAGCTTCCGCTGGCTATGAGCAGAGGACAACTCAAGCCTTCGCAATCCTAAGTGGATGAGGCTCACGGACGCATATCAATGAAGACCTCGTAAATAAAGTCAAGGTCATGTTTCCTGTTTGATTAATAAAGAATATGTATTGAACATCTCTCCATAAGCTTACAAGTAAACTGTCTAAGCCAAATTAATGTCTACAGTGCTGACAGAGCAGCTCAGAACACTGAGAGCCTGTTGGGTTACGGATAGAGCCTGGTTTAGGCTAAGCAGACAACACACGCAGTGGTTGCAGCACGATGGCCTCACATCAGTAGTGCTTGTTCTGGATTCAGTCACTTTATTTCTATGATCTGTATCACCTGTACTGGGCTCAGCATGTCCTCCTGCACCTATGGGGGGGCCTCCAAGAATCCCAGCCCCCCCCAAAAAAAGAATATTCATGAATAGGCTGAGGACACAGTGCCTCAGTTTCACATTGAAAGGCTCCTAAGTAGGACCCTGGAAGAAAAGGAAGTTTTCATTTTAGTCCATCCAGGAAGGATAATGGGAATTAGCTAAGTGAGTTGCTGTGAGGCAAAGGAGGGGCTTGTTTAGGAAGGCAAGAAGGACCAAAGGAGGCAGGAGAACATGGCCTCAGCAGGACCCCATGATGTCAAGTGTAGTTCCTCATAAAGATGGAGCCATTAGCGATCTTTAACAAAATTGAAATGGCCCTTTATATTTTACAATTTAACTTAGGTGATTAAAAATGGATTAACAGCACTAACCGGATGGGTTAGCCTGGAAACTGTCGTATTCATTTAAGTGAAAGGTGATGGAAGCCTGGATGGAGGTTGTGAGAAAAATGAATGACCAGTGCCCAGCAGGATAGTCACCATGTCGCATCCCTTCTCCCCTTTCTGTTAAGCCACACAGTATTAAAAAAAAACCTCTCCAAGTGTCACAGTGGTAAAAACCACTCTACAACAAACAAATTACAAAGAAGTGTTCTCTCATGTGTCTACAGGGGAAATGGGCAATCTGTTATAGCTCTTGTTGCTGTTGTTAAATCACCTAAGAATGGGATTTCTAATAAATGTTGATGCAAATACCTTTTTGTTTTGACATTAATATGCTTCAGCTAACTATAATGAGTTTTATTATTAATGTTAGGAGAGGTGCCAGGTAGGATGGTAGAGTAGAGTCTACCACCATGTGACTAGGCTGAGCTGAAGAGTGGATACAAGAGTAAATAGACTGTATCAAGGAGAGACAGCTCCAGCACCTTACGGAGGCTCCAGCACCTTACGGAGGCTCCAGCACCTTACGGAGGCTCCAGCACCTTACGGAGGCTCCAGCACCTTACGGAGGCTCCAGCACCTTACGGAGGCTCCAGCACCTTACGGAGGCTCCAGCACCTTACGGAGGCTCCAGCATCTTACGGAGGCTCCAGCACCTTACGGAAGCTCCAGCACCTTACGGAGGCTCCAGCATCTTACGGAGGCTCCAGCACCTTACGGAGGCTCCAGCATCTTACGGAGGCTCCAGCACCTTACGGAGGCTCCAGCACCTTACGGAGGCTCCAGCATCTTACGGAGGCTCCAGCACCTTACGGAGGCAGTGCTAGAGTGGCTTTTTTTGTTCATCCCTGGAAACATAAGTACAAGTAACATTAGACAGACTGAGCAAATTGTATTTAACATACGTATATACATATACACATGCAACAATGACTAATGAAAAAAGAGGTCCTGAATTTGAAAGAGAACAAGAAGGCACATGTGGGAGAGTTTAGAAAGAAGAAAGGGAGGGAGAAATGATGCAATCATACTGTGATCTCAAAAATAAAAGAAGTAATAAAAAAAAACTGCATCTTAGCCAGGTGGTGGTGGTGCACGCCTTTAATCTCAGCACTTGGGAGACAGAGGCAGGTAGATTGCTGTGAGTTCAAGGCCAGCCTGGTCTACAAAGTGAGTCCAGAACATCCAAGGCTACACAGAGAAACCCTGTCTCAAAAAACCAAAACCAAACCAAAACAGAACAAAACAAAACAAAAACAACAACAAAAAACAAAAACCAAAACCAACCAAAAACAAAACAAAACAAAAAACATATCTTTGCTACAAAAGAATAAGATAAGCTCATATTATATATATTGGCAGATAATTTTAAAAAATATTAAAATTACAATACAAGAAAGTGCTAAGAAAAAGATTAGTGAAATATCAACAGAAAAGCCAAGATGAACACAACCACTAGCACGGTGCTCTGGTAGGTAAAAGGAAGCAAAAACGCCTCTGAAAGTGAGCTTGGTGGCTCTGGTGAGCAAGAGACCAGCAGAGCAGCCCCCAGGATAAGCCACAGCATTCACAGGCCTTGAATACAGTTTCAAGTTTGGCTAAATAGTGATTTATCTGAAGGTCAGGCCAGCAGTAGAAAGGAACATCAATTCATGCGACTCTGGGCTGTGGCCAGGCACCAGGTGACAGGACACCCTCCAAAACTGTCTAAACCTCGGCTACCTTGGGGGACAGAGAACAGGGAACAAGTACAATTCAGGGAACCTGAATTTCTCTCACCCACAGTCCTCGGATGAGCGAAGACCCAGGCCAGCACTTGTAGAGAATGACAGAGCCAAGCTAGAAGGTGCAGGCTGCAGGCTGTTTGCCAGAGAGCTGGCCTCATCAACTGAGAACAACACGGGAGTTCGATAGCCCTAAGCCTGGGGCTGGTGGGCAGATCAACATCTTGAGTCATATATCTGCCCCTCCACAAACTGTGAAGGAAATTTCTCCAATGGGGTGATGGATACTTAGATCTTCAAAGTACGAATACAAGCCCTCCACCTTTCAGATCTCACAGCTGTGGCTGTTCCATACATGTCTAATGCATTTGGTGGGGGGCCGGGGGAACCAACCACCCTGAGCAGCAGCCACCCCAGGGTGTATGTATGATCTGGGGAATCTCAGACGGGTGAGAGGACCTGCCCAGCTGCAGGCTAGATGTCAAGTATGGCCAGCAATCGGTCCCTGGTAGAGAGAAGCTAGTAGAGAGAAGACAGCATGGCTGACGTCAGGTACCTAGCAACACAGGCTCAACACCAGCAAAAGCAAAAGAAAAGAGTACACGAGTTCAAATGTGGCGGTGCTCGCTCACATATTTGGTTGTAACAACTGCAAGACGGATATACATCTAGTAGGTGGGGGCAAGAGATGTTGTTACCTACTACAAGTCACAGAACAGTCCTCACAAAGAATTACCTGTCCCCAGTGTCAGTGGTACTTAGGCTGAGAAATGTCGCCTTAAGCAAGAGTTCTAGGGCACCCTTCAAACCACCACGGAGCTGTGGGTGGCGTGTACCAGCTCTCACCCTGGACTATAGTGTGGATGAATGTCCAGGTTGAGCACCTCACCCAGATCCGTCTCCTGTGACCACGGCTGCCTTATACCCGTCTCACTTTCCTAATGATGGGCTAGCCCTTGCATAAGGGAGATGGCAGGTTTGTTGATTGAAATCTCCTTTCTCCCTGGCTTTCCCCATCTGTCTCCTTTGAGGTAGGAGTACCTCAGGCCAGACTTGCTATGTAGACCAGGCTAAAATTAACCTCCTAACCCCTACGCTTCAGCCTCCCAATTAATGAGGTTACAGGCACGAGCAACTGCACCCGGATTAAAGTTTGTTGGAATTCCAGTTCCATTTTAAAAGAATATTTCAACTAGTTACTCAAACCTATTTCATCCTATTCTTTTAAGAAAAGGTGGTCACGACCCTAAGGGCAGTTATTAAGTTTTCCCATCTCCACTTATATTCCAGACCTTCCATTCTCCCACAAGAATCAACGCCCTCCCAAATCAACAACTGGTCAGCTAGCTGTTGATGCTAGTGTTCATTTATATACTGGGAAGCTACATTTATTCCACTTAGCAGAGCTGTGGCTTATGAGCTAATGACTGAATAAATAGCCAACCTTGCAGAGACCAGGATTAAAAATTAAATGCCACAAGCTATCAAAAGCTCCTTTTCTCATGGTTATCCCAATATTTGAAAGAGATAATAAACATTTGCTAATTTTTATAGTTAATCGACATTATAAATATCCACCAGGCACTTCACAAATGAAATATCATGGGCAATTTGTTGGCAAGGCTGTACGTTAAGAGACGATGGGTACATTTAAAAATTCAAATAAGAGCTGCAATGTACATTGATGACTAACTCCCAACGTTATTGCTTCTGAGGCATAAGAAATCAGTCCACCTAAGGAATGCACACATATAGGGGGGAAGGGCACCCTAAGAATTTGATTTGGGATAAGGAAGGCAGGCACAAATGTCCAGAAACCTATATGCAAATCCCTGCCATGTCACTGGAGAGGAGGCTGAGCTGCTTGGGTGGTAAGCCCAAATGGCCTTTGGGTCAAATATCAGCATATTGGTCGGCCTGAGAGGCTGACACTTCCAAAGGCAGACATCTCACTTCCCAATGCTGTCAGTCAAAGAGACAGGACAAAATGTTATAAAGAGAGTTCTGTGTTGTCATGTGTCAGCCGGATTGAAAATCTGTGGTTAGCTCTCCTGAGAGTGCGAGAAGTCACCCTTCCAAGCAGAAGAGCCGCGTGACCAGGAGACCCTGGGAAAGACAGTTAGATGCGCTGTTACTTTCTGAGTGAAGATGTCACAACTCATCAGTGTTGGCAAGGATAAAGATGCATACACACACACACACACACACACACACTTTAATTTTATAGAAAGATAGTTTTATGCTTTGATATGTAAGCTCCATGATAACTAATTTCAAAATCATGTAATGACTTTTTTTTAATGTATCAGATGAGGTATGATATGAACAGTAATTTTCCGTCTTATTTGGGAGTCTCATTAAACAGATTTTATGTCACACCAAACGTCTGATATAGCGATCAACCAATCAGCGAAGTAATAATAAGATAATAAGATATAATATGGTAATAACAAGAGGGAGCAGAATGCCTCCCCCATCAAAAATTATGATGAAATAAATTAGTTATCCATTGCAAAGCACTCTTTAATCTTGGCTTAGATATGCAAGTTTTAAATTTAATTACATGAATCATAAGCTTTACTCCTTGGGCCTGCTGGGAAGTTGATATTAACCTGTATATGGCTTTGTTTGTTTTATATATATTTTTTAAGTTACTGTCTCTAACTACAATCTAATCTTCTTCTGCACACATCCATACCCCAAAGGACCCACTATCATTATGTATTCAGATTCACAATAATGAACGTGTGGGAACACAATTAGCTGTAACGAATTTATCAATGAAAGAGGAGGGTCCTGCCCAACAGTAACACCACCTGCATCCATAGATAAAGGCTGGGCAGTCATTATCAGCACTCCACATGGAGATAAAAAAAAAGGCACACAGGATGGTACCCTCTCTTCAGCCCTACATCACTCTCTCGGAGCCTTCTGGTTTCTTCCTTTCTGAGTTATCCTTAGAGCAGTTTCAGTTGACAGGAAACTAATCACATCCTCAAACTTGTGGGTCACAGTGAGTACCTAAATGGTGACTCTACATCAGCAGTTCTCACTCTGTGGGTCTCGACCCCTTGGGAGGCCACACATCAGATACCCTGTGTATCAGAGTTATGAAGTAGCAACAAAAATAATTTTATGGTGTGTGTGTGGGGGGGAGTTACCGTGATATGAAGAGCTGTACTAAAGGGTTTCAGCATTGGAAAGGTTGAGAACCACGGCTCTAGAGTCTCTTCTGGAAGCAACACAGAATAATTGCCACCTCCACCCCCCACCCCCCACCATGCCCAGAAAACCCACAGGAAACACTGCATGACAATACTTTTTAAGTGTAAGAGAACTTAAAAGATCATATTAAAAAGTAGTCACCAGTTCTGATCCTGTGCTCAAGAAGTGAGTACTGGCCAGAGAAATAGAATTAAAAGAAGATATGAGATACAAGCATGAACAGAAAGGTGATTTAGTGCCATCAGTTGGTTTACACAATTATGGACTCTGGGAACTATAGACCCATGATGTAGAATATTCTAGTTCTAATCCAAGTCTGACTCCAAAAGTGGAAGAGCAAACGCCTCACCATAGGACAATCACACATGAAGATGTTTCTTTTTCAACTTTTTTACCCAATCTGTCAAATAAGGTCTGTCTTCGTTATGAAGTATATTCGACCTTATTTAAGTCTATGGATCTAAATGATGACTGAATGTAGAAATAGCAAAGACACATGCCCAAACAACATTTAACCAAATACTTTAGCATCCCAAGGCCTTGTCAATTTTTCACACAAAGTTAACCTCTCAGGGCACTATGTGATTCCATTTACTTTCATATAGTTATGACCTCTGGGTAGGCGGGAAGGACCCAACCATTAACCAAGAGAACGAGAGGCCCCAGTGTTCCCCTTGGTGAAAATCCAGGCAAAATTACTATAGAACAGAGCACCTACCCCCTGCCAACGCACAGATTAGCTTGGGCAAAGGCAAATCCCTGACACGTTCTGTGGCTGGCTTGCAGAACAATGGTGTAGGTGGCAGCATGATGGCCAATTGGTGCCTGCTCTGTCCAAAGTGATAGCTTTCTTTTTCCAGAGTAAGAAAGGCAGATACAGTTCAAAGAAGAATTTTAAAAAATCAAGATGAGATTCTTTGTATTGGAAAAAGAGAGATTGGTAATTAGGGAAAAGTCGCATTGGGTGGAATCCAGGGAAAGAAGTTGCCCAGTGCTCAACAAACACATGGTGCTTAACTCCAGGTGTATGAAGTTCTGGGTATTAGAAAAGCCTTTAAGTAAACCATACCAATATGTGCATCATAAAACCACTCCCTAAAATAATCTTGAGGACTCGAATAGGCTGTTTCCTACATTCTGAAAAATGAATGTGAGACAAACAGATATGTCACAATGACTGAATAAAACCCAGGAGTTAAAAGAATTAAGGCAGTTGCCCTCAAATGGCAAATAATGATGTGTTTATCTTTTGATTGTAAACTCATAAATCATTTAATAGCCAGGAAAGATGAAACTAACCTAAGAATAATTCATTTTCATCAGCATCTTTGTTTCTGTTGGAATTTATTTCTATAAACTCAGCAGGTTTAAAAATTAATTAGACATATGTGTCATCCTGTCTAGTCAACAATGCCCTGATAATTTGTCAGGATTTGGTTCAGTTGACAATGAGAAGCAAGAATCAGTTTTTAAACACTTGTGTGTGGTAATGGGCATCTTTCTAATGAAACAAGAAGATCTGCAAGATAATTTTTGTATTTTTTAAGGAGCTCTGGGTAATTCCACTTGACATGGCAAAGTCTTCAGAATCTCTATAAAAATCTACCTGAATATTAAATGTGACAAAAGAAATACAATTGAATGTAACAACTGAGGAGTCATAAAACAAATAAACAACAACAACAACAACACTGTGATGACAAATAACTATTCAGGAAGTCTAGCAAAAGCCTGGATAACATTGATTTCTTTTTTTAAAACATCACACAGCAAAGCTAAGTCAGAAGAAACTAAAAACCATAATAGTCTAGGTCTCTAAGGACATAAGAGGATGAGAGGAATCAGATAAATTATACATGCATTCATTAAAGAATTTCAGCAACTTAGAAAACAAAGGAAGCATTTCAACTCTGATAGCAAGAAAACCATATAAATTCTAGTGGTTCACATCATAATCAATATGAAATAGCAAGCGCTTCTCTCTAAGATCAAGAGCAAAAAAGAAAATTTACTCTTTCCGTTTCTATTCAACATTATACTGAAGATCCTACACTATACAATAAGACAAGAAAAAGAAGTAAAAAGCCTGCAGATTGAAAGAGATAAAGCCAGTTATCTCTAATTACAAATAATCATTGTACATAAGATATTGAGGAATTTACAAGGGGAGGGACCTATCAGAACTAATAGATAAATTTATAAAGGTTGTGGGGCACAAGGCCAATGGGAGATTTAACTATGTTTCTTCATACCAATAACAAAAAATAGAAAGTAGAGTTTAAAAATATTAACCCTCTTCACAAATGAGAGGATTCAATAGTCTCCTGTATCCACTCTTTCTGACTTTGTGTAGTCAATATGACCTACTCATTACACCATCAACTATTCTTAAGACGTCAGCAAACTGGTTCTAAAGTCCTATAGGAAGCCAAATGTCAACATAGAGCATTAAAAAGCAAAGTCATTATCTATTGCTCTTGTTGTTTGCTCAGGTCTGGGCAGCCATGTTGGTGAGACATGATGGATGTAGCTTCTGACATTCCTCAGACACGCAATCTCACAGCCAACTCCCCGAGCCTCTGGCTCTTACAGTGTTTCTGCCTCCTCTTCTGCAATGATCCCTGAGCCCAGAGGCCATGACTTTGAAAGCAAACAAGAATGGGTATACACACACACACACACAGACACAGACACAGACACACACACACACACACACACACACACACACACACATGCACATTGGAGAGGTTGGAGGGAGGAAAATTATCATAATTACACTACAATCTAAAAAATATTGAAAGAAATAATTTTTAAAAAGAGCAAAGTCAGAGAGTACATTCTACTTGACTTCAAGATTTTTACAATAAAAGCTACAAAAATCATGACAGTAGAGCATCAGAAAAAAAATCTGGATACCTAGACTGACAGACAAACTAGAGAGCTCCCAAGATAAGTTTTTTAGTAAATAATATTAGACCATCAGACATTGTCATGCAAAAGATAATCTAGATAGAGAGTTTACAAAAATGGACTGAAATGGGTCGTAGACATAAATATGAACACAGAACTACAAAATTTCTCGAAGCATAAAAATCTAACTGGCCTTGAGTTTGGCAATGACTTTTTAGACACAACACTAGGGAGCGTGGTCCTTGAAAGCCAATTGGCAAGTCGGACTTCACTTGGAAATGTTCGGAACTTGAGAGGTGGGTCAGTGCTTAAGAGTACTTGTTCTTACAGATGACCCAAGTTTAGCTCCCAGCATCCATGTGGTAGCTCACAATCACCTGTAAACTCAGTCCCAAGGGGATCTGACAGCCTCTTGTGTCCTCAGCAGGCACCAGGCACACATGTGGTACACATACATGCAGGCAAAACACTCCCATGCATGCATGCATGCATGCATACATACATACATACATACATACACACACATACATACATACAAATTTTTAAATTTTTTAATTGTGAAAATGCTATTTGTGACTTAGAGTCCTGTGTGAGATGAACAGAGGCAGCATGGACAAGGATAACCAGATGCGGGATCTGATGAGTCATACAGGATCCTCAAGGAAATCCAGTACTCCCTGAGTGAAGCAGACTCCAGCATCAAAGCAGAGCCGTAGGAAAATGCCTGCTATTCTCATGTGGTTATTACTAACCCTGGGATGGGATTCCGTCTTTGAAGGAGGAGCCTTTTACACATCAAAGATTTTCCCCCCTTTCAGAAAACAGCCCAGTAGCAGCAGCTAGGGCACACCATTTCAATACCAGGATTTATCACCCTGATGCAGCCAGGCTTGGAAGAGGATGCTGAGAAATGTCTGAAGGCAAGCCGTTGCCCAGCGCTGCCCATCTGCGCTGTTCTGTTGCTGCAGCCCCTGAGGGCTCCTAACCCCGAGGATACATCAGCAACTGGTGTAACAGAGCCATGCAGACCAACAAAGCCCACGCCCTAGACACAGCTAAAGAGTGAGTTATGCAGGAAGCTGTCAATAATAGCTACTCTGATCACCAAGAGATCTGTTCTGGTCTTTCAAGACCTCTTCCTTATGTATTTGAATTGAATGGATAATCTTCAGAACACTACAGAAAAAAAAAATCCCAGGCACTGGCAGGTCCCTAGTAATTAAGTGTGCCCATTAGAAAGTGTGCCTTCTTCTGATGCACTGGCACAGAGTAAGGAGAGCCTAGAAGTATTTGAATTGTAGAGAAAGGATTAAAGCTTCTTTAAAAATACTGAAAACCTCTTTGATTTTTATTCATTTTCCCTAGCACAGCTTAAGTAAAAAGCTCTGTGAATGAAGGCAGTTGCCATTTCATTTTTATTTTGTGGGAGGAGGTAGTTTTATTTTACTATTCAGATCTCATTTCCTGTTTTTCTGGTGTTCCCACTGCGTTTGGTAAAGCACCTGACTGGTTCTTTAGACTATATGCTCTTAGAGGCTTGGACCCAGAAGGTTCGCGGTTTGGGTGTGGGAGCATCAAAAAAACATCACGGCCCTCGCAAACACCACTTGTGGATTCTGCCATCAAGTACAGGTTCCCAGCTGAGGTTTCAATACGAGCTTGTTTGTTATTCCAAAGAAAATGTTTTGTGCTTTGCAAGAGACAGTTGAGAGAACACAAAGTATCTATACAACGGATAAAGGACTGGTATCTGAAAATAATAATAAAATGCTGAAAGCTCCGCAACGAACGCTCAATGACAAGAAACAAACAAACAAGCAAACACGAAGACTCAACTGAAAGTCTGGCTAGGCTTCGAGTACTAGGCATGAGTTTCCTCTTCTTGAGTAGGTCTTAAGCCAGAGAGCTGTTGGTTACCACCAAAGTATGAGTGCTGCTACTGCACCAGTAGGGTTACTGTGCCATGCTGGTCACTGCTGGGGTCCACAGGCATCATAGTTTGGTGGGACTGTCGGTTCCTTCCCTCCTTTGGAAGCTTGCATGGAACCTTCTGGCACCATGAGTCTTCAGGGAGGGGTCGTTCAGGTCCATTTCAGGTGGTGTCCTGTGCCTGACATGCATGGTGTCTTTAGCAATAGGGACTTAACCTCCCACCCCTTTGGGTGGGGGATAAATGTCAGGAGCAATAGTATATAATGCTATGGGAGTCTCTGCAGCAACCCAGACTTTTAGCTCAAGGGAGGTAGGCAAAAATATCCCCTCCTCTCAGTCGTGTGTGTGTGTGTGTGTGTGTGTGTGTGTGTGTGTGTGTGTGTGTGTGCATGTACAGATCTTTTCTAACTTACTCCCCAAAGATGCCAGTTTGGACTTTATTCTCCCATACTTTTAAATGTATCTCGGCAGTTTCTCTTAAATAAAAGCATACTGTATCTTCTGGTCAAAACTTAGTAAATTTTTAATGTTAATATGTATCCAATAGTGTTTCCTGTTAGTATCTGCCTCTCATTCATTTCAAAGGCTGTACAGCACTTTGTGATTTGGGTGACCCAATTGATCTGATCAGCCTCTGATGGACATTTATGCTACTTATAATTATTCACTACGCAAAAAAAAATTGACTTCTAATGAGTCATCTCAGTTCTCTGATAACTCTAAGCATGTCTAGAAGGGGGAAAATTATGAGGTCTCCTAGAAACCAGCTCTTCCTAATTGAAAGGAAACTTGTGTGGTACTCTCTACAATCCTGAGATAATGGGGCCGCATCAAAGGAGACAATTGACAGCGAGTACAGAACACTGTGTCCCTTGAAGTGTCCTCTCTTCAGCTCCCATGCTTTCTCGCTCATTCTCCAATCTCCCCAAGGACAGTAAGAGCTCACGGTAACATCAGCAGGTTCTATTAATACCGCACAGAGGCCAAGACATTCTAGGCAGTGAAGGCAGGCTGGGAGGTAATACATCACTGTGACTACAGGGAACAAGAGCCACAGGGAGCCAAGGCGGAGGCTGAGGACTCCAAGAAGTAGTGAGGAGTCTTTGAAAAGGCTGACACTCTACAAAGGAAGTAGGAACAGAAACAGAGAACTGATGCTTTCATGGGTCTCCATTTCCCACCCCCCTCTGCCCCACCCCACCCGTTGAGTAGCCAGCAGGAAACCCAAGGAGCATATTAAAACTGAATATTTCAAAGTTAGTGATCTTTATGCTTAAATTACTTCCGTGTTCAGTGCATCCAGTGATGTGTCTAATGTGTATTAACTAGAGCATGTAGTCATGTGCTGAAAACTGACCAGAAGGATGGCAGAGTCACTAGAACGTCTCTTAAGTGCACATACTCGGAAGTAAAGAAAATGACATAAGGGCATGCTTAGAGCTGTTAAAACGAACAACTTCGGAATTGGAAGCGTAGCTCAATGGTAGAGTGTTTGCCTGGCGTGCACGGGGTCCTAGGTTCAATTCTTAGTATTGGGGGGCATGGGGTGGGGAAAATGCTTGTAAAGAGGATAGGCAGAGCTTGAAATGACAAAATAGGTCACCCAGTCCATGAACTGCCAAAGTGTTTGGCTGTGTTCCCTGCAGCAGAGGCTCTCCGGCCACATGACCCTGATGACTAATTTAAAGAAAAGAAAAAAAAAAAACAAAAAAATCTCGGGTGCTTTTCTTGGGAAAAGTTTCAACCCTCCAACATAGCTTTTTGTAGGTGTTCAAACCTAAATATTGGAGAAGAAAGGATCGTACAAACAAGCCGCTGTGTCCCTGTAAAGGCACCCCTGGAACTTAAACCTTCACTAGCTCTACAGTCACGGGGACAATGTTGGGGATCTCAAGGAGATGTTGGGACAGCGCTCCCAGTGTTCATGCAGCACTGACACACACTGGATGCTTAAAGCCAGGTGAGGGGAGGGACAGGGACAGTGCAACAGGACAAACATGGAATTAGGTGTCTGCTGGTGTTTTTCAGTCTGGGGAAAAAAAACCCCACAAGATCTCTGAGCAGTAACAAGCTTGGGTCATAATAAACACTAAATATGCACACCAGGTCTGGTCTCTGTGCACACTCTGTGTATGCATATGCATTGCATAGCTAGCATGTGCATTGTATAATTAGCATTTCCAGAACCAAAAAGAAAGCATAGAGTCCCTTGCTTACAGAATTTTAAGAGGTAATAGGACGGCAACTAACTAACTAAAGCACAAGGAGCCCTTCTAAATGTGATGCCCTTCGTGCCTGCCTAGGTGGGTAATTCAAGACGCAGGCCCAGGGCATTCCCATTCCAGAAATGGGCTTTCTTTGAGAACAGGGCAGTTGTAAACTACACAGCTAAATCCCCTAGACTCTCCAGAAATATTTGGTTATTTCTAAGAGTAAATTTTAATGCCGAGAAACAGAGACTCATTCGTTAAAAAGGAATCCTCTTCCTTTTACAAGCATGACATGAGAAGAAAAGGTTTTTGTTTTGTTTTGTTTTGTTTTGTTTTTTTAAAAAGTCATCATACAAAGCAGGATAGACATCTTTGGAATTGCAGAGCCTGCCTATGAATAGCATGCTAGTACCATTTCATATATCATCACACACAACCCTAAAAGCTTAAACTCATCTTTCCCAGCAGAAGTGAAAGACCAGCAAAGGTTAAGAAACTGGTCATGGTCATGCGATTTCTCTCTCCTGTGGTGGGAACACCTAACAGCATTTCTTGCACTCGGGGTATGAGACAAAGCAACAGCCTCTCCCTAGTCTTCTCTTTGAAGTTTAGTGAAGAGAAAATTTTTGTTTCTTTCTTTCCTTTTTCTCTTTGTGTGTGTGTGTGTGTGTGTGTGTGTGTGTGTGTGTGTGTGTGTGTGTGTGTGCATGCGCGTGCATTTGGTGTGGGTATGTGCATGCACAGACATGTGTGTGTATGGATGTATGTGTGTGAGAAGGGAGTAGGGAGAGAGCTAATTAGTTGTTAGTTAGTTAGTTAGTTAGTTAGTTAGTTAGTTAGTTAGTTAGTTAGTTAGTGGTCGACATTATGTGTCTCCTTCAATACCTCACCACCTTACTTTTGACACAAAGTCTCTCACTGAGCCTGAAGCTCAGGACTTCAGCTAGGCTGGCTGGCCAGTGAACTCTAAGGATTCCCCTGCCTCGAATTCCCCAGTGCTGGCTTTATCCATGCAAATCACCACACCAAGCCTCTTACAAAGATCCAAACCCAGCACCTCATGATTGCACATCAAGTGGTATTGTTAACTAGGCCTTCAAGCCAGCTCCTCTTATTTCATTTGTTTTAAGTGGTGAAATTAATGAGCTTTATAATAAGATTGGCTGGATTTATCAAATAAAAATACATCTGAGATCATTTTAAAACTTTTATATAAACAGCAAGCAATGTTTTAATGTAAATGCACCTGCTTCAGTCAGATGCTGCCCCCAATTCATATTTGAAATTTAATTTCCAGAATGATTATATTACCAATTTGGGCCTTATGGGAAGTGAGGAAAGTGTAAGGATGCTGCTATAACAAGTGGGATTTTGTGCCTTATAAAAAGACGAGGGAGGAGCTGCCTTGTCCCTTCTGCCACTAGCACCTCTGTGAATAATAGAACCTCAGTGTGTTCTGGGTGTAGAGGTTCCTTGACCTCAGGCATTAGAACCACATGAATGGCTGGGTGTGGCACCATGATCACGTAATCCCAGGTAAGCTGCCACAATATGCAGTGATTACTTACTGTCCCTCATTGCAGAGGGAGTGTGTGTGATAAGAGCCAATTGGCGTCTTCATATATCATTCAGATATTTCTAGCAAGAGTTAGCTAGTAATCTCATCCTCTTTTTCCTTTTAGCCAGTCTCAAGAAAGACCCTTCTAATTCCATCTGCTGCAAAATTTTATGTTGGATTCTCAATTGTAAAGAAAAAAATTAAAGTGATGATGATGATGATGATGATGATGATGATGATGATGTAGTGGGATGTGAAAACTGTGTATAGCTGGCCAGTGGGAGAGGGAAGAGACCTGCCTCTCTTACGCTTGCAAACAGACCTAATCTAAAGGATGAGTTTAAACAGACAAGTGCTCTCTAAACCTGCCTCAGATAGAAACCCCAACAACCAAGGGACCAGGAAAACACACCGGTGGGTCTTGGTTTCTCCCCCAGTGCAACGGCATAGACTCCAGAGAGCATTTTCACTTTCTCCATCCCAAGAAATCTACCATTGGGTGTGGTAATACGAGCAACAGGAGTGAGCTGGCCAGGATGACACACTGACAAACCGGATGCCTTTGTTCATAAAACATGTCATTGAACATGTTTCCCAGAATAGGTGCTCACATTCCTAGTCGTAAGAAAATGGGTTTTCCGATGGTCACGTGACATGTGGCACATTGTGACATCTTTTTGGTAATCTCCCTGAGGTTGGAAACTACATCATCCACAGTTAGGAAATACAATAGAAAAATGACAATTTTTACCTAGGAGCTTTTAGGTTAATCTATCAGTGAGGGCAGAGAAACGTCTTTCCCTGTCATGAAGCCACTGAAAGTAGATTTATTTTTCCACCACACCACTCAAAGCTGCCAAATGTCCTCCAGACCCTTTGTCCCCTTCTGCCTCCCCCAGACAGCAGCTAATGACATTTGTTTTTAGCTTAGAGTGTCAGGAAAAGACTATTGCCGGCATGTGTTGACACTGAACACCAGATTTCCTTAAAGAAACAAGGCTGGGGAAGTCTCCATTTTTTTTTTTAATATAAGAAAACAGTCTTTCAGGAAGGGGTTTATTTCATATTTTCTTGTGATTCCAGGACTGTCTGAACACAACTCTGTGAGAAAATGAAGTCTGCCATGAGCTGTTTTTCACCTTTTTTTTTTTCCGTGCAGGGTGGATGCCGTCCATCCGTAAGGTTCTTGGAGGCCAATGTCCATCTTTGGAAAAATGGGAAGCCAGATCTTTGCCTACGTTTCTTGATAATTACTTTTTCTCCCTCTCCTCGTTCTTCCCCGCTGGTCTACCACCCCTTTTATACCACAAATCTGAGCTCACTCAGTCAAACGCTTTGCTATAGGCTTCCCAGAATGTGGTCTTAAAAAAAAAAAAGAATTGGATTTTTAATTTTCTATCAGGTAGCACGAAATCAGCAGTGCTTTTTAACATGCATCTTTATGGGGGGGGGGGTGCACCACGTTATTTTCTAAGCCATTGTCAAGTCCCACTTAGACTCCAGGTCTCTGCCTAAAGCCCCAAGGAATGGATTGGCCTTAGAAAACCTGATGAATTCAACCATGAAAGCTTTAGCTTGAAAACTTGACTCGAGCACTAGGTCTTTTAAAGCCTAGAGCACTAGGGTTGCTAAGATTTAATGAGTGGACGCTGAAAGCATTGTCTCACTCTGGCTAAGGACAAGAAGTAAACTAAAAAGCCTTCCCTCCCCTTTTTCTCTGTCACCCCCTTTTTCTTCCTCTCTTTTTTTTCTTAGTCAGCTAAGCAGGAAGGAAGGGAGTCCCGCGGGAGAAAGGAATACTAGGGCATCCCTCAGAGACTTAAAAGACCTCATCTCTTGGTACCCAGGGGAACCCTGGTCGCCGCAACAACGCCTTCCCAGTGCTACCACTGCAGAGCACTGCGGAGTCCTCCGCCTGCCTGCAGCCTCTGTCCTGACCGGCTTTCCCTGCCACCCCTGCAGCAGTCCATCCTCCCGCCCCAATCCCTTCAAGTCCTGGCTGTCTGCACAGGACGCGCCACAGGGCATCCATCACCAGGGTGCCTTTGACGCACACGCGCGCTCCTAGACAGGCTGGGTCCCCTAGCCCGCCCTCCCGCCGCACCCGCCCCTCGCGGGGCTGCATTTGCATCACGCCCACACGTAGAGGGTGACGCGAGCGCCCCCCACCCCCGCTCCCGTGGTCCAGGCGGTACTTCCAGAGCTGGTGACTCAGCTCCTCCCTCTCCGCCCCCGCGCGTGGCGACTGAGGTTCCCGCACGCCCACAGAGATGTTCTTTGCATCTGAGGCGGGTGTGCTGGCTTCCCCAGGCAAGTTCATGCCGGCATTCTATAATCTTTCCCGCCCGGCCAGAGGCTTTCCAAGCCTCCCTGGAGAAAGTACTCTCAATTCGAGGACCCATTTGGAAGAGGGAAGTCCACCAAGGGAAGATGGTGGGCTACCGCCCCATTTCCTCTTGGCCTTAAAATTACAGACCTCAGTAGTAGTAGCTGTTGCTGTCATCATCATCATCATCATCATCATCATCATCATCGCCACCACCACCACCAATTTTTACTGGGGACAGTTCCTGTCCTAAGAACCCCGCACTCTTAGCTGCGCTTCGCTGAGCCAGGAGCATAGTGGACTCTCAGTAGGATTTTGCTGAATGAAGGTGCAGTGTAAGAAAAGAGTGGGTTCTTACAAAGGGCCACAGCCGTCACGCTTCCCTGCTTCCAGCCTTTTTCTTGCGGGTGGACAGATGCTACTCGAGGGCTTTGGGAATTTTGTAGAAGAGTTTGAAAATTCACGGGTTTTCTGTTAGCCTCCCGCAGAATTGACTGCGGCTCCCTGTGCTTTCCTACCACCCGCACGTCTGCAGAGGGTTCCCCACAGAAAAAGTTGAGCCAGAGGCTGCGGTGATGGTACGGTGATGGCGGGCGCTCCTGCCTGCCTGTTTTGAATAGTCTTTCCTGATCCCCCCCCCTTAAAACCCCCAAGTAAAGAAACCCGGGGATGCTTGAAGGAACAATCCTGCATGCCTGCTGCTGCTGCCCACCCATATGCTCCTGAATCTGGAACATAGCATGCTTTTGATCTGCCCCAGCCCAGTAACCCGGGTCACTCAACTGCCTCAGTGAGATTTTCCCCTAGCCACCCTAACACAGGTGCCTAGCGGGCAGCCTTCCGCACCTGCAGCCGCTTTCTGGGGCCAGAGCCGTCAAAGTTGCGCTAGTTGCGCTTCTGGAAGGCTGCAAAAAGTTCTCTGGCTGCAACGTTCGGTCTCCCAGTTCAGAGGGCGATATCTAGCAGAAAGCGAGCTCTCGCCACTGTTGCAGAGGACTCCTTACTCACCGTTTCAGCTCCCTGGGACCCCCAGCCCTGAGCGGTGTCTGCACTGCAGCGGTCGCCGGGCAAGCACCCCTCCGCTGGCTGCCCGGGGCCGCCTCGGTCTGCTACTCTCGCAGCGCGCGCAGTGGTGACTCCTTTGAGCGAGAGGAGGGGCGGGAAAGTGGCTCGGGGCTGCCACGCTGCGGTCCTCCTCCTCCGCCTCCTCCTCCCCTCCGTGCTGCAGTGGCGGGCGGCGGCGTGGCGAGAGTACAAGCGATGCGCAGGGAGGGGGTTACGGCGCGCGGGGGAGGAGGGCGCTGTGCAACGCTAGGCGAGCTCCCGGTGTGCTGCGGAGGCGCTGCTGCGGTGAAGGGGGGGGGTCTAGGGGAGAAGGTACGGTGTTAGGGCAGGTACTTTTCGAGAAGTCAGGGCTCAGTTTGCAGTAGAGGAAAAGAGAAAGGCGCTCGTGCTGAATTAGTCACTCGGTGTGACTATGCGTTGCGTACTTGGCGGCCCCTTGGGCCGGGTCCAGCAAGACATAAGGAAATTGTTGATTGCTGGAGGGCAGTGCTTAGGGAGGGAGGGCTTTTGTTTGGCTTCTGGGCCTGCGACTGGTTAATTTTGACTTGGCTTTTAGGTAAATCAGTAGGCAGTAGTAGCTGATCAACCCCCTAACACAATCTCTATGCTGGCACAGAAGTCGAGAGAAAACTTGGGACACAGAGGAAGGAACTTCGCACACGGTGTGTCCCAAAACCAGGGAGAGCCAGGCAGCAGCCAGGACTGGTAGAATTACTTAGTCTTCTTAAAAAAAAGAAAGGTAAGAGAGCGCCGCGAGACTATTGCTCCGTGTTTCCAGAAATGCCTTAGAGACGGAAGACCCAACCTCAGCCTCACCTAAGCGCTGGGGCTGGACTGTACCAACTGAAATTCACCCTCGAGAGGCCACACCCAAGCACCTACTATGCCTTGGCAGGGCGTAGTCCTCCTGTCACCCACCTGGCCACCGGAAGGGACGCAGTGGGAAGTCGGGCATCCCCGTGTAGTAGATCCGTGCTCACATGGTACTCAAGCGGTTTGGAAGGGCCCCACAGGCAGGTGCCCACCGCACAATCATTATTCTTGTAGGAATGACCCGGAGTGAGACAAAGCGCGGAGCCAATGGAGGCTCGCAGTGGGTGGAACACATCTCCCGTGATGTGTTGTTACATGCGGGTAAATAGCTTGGACGATTGAATAGGTGGGTAAATGCTTGGCCATGCTGATACATATGTAAACATTGCCTATGAATATGTTGAAGAGAAGAGCACTCGGGGCTCTTCAGAGAGCCAGAAGGTGTTGGAGGCTCCCGCTAAAAAAAGCCTGTGGGGGACCACGTGGACGGCCAGTGACCCTGTGGGTGTGGTAACTCCAGCTTGCTGGCCTCGCCACCATTCAGGAGGATGCAATGAAGAGAGGAAAATGGAGCCAGCCCTCAGCCTCTGGCTTCCCTTCCTTGCAGCTCTGGGCATTCTGAGACTCAGGATTTTTCAGTCCCTGTTGAGCCTAGGCTTCCTGGGTAGTCTTTGAAATCCTGGCTGGCTCTTGTTTTGCTTAAATGTTTTGCTGTTTGCACCACTAACTGTGGTGCTGTGAGATAGTTGGATGCCATCAAAATTAACGCACTCACTTGGACATCCTTCCTTCCCATCCTTACTTAATAAATTAAATAACCATCTGGGCGAAATGTTTGTGTTGCTACCATATAAGGGTACACGTACCCCTTACAAGGGTGCTCTAGCGTGGAGAGATGTGCGAAGGTTTAAAAATATAGATCCTATCTGGACTCCCCTCCACATGTGTCATTGCAAAATGTAGTGGTAATTCATTCTCGGCCTTAATGGGTTCCTGTCTGGGGACTTGCCCCTAATTGTGACAGATTAATTCATTATTTCTCCAAGTGATAAGAAGTATAGAGAAGTACGAGATGAGCCTTAAAAATGGTCAACATACATCATGGGATGCGGCCACACCCTTAAGTCAACCCCTGTGAGGCCCATGGATTCCCACAGCGTGCACAGACTTTCTAGCTCTGGATTTTTATTTCATGCTACATTTGAAGATAACAACTCCTGTTATTCCTACCCTAGACAGAGATGAGTTAGAAATGACATTTCAACATTGGGTCTGACGTACGGGAAAGGATTTTCTGTGGTGATGATGATACTGCCCTGGGAAAACAGCTCCGATTGGTCCTGCCTGGCACAGCTCTTGGAGCCAGCCCTCTTACTTGTTAGTATTATCCCTGTTTTCTCTCTTTTAAAAGCATTTGTGTCATAGGAGCCTACGCAGGTAAAGATGTCTCTCTGCCCTGTATCCACAAAACCTCAGTGCTCTTGAAGTCACTACCTTCCTACCAAACAAGAACGTCTTTTTTTAAAAAATTATTTTATTTTATTTACATGGGTGTTCTGCTTCCGGGTATGTCTACGTGAAGGTGAAGGTGTCAGATCCCCCTGCAACTGGAATTCCAGACAATTGTGACCTGCCATATGGATGCTGGGATTTGAACCTAGGTCCTTTGGAAGAGCAGCCAGTGCTCTTAACTTCTGAGCCATCTCTGCAGCCCCCAGAGTGTCTTTTAGTAATGTTAAAAAAGCAAGGCATCTTGAGCAGCATCAAAGATCTACAAACTGGTCGGTCTCTCTCTCTCTCTCTCTCTCTCTCTCTCTCTCTCTCTCTCTCTCTCTCTCTCTCTCTCTGTCTCACACACACACACACACACACACACACACACACACACATGTACATGTGCTATAGTCATTTTTTTGAGTAAACACAAGAAGAACCACAGTGCCTAGCATATAGTGCCACAGAATAGGCATTATTCTTACTTCCCCTGTAAGTAGAAAAAGTTTCCCAAAGGCTCCTATATGATGCACCCTGCAAGCTCAGCGTAGCATCTGGCTTCCATGACAGGGATCTAGAGGGAGCCCCATACTTTTGGACCACAAGTCCACACCTCCCCAGTTGTTTTCTTTGCCATCTCCTGTCTGTATCTAGCTACAGCACCTCCTCTTACTGCTCTCAGCTCACTGCTTCCCCAACTACGCCTCCAACGCCTGGCTCATCAAACCCTTAATGGCCATTCACCTCCATTACCACCAACAGCCCAGGAGCTCAAGTACAATTTCCATCTACATGCTGACTCCCCATGCTCTGTCCCTTCCTCCCAATCCAGCCCTGGAACTCTCCAGCTGTGCCTTCTCTCACATAAATGGCTGAAACTATCTACGCTTCCCTTCTCATTGTAATGGAATCTTGCACTCTCCTCCTTTTATTTTATTTTATTTTATTAATTTATTCAGATTACAACTCAGTTGTTATCCCATCACTTGTATCCTCCCATTCCTCCCTCCCTCCCGCTTTCCCCCTATTCCCCTCCCCTAGGTGTATGACCGAGGGGGACCTCCTCCCCCACTATATGGTCATCTTTGTAGCCTGCTTATTCTTCCTTTGAGTACCACCAGGCCTCCTCACCAAGGGGAGGTGGTCAAATATGGAGCACCAGGGTCTGCTCAAACTATCGCACTAACCAAGGACAATACAATAGTAAGCATCGAACCCCTACTCTGATCTATTCAATGGACAGGACATTCTCCACAGTTATGTGGAGAGCAGGGACTGCACTCTCCTCTTATTGGATTACAATGCTTCAAAAACCAAGACCCAAACAAGACACCATACACAGCAAATACACTGCAAATGGTTATGTCTCCAAATCTTGGCATGCTCTCTCTCTCTCCCTCCCTCTTTCCCTCTCTCCCTCTCTCTCCCTCCCTCTCTCTCTCCTTCCCCATCTCTCTCCCTCCCTCTCTCTCCTTCCTCATCTCTCTCCCTCCCTCTCTCTTTCCTCCATCTCTCTCTCCCTCTCTGTCTCCCCCTCCCCCATTTCTCTCCCTCCCTCCCTCCCTCCCTCCCTCCCTCCCTCCCTCTCTCTCCTTCCCTCCTTCTCTTGCTCTGCTCTTGGACCTCCTATAATGCATGGCATAGATCTAAAGGAAACCCCTCCCCCTTTTTTTTGGTAAAAACTAACACATAGAGGCATGTACTATTTATAAGTATCCAATTGCAGGTTCCTATTTCACAGAAGGGGTTGGAACACCATGGACGTGAGTATTCAGAAACGCACCACACCAACCCTGACTTCCAAATGGATGCAGAACTGTTTGTTTTAGAGCTTAATGGCTCAACAGCAGAAACAGTAGAGGGGAGAGAATGGTTGCGTAATTCCATGTAACTGATTAAAAACAAAGCAAAGACTAATGAATCAAATTTTAATGTGTGTACCAAAAAGAGGTCGTGTCTTGCCTTGGAAGGATGGTTGGCACCGCCAAAGGATTTGGAGTTTCTGTGGCTGTAGGATCAGCAATCATCCCTGTCTTCCAGATATGAGGCTACTCATGTCTTTTGCGCAATAGCAAGGTCCTCTAAAATGAGCAACAAAACAGCACAACACCAGAACCCTTCAGAACTGAAGCATATTGTTCCGTGACTTTCCATGGGAGGTGTGAAGACCTATGCGCCTCCAGAAAGAGCACCACTGACTACTCCATTGAAGTCTGGTTTAGCGAGCCCCTGGGTTTCTGGGGGTTTACTTAGGGAAGTACAGATAATTCAAAGCAGCTGTATCATGACAAGCCCATCTCAGCACGTGTGACGACTCAAGACAGCTGGGTCCCTAGCGTTCCCTGCACAGGTCACAGGCAGCTCTGTGAGTGAGAACATTCCTCTAGCGCCAGCAATGGGTAAAGCTTGTATAATTTCAGGATGGAGTCTTGTGAACCTTAGAACCGTATGAGCTTCCTGTGCCTCTTAAATGTGCCTCAGTAACTTCCTGAGCCTTACAGTGCGCTCGCCTTTCCCTAGAAGAGATGGTTTCAATTAGGAAGAAATATGTATGCAATGCATATGCTTTCATTTTAGACTTCCTGGCTAAATTAATCATTTCTTTCAAAGTTTCACTGATTCAAGTACAGATGTGCAGATCATTGGACCAGGGGCGGCGATGTGTGTGTGTGTGTGTGTGTGTGTGTGTGTGTGTGTGTGTGTGTGTGTCCCATAACGGTGCCCTCATTAGGCAAGTCTTCCCTTGGCAAATGGCTTCTCTTGATCTTTCTTGATTTCCCCCAGTGTAAACAGCAGACTCTACTGCCATCTTCTTCCTGTTACATAATTCTGGAAAATACTAGCCCAGACTGGGACTCCCACAGCAAAGTAAGATGTACTCCAGCTATGTGCAGGAGTACATACGTGCGAGGTGTAATAGATATGGCCTCGTTATATATGTAGTTTTTTATCTCTCCTTTTGCACCCTGGACCTAACCTATTTAGCCCAGGCTAGCTTGATATTTCTTACAGAGTCCAAGTTTGGCCTAGAATGTTCAGTCTCCAAGCTCTCCTGTTATTATTCCTTGCTTGGCCCAAGTCATCCCTGTAATCCTTTTGCTTTCCTAGTGCCTGGTTTGGGCCTGAGATGGTTACATGGTTCTGGACAATGGCATGTGACTGGGGACTTCTGGAGAGCTTTGAAAGATGGTTTCTTCAGCTCTAAAAGTTTAACTGAAGAAACAGAGTCCTGTTTCTGCTTTTAGACATTGTGCTCTGTAAGTGACATTAAGGCATCTACATTTCTAGACACAGAGGTATCTACGTTTAGGAACATGGCATAGACCCTTCTCAAACGTCCAGAGTCACAGAAGGTAATCAGTCTAATGACAAAACACACAAAACAGACAAGAACCAAGATATTAAAATACTAATACTAATACTAATAAAATAATAATAATAATATTATTATTATTAGTAGTAGTAGTAGTAGTAGTTGTATAATGTAGGAGCCTGGTGTATCACAGCCAGAACAGCCTTGCTTCCATGGTGGGGCCACCATTGCCTTGTTTTCAAAGAATCCATCATAACTTAGAGTTGTTAGTTCCTAACAGAAAGCATTCTTATACTCATCCACCCCATATACAGCTCCAAACAAAAGCACCCAGGACATAGTGCAGACTGCAAATGCCTACTAATTTGAGTCAAACTCTGTGTAACGTTCATTTCTGTTGGGAAAACAAGAAGGATGTGTCCATCTGTCGTATACCAATCATGTAGCCTAGTTCCTGGATGACAGAAAGCATGTGGAAATAATTGCTTAGAGCCAACGTGGCTTCGGGATCCCAGCAAGCAGAAGGGGAACTTCAGACATCCACACGGAAGGATGGAAATGAGAAAAGATGCCTCATCAGTCATGCCAGTTCTGGGGGTATCTTTCTGCTCAAATGGACAAGGAAGAATCCCCACTCCCAGACAGATTCACAGAATTCTAAGAGTCCTCTAGCCAAGTGGGTAGCTTAGAGAGGAGGCAGCGTGTCACTTAGCACTCTTACTAGGATGGAAATGATGTGGAGAAAATGACCACAAGAGCTTTTCTTTGGTAAAAAAAAAAAAAAAGGAGGCAGAATTTGATGTGTAGAAAATGCTCCTATGAAGAAGGGGAAAGGTGAATTTCAGAACATTCAAGGCTCTTCTGGGATGCATCCTGTGTGTGTGTTTGTGGTAACATTAGTTGTTCTCACTTATCTGCATGTCTGGAATAAAGTGTGATTTGTCTGCAAACATGTTCAGCTTTGGTGCATGCAGCTACTCCTAAGATGGTGGGGAAGAGGGGGGAAGCAGTCCCAGATGTCTGACTGGGAAGGACAAGGACAGAGTTTTCACAAGGCTTTGTGTGAGGCAGCTGGAAGCACAAATATGAGTAGGCAAATTGACTGCCCCGAACTTCTCAGTGGCTGAACCGGAACTAGCTATGAAGAAAGGGCAGACCCTCTCAAGTCAAAGAGCCGTTGCCACAGACAAAGTGCTGAACTAGTACCTCATGACAGCTTGATCTATTTCTGACCTCAGCCTCCCAGGGATGCACAAAAAGCCCATTAACCTTCAAACAACGAGAATGAAGACTTTGGAGTTCCCACGCAGGGAAAAATAGTTTTGAGGAATATTTTCAGAGAGTTGTCAGTGGGATAGGACCCAGTTGCCTACAGCAGTCACTGTTACAAATTCATTATGTAGTGATTTTCTTACCTCTCCCTACAGTCTTTCCCTGCCGACTGCATTTCTCCAATGAACTATGTACACCTAAATCCAAAGCTGGCACTGACACACTGGCCAAACAAAAGCCGTTTGTAATCTGACTCCAGGCGTCCCTGCCAGTGTTTCACACGAGCATTTCTAGTCTGAATTTTCTGCCTTCATTCTGGACACCTTTGTATAACCCACAGATACACTGTGTTTCTCTCCCTTCTCTGTCCACACTTATGTGATGCACACAGCCTGGGATACAAAATGGTACTTTCTCCAGTGCGTTTACACCCATTCTAGGCTGAAGCATCCTTCCCAACCCCACACTATGATGGCTCTGAGGTCCAACTGCATATACAGAGCTCATCACTTACCAGCTTAGCTATAAATAATTCTGCTTCATTTCCTGTAGTTCAGCAGCATTGTGAGGGCAAGGGCATCAGATCAGGAACAATGGTAAAGCCCTCTGTTCTAGCCAACACACACACACACACACACACACACACACACACACACACACACACACACACACACACTATGCCATCCACGTGAGAAGTCTTAAATACCTTTGGAGAACAATTAATCTTCCACATTCCTTTTTTAACACTGTGGCCTAAAATAAGGATTTTTCCAAGGGTCTTTTCCACATGTGGGATTATAGCTCGAACTTCTAGAAGACTTCGTTAGAGGGAAAAACTTGCATAATATTTGAAGAAATTTCCTGCATTCTTAAGTTTTCCTTTGACTTCAACTTATAAAAAGAACAGGTGTCCCTTTTGTAACAAAAATAATCTCTCATTTTCCCTTCTTATTTTTCATTCAGTGACTTTACTGCTGCTATGAGTTGAGCACTGCAAAGAAGTATGGCTTCTCTGTGTAGCTCAAATCTGAACATGCCCATCAGGTCTCTCAGGTTTTCATCGGTTCTATCCCCCTATTTAGCATTCCACTACAGGTCTGCTAACACATTGAGTCCTATTAAATTATTTTCCTGCTCAAAGGAGAATTGTTGTTTCCGTGTTCAGAATCCGACTTGCATAATCTTTCTGCTCCAAATTAGTGTTCTAACACTCAGCCTTTCTATTTTAATAATAGGCATGCTGATTTCCTTATATGATCTAGCTATTAAAATGCATGTAGTATACTCTTGGGAAGTGTGGTTCACTTCTATTTTTAGGGTGATCCGTAGGTATTGGTGCTGACCAACTTTCAGGTCACAAATGGCTTCTTATTTTAAGAAGCAGCCAGACTATGTGTGTTAATGATGGAAACATTGGTATTAATAGTTAGTCTAATTTGATTTTACTTCCTCTGCTTTTAGACTAAAGCTGTTCCCTGCTGACAAAAAAAAGTGCTTTAAAACACTACCCATCCCCATATTCACCACTGTACTCTCAGTCTCAAGAAGAGTGTTCTGGTCTCCTGCTAACTGTTTCCTGAGTAAGGGTGATCCTGCACGTAAGTTAAGTCTGCTATGCTGTGAGCTCATTTATGTAGAACTTGGCAGTCTAGAACTGTGAGTGCTTTTATGTGTTCCTTCCTCATTCTTCCCATGAATTCCTGAAAAACCTTAAGATAGTAAGTCAAGCCAAGCTCACACCAGGCTATTATCAATTCCAAGAGGGCATAGAAAGGCTCCCTATGCTGGGTCTAAGTTATAGTCTAAGAAACAGCTGTGCCTGGACCATGGGGCATGTGCTGGCTTTCTCAGAGGTGCTCAGGGTTAGGGTTAGGGTTAGGGTTAGGGTTAGGGTTAGGGTTAGGGTTAGGGTTAGGGTTAGGGTTAGGGTTAACAAAGGCCTTAACCATGCAGGCAGCTCCATCCTGCCTCCATCTCATTATGTCAAGTGGTACCTTAATGCTGTGTAGTCACTGTATCCGAAATATCTAGCTCTCTCTGAACCTTTCTGGGGACCCCTTGGAGGAACAGAAGTTGTTTCAAGGCTTTGATCTCAAAACCACATTTCTTAAGACAAATGTTGAAATCACACTTCTCCAGGTTGGTAGAGACCATTCCGGATCACTGGATCCCAGAATGTTTAGTGAGGTTTTAGCCATACATCATCCAGATGGAGAAAAACCAGGAGACCACAGAGTACAGGATTCCTCAAGTATCACAAGCCAGCTAGTACCCGGCAGGTCAAATATCACCTTGGTAAAGCCCACTGCCCAAGGGCACTTTCTAATTTCCATTTTTTCCAGAAAAAAAAAGTTGAAAAAAAAACAAAAACAAAAAACCCTAGGACAGAGAGCTCAGGGGAGTGGACAGAAGTCTTAGAGACCTCACAGTCTGGCAGGAGTCAGAGGTCCTCACTCTTATGAAAAACATCTGGAGGCAGCTTAGAGAAAAGAAAAGTATGCCACCCTCAACATTTCCATCTGCCACCTCATAGAAGGCCCTGTGTTAGGCACAACAGACGGTGCCTGACAGAATATGGTCTATGCAAAAAACCCATTGGTTCCTTCGCTGTCTCTGCCATAGGACATGAAGGCACCCCCACCTCAGCTTGTCTGTAAGCACTTCCGTCTATATGGGACAGCTGTTGAGAATCCCTAGAAAAAGGGCAGAAGGTTGGCAGAACTCTGCTCCAATCGTGAGTTGATGGGCATCAGAGATCTGACTAGAGTGTGGGCTGGTAGATTTCACCAGTAACACTGGGCAATTATGCCTGGCCTCTCCTCTCAAGATGTGGACCAGGGCCATGCAGAACAGGGCTGCTCTCAGATGCGGGCAAAACTGAACCCCCAGGCTTCAGAACAAGAAGATGTGGTCCCAAGAATGCATCTGAAATGCCAAGCCAGCACCGTGTAATGAGGCTTTCAGAGCTGGAACCCAGGGATGAGGCTGGCATCAGAGAAAGGATGCAAACGACAGAGCACGGACCTGAGGCTGACAGGGGCCAACGAAAGTGAGGGACTGGAGGAAAACACAACCATAGGAATACCCAGAGAACCACAGAGAGCAGAGTGACAGCCGGGGTTGCTGGAGGCTTGGCAGGAAAGCGAAGGCGGGCACAGGCAAAGATGCCCTAAGGCACAGGTCATTCTCAAGCCTGGTCTCCAGCACTCCTCTGACCCCAACTAAGCTGCCGATGTGCCGTGAGGGAGCAGTGTAGACAGATGGCTCAGACATCCATTCAGACAGATGGCCCGTAAGAGGATGACAGCTCTTGTCCTCCTTGGGTGAGTCTCAAAACATATGGTGTTGGTACAGCAAGTCTGTAGCCCTGACTGTGGTCAGGGAGTGTCTACAACTTCAAACTTTTGACTGTTCTTTTCATATCAAAAGCCCAATTGTGCCTTTAAAACGATCAACTGATGATCTATCTACAAAAGCCCTCAAAACCACAGACTACATTTGGATGATGATTAGAAAGCCATGCCCTAATTACACTACATTCTGTTTGTCTCCCTCTATGCCTTTCTACGTCTGTGTTTAGCCAGTGTTATTAACGGCTCTTTTGCATCTGTATTACACATCAGCCCACGTAGAGGGACACTATGAGAAACATTGTTCAGATGGTGGCCAAGGCTTTGGGCAGGAATTCTATGCTTTAAGTGGAACCAAGGGACTCGTTTTTTCTTCGGTTCTTAGGGGAAATAAAGGCTGACATGCAGATATATAGAGCAATGATTTTGTCCAGCTTATATTTTCTACCATGATGTAGGTCCTGGTTAAACATCTCTCACTCTTCCTGTAAGGTTTGGGATAGAAGCAACTAAGGACGTAAGACAAAATTATTTTGTTAATCATTTACGAGGAGATAATTTCTTCTATGTTAATTATTTTGAAGGATAAAGCAGACTCCCAAACTACAGAGCAATTTCAGCTGTGAAAACACATTCCAGAACCCAAAATAAGATCAAAACAAATTGAACTTGGCATACTACAGGCTTGCATTTTAACAGGGATGAAAGTATACTCAAGTATTAGGAGACTCATTAACAGCCAGCTTATGCCACCTAAGAAAATCTTTCAGTTGCATCTCATTATATGTTGAAATGCTAATCCAGTATTTCACACCAAACGCATGGCTCCTCAGAATTTTAGAACAACATTACGTCCTTGCAGAAGAGTGAATTGATCTGGACCAGCAGGCCGTTTTTCAGTGATGGGTTCCTGAGAGCGAAAGAACTAGGGGATAAGAAACGATGAAGAAGACAGAAAAGCTAGGGTCAGGAGGCCTTACCCAAACTTCTTAAGTCTATTAAGAAGTACAGCATCTTATATACGGTTTGAGGGGTTAGAAGGAAGCGTCAGCAAGAAGTCATCACTCAATGGGGTTGGGTCACCAGGAAGCTAATCAGGCAAAGCTGCACAAAGGGAACACAGGGTATCTCTTTTTTTTTCTTTTTTCTTTTCTTTTTTCATTATTTATTAATTCATTCATATTACATCTCAATTGTTATCCCATTCCTTGTGTCCTTCCATTCCTCCCTTCCTCCCATTTTCCCCTTACTCCCCTCTCCTATGACTGTGACTGAGGGGGACTTCCTCCCCCTGTATATGCTCATAGGGTATCAAGTCCCTTCTTGGTAGCCTGCTATCCTTCCTCTGAGTGCCACCAGGTCTCCCCATCCAGGGGACATGGTCAAATATGAGGCACCAGAGCTCATGTGAAAATCAGTCCCCACTCTCCACT
The DNA here is from genome assembly GCF_964271855.1 of Acomys minous. Lineage (NCBI taxonomy): Eukaryota > Metazoa > Chordata > Mammalia > Rodentia > Muridae > Acomys > Acomys minous. Next base: position 100,250,918 of record NC_140492.1, on the reverse strand, counting down.
GAACTGTGGAGAATGTCCTGTCCATTGGCTAGATCTGGGTAGGGGTTCTCAGTTTACTGTGCGTACTGTCCTTGGCTGGTGCCATAGTTTGAGCAGAACCCCTGGGCCCAGATCTGCCCATCATAATGTTCTACTTGTAGGTTTCTAGGACCCTCTGGATCCTTCTATTTCCCCATTCTCCCATACTTCTCTCACCAAGAGTCCCAATAGGATGTCCAAAACATCCACAAAGTCAAGGACACCATGAGAACACAGGGTATCTCAAGTGATCCCAGAGCGAGTGCTCAGAGGCCTTGGGATGATAATTCCAGTCTCTTCAGGGGAGAAAAGTTGGGTCCCCAGGAACTGTAACCTTAAGTCCTTCACGGCCCAGGCCCCAGCCCTAGCCCAGATCTTGCCAAGTCTGCCCCTGGCCAAGGACACAGAGGTAGTGTTCCCTTTGTCCTTTCACCAGGGCCTCTGAGAAAGCCATGGCTTGGCCTGCCTCTGAAGATCATAGAAAGTGAAATAAAACAGACTCCAGAAAACACAGCATCTCACATTTTCTCTCATATGTAGAATTAGATTTTAAAAAAGAAAACAAAACTAATATTGTTTTTTAAATTATCTGTATTACCTGTAGGCCCAGCTAACAATCAATCAAGACACAGATACTTGTTATATTCTAAAATAGCCTTAGTTAACCTGGGGCAGGGCAGATATCAATCCTCTAAATTACCTCCCATAGTGGGGCGGGCATGGAATCCCTGCCTCAATCCCATGCCATCTGCTTCTAATAACTTCTATCAAGCTACCTCCCATCCATAATCCCAAATACTTGCTCATGTTCTTTATCTGGGCTGGATTCTCCATCCACGCCGACCATGTGCTTCTCCTCCATCTAACCCATGGCAGCCTTCCTCTCTTCCCTTCAGGTCTCTCTCCTTTCTCCTCGTGGTGGTCCTTCTTCTTCCCAGAATTCCTCTCTCTCCTAGCCCCACCTGTCTCTTCTGCTCTGCCAGGTGGGATGGCTTTTTATTAAGCAGAAGGTTGGTCACAGACACAGTAAGCAGTAATTAACATCAAAATACATCAAACCATCCCCCAACATTACAGCCCCTCAATTTCTTTTTTTTTAATTCACAAATAATGAGAATTACAATGTTTCATACATAAATTTCACACTTTTTTTTTTTAATCATATCACCTCCCTTTTCCTCTCTTGCATCTCCTTGCTGGTTCTCTCCTCTTTCCCAGTCCTTCCACTCCTGTTTTGATGTGTTAGTTTGCTGGGGGATAATTGAGGGGCTGTAATCTGCTCAGCAGTTGAGTATTTCTTGTTCTTGTACAGGACCAGAGTTTAGTTTCCAGCACCCATGTTTGGCAACTTATAATCGCCTGTAACTCCAGCTCCAGTGCCCTCTTCTAGCATCCGCAGGCCCTGCATTTACACACACACGCACGCACGCACGCACGCACGCACGCACGCGCACGCACGCACGCACGCACGCACGCACGCGCGCGCGCGCGCACACACACACACACACACACACACACACTTAAAAATAACAAAAAGGAAGCTGAGATCTAGAAAAGCACAATTTCCAGGAAGATAAGCATGCCATATTACATTTATTGAGTGAACATTGAGTGTATTCCCCTTAAAATCAAGAGTGAAATAAATGAACAACATTTAGCTTGATTTTATAAAAGCTAGATAAAGGAATAAAAGGATGGACCAAAGATTTCAGATTATAACAGTAGGAAAAGGTGAGAAAAATTATTATTATAAAGTCTGCATATGTATAAATATCAAGAGAAAGTTAATGAAGGAAATAGATGAATACAGATAAATATCATTAATCCAGATCTAAACTACAGGTTGGTAATAATCCATATGAAACATAATGGAGAAAGCCATTTTAAAAACATTTATTATAAAAACATTACTGTCAGATTAAAAATGAAGTAAATATTTTTCAAGCCTATTTAACAGTGAAGTTTCTAAGTTGTAAAATTTCTAATTTCAAGATTCAATATCAAAGGAAAACTATCATAAATAATTATAATTCATGGCCTGGGTGGTTCTAAAGATACTTTGGAAAATTTGTCTATATTACAAGGCAAAAAAGGGCAAAACTAGAAAGAATGTCGAAAACATGTGCAACAAATATGAGAAAATCCTAAGTAGCTGTTTTTTACACAAATCACTGAGGAAAAAAATAAGGCCCCAGTAGGTAAATGAACAAACAAAATCATGTGAAATTCTAAATTACAACAGAGGAACTATGAACGAGTAATGAGCAAGCATTTAATTTCACTAATATTCAGTAAAATATAATTTAAGTTCACAAAATTGTTCCTTATTAAACTACTTTAAGTGAAATTACTTATGAGTTAATTGACATCATATATTTTTTTCTTTAGAGGCTTAAATCAATTTGAAAAATCATTAGAATGACAATTATTTCTTAAGAAGGGAAAACCAGTGCAAAGCCCAAATACATTGTAATATAAGCGTTCAGCGATACCAGAAGTGAGCTAGTGCCCAACAGCAGGACGCGTCTAACTGCGACTGTAGATGACATTTGTTTTCAAGAGGCACCGTCTTACTTACTTTTCCTGTAGTTTTGATAGGATACCCTAACCAAAACCACTTAAAGGAGAAAGGGGCTACTTTGGTTCACAGTTTGAGGGTACAGTCTGTGTTGCCAGGGAAGTCATGGCAGCTGGCGTGTGAGGAAGCTGGTTGCTTCGCATCTGCAGTCAGGACACAGAGAGCAAGGGGTGCTTTTACTCAGCTGGCTTCCTCCTTTTTTATTTACTTAGTTAATTTTTAAGTGTTATTCATTTTCTTCAAAATATATTTATTTTATTGTACATGAATAAAACAAACTACATGCAGAAGGAGAACCGTGAGTTATATTAATGTTACGTAATGAGTTAAATAAATGTTGCATTCATAGTGATTTGGCTATTTGTATTTGTCAAACTTTAAATAAACATCTTTCCTAATTTGTTGGGTATAAATTTCTGAATGAAATACAGCATCTGTCATATCTTATCTCTATTAACTTAAATCCTTTATCTCGATGTAAAAAGATCTTATCCCCTAACCAACTGAACTTGATTGTAAAACTAAACTATCTGTTCTTCAACCCTATCAGAGACTTGAGAAGGAATAAAACTTAAATGCCTGAGTGAACAGTTGGTGCAGGTTGGCAGCTTCCAAAATAAAAAACTGATTGAGACAGTTTACTGTCTGAACAGTCACCCAAAACTCTCTATAACGTTATAGCCTCATCTTCAGCCTTCTGGACCAATATCTCTGCCAGACTTATTCCTAGACAGGAGCTATTGAGAACTTGCTTACCCTGTCTTGGCAGAATTCAGCCGTCAACTCTGCCTACTTTTAAGCTTGCCCATTTTTAGGCAGAATTCTGTCTGTGGCAGAAATGAAGACATTTTGCCCAGTGGCTGGTTTGCCACATTTGAAGCCAACTCCATAGGGAGGTTCTTTGATGCTCATCATCTTCTTTGAGGTTGGTTGGGTGTTGTCAGGAGTTAACTCATCTTGTTGTCAAAGAATCTTTAGAAGCATCTTTAAATGCCATATTCTGTGGGTCTCTGAGGCTTTTGAAGACCCCATTTAACTACTTTACCTTATATATCTATAGAATTGCATCTGTTAGACTTAGGATATGTATTCTTGTGCTAAATCAGACTACTGCTTGGCATGACCATGATTTGCATCAATATACAAAATTCTATATCAACGACTTAGAGATAACCTTCTTTGTGAGTTTTTATGAAATCCAGGATCCTAGCTCAGGTCGTGATGCCACCCACACTGGGCAGTTCTTCCCACCTCAATTAATATATCAAGATAATCAATCTCCCACAGGCATGCCCAGAAGCCTGTCTCCCAAGTGTTTCTAAGCTCAGCTAGTTGACAATTAAGATTAACCATCTATGGTATTTTTCCTTGACAGTGAATTCTTCCCTGTTTCTTTTTTGGGGGAGGGTGGTTGGACACAATTTTTATTTTGTTTTTGAGATCATTATTTAATTATAATATTTCTCCTTTTCCTTTGCTCCAATATTCCCTTCCTTGCTCCTCACCTTTGAATTCATGCTCTGCTCTGTTTTTAGTAATTGTTATGGCATGCATATATGCAAATGCATATTTATTCCTAAATGTAACCTGATCAGTCCATATGATGTTGACGCAATGTACGTTTTCAGGGCTGATTGGTACTAAGCAGCCAATTGGTGAGCTGTTTCCTGGGGAAGGCTACCTCTCCTGCTCCCAAGGTTCCCCAGCATATACTGCTTTTTATAGGGTTGAGGCCTCATTGGCTTTTCTCCATCCACTTTAGCGTGACCACTGGTGTCATCCTTATTTAGCTCATGTTTGAGCAGTCATGTGGGTGAGACTGTATGAGTGCAGCCTCTTGGATGTTGCTAGGAGACCCAATCTCACAGCAAAATTGCTGGTCCTCTGTCTCTTACAATTCTCTTTCACCTCTTCTTCCACAACGTATCTGGAGCCCTAGATGTGGGAGTGTTTTGTAGATGTATCCACTGGGATAAGCTCCACAAGTCTCCATTTTGACTAGTTGTAGTTTCTGTGATGGTCTCTGTTTATTACAATGAGAAGAAGCTTCCTCAATGAGGGGCAAAGACTACACTTAATCTGCAGATAGTAGGGCAAATGTCTATACAGTGTTGTTAGGGATTATCCTGGTTTAGTAAACTAATAGTTGTAGATTCTCCTCAATAGCCGTGACTTCCCTAGTGCTCAATAGTTAGCTAGGTTTCCAGTACCATCCATGCTTTCTCTCTTCTTGAGTAGTCTTAAGTCCTATTTGAGAGCTGTTGGTTACCACCAGGGTATGTGTGCCACTGCTGTACCCTTAGGGTTACTGTGCCATGATAGTCATTGGTGTGGCTCGTATACTTCATAGATGGGTAGGATTGTTGGCTGCCTTCTTCCTTGGGAGCATACCTGGAACTTTCTGGTACTGTGAAAGCTAGTCCTCAGGAAGGAGGCATTCAGGTCAATTAGAATTGATCTGGGATCAGGGATCTCTGGGCTCAGTTTCCGAATTACACTGTGTCTTCAGCAATCGGGACTTACCTTCCACCTCTCCGGGCCACTAAGGGCAACAATAGGCTGTATGTTTTGAGATTCTCTTAGACAGCCCTGGCCAACAATACAGAAGAAGTCTTCTTATATCTGGAATTGGGGCTTTTATTGGGTGTGGTTTGGCTCTTGGAAGGATCATTGTTATCCCAGATGATAAAGATTCATTAAAACTGTATGATTTTAGACATAGAATTATGCGTATTCTAGGCTGTTTCGTAAATAGTGAATTTATGATTTCTTGTGGCCTTTTTCAGATATCCTTATTATTTTGCCCACCTCCCTCCTCTTTTTGTGTTTCCCTCCCTGCCCTCCCTAAAGAGCCTCCATATCCTATCAGATCACTCATACCCCACTGCCCCTTTTCCTTCCTTCCACTTTCGTCTGTATTTTAAGGGGTCACTTAATACCAGGAGTGGCCAGATCCTCAACCAACACAAAGTCCTGTGTGTGGCTCCCTGTCGCTGCATCCTCTCGTGGGGGCCACAATTCCGTCACTTTTGAAAACAGAAAGGGGTGAGTAGGGATGAGACAAGGCAGAACGCTGCCTACAAAGTATCACAGCAGGTTCTGATTGCACCCTGGGAGGGGCTTAAACGGGCCACATCCTTTCGAGGGGCTAAGGAAGACGTTTGCAGTCTACCATTGAGTACAGCAATGCCACTTTTCAGAGCCCATCCTGAGGTGGAACCCTGCCCCCCACCCCCCCCCCCCACCCCCGCAAACAGGGAGCTCACACACAAAGCCGCGCAAGGCAGTGTTGTTTTACAACAGCACCAAACTGGAACGTGTTAAACATCTATGAGTGAGAGAGAGAGAGAGGCTCAGATTACATGGTGTGCCCAGGGACAAAACATGCACCTGTTGAAACGTTACTAGAGATGAGTAACAACAACAGCAAGGAAATCATGACATTGTATTAGGAGAATCGTGAGAGAGCATGATGCTGTGTGTGCCTCCTCTGTGTTTAGTAAATCTCATGCAATCAGATGAAGTAAAGGAAAACTCTGAGGCCAGAGATCACTTCATATTTTCTCTGTGCTATTAATCAGAATGAGGTATTTATTTTTATTTTTATTTTAACTTCTAGAACTTTATTTTCCTTTCATTTCCCCCTTTGCTTAGGTGTCTGCAGAGGTGCTCAGGACCACTCAGTGGTGTTTCCAACCCATTCGGTGGCCTGCGCTGTGGGAGCCAGTCCTCAGCGGCTGGCTGGGCGCTCCTGTCCTCAGTAGGGAACTGCTGGATGGGTACAGAGGGCACCTGCACACCATCAGACCAGTCTGCCACCTCTGGCTGAGCAGCGGTGAACTCAGGTGCTGGCTCAGTCCATTCGCCCTGGAATTCCTCCTTGGCCACGGCCTTCTCAGCAGCAGCCTGCTCCTCCTTCTCAGTCTCCACTGGGTCTCTGCAGAAGTAAAGATCAGGCACAACCTCCCATGTGTACTCATGGGAGATAGTGCCACACATGCGGAGTACTTCCCAGGCTAGCACCCACCATGTCAGACCCACTGAGTGAGCTCCCTTGTCGTTCCATGGGATGGCAATGTCCACATAGCGCAGAGGAGATTCCATGTTGCGCAGAGCAATGGTGGGCAGGTTGACGTAAGAGTCCTCTGTGAGGGGCTGGTGGTCAGCCCTGGGGTCAGTCACCACTAGAAGCCATGGCTCCCTGAAGGCTGCTTGGATCTGGTTGGTGAAGGTCCCAGTGTGAAGCGGCCAACAATGGGAGTGGCTCCAGTGCCAGTGGGGAACTTCCGCACAGCTCACTGGCCAGTGTTCCTGGAGGAGATGACGCTGACGTCAGCAGGGCTCTCAATGGCAAAAAAATAAGCTGCAAGCAACAGCGTCTCCCAGGTCCTCTTCAGATTTATGATGGAGACACCATCACTCTGCCTTTTGTAGATGTAGCTCCATCTGAAAGTCAAGGTTGGGGCCACCTAAGTGGGTTCCTGGGGCAAAGAATTTGAGGACATCCTCCTCCTTCATCTGCAGGGCATCAAGGGCTCCGGACTTTAAGTTACGACTGCAATCAAGACCAACGCTGTATGGACCCGTGGGCAGCGCGAAAAGGCGAGGTATCTATTTTTAATAGGATAAATTTAGATTTACAGCACAGAGATAGTTTGCCAGAAAGCTATAATCACTATGCTTAGTGTGCCCAGCTGGACCTATTCCGTCTTCATGCACAAAGGGTGGAGGATAAGGCCTCGTCTTGCCTTTGAACGCTATCTCATACCTTCTCCGTCCAGTAATCTAGCCCAGAGGATTTTAGGTAGAACATCCAAAAATATTATTTATTCTTCATACATTAACCACAGGCTGCTGTTGAGTAATGTATTCTGGGAAATCTTGATCAGACAAGGACATTATGACATTTAAAAAAAAAAAAACCATTAATGTTCCTTATTGTATGAAGTTGCACTCACTAAAAATTCAGATAAGTTTTTTTGGTCCTACTCAAAGTTGTGTCTTTGTGTTGCATGTCACAATTCTGGAGAGCCAAAACGCAGAGATTTTTCTTTCCTCAGTGTTGGTCTGATGTATTTTGATGCTAATTAATAAGAGGTCATTACACCTGGGCAGGGCAAATGAGATGGGCATGGCTAAGGTTCCTGGGTGTGGGGAGACAGAGAGATTCTTGGGAAGAAGAGAGACTGGAGGAGATAGGAGAGGAGAAGAAGGCTGCGCCATCATGAGTCAGGTGGAGGAGAAGCACATGGCCGGCATGGAGGGAGATTTGGCCCAGATGAAGAACATTAGCAAGTATATGGGATTATGGATGAGAGGTAGCTTGATAGAAATTACTAGAACCAGATGGCATGGTATTGGACAGGTATCCCATACCTGCCCCACTATGGGAAGTAGTTTAGCCCTGCCCCAGGTTCACCAAGGCTATTTAAAAATATAACAGGTGTCTGTGTCTTGATTGATTGCTAGTGGACTAGAAAATACTGCTGTAATAATAAGTATAGGCCTAATAATATTTATTATTAGGTAACTTAACTACAATACCCCAGTGACATTGACACTGTCATATTAAACAAGTCTACCAGCATTAGAGAAAAACAAACCACATATCAGGGCTCCTAACAGTGGGGGAAGGTGCTGTCTCTGACTCTGCTGCCCTTGGGACCCTTTAGCCCTACTGGGCTGCCTTGACTATCTTCAGTAGGAAAAGATGCGCCCAGTCTTACTGTAACTTGCTATGCCAAGGCTGGCTGATATCCGTGGGGGGGGGCCTCCCCTTTTTTCTGAAGAGAAAAAGAGGAGGTGAGGATGTGAGAAGGGAGAGGTTGGGGGAAAGGTCTTGGATGAGAGAAGAGAGGGGGAAATTGGAGTCTGGATGCAAATTAAAGTAAATTAATTAATTTTCAAAACCGCATTATCAAAGACAGCAATAAACCGCCAAGTTTATTTTTCCTTGTAGCGTCCCTTTTAGATCTGGTAGTTCTGAGAAGAAAGAAGAATAGCTTTCCATGCTATTCCTTTGATTATTTTTAAGTGCATCATGCTTTGAATGTAATTGTATTTGATCTGAAAATCACTTCAAATAGAAAAGGCAACAGTTAAAACATCTTGATGCTTTCAGAAGAGCCATATGTAGATGAGGCAAGGTTGGTTTCAACCTTCAGAATATCTTGCTCCAGCTCCTGCCTTCTCCTTTGAGGGGCTGGCGAGAGAAGGTGACAACTGGGCCTTTTGTTGAGACCTAATGCCTAGTGGCCTTAGTAGGGTATAGCACAAAATCCCCCAAATGGGATCAGTTAATAGCTGCCTTCGGGGTTAACGATGAGACAAACAGCACACAGCATGCAAAACTAAAGCAGAATCTTTCAGCCATAAGCAGCGCCCCAGCAAGCAGCTGTTCACGTCACATGTGGGATGTGCATGTTGTTTATTATTTTTTTTCTGCACATGGTGCTGTCTCAGGCTCAGCTTGCTTGGTACGTCTGCTTACCGTGTGCTCACCTTTTGAAGCGGGAGGAGTCCTCCTGAAGCACAGCTTCCCAGCCGTCCAAGAGCTGAGCGGTGAGGGGGGCTTGGCCTGCAGGTTTGGACTGTTTTCTCATCCAGTCCTTTTTCCTGTTTCTCTTCCATGCGCCACACTCCTGAAGTCTAAGGTGTGGTTAATTTTCCTTGCACGTTCTACCACAATGAGGTTTGTTATTATTGTTGTTCACCAGCAACATAGCAGAGTAAGGATTGCCCCCCTATTTATGTATTTATGCTAACACATCTCAAGCTTCTCTGGTACTTTCCTTCCTTACTCCCAACCTTTCACCATGCTATTTCCTCCTCCTCCTCCTCCATCTCCCCTACTTCCTCCTTCACTTCCTTGTCCTTCTGTAACTCCTCTACTTCCTCCTTCTCTTCCGCCGACACCTCCTCTAACTCCTCCCCTTTTCCTCTTCCTTCTTCTTTTTTTCAATCCTCCTCTTCCTCCTTTTCCTCATCTCATTTACATGTTTTTTGGGCAGTAAAGGTCATAGACACCTGGGGTATATTTGCCTTACTTTTCTGAATTTTTCTAACAATGTAAAAGTATTTAACAGTTACGTAGGCCTGGCAAGATGGCTCAGAAGGTAAAGGCAATTGCAACCCAGCTAATGACCTGAGTTTGATCTCTGGGATCCATATGATGGAAGCTGAGAACCAACTTTCATAATTTGTCCCTTTACCTCAGCATGCATAGCATCACACATACAAATCCGCTCATAAGTACATATAATACGATTTTAGAAAGTTGTTTACACCTTTTAAACATATTTTAAACATTCAAAGTAAAATAAGAAAACTAAGATGATTAAAATCAAATGCAAGTCTCTATAAAATTATTGCATTAAATACAAATATCATTATTAAAGAAAAACTCATTTGTATTTCTGTGTGTTCTTAGTTGTAAACAAGAGTGCAAGACAGTTCAGTCAGAAAGGAATTTGTGAAAACAGGTTATGTCGTGTCCAGGATCTCTGAGAAGATCACAATGACAGGCTTGGAGCAGGCACTTATGGTCACCAACACTGAGAACTGTTGCTGTCACTGTACCACAGATAGAAGGCCTGAGCTGTCACCTCTACTGCAGCATGTCCTACTGTCATGAGTACATCATGAGTACATCATGACAGTACCTGACTCTGTTTTCTCACACTGTCTTGTCAAAAAGGTATTCTTGCATTGGACATACCTAGGACACATACCTAAGCCTTTGCATAAAGGAAAACAGGGAACACTTCTCTAGCGTCTCTATAAGAAAGATGGAGCACAAAATGTATGGAATCTCAGACATGCATGGCCCAGTAGAGCGATCCAAAGAGCTCATCTAAGAGGAAACAATCCACAGCCTCTAAGAAGGAGAGGATTGCACTTTCAGATTGGACTGAAAAGCCATGCCTGGGTGAGTTCAGGGACAAATTTTCCTTCCCCGTGTAAGGAAGTCTTTCCTAGGCTGGGTGATATGTTTGTGAGGTTGGTGAAGGAGGTGCCTCCTGTCCTGGGAGGCAGGCTGGCATGGCATGGAGGGAGGTCTGCTCTAGTTTTCCATGCCGTGGGAATGAGAAGTTTTCTACACCTCTGTGAGAAGTTACTGGGGTTTAATTGAAAACATCCCAGGCGACTTGGAAGATCGGCATGATGAGAAGGGTGACATGACTTCTTATCCTTTTGTCTTCAGGTCAACACAGGCCTTGGTCCCGATCTTCAGTAAAGAGCCATTCCTGGGTCTCAGATACGGTTTTCACCCCAGGTCCCCAGAGTGGAAAGCCATGATAAAAATTGAATACAGTAAAATTATATCGAGGTTCTTTTTCAAGAATGACCAACCCCTCATCCTCAAGTTCATGTAACATGAAAGTCCTTCCTACCTTGGAATATTTGTGATCACAGAAGAGCACCGGGCATGATTGAATACAGTTGTGTACAGAATTGCATAACATCACAGTAGAGTATTATAAAGAAGTCTCACAATAATTTTACGAAATCTAAATATATTTAGTCTTCTGAATATTCTGATATTAAGGTATTCTTATATAAATATATAATATTTAAAGATTTGTTTTTTAAATTTCATGTGTGGGGGTGTTTTGCCTGCACCAGTGTGTTTGTGTACCATGTGTATGCAGTGCCCTCAGAGGCCAGAGGAGGGAGTTGGATCTTCAGGAACTGGAGTTACAGAAAATTGTGCGCCACTATTGTGGATGGTGATAACCGCTTCCAGGTCCTCTACAAGTGCTCCTAACTGTTGTGCCATCTCTCCAACCTGTCATATTTATGTTTTAGAGAGTGATCAGATTTGCTTTGTTATACTAATTTCAAATTTTGACTCATAGTCACATTCACATTATAAGGCAAATGATCTCTCAGTTCATTCAGCTCCAAATTTAATGTTATAATTATGAAGAAATAGAATGTTAAAAGATTGTTGGAATACTTTCCCTCCTCTCTTAGGAAACTTTTATTTTACATCTATCCTAATAAGCAGTTAAAAGTATGTCTATGCCAATATTGGCTTTTTTTTTTTCTAAGCTGGTGCTCCATAGAAATGAGAGTCTAATCGGCTGTGACAGTTGTAAAAAAAATATACCTGACTTTGCTCTGGAATATCTTTTAGTGAGTAAGTAAGGACTAAGAGGGCATGATTTGGTTAGAGGTGCCCTGGCACCCAAGTGCTATCATGAATTCCTTTCAGGGCACGTGGGGACATTTGGTGCACCCAAAAGTGGATCAAAGACCTGAAATGGGTTCTACTTGGAAGAGGGCATCACTGCCCCATCATAGCTAGATGACGCCTGACCTACTCACGCCTGCTTCAAGTGAGACAGCTCAGCCACTGGGGTTTGCGGAATTTGCTCGGTACCTTTCATCTTCCCGTAGCCCATTTCCTCACTGCACCTGCACCCCTGGCGTCAGTCCGAGCAGAATGTCTGGATCCAGATAGGCTTATCAAATAGATAAATGCAAACAAGAGGGGAAATAAAATGCGCCACAACAGCTCCTCTGTGTGGAATGAACTCCAGCCACACTTAAAGGAAACACTCTCTTTAAAATGAAGACACAGCCATCAAGTCGTCGCTTTAAATTTTACTCTGTGAAGGGACACAGTAAAGGAAGCTACTGGATAATTCAGATGGTTCATAAACAGGATTACCATATTAAAGAAATGTATTTTTCTGTTTGCCATAAATTTCCAAGTTGGCCGTGAACATGGTCATGTTGTCCAGTTGGGGTGACTTGGACTTCATTGGCACAGACGATCACTGATAGTAGTTGCAGCCAGTTATGTTGTTCTGAGGTTTATAGTACTTTATATGGAATTTCTCTATAGTAGGCATTGGTATACACTTAAAAGGATAAAAACAAAATAAAACAAACTGAGTCTAGGAGATTAAACAGCTTGTTCAAGGCCACATGTCAGCAGCACACAAAAGTTTAAAACTATCATATGCAGCATCTATGTTGCAAGAATATAATGCTAACTAACTTTAAATCACTTTAAGTAATTGTTAGTTATTAGTGATTTCTATTTCTAGAGGGACTCAAAATGCAATGTTACATTTAGTCCTCAGTACCAGGCTATAAAATATGTAAAACACTAGTCACAAACTGTGCGGATCCAGAATCCAGTGCTCTTTCAAAACACACACCCTACAAAGCCCATTTCAAAATTGATCCCCCATCAGGTGGCAATAAAGGAAGAATCAGATTTGGAAAGTAATCCAGTCAATAAAGTATTTGCTATGCAACCATAAGGACCTTAGTGTGAGCTTCAGAACTCACGCAAAGAAGCTGGGCCTCAGGGGGTTCTACTCGAACTATTGCACTAACCAAGGACAATACAATAGTAAACATCGAACCCCTACTCTGAGCTACCCAATGGATAGGACATTCTCCACAGATATGTGGAGAGCAGGGACTGACTTTGACATGAGCTCTGCTGCTGCATATTTGACCACCTCCCCTTGGTGGGGAGGCCTGATGGCACTCAGAGAAAGAATAAGCAGGCTACCAAGATGAGACTTGATAGCCTATGACCATATAGTGGGGGAGGAGATCCCCCTCGGTCATAGACCTAGGGGAGGGGAATAGGGTGAAAGCAGGGGGGAGGGAGTATACAAGTGATGGGATAACAATTGAGTTGTAATCTGAATAGATTAATAAAATTAAAATAAAAAATTAAAAAAAAAAGAAGCTGGGCCTGTCTGGGATGAGCAAGAAAGCTAGGACAATGGGAACTCCCAGGACTCTATGACGGTGACCCTAGCTAAGACTCCTAGCAATGGGGGATGTGGAACCTAAAAGGGCCATCTCCTACAGCCAGGCAAGATTTCTAAAGGAGGGATGGGGACACTAGCCCAACCACAAAACCTTCAAAATGTTTGGGAATAAAGAGAAGGCAGAAAGTGAGGGAACAGCCCTAACTTGACTGACCTAACCTGAGCCCCACGCCTGAGAGAGAGCCCATCCCTGACACTATTAGTGATTCTCTGCTGTTCTTGCAGACAGGAGGCTAACATAACTGTCATCTGAGAGGCTCCCTTCAGCAGCTGATGGAAACAGATTTAGAGACCCACGGGCAAATGTTAGGCAGAGATTGGGGAATCTTGTAGAGGAGCAGGGAGGATTGAAGTAGCCAGAGAGGTCAAGGACACCACAAGAAAACCTACAGAATCATTGAACCTGGGCCCATAGGGGTTCACAGAGACTGAACCACCCACCAGGGAGCACGCATGGGATGGACCTAGGTCCCATTCCCATATGTAACAGAAGTGCAGCTTCATGTGGGACCCCTAACAGCAGGAACAGGGCTGTCTCTGACTCTGTTGCCTGCCTTTGGATCCCTTTCCTCTAACTGGGCCGCCTTGTCTCATCTCAATAGAAGATGCACCTAGTCCTACTGCAACTTGATATGCCAAGACCTTTTGATATCGTGGGAGGCCTCTCATTCTCTGAGAAGAAAGGGAGAAGGGAACGGGGTGGGGGGGGTGGGGGTTGAGGGGGTGGGGAGGCAGAGGAAAGGGGAAAGGACCGGAATGGCAGGAGAGAAGGGAAAGGAAGCTGTGATCAGGGTGTAAGGTAAATAAATTAATGAGTGAATGAAAGAAAAAAAAAGAAGAAGAAGAAGCTGGGCCTGGTGGTCCATACTAATAATGGCCCACACTGGAGAAGCAAAGCCCAGTGGATCCCTGGGGTTCCCTAGCCAGCCAACTTTGCATTCTTGGGAGTTTCAGGTCAATGAGAGACCTGAGATGAGAGACAACAACAACAAAAAGTTGACCAGTGCCTGAAGACAGCAATGACACCTGAGCCTGTCATCTGGCCTCCACATGCACAGCACAGGTAGCCACACACATGTACACACACACACACACACACACACACACACACACACACGAACACACCAAGAGACTACTTGAAAACAAAAGGAGACAAAACAAGACACAATCCACCATGAATGTTGCATAGTGATAGCTCCAGACCAGAAGGACCAAACCCCTTCTTTCTTTGTTAAGTGACAAAGTCATTGTAGAAACACTTCCCACAAAATGATGTGGACAATGAAAACACCACACCCGACTGTTGCCTGGCTTTGCTTAGACAGGAGTAGATCAGCGTCACAATGTCACACATTAATCGACGAACTTTCTCCCAGACTGTGCTAAATGTTAGGGGATAGGCAACTCCAGGACGGCAGGATCAGAATGCCTGCTATTTGATCTGATGGCTGGTACACCCCAAAGGAAAAATGCATTTCTCTTATTTCAACTCCAGAGACCAGCATTGGTCACAAAGCTTGTGTCAATCCAAGATTTGTTGGACAATGTAACACAGACTCGTGACCTAAAGGGCTGCACTGAAAAGATACATAATATCTGAGAGGAAAAGGGTAGTTTATCTTAGGGGAAAAGGAAATCCTTTGGGTGGACTCAAGAGTTATATAGCCAGCTCATGTGGTGATTCTGTAGTTTTTAAAAGAAACCTCCATAGTGATTTCCAGAGGTTGAGTTTTCACTTACCCCAGCAGGAAACAGGGGACCCTCATTCCCTGTCACACCCCTCATCAGTATTTGTTGTCATTCTCGACACTAACCATTTTCATTGGCATAACACAGAATCTCAAAGTACTTTTAATTTAATTTTCATTTCTCTTATGAAGAAAGATGGTGGCCACTTTGTCAACTATTTGTCAGGCATTTGTGTTCCTTCTTCTGAGACCTGTGTCACCCATTTATTGACTGAAAGACTTTTGGTTAATTCCCCCCCTTTTTTTTTCCAGTCCTTTCCACACCTGTCTGGTGTGATGGGTAACGATTTTCTCCTGTTCTGCAAACTGTGCCTGAACCTTTTTCTTTGCTCTTTAGTTTCATGTATTTCCGTCCGTCAGTTCTCGGGCTTGTTTCCTGTTGCCATTGGAATCTTATTCAGAAAGATTTTGCCTGTGCTCTCTGTCTTGAAGTGCCCTTCCTGTTTCCACCTAGAAATTTCAAAGCCATTGATGCCGTTTGAATTGATTTGGAAGGGTAAAATAAATGGATCTAATTTTATTTTCTACATGCAGATATCCCGTCTCCCCAGGAACATTCGTTGAAGAGATTTTTTTTTTTTTTTGCCAATGCATGGCTTTTCTAATTGTTGTTGTTGTTTTAAGTGGCAGAAGCTACATAGGTCTATTTCTGGGTCCTCTAGTTTATTTCACCGGCCTGCATGCTACTTCCCGGCTCAATAACGTTCTGTCTGGGTCACTATTGTTCTGCAGTATCATCCGGTAACATCTCCAACATTTTCCTTCCTACTTAGGATTGCTTTGGCTAGTCTGGCTCTTTTATGTTTTCATGTGAATTTTAAGATTACTTTTTTTCTAATGCTGCGAAGTATGTAACTGGAATTTTGATGGGGCCTTGCAATGAATTTGTAGGCTGCTTTGGGCAGCACGACATTGCCACAGCATAAATTCTGCCAATCCGCAGGCACAGAAAGCTGTTCCATCTAGTGTTTTCTTCAATTTCTTCTTCTTTCCTTAACTTCTCATTGATTCTTTACAAATCTTTACATCACGCACCCTGATCCCACTCATTTCCTCATCCCTTCATATCTGCTGTCTGCCTTTGCCCACAAAATAAAATAAAATAAAATAAAATAAAATAAAATAAAATAAAATAAAATAAGATCTAATAATAATAATTAAATAATCTTGTCCTGGAAGCTGTGGTGTGTTATAGAGTGACCTACAGTATATCCTTTTGCACACAATATCTTTACTTGTAAATGTTCATTGCAGTGAGTCATTGGCCTGGTTTGAGGCCTCTGACTTCTGCTACACTACTGGATCCTCACAGGGACTCCTCTCAGAGCTGTTACCCTGTGTCATGGGGATCCTGCAGCTTTGGACTTGCAGAACTGACACTTTCATGAGCCCCAGCAGTTCACAGATGGGATAGACGTTGGTGTGAGACAATTCAAAGCCTTGGATCTGGGGTTGGGAGGTAGCCGAGTTGGTCAGTCTGCCAATTCTCCTGTGCCTGCACCACCAAGGTGAGCTCTTCAGCACTGCCCCTGCTAGTTCACCCAATGCCACAGCTAACGAGGGACAGGACCAACTCTCCTGCTCCTGTGCCCTTGGGGTTGGCTCACTAGCGCCTTCATCACCAGGGCCATCTCTACTGTGCTTCCCAGGCAAAGTGCAGGGCCCTGCTCTCCTAAGTGCTGTAGCCAGTGAGGGGCAGGGCAAGCTCTCTCTCTCTCTCTCTCTCTCTCTCTCTCTCTCTCTCTCTCTCTCACAACCTTGGGGCCAGCTCTCCTGCCTGCCGCAGGTGGTAGGGGGTGAGGAGTGGAGAGCATCTTTCCCCCACCCATGCCATCCCATGGCAGACCAGAGTGGGGGCCAGCTCATCCTCTGGCTCACACCCCTGGGGCTGCCTCACCCATTCCCTAGCCATCAGGGTCGGATCTACTGTGCTGGTAAGGGGCCAGCTCAGCACAGTGCCTCAGGTGGCTGTCTACATCAGGGACATCTGGATGGTCTTTGGTGGTAACTAGCACAAGCCTGGGATATCAACACAGATTCCAGCTGTTATAGGACCACAGACAAAAAATGCCCCATCCAGTAGCAGCATGGGCCCAGATATCCCCGTGCTGGCCTCAGGTGGCAGCACAGGCCACTCAGATCAGCATGTCCCCCACAGCAGCACGGCCCTCAGATATCCACACGGTCTCTGGTGGCAGCCTATACCATGGACATCCACTTGGTCTTTGGCAGTAACTTGGGCCACAGATGTTGACACAGACTGCAGCTGCAGCAGGACCATGGACCCAGACATGACCTTTGGTGGCAGCCCAGGCCAAGACCTCACCATGGTCTCCTTTATCCAACCTCTTCCTCACCACTCTTGAGTCTCTAGTTTCACCTTTTTCTACATTATATGAATCCTTCGGCTTCTCTTTCTCTTCCATCTCTCTACTGAGTACTCCATCTTTCTCATGTCTCCATCAAACGCTCACCCACTGTAGAGGCATCCATTGTGGGCACTTCGATGTCTTTCTTCCAAATTCGTTAGGGTGGGTCATTCACTTCCTTAATTAGACTGATTTATACCTATTTTTAAAGTTATATTGAACAGGGATAATTTAATTAATTTCCTTTTCATTTAACTTGTTATTGGTATAGAAAAGCTGCAGTTTTGTGTATCGATGTTGAACCCTAATTTACTGTCTACCAGAGCCAAGAGCTCTGGTGGGGTCTTTAGGGTCTTTTAAGTATAGGACAACATCATCTGAAGAAAAGATGCTTTGATTATTCTTTTCCTGTTTGTATCCTGTTTTCCCCCCCTCTGGTAGTGTTGCTCTAGCTAAGACTTTAAACACTACATGAATAACAGTGACCACCCTTATCTCACTCCATATTTTAGTGTTAATTCTCTCAGTTTTTCACAATCTGGTATGGTGTTCCTCATATGTAGCTTTATTATGTTGGGATATGTTTCTTTTAATCCTAATTCTTTATAGTTTGTTGTTGTTGTTGGCATAAAGGCATATTGATCTTTTACAGTATCTACTAAGATGATTGCATGATTTCTGTCCTTAAACTATTTATATGGTATATTATGTTTATCAATTTGCATGTGGTGTGCCCCCAGGATGAAACCAACATGATTGTGATCTATGGGTGGGTTTTTTGTTTTTGTTTTTGTTTTTTGTTTTTTGTTTTTTTGAGGCAGGGTTACTCTATATATCCTTGGCTGTCCTGGACTCACTTTGTAGACCAGGCTGGCCTTGAACTCACAGTGATCCACCTGCCTCTGCCTCCCAAATGCTGGGATTAAAAACATGAGCCACCATGCCCGACTAGTGATGTATGATCTTAATGTGGGTATGAATTCACTTCGCATGTAATTTATTGCAAACTTTTACAACTACCTACCAGGAAAGTAATTCCATAGTTTCTCCTTTTGCTTTTCTTTGCTATGCTCTCATCTGGTTTTTGAGTCACAGTAACACAGGGTTCACATGATGATCTGGGTAGCATTCTCATTCCCTTTCTGTTTTGCTTAACAGTTTAAAAAGTATTGGTGTTAGCTATCCTATCTCTCCTGTCTATGGTGGGTGGGTTGGAAGTGAAGTAGAGGCATTTAAGAACCCCCAAATAAAATAGATTTTGGAAAAGATCAAAGCCTACAGGTGGCTCCCAATATGGGGCACCAAAAATGTTAAGGTTATTTTTACAAAGTTGTGTTTGTTTCTGTTTTTCTCTTACTGAAGCTATCACACGAATAACCGACACTCTATTATATTAGTTTAACAATAATCTTCATAACACAGTAACTGAACAGTTACTGCTCTATTCTTAACCCCCTAAGCTAACCTGGTTTGCTCCCAGAGTACATTCCAGAGATACCTGCACTTTGTAGCTTTCCTTGCTCCAGCTTCTCTCTTCCAGTGTCTCCTGGACCTCTCCCGGGGCTGAATCCCCTACTTCCTCCTCTAGCTCCTCCTCCTCTGGATGGCAGGAAGTCCAGCCCGGTTCTCTCCCCTGCTCAGTGATTGGCTATAAGCTGCTTTATTGGCATATCAGGGAACAATTGAGGAGGAGAATCATATAAGATTGAGACAGGAACTTTTCAGAACAAAGCTTGCAACCAGATTATGAGGGATACAGAAATCTGCATTTGAATTACACAAGAACCTTATACTTACAGTACATGTTTAGGGATTTATCTGTTTCTGGTAGATTTTTAGATGTTTTGAAATATACCTTTTCAATATGATCTTTACTGATTCTCTAGGTTACATTGTAATATATTGTGGTATCTTCCTTTTTATATCTAATTTTATAGATTCAAGTTCTTTTTCTCTTACTTTTGGTTAGATGGCTAAGAATTTCTCAGTCTTGTTAACTTTTTCGAAGAGCTAATCCTTTGATTAATTTATTCTATATTTTTTCCCTTTATCTCATTTTCATTAATTTCTGCCCTAATCTTTGTTATTTGTGCAACCTGCTGCATTTGGGTTTGGCTTATTATTGCTTCCCCAAGACCTTGAAGAACATTATTTGTTTAAGAGCTTTTGTGTGTTATACGTGTGTATGGTGCATATACATATTTCTGTGTATGATTGCCGGAACCTGAGTGCCATGTGAGACACTGGAAGTTAAAGGGCAGCCTTGGGGTTGTCTTTCACCTTCCACCTTGTGGGCCAGCTAGCCAGTGTCAAACAAGTAGAATTCTCCTGTCACCACTTCCCACCTCTCAGTAGAAGAACATCTTACAAGGACACACTATCACACCCCTAGCTCTGAGGTTTGGAGCTTAAGACTCGTTAGTGTCAAGCATTCTTACACGCTGAGCCATCTCCTTAGTGCCCTCTCTCTCTCTCTCTCTCTCTCTCTCTCTCTCTCTCTATATATATATATATATATATATATATATATATATATATAACTGTGCTGACTTGTCATTATTGCTATTTATGTATTGCTCTTTTTCAGAATCTGTCTTTCCGTGCTGAATTTTTTCCTCCATGGTTTTAAGAATCTTTCCTCCAAACTGTCCACTCTATCCACTTTGCTAACATCTCTGCCTAGGTTCCTAGTTGATTTCCTTACTTCATTCACCTGTTTAAATCCTCTATGTGGTCCTTCCTCTTAAATGCCTTCTCTCTCTCTGTCTCTCTCTCTCTCTGTCTCTCTCTCTCTCTGTCTATCACTCTCTGTCTCTGTCTCTTTCTCTGTCTGTCTCTGTCTCTGTCTCTCTGTCTGTCTCTGTCTATCTTTGTCTGTCTCTCTGTCTCTCTGTCTCTGTCTCTCTGTCTCTCTCTGTCTCTCTGTCTCTCTGTCTGTCTCTGTCTGTCTGTCTGTCTGTCTGTCTGTCTGTCTGTCTCTCTCTCTCTCTGTTAGGAGTTGGGCCTCTCCTTCCACCATGTAGGATCCAGGGATCAAACTCATTTTGTTTGTTCCTGTTTCTCTCACTTGGATGCTAATCCCTCCTGCATGGTTTCAGCAGGAAGCAGACCTCTATGACAGATGCAGTGATGGTACTTCAGTTCTGGTCTCAGTTTGCAATAGAAGACACTTGTGTGACTCACTTGTGCCCCTGATTAGGCTCAGATGCAGAGGCACTTGGTGGCTGATTGGACAATGTAGCTTTTTAATGGTTTTGTTAGAACTATATTAGTAGTTAAGGAATAAAATGTGAAAATGGGAAGTGAAGGAGTAAAAAAAATGAATCAGGATAGTGTATGTCTCAGGGATATGAGAGATAATAAAGAAAACATTATAGTAGATACAGTGAAAGAAAGGACACACCTAGAAAACTATTCAGTCAAGACACCAGTTAAAACAAAACAGCTGCAGAAGTACAACTACAACTACATTTAAGTACAAAAGTATAAGTAGATTAAAAATACCAAATAAAACGAAATAGAAGACATTATGAACTCAGTTTTCTTTCTGCTTGGGATGAATGCAGCTTTGCCTTCCTCCTCAATTGGCCTGTGGAGCAGGCAGCGAGGACAGTTACTGCTCTTAATACCCAAAACCTGATGACCTGGTCCATTCTTCCTACTGGGATGGACTTCTGTCTGGGACTCTCCTCCGCACAGGACCTACCCAGTCTGAATTGCACACCCCCTACCTGCCGGTTACAGTCTTGCCCATGGTGCCTGGGGGCAGGCGGGGCTGTTCTTCCCATGTGAGGCTTTCTGTGGAAGATCAGCCCCTTACCTTCCATTTTGTCCCTGCAAAGCTTTCCCAGCAAGACTGTACCCAGCCTGGCTCTGTGGTCCTTACATTCCCGTGTTGTTGCTCGCAGAGGCAGTGGCAGAGGTAGGGAGAGGGTAGGGGGGCTCCTTCCCAGGCTCTTTACTTTAGGATACCTGTGGAGAATTTCACCTGCACGCTTCAGTGTGTCTCACTTCTGTCTCCATCTCCACAGTCGGTGCTGCTGTAGTCATGTGTCCACTTACGGTATATTCTAGCCTCTAGGCACACATCCAATCTCTCCGGGTCACTGTTCTCCCAGTAACCATTTCCAACCATCACTCTCCCCATCTTGTCCGCAGCTAGGCATGGAGTCATTATTCCTGCTTGCTTCTTTGAGAGCTGTTGCCAAGGTTTATTTATCTTCTTCAGCTCTTCCTCTCACAGGAATAGAATCTATTATTTTTAATTCCTGCTCAACATTTCCCTGAGTCACAGAGAACTGGGCTGCTGATCTGAAACCTTCCCCCAGATGCTTTAAATTTTTCCTCAATGATTTGTGTGAATATTTTATAAATGTATCCTTTGTTAGTTACATTTGCTTCATATCTCCATTTTTGAGTTCGCTATGCTTTTTAATAGCAAGAACCACAGATATTTTAAATTTGCATGTAGTCATATATATGAATGCTTACTTTGTGATCTAGTCTGCTCGTTATTGGATTTTTATGCAGACAAATAGGGAAGTTTAGATGCATTTCTGTGGTTTTCCTTAAGAGAAGCCACTTATCTATATTTGATGAGCAGGAGGAAAATCACATCTTTCCAATTTTCCAATGCATCCTGGCTTTGGTCTATTTTTAAAATGTTACTTAAAATTTTATGATTTATCTTTTATGCATATGAGTGTTTTGCCTGAGTGTATGTGTTTGTGCTGTGTGTATACCCAGTGCCTGTGGAGGTCAGAAAAGGGAGATGGATCCCTTGGAACTGGAGTGATGCATGGTTGTGAGGCAGCATATGGGTGCTGGGAACTGAGCCCAGGCTTCTGGAAGAACAGCAGGTGGTCTTAGCTGCTGAGCCCTTGCTCCAGCTCCCAGCTTTCTTCTGCTACTTGGTGCAACTATGACTTCTTATTGGTCATTTTCTTTGGGAACTTTGATTCCAAAACATCAAGATTTTTTAAAGTGCAGTAAATGAAAGTGGAGGTTCACAAACCATTTGTTTCATTTTATTATTACTCTTTGTGTGTGTGTGTGTGTGTGTGTGTGTGTGTGTGTGTGTGTGTATGTGTACATACCATAGTATACGTGTATAGAACAGGAGACAAATCCTAGCTGCTAGGTTGGCTTAACAACACCATTATCTGCTGGCTCATAAACAGGCTTTAATATTAAAGTTTTCAAAGTTCTGGCAATCATGGGTTGTGAGAGGCACACCAAGGAGTTAAAACTTGCATAGAAGAAAAAAAAACACAGAGAAAAGTCAATGAACGATAAGTAAGTAATGAACAAACTGGGGAAGAAGCACTTCTGTTTAAGTGAGAAGACCCACCAGCTTCTGCACTTGGATGCAGGTGCTTTTAGTTCCTGAGTCTTTTGAGACTTCAGTTTCTCTTTGTGTTTTTCTGTCTATCTGTCTGTCTGTCTGTCTGTCTGTCTGTCTGTCTCTCTGTCTCTCTCTCGCTCACACACACACACACAAATTGACATCTTATATTGAATGTATTTATGATACATAGTGCAACATAACATTGGGAAATATATATGCACTGTGGAATGACTAACTCCAGTTAATTGACATATGCATTAGCTAACATAATTATTTTGAGGTGTAATTACTGTCTTCCACAATTTTCTTCTGTTACTTCTGCTTGTGATGATAGATAGCCACTAAAGCACAATCTTTTTCCTTATCAATAACATATGGGTCTTATGGACTTAAAACAATCAGCTTATGTGCTTTAACCTCAGCTTGGGAAAAGCCCAAATGCCATTACCAGAGAGCACAAATGCTTGAGGTCCAGCCACAAGGACCGTTAACACTGGACATCCAGGAAGGCCCAGACTGCAGCATTGGCCACCACCCCAACCAACCTCACAGCATGTTGAGAGAAAGAAGCCAGACTGGAAAAAACACACTGTGATCCCAATTGTAGATATGTTCAAATCAGGCAAAACGACACCCTGTTATCATGGTTCCTCTGGGGGCTGAGAAACAGAAGAGGAAGAAGGCAGCCCTAGTGCTGGGGCTGTTCTGCTCTTAGTTTGACGGATGCTTATTTAAACATATTGTTCTTGTAAAACTCCAGAAAGCAGGACACTTACAATTTTCCTATTTACTGTATATACACACCACGTTTCAATCACAAATATACTCAGACTATCAGAACCATTGGGGGAAAGTCCATTAGATTTACGATTGTGAAATGGTAATAATGGGAAAATGTGAATTCATATGCTTCAGCAAATGCACCAAAGCACTCAGTTTAGAAGAGGTTTGGAAGAGAGCCAGAGCATTACAACTAACAAGGACAGGGCTGGGGGGGGGGGGGGGAAAGGACAAGGCTGAAAAAAATAGCCCCACTTTCCGTAATGGGTCGAGCCACCAGCAGAGTGCTGTGACTAAAAGGAAGGAGTGAGGCCATCTGGCAGCAGACTTCCCTGAAAAGATAAGACAGGTTTCTGCTAGGAGGGCGCTCCCCTGGGAAAGGCTGGGGTCTGTGCTCCCACCCCCTAAACACACCTGAGGAGAGGTCTTCTGGGCTCCGAGCCCAAGCCTTTTAATCTGAAAAAAAAAAAAATGCCAACTTGGCAACTCCAGTTCCTCTGAGAACATTGCTTTGTTTCTCTAGCATTTTACTGGACTGCTGAGGCACTGTGGAGCCCAGTGAGTGTTAGAAAAAATCTCTTTTGGTTCAGTAGGAAAGTCTTTCAGGGCCTCTGCTTGTACGCTTACATGCTTTGAGCTGGACAGCCAAGGTTTTGAAACAGATTCCGCTCATCAATTCAGCCTTGGTCTGTCTTTATTGCTTCAGATGTACACACGGATGAGCAATATCCTTCCGGCTGAAAAGGCTGCATTTATACACTTAGGAACTATGTATAAACAATGATATATGTTTATTATGTGTAAGTTTATATAATTATGTCTAAATAAAGCATACATACATAATTAAGGAAAACGAGCCGTGAATTTAGAAGATGGCTGGGGGAGGGGCAGCACATAGGGGAGGGTTTGGAAGGAGGAAAGGGAAAGGGAAAATTATAGTTTCATTTCACAAAAACATAAAACGACTGATCAAACACCACCTCCTTAGCAAAGCCCTCCACATAATCCAAAATGCACTTTCTCATTTACATCTAGTGAACTCACCTAGACATTTATTTTAAAGGGTGATGACATAATACAGTGGTATGGTAGCTTTTAGGTTATAAAAAGCCAAGTTTTAAAATTTTTCCTTGAATGTTCCCTTTGGCTCATTACTGGATAGGGTTGTTTCAGTGATTAAGGTTGCCCGTGACGTATCTGACCCAGAAGAGACATAAAAAGACACTGCTCCCCCTTTTCCTGTGCCTCCTTATCCTACTTCCATGAATCTCCATCATCTCTGCACACAGCCCTCATGAGCTAAGTGCAGCACTCAGTATCCATCACCCGTCACTAAGTAGCACTCAGTATCCATCACCCGTCATTAAGTCCCACAAACCCATTCTCCTGCCAGCTGATGAGCTCAAAATGCCCACAGGAATCAGTGCTACATCCATCACATCCACCACAGGGCATCCAGACAGAGTACCTCAAAAACGAGGGACCTTTACTCCCAGCCCATTCCACTCAAGAACCTGATGGACTTATTTATACAATACTAATTAAATATATTTATTATCAATAGCATCGTTAGCTTTCAGAAGGGAAAGGGCCTCCTCTAATGCATCTTTAGGCCCTGCCAAGATATATCTAGGGGGTCTTTCATACAGTAGGCCTTTGAGAAGACAATAGCTAAACATTGTTAGCCCTAATGTTTGAGGGCAACCCAAAATAGATGTAAACAATCAAGTGAAGAGCAACCAAACCTTGGCACTACTGGTGTAAAAACGCATGAATATTTTGGCCCTTAGTCAGCCTCCTGGGTCATAATAGTTCATTTCTATGTGGCTTGGCTTAAAATAGCAGCTAATTCATTCAGTACATTCTTGGGAAAGTGAGAGGTGGGAAACCAGGTAGTTCTGCCTGATGCTATTAAAAGAAACTTTCTTTTGTATTTTTTTTGTTTGTTTTAAGCTACAGAAGGAGGAATACCCTAAAGATACACACAAAGAAATGCTTTATCAGATGAATCACAGGTAACTATTAAAAAGGGCTTATGATTTGTGGTAGTTAGCTTCATATATAATAACATATGTATATTAAATACACATGAAATATTATATTTCATGTGTATATTATATATTTATATACAATATATATAACATATATGCTATATTGAATAGCATATAATGGAAACATTTAATATAATATTGTGATAAATATAGTAAATATAATAAATGTAATACTGTACCAACTATAAAATATAGCATGCCCTAGCTCTTATATGGAGGAAGAAGGGTTGGGAAAACACTCAGCTACATGAAGTCTAGTCAGGGATCCCTTACGTTCAGTTGGGAAGTGCAGAAGTCACAGAGGCTAGTCAGCTGGGCCTTGAACTGCAGCCTGAATTTGAGCTTGAATCTGGGTGACTAGTTATATGTGTCCTTTGACAGCTTAATCCCCATGGAAGCTGGATTTCTTAAGCCAAAACAAGAGCCAGAAGGAGAATTCACAACTTTTTATACCTACACTTGGGAGTGATATATCAGAAAGAACTTATGTTGTCTATCACTCACCAAATAGGCCAGTCCTGGTATTCTACAGAAGACGGCTGTGTAAGCATTGAATCACCAGGCAGTGGAGCTTGCTGGAGGCCATCTTGGATCTGGTATAGCAGACGTGGAGAACATGACTGAGATGGAAGGTGCCCCGCCCTCTGAACGGGCCTTTTACATGGGTATCTTGGACCTCAGCCTCAGGTACTCAGGTTTTCAATAACCAAGTTATCTTAACCAGCATCAGCATTCTAAGGTAACATGCAGAAGCCGCTGGTTCTCCTAAAGGCCTGCAATCAACTAGAAGCCATAGCTTGCCATAGTCTATTAAGCAAAGCAAGTCCACCCAGGTTCAGGCAGAGAAGGATAGGAGCTACGCTTGTAGCTGTTGTAGAAAATACTGTCGATTGTAAGCAGACTTGGACATTTCTGAAATATTTGCCACATTCTGGGTGCTGAGCTAAGAATCCATACATACAGTTCATTTAATTCTTGCTACAAGTTGACAAGTTGACCTTCATCTTTTAGAAGGGGAGATTAAAGCTTGGTAAGTTTGACTTTAGCTTCCTGAAGTTCACAACAGTAGGCCACCTGGGGCCGTTTGAAAGCCTGTGTCCGCAACTCTTTGTCTGTTGTCATTGCTAAAGTCCCCGGAATAAGCATGGTTTCAGACATTATGATGCACACCTGAGTGATGTGGGCTAAAGGACTATCTGGTTGTCAAGGTAACCCGACATCCCAAAGGCTCATAAGGATGAGCAGTACTGTGAGTAGTAACAGGGCCGACAGGAGTTAGGAAAGGTGGCACTGGACGGCTGGCATAAGAGCTGGTGGATGTGCCCACAGGATGTGCCAGTCCTCCGTGAATAGCAGGACAACTTTAGGAAGAGCCACTGAAGAGCGATGAGAGAAGATAAAGTGCCCACCAGAGTCAGATCCATAGAATCAACTCTGGCACAGAATGGAGCCAAAGAGGGGTGTGTGTGTGTGTGTGTGTGTGTGTGTGTGTGTGTGTGTGTGTGTGTGTTGGTGGAGATCCTACATCCAGCTTATTCTCCCAAGCGCTTTTTAATCTTTTTACCACCCTTTATAGAACAAGGTTAGACGACTCTGCTGTGTCCCTGTTCTGGCCTCTACCCTTGACAACTCTTTAGGCCAAAGGCATGAATGTGTCCACCCATTTCCCATCTCTACATTCTTGGATCCCAGAATTCCCTACGGTCCTCTTAATAGGGTCCTTCTCTTAATTTTTTTTAATAGTGTGTGTGTGTGTGTGTGTGTGTGTGTGTGTGTCTGTCTGTCTGTCTGTCTGTCTGTCTGTAAATATACCCCAGTTCAAGTATGGAAGACAGAGAATAACCTGCAGTTGATCGTCTGTGCTCTGGATGGTTTTATGTCAACTTGTCACTAGCAAGGGTCATCATAGAGGAAAAAGCCCCAACTGAGAAAATGCCTCCATAAGATCTGGGCTTGAAGGCATTTTCTTAATTAATGATCAATGGGGGAGGATCCAGCCCATTGTGGTGGTACCGTGGCTGGTGGTCCCGGGTTCTATAAGAAAGCAGGTCGAATAAGCCACATGAAGCAAGCCAGTAAGCAGTGTTGTGGAGGTTTTGGTTTATATGTAAACACGCTTTTGTTTTAATCCCAGGTGTGGGATATGGGAGCTGCTCAAGTTTGTCCACGGCTGATAATTGCCTTCTGAAAGGACACGTGATGTTTGTCAGCCATGAAGTACCTTGTGTGAGTCCACGGTCTTTGCCAGGGGGGAAAAGTGAGATCAGGAGAGAGACTTGGGGCTCCGAGAAAGAAGAAATCCACTGGTGTTTCCTCCTGCTGCTCCTGGTTGCTATGGATGGAGTTGGACAAGAAGTTGGAGAGATCCTGAAAGGAGGATTAGGCTTGTCCCAGGGAACCCGACGACCCTGAACTACAGGAAGTAGCTAAGGAAAACTGCTCCCCCGTCTCCCCACAAACCTTCTTTCTCTCCTACCTGGTGTTGGAGTATTGGAAGGAACTGGAGTGAAGAAAGAAGAAAGAGATTTGAGGAACCCAGAATAAAAATAAAATTTAAAAGTGTGCCAACAAAGCAGCATCCAATATTGCAGGGTATTTGATCACACTGTGACTCCGAGATTGTGTACTGGAAAAACCTGTTTCTAGTGGTAGTGTGGCTCAGCTCTAGCATATACCTTTAATCTAAGAGCTTTCTATAACCAGGATTAAATAAAGTTAACCATGGGTCATGCGGTGGAGCAAGCAAGCAGTTGACAGGAAGTGAACATGGGGGAAAAAACAGAGTGAGAGGAAGTCTGGACACACAGGAAGCAGAAAGGAGGAACATTCAGTTTGAAGGGTTTTTAAGACAGTGTGGAGAGGGAGAAAGGCCTTTTCCTTCTGGGACATCAGTGGAATAGGAAGGTCAGCTGGGTGCTTTCTCTGCCTTTCTGAACTAGCAATCCTAACCCCAGCATCCAGCTCCTGAGTCTTTATTGGTAAAATTCAACATTTGGAATTTTGTTTAAAAACCAACAATGCCCCCATTAGCCTCTGCATCAGCTCCTACCTCCAGGTTCCTGCCCTGCTTGAGTTCCTGTCCTGGTTTCCTCTGGTGATGAACAACAATGTGGAAGTGTAAGCTGAATAAATCTTTTCCTCTCCAACTTGCTTTTTGGGCATGGAGTTTCATTGCATCAATAGAACCCCTAACTGAGATAGAACTTGGGTCGTCAGGCTTGGCAGCAGGCACCCCCTCCCATTTCTCAGCAATTTCAATGATCCTAGGTCCTTATTCTTTAAAATAAACTCTGAATCTGTCCTGTGCATCCCTAGGAATGTGTAAAGGCACAAAAGGCAGCTTTATGTCTACTTAAGGGGTGTATTAGTCAGAATTCTCTAGAGAAACAGAACTAATGTTCTATATGAATATTATTCATTCATACATATCCATATCCCATATATGGGATATGTGTGTGTGTGTGTGTGTGTGTGTGTGTGTGTGTGTGTGTGTACATGTCTGCATAAGGCCATTTGCAAGGAGGGGTGACCCCAGAGTGGGGAAGAGCTGACGGTGGGATGCTATGAATTTGAGTGTCCTAATGAACCCAGCCTTCTAATTTATTTGAAAGTGTATCTGTGAAGGCAGGAAAATAGGTCATACTGTCTCACTAGTTAGCCTGAACTACCACATGAAATTAGATACGCATGCAGAAGGTGAGGCCTCATTTTGTGGTCTTTCTTAAGACCTGGAGCAACAGGCCGCTGATTATGACCCCAGCACAAAGTTAAACAATCTCTTGTTGGACCTGCTGACTCCCGTCTATTCCTGTCTATTGTTTATTCTGATAGCCAATGCCACACATCCCAGGTGCCCAGACTTGACAGGAAAGAAAGTCGCCTACATGGATAAGCTCAGTTACATAACTCTCCCTACTCCCCGGTCTTTAAAAAAACAACAACAACCATGTATTATACCTAACGTCTCAATTTAAAGACATGTCAAGATGCTTAGCCATGATTACACAAGGCAGCCAGTACTTTGCAATCAGGGTTAAAATAAGGACTCAGTCCTTAAGATCATCAACAACAAACAACCCACCCACGGCTGCTGGAGAGGATGGGTACTTACATGAGCAAACAGCAAGCTGTGAGTTTAGAAAAAAAGCATCCAATGGGGCGGGGAGAGACTCCAGTTAGTAAAATGAGGCTGTTCCAAAAAAGGACCCGAATTTGGATCCTTTCCACCCATATAAGGCTAGGTACTGCAGCACGCGCGTGTAGCCATGGCGCTCAGGGGTGAGAGTGGACAGAGACAGGCAAGTTCCAAGAGCTCGCTGGCTGGCTAGTCTAGCTGATCAATATGCTTGAGGAGGATCTGTGAGAGATTCTGTCTCAAAAATAAAGGGCAGAGTGATAGAG
Organism: Acomys minous; assembly: GCF_964271855.1. Taxonomy (NCBI): domain Eukaryota; kingdom Metazoa; phylum Chordata; class Mammalia; order Rodentia; family Muridae; genus Acomys; species Acomys minous. The sequence goes on along the minus strand of NC_140492.1, from coordinate 100,220,824 downwards.
GAAGACACCTTATATTGACCTCTGGCCCCCTTGTACACATGTACAAACGGCACACCCACATACACAATTGGACACATCTGGCACTCTCTCTCTCCCTCTCTCTCTCTCTCTCTCTCTCTCTCTCTCTCTCTCTCTCTCTCTCTCTCTCTCACTAAAGAAGCATCTAGCATGCAGAATGCTTCTTCCCAATCCCCTTGTTCTTTCTCTTCGTGTTTGTTTTCTTTGTGCCAACCCACACATGCAATTCAAAGACTCTTCGTAGAATACTTACTGTACTCCTTGGTCAAGTGACTGCTCTAATTTGGCAACTGAGGACTATTTGTGCATGCATCTTCTAGTTAGTGACACCAACAAAGAGACCATCTGTTGCATTGTTTAGTACCCTTCAAAGAAAAAAAAATCCCACACGATATACTCCTTCTATAATTAAGTGTAAGGAAACATTGTAAAACCTGCAACAGTATCTGTTGATAGATAACAGGTGAGCTTGACACACATTTTAAACTATTATATTGTACACTTACTTAGTGTGCATTTTACTATTGAAACTTAAAAGAGGCAGTGCAGGCATATAAATGCAATTTATTGTAAATAAATTAGTGTATACGTACCTGTTGACCTACCGTGTTATGCTTTATTTTGCATGAGAGATGTCACTTCTCTTAATAATTACGTGTGTCTTGACAGTGGCAGGTTAAATAGCTTCCTTCGCGCTCTAGACATCCTTAGCATGGGCCTATATCAACATGACCTGAAGAGGACATGAGTACACATCTGGACACTGTTGTGCCATCTCCAGCTCCATCATGAGTATTGTCACTCTTTAACCCTTTCTTATTTATATGAAGAGTGACTTGCACTAGTTAATTCTCTTCTGGGCTTCATTTTCTGTGCACTGGATGGGGCACGAACACACTCTCCTAGTTATATTATTTAATAAAGTACACACTTACACTAGACGTCATTCAAAAGATTCTAGATGGTTTCTGTGAATCGTAGGAGCAAGCTAATTCAGACACTTCCTGTTTCAGCAAAGTTACTTTGGGTCTTCTGAACTAATGGCTGAACTACCCTCTGTGTCGCTCAGACCCTGGCCGAAGGGTGGAGTCAAGTCCACAACCTCATGGAAGCCAGGCAGTTTCATGGAGGCTCAAATCTGAATCTGTGTGATGGGCTCTGGGCACATTGTTAAAATATGAATCAATTCTGTGCCAGTTGCAAAGAATAAAACAGTAGGTGAGATGAACAGTAAATGCAATTAATAATACAATTTCTAATGTCAACTCATTAATTCAAGCCGATTTACTATCGAATGTCATTCTGACCATTAACAAATTAGTGTCCTGTTGCAGTGTGACCTGGGTAATAACGGGGACACTGAATATATTAAATCCTCTGGCAGACTTTTACGAGCTAATTTTTTTTTCAAGTATAAATTGCTCTTTGATCAGCAGATGCTGAAAGAGGGTTCAGGCCCTTGAACAAGAAAAGCCATTTCCCACCTGTGGAAACTACATGTGAGGGCGTCACCTGATGACGATGATGCTAAACAGCAGAGCTGGGTAGCTGGATTTGGCAGCATCCAGGAGGGGGATCTGGGATCAGTCAGGGGTGAGAAATGACCAGGGAGCTTGTGCGGTGCCAAAGCTCAGTCAGAAGCATTTACAATGTGGGAAGTAAGTATTATTAGGAGCCGGGTCAGAGGTGCCGACTGCACGAAGTGTTGGATTGTATGACACGCCTGGCTGGGAAGGCAGGCACTGTGCCTAATGGCTCCATAGCCGAACCAAGAGAAGCAAGAGGCAGGAATCAAAAAACGGTCCAGCTAATGGGGAGGTGGCTGGGAGAGCTCGGTGCAGTCCCTGTGCCAACCTGTGACTTGGGCATCATTTTAGCCTCTGACTATCAGGTCACAGGAAAAACTACATCTACAAGTTTTGAAACCCCATTAAGTTTCTAAACAATTTGAACATTTAAATGGTCTAGTAAGCCACAGTGTTCGCTGCGGTCGAGTTTATTTGGAAATGGCCATTCTTGCTGCTAAGTATTGTTAAAGTTATTTCTTACATGCTTCTATTTTATTTCACGTATTTGAGTGTTTGCCTACATGTATATATGTGTACCATGTGGTTATAGTGCCCACAGAAGCCAGAAGACATCATTAGATCCCCTGGAACTGGCTTTATAGACGATTAAGAGACACAGTGTGGGTCCTTGGAACAGAACCCAGATCCTCTGCAAGAGCTGTCAGTGCTCTTAAGCACGGAGCCATCTCTCTAGCGCTCTGTAAATATTTTTAATACCACCCACAGAGGAGCCCCAGATAGGAATTAGCAAAAATGTTTCGTGGTTGCCTCTATCCCAAAAAAAGAAGTCCGTTTCCAAGATAGAGAGTCTCCGGGGGATCCAATCAGTTAGATTACCTAGGCCCAACTATGTGGATCCAGGCTCCTGGACCGCACAAAGCGATGGCTCTGAGCCACGTGCCCACCAAGGGCAGGTCTCTAATGTGCGACAGGAGATTGGCAGTAATTATTTCCACTGGCCCCTTCCAAAAGGCTTTGGATGGGGTGGGCAAATGATTCCTATTGAGACAGAGAAGACGTAAACTGTCTCAAAGAGACCTTAGTAGGACTGAAAGACATCGAGTCTATGACCAAAGTTATCTGCCTTTCTGGAAAATTATTGAGCCAAATCAAAGTATGTAAACATCCTCCCCCTAAGATTATATGAATCCTCTCGGTAGCTGTATCTACTAAGAATTAAATTCTTTTTAGTTATGTAAAATTTACTGGATGGGTTTTATTTTGTTTGTTTGTTTATTTGTTTGTTTGTTTAAGAAATAGGCAATCGGCTGGGCACGGTGGGGCATACCTGTGATCCTAACACTTGGAGAGGTCACATGTGGGGTGTCTGTCATGCACAATGCATTTCCCAGACTAATTCCCAGCCTAATTAGCTAATTGAAGGTATTTCTTGGGATTTTTAAGTCAGTCATTCTCTTTTCTACGGCCATTTTACCTCCGACATCAACCTTTTCCAACTGAAATTGGCTGCCTAATTATTGTGCTGGATAAAGATGGTGAACGGGACCAAATCCTTATGAAAGATTATATCACGATCCTGGATGAGGTATATAGTTGTGAAATATCATCTCTACTCACTTACCAGCATCTTAGTTAAAAATGATCAAACATTAATGCTTTGACTGGCTTCCCAAAGATTTCACAGAAAAACCACATACAGTGACAGCAGGAACAAGCCATCTGACTTCCTTTTTTTTTTTCTTTTTTTTCTATCAAATACATAAGTTCTTGGTCACCATATCACATCCTTCTAGGTTCCCAGTTGCAAGCATGTATTATCAACAGTGTTGCAAATTGTGCCCCTAGAAATAAATAGGCTTCAGAGGCAGGCAGATCTCTGTGAATTCGAGGCCAGCCTAGTCTACAAAGCAAGTCAAGGGCAGTCAAGGCTACACAGAGAAACCCTGCCTCAATAAAGAAAAATAAAAAAGAAAGAAATAGGATTAATGCTCAATATAGAGAGAATAGATGGTTTTTGTTTTAAAAAACCACAGACTTTTAGTAGATGAAATGATCTTTCAAAGAATGTTTATTCTGACACGTTTTCTTACAAGGAAGGGAATTCCAGTGCAGTGGGGTGCTTAAGATCTTAGATGGGGCTTCTAAAAGGCCTGTTTCCTTCTGCTGTGAATAAACAGCCCTGTGGCTTGTGAAAAGGCATCATGCCATCAGAGCATATTAGTCTCCTGGCTGCCTTGCTCAGACTGTCTCCGCATCTCTTTACTGAACGCTCCCTGGCAGAATTCCCAATCAGCAATGCCCCACGGCCATCTGCTCTATCTCTGGTACCCCTCAGTGTTCCAGTGTGGCAGCAATCTTCTCCTAAGCGCCCCTTGGTTGCTTGGATTACTATAAAAAGGCATTGTAAAAAAAAAAATTGCTGTGTACTCCAGGCATGTGTTCTGTTTTTATGATAGTTTACTACTCCTTTGCTGGCCTGCATTTTCAAGCTGGTTCTGCTCTTTACTGTAAACATGCACAGATGGGGTGTGGATGGATAAGGGCAGAGTGAGAATAGTGGCTCCCTGGAGGCAGCGCCGAGAGGCAGGCCTCAGTAGGGAGCTGAGTCTTGTCGCTGCTCTACTACGAGCTAAAGTTACAACTCCAAGGAAGATGCTCTCCTTTCTAGTTTTCTGGTATTAAAAATTAATTCCCCTGAAATGGATCCTATAAAAACGCAGGAGTGGTAGTACATCTAAAATCAAATTTAAAAGACACCTGATTTGCTGCTCCCTAAAATTTATTCATAATACATATAGAAAGGGGTTAACACCCCTAGCAAAGAGCTCCTACAAATTGGTGAAAATAGAAAACAGGAAAAAAAAATCTATAGTCTCTACTGGATACCAGAGGCTAACAACAACAAAACAAAACAAACAAACAAACAAAAACACCAGTGCTTGGTATGAGTTATTTCTTTTGGAATTATTGTTCAGTGAGGTCCCATAGACTCCCAAGCATGACAGGCTGTTGTCATTGTGCTTTGTTACCCTTCAGAACTTGACAACCAAAACCCACTCCAGGAGATACAACAGGCTTGAGTCAGAGAATACAGAGAATCAAGCTGGGACGGAACTAAAACCGTTATCATATTGGCTAGCTTTCATAGTGCAGGTAGGCGCTGTGCAAGCTACTAGAGGAGAAAAGCAAGCATCAACCATATCCAGCTATAAGCCTTTTGAGCTATATTGATGACTGGCCAGGAAAGACATGCCCACTAGTACAACAGTGGCCCAAGCATCATGGGAGTAACCAAAGAGTTCTTGATTGTATGGTACCTTCTACCTGACAGGATGAAACCCATACCTGCCCCTGCTATCAGGCCAAGAACCTATGGCTAGACAGGTCTGAGGCCCTGTGGGGCAAGCCTACTACTTTTATGCTGCTAAATTACCCCAACCTGTGGGGTTTGACTAAAACTCGGGAGGGAGGTCACTTGTTGAGAATGCAAGACACAAGAAAGGAAAGCAAGTCTGATTGATCAAACTCTCAATCTTTATTAATCAGGCAGCAGCTTTTATAGTTCAGAAGGCAGGGAAGCATATTGCTATAGCAACCCAACCGTAGGCTTTTCTCAAAACATAGGGAATTCCAGACAGGGTCATAATGTCCTGCCACACAGGGTATCTGGCTCCCTCTTTGTCTAGTCTAACTGCTAAACTATAATAGGGTCGCTCCATCTCTATCTGTCTTTAGTCTAATTGCTGACCCACAACAGGGTCAGCTAGTTTCTGGTGAAAGGCAAGCTCTGGGAAAGACAGACTTAAAGGCGCAGGCTCTGACAAGATGGCTGAACATTGGCCATATGGCCTGTTGTCCCCAACACTAAATAACCATGGTATTGAACTGATTCTTACCGACATATCATTATACCCATAAGACGATGCATCTCACCCTTCATCTGAGAAGCTTCTTTATGCAGTAGATAGTGATTGACACGGTGACCCACCACTAGCCAAGGTGCAGGGAATACGAGACTGCAGAATGCTCAGCCCTAAAGGGAACATATTCACCCCAGTCTTCTTCAAAGGCGCAGGGATCATTGTGGAAGGGGAGGAAGAGTGTAAGAGCCTAAGGCGGTGGATGACTACAAGAAAACACAAGGACACAGCAGGATAACCACCCTGGTGAACTCGAGGTAGTTGTGAGAATATGTACAACACCTGTGCACGCCCAAGCCAGACCAAACTCAGGAAGGAGTTGAGACTTGGGCCTGAAATCCCACCACTAGCTCTGGAGTTAGTAGTGACTATTCGCTCCTGGAAGAGGGAGAGACAGTTTGTCCTAAGGGTGTAACCCCTGGGTGAGTCAGCTACTCTCCAATAGGAGACCACACATCCAAGAATATTTGGGCAACACAAACTGGACTTGAAGGATTTCTTTTTCTTTTTTTTAAGATGGCACAGCGTTGGGAGGACAGGGAAGGGTAGTGAAGTGGGGAACAGTCGAGGAGAACTATGGCAAAAATCTGTGTGAAAGTCTGAAAAGACTAATAAAAAACAGGCAAAGGATAAGACTAGGTTCTATGTAAGACAGAAAACAAACGATGAATACGTTCATTATATCTAGGGATTCTTATAAGACTAGAACCCCTCATTTCCAAGTAGGGATCATTATGAATGGGCAAGAAAATGACAAATCAAAGGCATATTGGGACACTACTTTTATGCATCTAACAACAATGTGAAAAATATGCTTATTATCTACTGCTGGTGAAAATATAGCAATATTTAAGACACTATGGTGCCGGGTGAATTGCTACAAGCTATAAAGAGGTGGCCTGACAAGGTTCTGCCCAGTCTTATTTGTGGGAATCTATCCTATTGAAACAAACCATCCATATTTAAGGATACGTATATAGGGGTTATTAGTACAGAGTAGGAGAAAAACAGATTCAGAAAATAACCTAAATCAACATTGGGAGAGAAATGGTTGAAAAATTATGTCAGTGGCCCTCAATCAGGAATATTTTCTCCCCAGAGAAAATATTGATAATGTTAAGGTTGAAAAATCAATATATGTGTATTTAAGTGTGTGTGTGTGTGTGTGTGTGTGTGTGTGTGTGTGTGTTGTAAAATGCTTGTGTCTAGAGGAAAGTAAACTATTTATAGTAAACTGATGGCATTGTTTAGGTTGAGGAGTACAAGAGATGGAATGGTGTGGAAGGATCATGCCCTGTACTCACACATAGGCATACACACATACACACACACACACACACACACACACACACACACACACACACACACACTCCTAAACTACCACCACCCGAATCAGAAGTCCTTTAGACCCTGTTGAAATAATCCTGTCTTCTGGCCACGTTTGCGATTTGATTTCTTGCACCAAATATCATAAATCTAAGTAGTTTAGGAGAAGGTTGAATTCCTCTCTTCAACATCAGTCTTTGGAAAGGACTAAGTTGTTTCTAATTTAAAGGCTTACAATGGGTCATATAGCATGGGGGATCTCTTGTTGCTTTATTTAGACAGCAAAGGGTTTGTTCAGAGGGAAATATAGTCTCCCAGAGCCCCAGGGCAGAGTTTACAGGGGTCACCTGGAAGAATCAGCTAAAAAAAGATGCAGTGGTTTTCAAACATAGAGGAAAGAAGTGTGATTTCTATTTCTTGATTTATTCCAAAAATTCAACCTCATATCTGCAAGCATTAAATGTCACTGTAAAAATCAGCCTTCTAAAACAGTCAGCAGTTATGTGAGTGAAAATGCAAATAGAAAACATTTAGTATGGAAACCACCAGTCCATGGGCTCCAGTCACGTGCTTTGGCACTGATGGCTGGGGAAGTAAAAACAATTTTTTTTCCAGTGGCGGGATAATATGTGAAGAGTTTAAAATTTTTCTGTATGAATCTCAAACAACTTACATGAAAATGTGATGCACATTGGAAAAACTGAGAAAGTGATTCGAAACATGGCAGAGATGCTGCCTCAGCAGAAGTGTCTGAGGTGATTTCTTCACAGGGATAGCACGAAACATTTGAGGCTAATGTATTATCTTGTAAAGTGATTTTAAATGTGCACCTGAAGGAAAATCCATGAATTAACTATCACAACAAAAGCAAAACACTTATGAAGGGTCTTTCTCCTTCAGAAACAGGCTTTCCGGCTTTGCCCATGACAGGCTGGCCATTGTGGGAATTCAGGTCTTGCCATGTTTGACAGCTTTATGCCTTTCTGTCTAAAGGACAATAGGGTCACATAGAAAAGGATTACGCCTTTGCTCATGTAGAGGAGAGGGAGGAATTAGGACAGAACAGAACTGGCAAGTGACATGGAGACGAATGCTCTTGCATGGCTGCTGACTTTGTTGTAATGGACGGACGGCATGGGCGAAAGACATTCAGAGTAGTGTGGACCTGAGGCTGGGCCTGGCAGTTCTGAAATGTGCACACTTCTATGCTTTAAGCACCTGCCACTTACTGGCAGCTGGGTTCCTGGGATGGCATATAAGACTTTAAGGCCAAGAGGGCATCTACCAATGCACCAGGGATGCTGAGAGAAGCAAGCCGCCCTCTGATACGTTGAACAACACCCCCGAGTGTATATTTAATGCAGCTGTTAGGTATCAGACACTAGGGAGCAGGTGAGAGCCAGGAGAAAGCTCTCAGGTTAACCTCACCAAGCTGCAAAATGGTAAGAAATAAATCACTGTAACCCAGGCTCCTGGTTTTGCTCAGTGAACAAAATCAATGCCCGCTTTGCCCTGGAGACCAGAAACTAGATCCAAGAACAGTGTAGGAAGACAGCTCATGGCATTGATAATTGCAATGATATTTTTTTTTGTGTGATGTTCATTTGAATTTTAAGAATAAGTTAACATCTAGTCACCAGGAAGATTCTGGCTTAAGCAAAGAAAGGCCAAGTAAAAGCTGTGCTCCTGAGCCAGTGTCCCAACCATTTTCACATATGAAGCCATGAGGCCAAAGTCTTCCCTGTGATTAATGGGATGAAATGAAATGCAGAGTAGTTTCAAATGGATCACGGCAAAATATCCTTTCAATTACAGATAGCTTTTCCAGGAGACAAGTAAAACTGATGTTACCAGATAAACAAACAGGTAAAGGGTCAGGAGGCTTTTCCTGTACCACTTGTCACTTCATAATTTCAAATTCATCTCAGTTCCCCAGGATTAACTAAACCCTTACAGTGTGAAGCATGTTGCTGCATATTGGGGACAGTGAGATAAACGTGGCGCAAGACACAGTTGGGGCATCAGAGTTGCCGCGGAGGCAGCCGACGGGATGGGTACAACAACGTTCTCTGTACCGTGGTAAGCGAGTCGGAACGTGATTCTGAGAACAGCGGAATGCACTTTGTTTCTAGGATGGGAGTCCACTTCTTATGGTCAAACATTTGCTCCCGCAGTGCTTGGAGTTGTTGCGTCAAACTCGTGTGATTCACATACTCAAGTCAAGAGAGCACCTCGGTGTTTTCCTTCGCTGCACTTTCCTACGCGTTTTCTCTTTCCTTCGCTGACGCTTTCTCTCAACCTTGTCCCCTGTCGTTCTTTCTGTTATTATTATATTTTCAAATGAGGTGGATGCTGTGCGCCCGTTTCCTTCACCCCGCGCACCTTACAGTCTATCACCGTCTGGTTTCTGCTCTTACAATATAGCAAAAATTCCTGTAAGATCAACAAATGGTCTGTAAATTACTGTATTCGGTGGTCTCTCCAGATTTACAACATGCACGATGCCTTGACAGCATTGGCAGTGTCTCCTCAAAAAAGTGTAACTTCACAAACTGCGTTTCTTGCCTCCACCCCCCATCCTTGGGTTCCACCCCTGAGCACTCTCCAGCCCTGTTTTCCTTTTAGTTTTGCTGTGGGGGGTCTTACTAAGTTGCCTAGGCTGACCTTGGCTTTGAACTTATGATCCTTCTGCCTAGGCTTTTCCAAGTCACTGGGATTACAGATTTATTCCACCAGGGCAGGTTTCCAGTCACTTTCCTGTTCCCCTTCCCCACTACCAATGATTGAGACACTGGTCAGACTTTCTACTCACCAGCCATCTGCTGACGTCACACTGACACCATCCCCACTACAGATCTGAAATCCAGGAACGCCTTCATTTCACTCACCACCGTCCCCCCATTTCATGTTTTGTTTTTTACTGACTGAAATATATTTGTAGTGATTGACCATTTTATTTTTCTAGTTGATATATAAAATCTAGATCAGTCTTTTTTTTTTTTTTCAAAACAGGGTCTCTCTGTGTTAGCCTTGGATGTCCTAGACTTGCTTTGTAGACCAGGTTGGCCTCGAACTCACAGAGATCCACCTGTCTCTGCCTCCTGAGTGCTGGGATTAAAGGCGTGCGCCACCGCGCCAGGCTAGATCAATCTTTAGAGTGCCAATCTCAGCTTTTAAAGTTCCTTAGAAAAAAAGGATTTTTCCCTGGAAGCGACACCCAGAGCCTCTGTATAAAGAGACACATCAACACCTCCCTGCCGCTCCTCCCCCAACTTCCTCTGCCTCAACTTTGCTTCATTTAATTGTGTGAGAGGCCGCGCTCACATTCGCCATTACAAGATGGCGCTGACATCCTGTGTCCCATGCTAACAAACAACTAATCTGCGCATGTGCGAAGGGATTTTCCACTTGTTGTGCTCTGCCTCTCCCGTGGCATCATCTCGCCCGATGAGCAACAGCCAATCAGGGACTGATACATCCTAAGCGGAGGACAGTTTCCTATATAAGGGATGGGTTTCTGCTGTTTGGGGTCTCCATTTTACTCGCTGTAAGCTTATGCTCTCCCTCTCAAGATGCATTAAAGCTTTACTGCAGAAGGATCCTGTGTGTGTGTGTGCAGCGTCGTTCTTGCTGGCGAGACGGTAACGCTAGCCACATAATTGCATCATTAAAATAGCCAAATTAAAGGGAGTTGTTTTACCACTGGAACGTTAGCGGAAATTCAACCATTGGCCCCCCCAAATAGCAGACTTATCTCTATGATTTATGAAAAATGTGTACACATAGCACTTATGATTCATGCTACTCCAGAAACACCTTCTCAAACAATGCTAGTCTTGCTATATTTATTGTTTAGAAAAAAAATATCTTTTCTATTAATATTATCGTAGAAGAGAACCATAGGCCTACAGTTTTTCTTGCCTGGGGTAAGTGTCCACTTCTTCTCCAATTTGCAATTTGATGTCTGAATGAAGCAAATAACTAAAGGTGCACTTCCGCTGAAAGGCGTGGCCTACCCAGACCAGAACAGTGGCCACTACTCGAAGTATACAGGGGTAGGTTGACTCTGATCTGCTAAGGAGTTTTCAGAAGCATTAGGGTATGTGAGGTTTGAGCCTCTTGGATGAGTTTTCAGGAAATTCTTGAAGCCCTGCTACACAACCGTGAGACGGGGGAACCTGCTGCCTTTTCAGCATTCGGAAACCACGAGCTCTGGAACACGGCTGCCCCTGCCACGGTCTGAAATGGTGAGACTTTTCACAACACAGTGAAACCCACAAGCAAAAAAGCAGGTTCTTCACTCTCACCTCCTTAGATCCATGGGGCTTGTCATCGGATACCAAGATTATGATTTCTCCAAATTGTTCCTCAGAAAAGGTGGCAGAAGTATCAGCTTCCTGTCACTGCCATGATTGTGCATTGGAGCATCCTATTGGCACCATTGGCTACAGGGGACTTCATGGGAGGTGGGTTTCGTCTTTCCTATTATATTCAACAGTGTATTCTAAAAACAGATCTTACAAGCAAGTCGCCCTGATTGGACGTTAAAATGGCTTTTGTGTTAGTTACATAATGAAGTTTCAGGACAAACTCAGCTACACTATGAAGATTAATGAAGAAATGCCGAAGTTGTATTTTCCTTAAATTAAATAATACAGATTTTTTTTAAAACAAAAATTAACTCATTATTATTAATAAAGCCCAAGACACTGAAGAATGGCAGTTCCTTTTTAGGCTTCATGTTGCATATTTGGTAGGAAAGTAACACAGTGTTGAAGTTAAAGCTGTGCAGGGAGATGAAGGCGATGAGTGTGGCACAGGCCTAATGCCAAGTTCATTTTTCATGGTGAAATTATGGGGAGTTATTTCTAATCAAGTGAAATATCGCTACCTCTCCGTAATGAGTGAGAAATTACGGTGGAAAGGTTGGCGAGGTAGGGTAATAAACACAGCTGCTCCACTGCTCACTGCAGGTGTGCCTTCTAATGATGGGAGTGACATGGCTCACCTCCACCTGCCACACCAGGCAAGGTTCCCTCTTTGAAAGAAATGGGGGAAAAGCCAGGCATTCATGCTTTCAACAACCACAGCAGTCATCAACATGCACGCTTCCTTTAGCTCCTCAATCCCAAGTGAACTGGACTTAGGAAGCCATTAGTCCTGTACTTTCTACCGGCTACCGAATAGGAGCTTTACTCTCTTGCTTCCTAAAGTGTAGATGATACTTACTCCAAACTCCATGTTGTGTGTAGGAACCAGGCCCGACTGGGCTGCCTGCCTGTCTTGATGTTTCATGTCCTATTTCTAGCAGCTTCCACGTCTGTGTTTATCTTGGTTAGCTAGTCGTGTTTACTGCTCTGAGAACTCGCCTCTCCCCTCCTTGAGACTTTTCCTCCTGTGTGTGATCACCTCTTGAGGGATTTCACCTGGGAGGAGGATTCCTGTTTGGCTGCCTATAAGAAGGCTCTTTGGAACTCTGGAGAAAGAATAATAAACCGCTGCCGCGGCTGCTGCTCTCTTAGCATGAAGGACCCGCTGTGTTAGTGTGTGTGTGTGTGTGTGTGTGTGTGTGTGTGTGTGTATGAGTCAAATCCGCAGTCCCTCGCCCTCGCTGTGCTATTGTGTGTGTGTGTGCACGCGCGCACCCATGAGTCAAATCCGCAGTCTCTCGCCCTCGACTCAGTACTGTGGTGGCGCGGGCACCACAGTTGTGTCCATTGGATTATATTCCTTTAAGTATCATGTCAGAAATTTTCTCCAAAATAAAATAAGATTTAATATTATAGTTCTATACATCCATAGCTTATGATCTATAAAAGTGATTAGTATTTTTTTTCAAATTAAAAACCTTTTGAGTGGTCTTGCCACAGGTAAATTAGTTGGGTATGTTGTAAATCCTGTTGGGGAGCTGCTCCATTCGGTCAGCAATAGCCTCGTCCTAATGTGCCCTTAACCTGTGTTCTGCCTGTTCTACTTCACTGCAAGCCAACGATAAACGTCACCAATTCAGAGGCTTTTTAAATCTAAGGAAATAGTGCATCCATAAAACATATTTCTTTAAGAATATTTTAATAGCTCGGCTTAATGGCAGATCTTAATAGAGAATTAGTTCAAGATACAGTAGGAGTGTAAATGAAGGAGAAAAGGGTCTAGGATCCATGCGTCCTCTTATTCCTATCACACTGAGTGCTGAATAAGTTCCAGGTCCATTAGGCCAGGCAGATCAAACACTAGACGTATCATTTTCACTCAGCTTTGTTTGTTTGTAAAACACATCCATTGTGGATCAGAGGGGAGTCCGGTCTTCACAGTCACTTGGGAATGGAGGTTCCACCATCATGTGACTTCGCCATCTAGAAAACTCAGGCTCTTATCTGCTGCCACGGAAGAAGAGAGAACTGGGACACCAACCCCCTTTCCTTTACTCCCACATAAGAAACGACGTGCTCATTGCTCCTGCCCATGTGACCGAAACCAGCCAGGAACATTGAAAACAACAGCAAATCCTAGGAAATATTTAGTGAGGACTGACTGTGTATCTCGTGGTGTTTTGAAGCAAAGAATGTGTCTGCTGCTGAGGATCTGCCTGCAGGAGATCACACTTACCACTGTCTTTTCCCTTTAACTTTGTATAGGCTATTTGTTTATTTGTCTATTTAAACAGTCTCTTCTCACTTTGTAGCCCAGGCTGCCCTTGAACTGGCTATCCTCTGCCACAGCCTACTTAATTATGAGATTGTAAGGATTCATCACTGTGATCAGTGAGGCTTTTTTCCTTTTTAATGGCCTTTCAAATTAGTTGCAATAAAGGCAAAAATTAAGAAAGCCTGACTTGCCGAGTGCGGTGGCGCACGCCTTTAATCTCAGCACTCGGGAGGCAGAGGCAGGTGGATCGCTGTGAGTTCGAGGCCAGCCTGGTCTACAAAGCAAGTCCAGGACAGCCAAGGCTACACAGAAAGACTCTGTCTCAAAAAACAAACAAACAAAAAACAAAAACAAAAGCCTGACTCTGGAGTCTTTAATTGCCTCTGGTAGCTTGTACTTGCAGCAGAAAATCCATCTTAAATTTAGCTATTTATTGTGTAGTGGAATCTCCTAGGCATTTGGGCATGATATTACCAGTTTGTAAGTCCAGACTTCAGAAGGCAAAGGCAGGAGGATTGTAATTTCAAGGCTAGCCTGAGCTATAGAGTGAGGTCCTGTTTCCAAACAAAAATCAAAGAGAGGAGCTGGCTCAGTGGATAAAGTGATGACCATGGAAACATGAGGACATGGGCTTGAACCCCAAGGACCCATATGCAAGCCAGGCAGCTGCTTATAATCCCAGCCTGTAGGAGCACGTAAGAGATATAGGTTCCCTGGGGCAAGTTGGCTTGCAAGACTAGACCAAATCAGTGAGCTTCACGTTCACCTCAAAAAATAAAGGCAAGCATGGAAGGAGCAGGTAACAGGAAAGGGAATCAGGAAAATGATACAATTACATTTTAATTAAAACTAAGTTTAAAAAGGTAAGTAAATAAATAAAGTAGAAAGCCATTGAATAAGATACAGGATGCCCACTTTGGTCCTTCACACAACATGTACACATGCATGGCAGCATGCATACACACAAGCATGCACACCACACAATACACATATGCAACTAAGAAGGAAAGCCCAGAACCACCTCAGTAAATGGTATGGAGTGTGTCTTCGTGCTTTGTTGCTGTGAAGAGAAAACACGACCAATGGCAACTCTTAAAAAGGAAAGCATTTAATTGGAGTTGGCTTACAGTTTCAGGGGTTTAGTCCATTGTCATCTTGGTGGGGAGCATGGTGGCACACAGGCAGACATGGTGCTGGAGATGGAGCTAAGGGGTCTACATCCAGATCTGCAGGCAGCAGGACCAGAGAGACTCGGAGCTTGGAATGAGCTTTCTGAAACCTCAAAGCCTGGGTTTTTTTGTCAGTATCTCTCTGCCTCCCTTTTTCTTTTACAAAACAGTCACTTTCTCTGAACACACACTCCCAACTAACAATGTGTAGTCCACCCACGGAGTGTACCGTCACAGTGGGTGTGAAGGGGTTTCTATTGTTACCTGCCTTCAAAAGCTCTTTGAGAGCAGGCAGCTTGGCTCTGTGGGTGGAAGTGTACTGTTCGCATACTGCCTTCAGGTCAGCATAACAAAGTTGTAACAATCCCACGAGCAGAATATGCTCCAGAGCAGACTACAGCTCATCCTGCGACTGTCTTTACAACCCCTCTTCCTTGGTTTCAGAGAGTGTTACTGAATACACAAAATGACAGGCCTCCCCCCCACCCCCACCCCCACCCCCGACCCAAATCCTAGACCCATGCAGACTTGAGACAGAGTGCCTACCCTTGTCTCCCTGTGCTTACATAAATCAAGCTAAGACAATAGATAGACAAAAGCTAACGTTCTTAAAGGCTCTGCCCTAATGGGAACCCTGGAACTCTCTCTATAGACCAGGCTGGCTTCAAACTCACAGAGATCCACCTGTCTCTACCTCCCCAGTACTGAGATTAAAGACACGTGCCACTAGTGCCTGGCCTAAAGGAATCTCTATGAGTTATATGTACTCGGCTTTATATTGATAAACTGTCCTGGGCTGTTTAAGCTTATTGAGAGTTGACTTTAGGAACAAGAAGAGCCCAGCTATCCCAGACCCTAGCGTTTTATTTCTCCAAAATGTTCTCCAAAATCGAGCAGGCTAGCCCTCTAACTCTGCAATAGGGAGGGAAGAGAACTGTAAAACAGCTCGTGAGTAAAAAGCATTGTGTCCTTGAAAGCAACTGGCAGGTAAACTATTTTCAACCTAGGTTACTATTGCTTATGCCATAAACAATTGTCCTGCAATGGCGTTAGAAAGCTGGCAGTTCCGCCATAGAAAGCTTATCCATGTGGAGAAAGTGCAACCAGAAACTCGAGATGACTATCCAGACCCCCCAGTCAATTTCTGCTGGACGATCATAAGCACGCAATTTGATGGTTTATCTTTCTCCTGTAATTTGTCCTTATACTTGCAAGTCTCACCCAAAGGGACATTCTGCTCTGCCAGGGACTAGCAATGGGAATGCCAGCACACTTGTCCTAATGGGGCTTACCCAAGTCATTTCTCCTGGATACCTGTAAGCCCTTCATGTGACAGTGTTCCCTTTGCTTGCTCTCAATCCAGCCACTCCAATCATCTCTGATGGATGTCGTGAAACCCCCAATGTCATGACAATTTGTTCTCCGATGCTTCGGTCCATCTCCTCGCTATTTGTTCTCTTTCTTTGTTTGTCCGTTTGCGATGTGCTGAATGAACTCTCTCATTCAAGCCTGAAGGCATGGCCATCACCAGTCATTTTCCAGACATACAAACAGCAGCAGGCGAGAAGGCTCAACATCCTCAGTGGTTACGCCTTGTGTCTAGCAGCCAATTCCCATGGATGGTGTGAGCTGGGGGGGGGGGGGGGGAGGGGACTCCAGCTTAAAGTCACAATAGAGAGGAGTCCATAATGAGGGCAAAGATTGTTATGGTCACTCTCATGTCCTTGGCATATTTTAGGGTGCCTTGAATAAGAGTAGACGCTCACAATATAATAAGGCATGGGCGAGTGAGTGCAAGATCAGGGCCTCTCATTTGCTTCCTGGTGTTGCTAATAATCCGATCTGAGGAAGGCTACAGTGAGGATAGCAGGCCTCTGGGAGGCATTACAGTGGTGGGAGCATGGAGAAGCGATGGAGAAGCGAAGCCAGGGCTACTGACTACCTGCGATGCGCAAGAGACCAACAGCTTCCCAGCTATCATTTCTTTTAATCCTCCTTGCCATTATACTGGAAATTACATATTGTAACAACCCTCCCCCCCCCTTTTTTTTTTTTACAACTGAAGAAAACAGGACTCAGAACACTGCAATCATCCCCTTAAGCCTTATCCGTTTTCAAATGCTACACACATTCCATTAATCCCTCTTCTCGGGTAGCAGAAGAGGAAAGCTCATAAAGATAATGGAAATATAAGAAGGAGAGAAAAAAAAAGAACCGTGAGAAAATTTCATCTGTGTTTTATTTAAAATCAGAGCATGGACACAAAGCCAAAAGGCTTCTATTCAAAACCGTTCCTTGCCACTTACTGATTGTGAAGGCTGAGAGACATTTTTTTTTTAACTTCACTGTGCCTTGATTTTTTTCTGATCTACAAAAGGAGAGTGACTGAGTGTGCATAACGTGGAGTTGTTGTGAGACACATGAATTAATGACGTGCATGTTGTTTATGATGCTAAGGATAAAGGTCAGGAAATTTTTTTCAAGGAAGGGATGACATTGTAACGTTGAGCGGGAAGGACCATGGAATTGTCATCTGATGGCTCAGAAGATGTTCCCAAACACAGGGAGCACACGAACTTTGAGTCATCTCAGAGGAGGAACCGTGATGACAAAGTTAGGCTGGAGTATAAAGCCAGCCGTTCTCCGTGGGGTGGGGTACATAAAGGGCATTGAAGGTGGCAAGTTAACAGACAGCCAGGACCCAAGAAACCGATGTATACCCCTCATTCCCAATTACAGTGAGTCACAGAGAAATAAAGCAGGAGGGCAACTGGGGAAAGATCATAATCTCAAGGCCCAGACTCGGGGACCATCTAGTCCAGGCACATTTTCCTCTATCTTGGAGCTGTGTTAGCTTGCTCAAGTGGCTTTGTTTACCTGGCTGTGCAATGCTTTGAATTTTCAAGTTCTTTACTTAAAATGGTCCAATTCTGTTATTCCATCTCCCACATGTGAAACAGCTCAGGGAAGGAAAGGGTCATATTATTCAACAGAAAACTCCTTTTCCTGTTATATAATACATTCCACCGGAAGCAGGAAGAAAAGTAGGAGAGGAAAGGCCACAGAAACTGCCCATCGGAGACATGGTAAAGACAGAGCTGGGGCATATTCACCACACATGTGCCTCCGAGGCCACCTGCCACTCAGAGCTTCCAGAAGATGCTGGGGTTTTCTTTTTCTTTTTTACTTTTTTTGTTGTTGGGTTTGTTTGTTTGTTTGTTTGTTTGTTTGTGGGACAGTCACTTATAACCCAGCCTAGCTTTGAACTTGCTCTGTATTTGAGGATGCCCTTAGATATCTGAGCCTCCTATCTGCCCCGCCCAAGTGCTGGGATTACAGTCATGCACCACAAGGCCCAGCTCAGGAGAAGGTTAGAGCCGTTCTTTCCACTGTGAAAAGGTAACGCAGAGTTCACTTTTTCCCAAACAGAAGGCGTTTCGGTGCCCTAGAGAAATGAAACTTCAATCATTAGGAGTCCCAAGAGACTGGATGCTGAGACCATGGCCATTCCTCTACAGGTGGCCTTTTCGTTGAGGAAACCGATGAGATCAATGTTTAGGATAAGAAATGGGAATTGCTCACAGCATCATCAACATACATGAATGAGTAACACACAGAGCCCCAAAACTCATACAAATAAGTGATAATTTATGTAAGATTGATGGGATAACATTGGGAATCTAAAGGGTTGCTCAAGTGATGACATTACCAAGACTCTGATTTCCCCACCATTTTCTGGTCTGTTCACTTCTGCATGTTTTTGCTCATTAGTAATGTTTTGTTTTGTTTCTTTTTTATGATATCATGAAACAAGATTTCTACCAATTTAGCAATCTCACTGAGATGCTTTTCTGTCTCTGTGACAACCTTCTGATCTTAAAAGGATCAAATTCATTCTACTTCAGCCACATTCCTGGACCAGTTGCCTGCATAATAATGGGATGCATAATCAGCCATATTTGGGTAATGAGTGAGCATCCTGGATGGACATTGGATTACTACAAGGAAGTTCTGTAGATATGTCAAAACTATAGGTCAAAATATAACTTTTATATTTTGACAGTAAAGATTCTTTTGTGCCTTCCACAAGATATATCTCCTATGCATGGTTCTTTATTAAAAATCTCTCAGGCAGGGCATGGTGGCACATGTCTTCAATCCCAGCACTCAGCAAGGCAGAGGTAGGCAGATCTCTGTGAGTTCGAGGACACTCTGGCTTATGAAGTGAGTTCCAGGACAGCCAGGGTTGTTACACAGAGAATCTCTCTCTCTCTCTCTCTCTCTCTCTCTCTCTCTCTCTCTCTCTCTCTCTCTCTGTGTGTGTGTGTGTGTGTGTGTGTGTGTGTGTGTGTATGTGTGTGTGTGTGTGTGTGTGTATGGGGGTATGGGGGTATGGGGCCATATGGTGTGATATGTATGTATGTGTAGTCACACACATGCCACAGTGTATGTGTGAAAGTCAGGGGACAATCTCAGCTTATATTCACTGCTCTCCACCTGTTGTGAGACAAGGTTTCTTGTTTATTGCTGCATGTTCCTAATGATCTGACCCAAGAGTTTCTGGGAGATTTTTGTGCTTTTGCCTCCCATCTTTCTTCAGAAGTGCTGGCATTACAGATGTGTGCCGCCATGCTGTCTTTTCATGGCTTTGGGGGCTCCACACTCAGGCTTGCACAGCAAGCATTTTTGTTGACTGAGTCATCTCCTAGCTCTTCCATATGCAGGATTCGAACTTATAAAACAGATGAGATGGGACAACTACGGAAGGTTCAGAGATGGAGTGAGGTTGGAAATTATACCCGCTCAGCTTCACATGATAGTATATTAGTCACAAGTCACTTTGGGGGAATTGTGGGAGTTTTATTCAGCCTCCAGTTTTTAGATAACCTTAAAAAAAGATATGATTGTTCAAATTGAAAATACAAATGGATACAAGAAGGGATTAGAAAACGTGCTGGGAAAACCTACAGCTCTATAATGGATTATAAGAGAAGAAGATGAGATCTGTTGGCCAATCCCCACCTTTGACCCTTAGAGGTGATGTTCCCTAGACTCACTAGCAAGGTAGAACAAAAGACAGGTTTCACACTCCCATTTTTCCTACTCCAGATAGAATCTTTGGAACTTTACAGCATTAGAATAAGCATCCACCCTACTATTTACTAGGTGTATGTACATTATTGAGTCAGCCCTTTCCCTTCCATAACCTGCTTACTCATGTGGGAAAATATGGGGATGCACTCTTTCACAGTGACATCATGCAGGTTGGATAAAGGATGCCCAGATGAGCCTCCCATCTTCAAGCATAAAGTAGGCCAATAAACATATTGGTTGCTCACCAGTGTGGGTCAGAAATCTAGGGACACAAACTGCCAGCTGTGCAGCTAGTAGACCCTAACACTAAGGACAACACAGGTACTACCATTGACACTGAGCCTGATGCTAAAAGCCATGCTGCCATATGCCAAGGTCCTGTCCAAATGCCGTATAAATCCCATTGCATCTCGTCCCTACAGCAAAGCAGGTCCTATCATTGCCACCACTTTACAATGAGAAGACAATCCTCAGCAAGCTCAGTTGGCTTCTCATGTGTCTCCAGCTATGTGACAATAGCTGTGTTTGGATAGCCAACAAGGGTTTGCCAAAGTGAGAAATGACCGCTTTGAGATCAGATGAAAAAAAAATCTACTGCCGGTCAGGATGGTTTAGGAATTGGCCTTGATGTCACCATGTGGTGCTCTGTAAACACGATAAGCTCCATTATTCCTTGGGGGGAGGGGACTGGTGGGTGCCGGTTAGCAATGTCAGATTCTGTGATTCCTCAGTTTGGAAGAACGGACTTTGAGCAAGAAGCAAGGAGTGAGACTCCTTCCTCATCCTCGTCCCTACCATGCCAGCCTGTCAGAGGCTGTTTCTCTCCACAGGAGCAACCCCTCACCCTGTGTTTCAAATCTTCCCTTCCTGTTTCTCTGGGGAGACCCTTGGCCTGGTATCCTTTGATGGGAGAATCCTTTATATATCCACCTGGCTTCTGCTTTGGAGTCTTTTCCAAGGCCGTTGTACGTATCCTGCCTTCCTACCCCAGCCCTCACACCATAGTTTTCAGAGAGATTCGCTTGCTTTATACATCATGAGGGTCGACGCTCTCAGGCTTGAATGACTCACTTCTGAACAGCGACAGTTTTTAGGTAATCTTCTCAGACCCCCAAATCCCATGCCACTGGGGTGATGCTGCTTAAAGAACAGACATTGCTGTTGTCCCCCTGCCTTATACACAAGGCACGGGAGAAGCAGAGGGTGCCAGGCCCCCCTGAGCGTGACAACAGAGGAGACAGGCTAGAGGTTACAGGCAGCTGCTTATATATTCTTGTTTCTGAAAATTCAATTATTCTAATAACAGCAGCAAGCAGTCCTACTCACTTCAGCCCACATCATCTTGGTGTCAGCTCTTGAGATGCACTGTCACACTTCAGTGGGAATTATAACACTAAATTTTGACTGAGATGCGGCGTGCCTTCCCACTTTCTCTTCTCTTCCCTTTGCTTACTCCAGCTCTTCAAAACCATGGATGTGCTTGGTAGGTAACACAAAAGAAAGAGCATTTCTCATTTTAAACCTGTCCTGAATGAAAAACTTTGTGGCTGGTATATTATCCCATGTTGGCTACTACAGTGAAAAGACTGGAGGCTGGCTAGGTTTATGAAGAAAGGTTTGTTTTGTTTTGTTGTTTATTTGTGTGTTTATGAAAACATATTTTTATACTATATATTCTGATTATGCTTTCATTTTCCCCAACTTCCCCCAGATCCTCTCCACCTACCGAATTGCTAACCAAAAAGGTTAGCAATAATGATGATGATGATGATGATGATGATGATGACGACGGCGATGACGACAATAATACTAACCACAATAGGACAAAACAAACAGAAGAAAAAGAATCAAAGAAAAAGCACAAGAAATAACAAAACAGAACATAGATGCTGGGACACACACATCCACACATACTAAACGCCTATTTTTAAAAAGTCAGAAACCATAATATATAAGAAAAATATCTACAAGGTTTTTTAATGACCAAAAAAAAAAAAAAAAAAGCATTATGAGACAAGACAAATAATAAAAACAAAACAAAACCCTCCATAGGTGCCTTGAGTTTGTTTGACTTGAACATCTATTGCTGGGGACATGGGGCCTGCTCTTGTGTGTAATTTACATAACCCAGGGAGGCTCCATTGGAGGAAATGAACTTGTCTTTTGTAAGTGGTTGTCAATTGAAGATAGCTTCTGAGTTAGGGATGGAGGCTGATGTCTCATTCCCTTCTCAGTGCTGGGACCCCATTGGGATTTTTGTGCAGACCCTGTGCGTGCCGCCACATTTTCTGTGAGTTCATACATGTTTGTCAGTCCTGTTGTGTCTAGAAAGCCTCGTTTCCTTCCTGTCATCCGTCCCCACTGGATTTTTACAAACTTCCTGCCTCCTCAGAGTTCCCTGACCCACAGGAGAAGGATTTGATGTAGATGTCTCTCTTAGGACTGACTGCCCCAGGGTCTCACACTCTCTGTACACTGTCCAGTTGTGGATCTGTCTGTTTGTTCTGGTTTGCTACAGGAGGAAGCTTCTCTGATGATGGCTGAGCATGACACTGATCTCTAAGTATAGCAGAATGTCATTAGGAGACGTCCTTAGTATGTTCCTTTAAGAGAACAGTAGCATTTGGTTTTCCCTTGGGATCATGGCATATCTAGTTTCATGTTCTTGGGCACCCAAGCAGTTCCAGGCATGGGTTCCATCTCATGGAGTGGGCCTTAAATCCAATCAGGGTGATTGGTTATTCATTGTACCAGCATATCTTACAGGCTGCTCACCACTATAGTAGTCAGGGTTTGTATATAGGTTGGTGGTTTCCTTTCTTCTCTGATAGCGTACAGAATCCCTTCTTGTACCATGAACACTCGGCAATAGGGATGAAGGCTCTAGGTAGGCACCAGCTTGACCTCTCCTTGTTTGATGAGTTGTGTAGGTGTTGGGCTGTCTTAGAGCAGAGATTGAGAGAAGGTCCAACCAATGCCTGGCCCAACCCAAGACCCACCCCATGGGAGAGAGCTAGCTCCTGACACTATTAACAATACTCTGCTATGCTTGCATACAGTTATCCTCTGACAGGCTCCACTCAGCAGTGGTTCGAAACAGAGGCTGAGACTCACATCCAAATATTGGGTAAAGCATATGGAGTCTTGGATGAAGGATAAAAGGACCTAGAGATCCACAAAAAGACCAACAGAGCCAATTAACCAGGGCCAGAGGTGCCTGCAGAGACTGAAGCACCAATCAGGGACCATGCATAGACTGGGTCAGGCCCCCTACACAGATGTAGCCAATGGGCAGCTCATATGTCTGCCTTTATATGTTATTTTGATGTTTTCCCTTGCAGCTTTTTAATATCCCTTCTTTGTTCTTCACATTTAGACTTTTGATTATTACCTGGTGTGGGGAGTTCTTTTCTGCTTCAGTCTATTTTGTGTTCTGGATGCTTCTGTGCCTTAATAGGCATCTCTTTCTTTGGGTTAGGGATGAGTTCTTTTATGATTTTGTTGAAAGTATTTTCTGTGGCTTTGACCTGAGTTTCTTCTCCTTCTTCTATTCCCATTATTTATAGTTTTGGAAAAGCCATAATATATCCTCTTAAATCCTTTCTAGAACAAGGTACCTTTAAATTCTTAACAAAATTTAGTTACTAATACCAAATATCCCTCCAGTTATGAGCATTTCTCCATGTAGACCTTTACACACTCACACTGACATTAAACTGAAGTCACCCGAGACATCTTTTCCTTCATCCAAATTCAAGAGCATCTGAATTTGCTCTGATTCAAGAGCAAAAGGCTAAGATCTGAGTTATTTTCTTCAGAGCCATATTGCTGTTCCAGAAAGAATGTTAAGAAGGCAGAAGATAGAAGAACTTAGTACCAGCATTTGTTTGGTAAGACAGGTCTTTGAGTCTCCATATTCCTGCTAGGAGCCAGAGATGGAGGATGTAAGGGTGACTCTTCACTTGTGTATCTACTCCAGGGGTGTGGGCATCTTTGGGTACCTTATATCTCATGTCTCACTGTCTGTCCAGCATTTTTTTTTCAGGACTCTTCCTAAACTGATCACATTATAGGCATGACTTTGCTTCTTAAGTTTACCCATATTTATCATCACAGAGTTATTGTTGTTGTTGTTTTACTGAGCCAAAAATAGAAGCATTTCTATTTGAGGCATTGTAATCAAATGACCCTATTAAGCCCAGCCAGTTCTTCTGCCTTATGAATCACTTTGGCTGTATTGTGGAGCATCACTGATATTTTTAAGAAAAAAAAACTCTCTTAGTTCTGTTAACAGAAATGCCTTTTCTTTCTTTTCTGTCATTGCTCATTGCCCTGAAAACTTCCTTGTGTTTCTCATGTCCTTTAAAGCCAGCACATCATTCCAATTCTGGCCATCATCCAAGGAGAGGCTGCTGAATCCATTAGGCTGAGAGGGTCCCATTGAGCACTGCCATGGAAGATGAAGTGGCTATGATGACTTCACATGAAAGTACTGGAATAAAAATGAACGCCATTCCTGACACAGCGCCTAACATGAGGCAAGACGGTAGACATGTTTGACCTGGACGGTATCTTCCCCTCAAGGGAAGGGAACAAATTTCTGAACCATGGCTCATACACACTACATTTAAATGAACTGACAAAGGGAATTGGTCTTCCTGAGTGCCGGGGTCCCATGTAATTCATTGGCAGCACATTTACAATCTAGGCCAGTCTCCCTCATGGGCACTATTTTTCTTACTGAGGAAAGTCACTGGCTTGTCCTTTCTCTCCTAGTATCTGTGACTGTGCTGAAGGCTCTCCTCATGCCTCCCTCTGTGGGGGAGGTGCCTACTCTGCACAGCTTTGTGCCAACATAAAAATGACAGGCAGTCTTCCTGTCAATGGAAAACAGTATCAATTTCCCCATGACCATCTTTATGAAGTATTACAGCCTGGTAATCAATGAGAAAGGTCCTCATAGATACATATATTTTAATACTTGGCTCCCACTTAGTGGACCTGTTTGGGAAGGATTAGGAGGTGTGGCTTTGTTGTAGGAGGTATGTGCTGGGGGTGGGCTTTCAAAAGCACACACTGTTTCCGGTTACCCCCTACCCTGTCTGTCTGTCTGCCTGTCTTATGCTTGTAGATCTGATATAAGCTCTCAGCTGCTGCTCCAGCACCATGCCTGTTTTCCTGCTTGCCATGCTTCCCACCATGGTAATCATAGTCTAACCCTCTAAAATTGTAAACGAGCCCCCAATAAATTCTTGCTATTAAATTGCCTTGATCATGGTGTCTCTTCACAGCAAAAGGCAGAGAGAGAGAAATTGGGCCCGGTATGGGGTTTTGAAACCTCAAAGCCCACCTCCAATGACAAACAAACCAACAAGGCCATACCTCCTAATCTTTCCCAAGCAGTTCCATTAACTGGGACTAAACATTCAAATATATGAGCCTGCGGGAGGGAGGCACTTCCGTTCGAACCACCATAGGTGGCCAATTGTATGTGTCTGCCTGCCTAAACTACAGTCCCCCAGTGAGTCCGTCAATCACTAATCTGGGTGTTGCAGAGAATTGTATTTTGTGATTGAAATCTACAATACATTTACTTTAAACAAGTGAGGTCACAGGAGAACGGTAATCGTGGTGGGCCTGGTTCAGTTGCTCTAAAGGCTTAAAAGGAGCAAAACTAAGACTCCCCTTAAAGAAAAGAAATCCTGCCTGTGGTACACTGCTTCAACCCAGGCTGAGATTCCAGCCTGCTTTGCTATTAGCTGCCTGGGGTCTTCTAGATTGTCTAGCAAGTCCTCACACCTGTGAATTCTTTATAAAATTAGTCCACACACATACTAATTCTTTATAAAAGGTCCAAGGAAAGAGAAAGCATGGCAGAAAGGAGAGATGAGGGGATGGAAGGAGGAAGAGGTGGAGAGACAGATGTTATGGTGTTACGTTGAGGGTTTGGTTACTTTTTTATTTCCTGATAAACCTCATGGCCAAGACAAGGACTTGTAGAAGGAAGGGCTTATTTGGGCTTACAGTTCCCGAGGGTTTGGGTTCATGACGGCCAGGATAGCATGCCAACAGGTAGCAGACAATGTGACTGCAGCAGGAAGCTGAGAACTAAGGGCTCACATCTTGAACCACAAACAGGAAGCAGAGAAAACAAACTGGGGAAGATGGGAAGTTTTAAAACTTCAAAGCCCACCTCTAGTGACAAACTTGATCCATCAAGGGAACATCTCCTAAGCCTCCCCAAACAGTGCCAAAAACTATTCAAATGCTTGAGACTATGAGGGTCATTTTGTCAAACCATCACAGTGGGTAAATTGTTATCCCCCCCCTTTTTTTTTTTTAGTTTTTCAAGACAGGGTCTCTCTGTGTAGCCTTGGCTGTCCTGGAATCACTTTGTAGACCAGGCTGGCCTCGAACTCACAGCGATCTGCCTGCCTCTGCCTCCCGAGTGCTGGGATTAAAGGAGTGCACCATCACCGCCCGGCTATTTTTAATTTCGTTATCTGTAAGACATAGTGAGAGGTCCTCAAAGGCTTGCTACAAGATTTATATTTGATTATTTGATCTGAGACAAGGCATGGTAACTGGTATATAGTAGGTCCTTTTGCAGTCATCACATCATCATCATCACCACCACCACCATCATCATCATCATTAAATATAAAGAATCTATGCTTTTTCTCACAGCTTATTGATGATTCTCTCCCACCTAGAATTTGAATCTGATTTTTAGTCAATTCTGACTGAAAATCCTAAGTCTGCCTTTGCCGCCAACAGTGGAATGTCTCTTCCATGGTTCTCATAGCTCCCATTAGAGAATTTCAGCACAGCTATTTTGCAGTCACCTAGCTCTGAGTTGGTGCGCAGTTTACAAGGGCCTTGACCTAGCTAGACTGGGCTGTGGCAAGGTTCTCTCAGAGGCTGTGGGCTGATTTCAAGTAGCCTTGATACACTTTCCTTTATATGCTCTCTTCTGGGTTATTATCAAATATTTATACCTCAAATATTTCTTATATGCTGATCACTTTATCTCTCATACTCCACTTATATAAGATGCTTCATGGTCTGTTATGTCTGAATCTGGGCTGTATCTCACACTGAGTGTATGTGTGTGTATGTGTGTGTGTAAAATATTTGTTTCTTATATTATCAACTATCAGTAGTATTGGACATTTTAGCTACTATTACACACATTAATATCACACACAAAACAATGCAGCAGAGTGGAGAGAAATTGCTAAATACCTTAGAAATATATAGATAGTATTTCAAGTCAAGACAGTTAGGTGTGGCTAGTAATGTGCTATTTAGGACTCTCAGTAAATAGTTAAACATCAGTTTCCCAGAAATATGGAACAAAGCTGACAAACTTTCAGCATCAAAGAACTCAATTAAAAGGGAAAAGTAAGAATGTATGCTAGTACCCAAATTGCAAAATGGATATCTGAGGATTAGAGGAGAATTCTGGAGATGGTGTTTGCCCTCAAAATGATGTAATTATGTTTTCATTTCAAATATTAAAAATACTAAAAATAAATGCTTGACTGTTGACATTCTCTCTAGGAAAGAGGTTGACCTGCACTGAAGTGTCCTGCTGGTCACTGGCCTTCAGATGCAGAGGGGCTCTGGCTAATTCTGCCTAAGACTACAAAGTCAGGGCTGCCTGGGAAGACTGATGAGTGGGATGCAGAGGAAGGATGGAGCCTGGCTGCGGCCTCAGAGCATCATTTGATGGCTCCCCTGTTTCCATGTGCAGAGCCCAGTGGGTAGATAGAGAGACCTCTCTTCTTGCCTCTGAGCTCAGCTGATGACTTGATTGGGTTAACAGAACGTTATCAACTGTGGTCCAGGTACAAGATGGAATTGATTTTTTTTTTCCTTTGGATTTTGTTCTCGACTGAGTGGTTCCCACAAATCCTCTGCTTCTGTCATTCCTGGGCTTCTCAGAAGGAGGGACTATGAGGCAGACAAGGAGGAGATAACGAGCCTATTTATTCCAACTGTCTCAGCCAGTCCAGCTATCCCCACGGAGGCTAATTGAAATCAGCCCACAGCCACTGAGAGAACCTTGATACAACCCAGACTAGCTAGTCAAGCCCCCTGTAAACTGCCCATCCACTCAGAGCTAAGTGAATGCAAAATAGCTGTGCTGACATCCTCTAATGGGAGCTCTGAGAACAATGGGAAAGACATTTTGCTTTTGGCTACGAATGTAGACATAGGATCTTCAGACTGAATTAACTAAAAATCGTATTAAATTCTATGTGAAAGAGAATCTTCAATAAGCTGTGGGAAAGGTCATACCTATGAGTTAGAAGCCATCACTGGGACACTCCAATATTTAAAGTATGAGAAGATGGGGCTGCTAGGCAAGGAATTACTATAAAGTGTGGCCAGTGATGGAAAACCAAGAGAAGAAGATAAACGGTGTCGCTTTTCATAACTGAAGAAGTAGTCAAGAGCTGGGAACGGCCAGTAGTGACTGGTACTATCGGCAGGTGGAGAAAGCAGAGTGACTGCGTAATAGACACGGGATGATCCAGAAGAGACAGAGATTAATGCAGGATAGTGAGGAAGATAAAAGACATTGAAAAAGAAGGAATTGCTCGGTGTGTGTGTGTGTGTGTGTGTGTATGTGTGTGTGTGTGTGTGTGAAAGCAAAACAGTCCCTACAGTAAGCAGGTGTGGAGGCTGTGCGCTGCTGGGAGATGCACTGCCAGGTCATGTGCATCCTTTTCCATAACGTTCCTGTTCTGACTGAGACTCTTTTTCATCCCTATGAGCTATGATGTGCTTTGACTCAAGTGGGAGATATTGTCTAGAGCCCTCAGGGATTTTTTTGGTTGTATTAAAAGACAAAATTTTTCCCTTACAGGTTTGATGTAAAACTCTAATTAGGTTTGGATAGCAATTTACGAATCAGGCAACACCTCATTCATAAAGTAGAGGCAACTATGAGAAGCAGTGATGGTTAATATGAATTGTCAACTTGACAGGCTCTGGAATCATCTAGGAGACAAGCCTGTAAGGGACACCTGTCAAGGGACACCTGTGAGGGACACCTGTAAGGGACACCTGTGAGTGACATCTGTAAGTGACAACTGTGAGGAACACCTGTCAAGGGACACCTGTGAGGGACATCTGTATGTGACATCTGTGACACCTGTGAGGGACACCTATCAAGGGACACCTGTAAGGGACACCTGTGAGGGACATCTGTAAGGGACACCTGTGAGTGACATCTGTGAGTGACACCTGTGAGTGACACCTGTGAGTGACATCTGTAAGGGACACCTGTGATGGACACCTGTCAAGGGACACCTGTGAGGGACTGTTTAGATTGCAACACCCTCTGGGCACACTTGTAAGGGATTATCTTGCTTGGGCTCATTGAAATGGGAAGACACTCTAAAGAAAGGCAGCATCATTCTCTTGGCTTGGGTCCTGGCTGCATGAGGAGGAGGAAGCAGCGGAGCACAAGCATCCCTTGCTCTCCTCTTGCTGGCTGCAGATGCAACGTGACCAACTGCCTCAAGACCCTGCTGGACTGAGTTCTCTACCACGGTGGACAGTAACCTCCAACTGTGAGTCCAGATAAACCCTTTCTTCCTTACGTTGCCTTAGTCAGGGCATTTTATGCCAGGAGCAGCCAAAGTGACAAGAAATGAGCTGTGGAGAACAGACAAAGAACAGAAAGCAGGTCGGATATTATATTCCCTTCTGTGCAGAGTTGAAACCACTGGGAATTCTGTATGTTTACCCCAGGTAAATTGAGCCCTTGAGAGAGGTCTCTGTCAATTCCAGTCTTTTTTTTAAAGTTTTTTATATTTTTAAAAAAAGATTTTATTTGCTTATTACATATACATATATGCAATGTTCTACCTGCATATAACTCCTGCAGGCCAGAAGAGGGCACCAGATCTCAATATGGATGGTTGTGAGCCATCATGTGGTTGCTAGGAATTGAACTCAGGACTTTGGAAGAGCAGCCAGTGCTCTTAACCTCTCAGCCATCTCTCCAGTCCCCTCTTTTTTTTTTTAATTAGCCTGTTACAGAATTCACCTTGCTTATTTGAACCATAACACATGTGACTCCATTCTGGTTTGATCTGCTCTGTTGGGACTAGTCCAAGATCTTGGTCCAAAATGATGGGTGCAGTGAGGCAAAACTGTGCTCTCAGGTAAACGTGAGGAGAATCGACTGTTTGCCACTTTATGCCTACTCATAAGTAAGCATGCTTATGATCAAAATCACATGCATTAATGGAAGAAACATGTGCAGTAAAAAAATTCTTATATGACCAAATCTACCAATCCAAACAGGGAAGCACCTCACTGTATGACCTTAGTAACCAAGTTCTTCCTTCTCTTGAACCCCACAAAAAGAAGCCTCAAATAATATTAAGGCCCTTGAGTACTCATGTAGCCATCAATCTTGACAGTGCATTATTTTTTTCTGTTTATACATAAAAAAATTAGACTGTGTTTAATATGGACCTTAAAATAACAAGTGACAAATAACTTGTGGTTCTCAATGACAGAGACCAATGGGAATGCCAACATAGGCCCTTTGCTATTGCCAAAATTTTAATCTTCATAACAAGCAGGATGGCTGCCATGTTAAGGACAAATAAAATTAAACTTCAAATTTTTTAATTGGTATTACTTCTTTAAAAAAATATTTGTTTTGTTTTATTTTCATGTGTACGGGTGTTTTGCTTGTATGTGTGTCTGTGTGTCCCTTGCAAGCTATCTCCATACTTTTGCAAATCTATGTGACGCCTGATTGCTGGTTCTTTGGCTAAGAGGCCAACAATCTGGAAACACACACTCATCCTCAGACACCAGCAATATTTGTAAGCATATGCTTATGGTATTAGAAATTCTCTTCCCCATCCCAGTAGCCACTCCTATCACGTCCGTTTTGTTTGAACGGCACAGTCCAGAACTCCTGCGACGAGGCTGCTAAACAACGATGATGTTTCCAAATGTTCCTGGAAACACTTCCAGATTCTCCCCCCCACCCCCTACTGTCTAGGAGGCAGCTTCTGCTTAGGTGTAGAGCTGCACTTCCAAACTAACAAAGTTAGGAATTCAAAATGTCCGCTTCTAAGGTTTGAAAGCCTGGGATTGTTGTGTGCGCTGCGTCTCCACTGCATAACTCATTCCAATTAGAGAGAAAAGTATGAATCAACAGCCTCTGAGCGTGTCCTAGAGTTTCTATTGCTGTGATGAAACTCCACGACTAAAAAAAAACACGCTAGAGAGGAAAAAGTGTATTCAGCTTACACTTCCACTTCCACATCACTCTTACCAAAGAAAGAACTCAGGAGAGGAACTTTAACATGGCAGGAACCAGGAGGCAGGAGCTGATGCTGAGGCCATGGAAGGGTGCTCCTTTCTGGCTTGTTTCCCATGGCTTGCTCAGCACCAGTCCAGAGATTGAGTTCTGTCTCAGGGCAAAAGTACAAAAAGACAAGGAGCTGGGGTTAGGAACAGTTCATGGAACTCGTTGGCAGGGGGACATGTTAAGAGGCTCCTGGGTGACTTTCATTGTCTGCAGGACCTGGCAACACCACGTCTTTGATTCTGATGCCAGCAGTGGACACTAGAAAGGCACTAGAGCTCAGAGTGCCCGCTGTCTGGGTCATGGAGAAAGGCAACTCAGGGAACTGTAACCATTTACAGTCAAGTTGATAAGAGAGCAGAGAGCAACCTAATGGTCTGGCTTGGGTTGTGAGAGCTGAGAAAAACCTGGCTGATCATCAAGCTGTGTGGCCATGAAGGGTACTGGCCTTGCTCTCCATAGTGACCCCTTAAAGGGCAGTATAGCCTTTGATAGGTTGATATAAAGCTATGGTCCTCATGCACAAGTGCCAGTAGGAAAAGCCTGGTTAAACTACACATGTGCAGCATTTAAGAAGCAGCCAAACACAGGCTCTTTCCAGCTGCCAAGATGAACAGGAAGGCCCATTATGAAGCATAGTAACTTGGGAGTATGGCCTAAAGCTGGTCTCGTCTAGTGTCCTGAGTGTCTACACACCCTTTCTTGTTAGTGTGAGCTCAGAAAGAGACGGTTCCCTATGGCAGAGGGGAAGGGAAGCCTCCACCCTGCTTCTCCTGCTGCTGAGCTTTGAAAGAGCCTGGGTTGCCAGCAACTGTCTGGAGACCCACAGGATTACTTCCTCCACACTTTCACTCTCTGACTCACCTCCAGTCTAAGAAGTCAGATTTATTCCAAGAATCAGAGAAAGCATCACCTGGAAGAAACACTTGCTCAATACACTCTGAGATCTGTCCTGGCAAAAGGGCAGCTTCAAAGTCCCTCTCATGTCCCGGACTCTGCACCAGAAACATGCAGCCCGTGCTGCAGGCTCCAAACACCATGGCTGCCTTGGAGATTATTCTCAGCACTGCTTAGATGAAGATCTTTTTCTTCTTATCAGAAATGATTGATTCCCCCATCCCTAGCCTGCATGAGGAGCATCTCAAGTCTCTGTTTTACCACAGGTGACTTCTCCACATTCTCCTCCTTGAAGAGAGGTAAGAGATCTGTTGCAAAACAGAGAAGAAGTGATGACAGGGCACGATCCAGAATCCATGGAGAACAGTGAGGTACAAGAGCCCCGCGTGGATGCCTGGCAGCCTAAGATGATTAGCCATGCACCTGTCCCCACACAGCACAGACACACATCCATTTGACTGGGCGTGGTCCACTCCAGCTAATGCAGTGCATGCACAGGAAGGACACAAGCCCAGTGCAGGAGCTGGAGTGATGGCTCCTAGGTGAAGAGCAATTGCTGCTCTCTCAGAGAACCCACATGGCGCCCAACCATCATCTCTCACGGAGGCTCTGACTCCCTCCTCTGAGGGAACTGCAAGAACGTGGAGCAAAGACTTACATTAGACAAAATACATCTTCACATAAAACAAATACAGGTGACTCCAAAAAACAAGGAAAACACCAAAAGGCAGGGCAAAGGCCAAGAGCTGATAGAAAAATCTATTTCCCACCATGACTTGGAAGGCCATTCTCTCTGTCATCAGGAATGCTGTATGGTAAGAAAAACAAGGCACATGACCAAGGTTTCCTGATTTGTTTTACACCCCTTAGTGAAGGTTTTCATTTCCTCAGAAGGTATACAGCTGTTCAGGTGTTTTTTCTCAATGATTTGGTTCATGGACCCAATAAGGAGTCTACTGTATTTTAGGGATAGATAAATACATGACATCATG
This sequence comes from Acomys minous, assembly GCF_964271855.1. Classification (NCBI taxonomy): domain Eukaryota; kingdom Metazoa; phylum Chordata; class Mammalia; order Rodentia; family Muridae; genus Acomys; species Acomys minous. The sequence goes on along the minus strand of NC_140492.1, from coordinate 100,187,887 downwards.
GATAGAGTATGGTACTAATTCCATCATAAGGCGTGTCTCTATGGAATAAGCCACACTATCAACACCAAGACACCATGCCCTTTGTAGCCATGGTGCCTGGAACGTACAGATATCCATCTCTGCCTGTGAGTTCTTGGGATACAAGAGGGAAGCAGCACATCTGAACAAAAACATGGCTTTAAGAGTGAGGAATTGAAAATTATACTTTTAATCATAACAAATACATTTTTCATAACGGGCTGTAAAAGGGCCATCAACATTAACAGTGAATATCTTTAGAAAAATTGAAAAACAATAACAATAACATATAACATTCCAATAACAAAATCAAAACCAAAATAGGTAAAAGCAAAAACCCAAACCAAAACACCAATAGAAAATTATGCTCAGCAGCATTCCCAGATTTAGTAGCACAGACCCACAGGCTGTGGATGGTCTTGGACTCTTAGTGGCAAGGTGGTCACATTAGTCCTCTGAAGGGGTAGTGTCAGAAAGTAAAGGAAATCAGACCCAGAAGCAGCCTGGCTGACTCAATGGCTAGATAAGCTTGGGGCCTATTCACACAAAGGTGACAAATTTAGATAAAGAAATGTCATCCCAGGCATTCCATGGCTGCTGGGGATGGGGCTCAGCAGGTGGCTTCTGATCCAGCTCTTCCTTCTGCAGGAGGAGGCTCTCCTGCTGGGCTGAGGCCAGGTTTAGCTCATGCTGCAGTCTCTCAGACCTGGGAGAGAAAGACAGTTAAGGCACAGGCCTAGTGGAGATCTGCCCTGTGAGCTGTCAGGCTGCTACCTCCCACCTCCTCAATGGCACTGGACAGTTAACATGATGTTTTAACTGAAGTCATTGGAACTCCAATGAATAAGAGTCTAAGAGCTGGACCTGGACATTTCCTCAGCCTTAAGCACATGTCAGAACATGGACTAGGTCCTGTATGATCTCTGTTCTCTTAGGAAGGCGAGGATGTTCTGCTACGGTCCATGGGCATCCTTTTGTAGCAGTAGCCTGCCATAGTCAGCAGCATAGGAGGGATGTGCATGTTCTCCATGATGAGCTACTGATGGACCACATCATGTTATAGACATGATGGAGCTTTGCAACCTGTGTGCCTCGACAAGGTCATGAGACCAGCTCACTCCTCCTGCTCAGGAGGCACCTTGCATCGAAGAAACATGCAAGGTAGGGTCTGTCCTGCTGGGGTAGCATTTCTTGAGTTGTGTGTGTGAGCACAACAACCCGACACAGGCTCAGGCACCAAACAGAAACCTGTGTTTTCCTTGGGGCTGGAGCTGCCAAACTGCATCCTGGCTCTCTAAGGGAGTGTGCCACAGAACACTCCTGGGGAGGTTCTGATCCTCCCTGCAGCAGACACAGCCGCTGGCTTCATTCTGGAAACACCTTCACCTGTTCTCTCCAGAGAACCCTCTTCACCGGAATGGGTAAACACTACAGATCAGGGTTCAGGGGAGGGATTCTGATCGATCCAGGGGATGTTCCTACATAAAAATATAATTTCAGCCAAGTGTGCCTGTGGGCACCTTGAGATCCCAGACAATGGGAGGCAGATGCCTATAGATCTCTGTGAGTTGAAGGACACACTGCTCAGAACATATTAGGGAGGACAGGGGGGAGTCCCAATGCCTCAGACACATGGGGTCAAATATATTGTCCTGGACAGAAGTTCTTGTTGACTGGCCCAGCCCAGTACTTTGAGGTGTTCTTTCTCTGCAGTGGCTCTTAGCTTTGCTGGTGAGGAGAAGCCGATAAAAGACAGAGGTCCCAGGTACAGAGACCCAGATGGCATCACCCTCTCCTCCCAGCCTAGGCTTCTACCTCAGCTGGAGGACCAGCATCTGATGTTTCAGGTTTAAGACTGAGTCCCTCTGCCGCATGGCCATCTGCTTCTGCTTCCGCATGCACTGCAGCATTTCCTCCAGTCTCTCTAGCTCCTGTTGGTTACAAGGCCATGCTTAGTGGAGGGCTGCTCACAGGCATGCACAGGCTTCCATGCAGGAGCAAAAATATAGAGAGGATTTCAAGAGTAGAGCGTGAAAGCACAGGCGGATGGATGAGCGGATAGGCAGGTCACTGGCCAAATGTGGTCGGACATTAGCCTGACCCAGCTGACTGCCCCTACCTGCTGCTGCTTGGTCTGGAGGTCGCTGGTCTCCTCTCGGTCCTTGCAGACCTGCTTCAGCAGGGCCAAGTCCCCTTGCATTTTCCTGTTCTCCTGCCTCAGCATCTCCACTCTCTTCTTCAGCTGATTTTGCTCCATCAGGAGTCTGCTCTGGAGGTTGCTGGAAACACCCTCTGCAGAGTCAGCCCCTGCCAACCTCCTGCTTCCAATCCCTATATCCAGCCCCATAACCCTCTCCTGGGCCCCAAGTTCCCATGAAGAACTAGGAAACAGCCCAGTCGGAAGCTGCACTTAGAAGATCACACAGAGAGAGCAGCCGGTTCAGGGTAGATTGGACACGTTCTAAAGTTCCCAATACCTATAAGGACGTTATAAAGTCCCCAACACTTAAAGGGATCCATGCTCTTCAAAATGGTAGAGAAGTCTCCACCTGTCCTTTACCTTCCAAGGTCATGCGGAAGCATCAAAAAGAAGGGGGCATGGCAGGCACATAGAGGAAGGGGAAGCTGGCTATCTGGATGAGACCTGACACACTGTGGCCATATGGTGGGGGAGGAGGTCCCCTTCTGTCAGAACTCTAGGGGAGGGGAGTAGGGCAGAAGAGGGAGGGAGGGTAGGAACAGGAAGATACAGGAGAGCATAACATTCGGGATGTAACTGAATAAATTATAATAAATTAAAATTTAAAACAAAGATGGTGACAAATACCCTCAAGGAGGCACAGGAGACCCAAGGGGAGAACATTCTAGCTACCTGTTCCTTAAGAATAAGCTCTGTAAACTCTGACTGAACCCCTGAGGCCCAGGGCTGCCTGACACCCCTCTCAGGCTCAATCCTTTTCTATCTAGAAGCCCCTGGAGCTGGAAGCACAATGCTGGGAGCGGCTAACAGTCTCCTTCACACTTAGCACAACTGAGTGGAAGAGGCACAGGCAGGCTGATGGCCAAGTGACAGAAGGGATAGAACCAGAGTTGGGGACTCTTCAGCTGAGAAACAAAGACAGGCTGTGATGGCCATTCCGGGAAGGGTTGGGGTCCCTGATGGCACTTACCGATAGAAGCTAGTCTCCTTGTCCAGCTCCCTGACGTTCTCTGAGGCTTCAGCTTTCTCTTTCTCCAAGTTCTGGAGGTCCATCATGAGCTGTTTGTGCTCCTTCTTGAGTTTCTCCATAAAAGGATTTGGCCTGTTGTAGGGCCTGGCCCCAAGAGCAAAGAGCCACATGAACACAGGCCTCAAGGATCTGGTGAAGTCGGGCTGTGCCCTGGACTACCCAAACCTAGAAGATTCCACATTCTGGGCCCTAAGTCCTGGCATGTCTTGCTACTCAGGAAACTTGATTATGAGACAGCAGCAGAGGCTAGATGCCCAGCTGAAGGGTGCCCTGACATTTCATGAGCTCAGAGAGGAGAGTCAGTCAGCCACAGGGGCTGGCTACCCCATTCTGTTGCCAGTAGTCCGTCCCCTATTTCTCAGCCACCCAAAACCTGTGTTCCATTCTTTCTTCTTCCAGAGCAGTGACAGACCTGGGTGACCACTACTGCAGAGTCAGACTGTGCACATAATTCTGGGGATGAGACCCAGCATCAGGACAGCTTCATAAACTACCCAAGGCCTTCCAGTGTCCTCCAATCTGACCACGTAGGCCAAGGGCAGCCCTGCTTAAAATGCAACCTCCAGAACTCAGCATTCAAACTGTGAGAGAGGCAAAGCCTCAGCCCCTACCATAGAACCCTGAGACCCAGAGTCTTGTGAGACACATAGACATGAAAATATGTACACACACACACACACACACACGCACACACACACACACACACACACACACACACACACACTCACTCACTCACAAACACACGCACGCAAGCCCGCGGGATAAAGAAAAAAAGATCGTCCTAGAAGAAGAGACAGAGGGAGAAGACTGGGGTGCTGAGGAATTGCATGAAGCAGTATTGTCTCAGAGTATAAGGCGTAAGTCAGGGACAACAGTGTTGATCTCCAGGCCTTCCAGTCATGCACTGAGACAGAGCAAGTGGGACCAGGACACTCCAGCTGTTACCAGGAGCTTCCAGCACTCAATCACTTGCCAGGCAAGTTAAAAAATAATCTCATCCCAAACTCACAGCAGATAGTATGTCACACAAGCCACTAACTGTGAAGGTCTTTCCAAATGCATGCTGGGAACTCACTTTCCCACTGCCTCAATCCCTGTCTTCTGTGATCAGGCCACAGGATCTGAGGAAGCAGAAGAGGCCTCTCCCCATCTCAGTCTGCCCAAACTCATGCCTCTCCTCTGGGAAGCATCGAGGCACATGAGGCTGGGCACAGAAACACCCTGGAGGTGCAGCCTCCTAGAACTCATGACCTTAAAAGGATCAAGGTGAAGGTGACATTGCAGACCCAAAACTGACGCCAGGGGATTAGACACAATGAATACCTATTGTCCAAGGATCCTTCTGTTAGGAGGATCAAGCGATCCCGCAGGTCATTCCGCTCCTGGGTTATCACCTGCAGCTGGGTAGTCAGCCTCTCCATTTCCTCCCTCCTCTGCCTCTTGGAGAGGTGGTTTGTGGGGGATGATGGCTCCCCACTGGCCCCTGTAGGGAGAAGAACTCAAGTGAACTTGCCTAGTGACAAGGCATAGAGTTTAAACAGACAACCCTGATTTCCATACTGGCAGAGAGCGTGGCTGGCACCCAGGGACATGGTAAAGATTTTGTCCCGGGCCTGAGATGCCTGCTCTGTGGATCTCAGCTCTCCCACCACTCTTCAGAGAAGTGGCTGTCTAAGCAGCCGTGTGTTTTCCCCGCCTTTCTGCACATGCTTCAGTGACCACAGAGATGGCCTCTTCAGGCTCATTCACAACTTCACAGGATGCAACTTGGCTTCAGAGCCCTTGAGCCTGGGGTTACAGAAGCCAGGAGAATAATGGCACCGTCACAAGCACTTAGGCGCTGTGGACAGGCCTGGACCCCCTGCCTTGTCACTCTAGGACAGTGACTGTGGATTCAAAACCCATCGAGTAGCAGAACAGGATCAGCAGAGTGATTAGTTCTCCCCCCGACAGACCAAAATGCTCCAGAGCTGGCAATAAGGATCCAGTATCTGTCTTGGTCCACGACCTGTGACAGTTAGTTTACACTAGAGATTTGCTACTCACCCACAACTACTGATTCATAAACACATAGATGCCACTGTCAGGGAGAGGTGGTCAGAGGAATTCTGAGAATATAAGGTCACGGCCCAGAGCATGTTCCTGTCTGTTACTGCTGTCCCATAGCCAAGGAACCTAGAAGAATCCAGTGGGATTGAAGTGCTGTGTTGCCCTGCCCTAAATTGGGAAACAGTGATACTCCTTGACTCCTGACGGTCTTCTCCCATTGTCCCCATGTTACCCCTCAATGCCCAGTAAGAGTAAAACCTTGGAGCTGCCAGTACAACAGCTTTGATTTCCCTTACTCCAGACTCTGGGGATGGATGAACTACTCTTATGGAATCCTGAACTTTCAGGAAGATTGATAAGCAAGGAAGTTCATTTGATTCCTGGAGCCTCCTGTTCCTTTATTCAATTGCTGAAAAGCCCAGCTCAAACCCACCTCCTCCAGGAGGCTCTCCATCCCCTGCCCAATACTCACTGCGTCTTCCCCAGAACCGCCTCACTCTTGGTGGTTTAACCTCAGCTGGAAGCCCAGCTTCCTTCTGACTCTCTGGGGTTTCTCTACGGGCCCCATTATTTCTTCCAAGTAGACTCCTTAGTCTGGCCAACATTTTGACAAGACCTATAGGTACTGAGTGAGTGCCCTTACAGCAGTTACTGTTGCTACAACAGTGGTGACATCACAGGGGATGCCAAGAGCTCTCCAGGATACAATAGAATGTCCAGGAAGGGAGTGCTGATGTCATGGGGAACAGCCTTTGCCTCCTTGCTAATGTTCTCCTTGTACTTAGCAGAAGCTGAGGTGCCCTTTAGAGCATTCTCTGCTGGACATAGCCATTGACCACCACTTCCTCCCTAGCCAGATATCTGTCTAGGCTGGATTGGAAACAGCTTAGCTCTTCCCATGTGGGGAACTGGGTGTTCACTTTCCAAACAGCGCTCATGAATGCTTCGTTTGATCCTCAAAAGCCCTTATCCATCAATATGAGAAATTAAATAGTAGAGAGAGCACACCAGGATGGATGTGGAGGAAAGGTCACCTGTCTCATGTGTACAGGGCCTTGAAAACACATCCCAGGAAGAGCACACAGAGCTAATTGCAATGGGGCATGCTCGTTAGGAGGTACAGTCATAGAAGGGATGTGCTTACCTTTTGAAAGTTGCCCCAGTCGAGGTTTAATAAGAAAGATGCAGAGACCTGTGCTGTTTCTATAAAACTTAATATAAAGTCCTGATGCTCAGGAGCTCTGTGGGGCGTTCTTGGATCATGTGAACAGCAGCTGCCAGGCATGTATGTAGAAGGTGTCATTCCAAAATTATCAGAAGCAGACAAGCACCCTACCTTCAGCTCAAAAAGGTAGATTCACAGCCCCATCGATTATGATGAGATCCAGCAGAGTATAAAAGTCGATATATGGGAGGCTCTTGTGCATCAGGTGACAGTGCCATGTCCGGACCGTCACAACAAACACCAACTGCAGTGAGCATGGCCAGAGCATGACCCTCAGATGACCTGTCTCTATCAAGCCAATTGCTACTTGCCAAATTATGGAGGAAAATCAGACCATAAAACACTGCAAATTATTAACCATGCAGCCCTTGTTTGAGCAGAGAGAGTCATAATGTGTGAGGTTTGTCATAACTCCAAATGTGGCTGCTAATGGTGTAATTGGGGGCCAGTGAGACATGCTAAAGAAGCAAGTCTGAGGAAGTGGGGACCTGATATCACCATTGCAGGTGTGTGCTCCTAAAACATGGAGAATGAGTTACTGGGCTGAACTCTTGATGCCACACACATCCCATCAGTGATGACTTGCTATCCATGTAGGTGGCAAGCAGGACTTACCCAGGATCTGAGGTGTGTCTTCCATGATTAAGTTAACGCCAAAGCCACTGTGAGGATTCAGGATTCTTTCTTCTCTCTTGATAAAGCCCTCTGTTTACAGAAGGGTGGTGACACTGTGGAGTCAAGGAGCCATGACCTTGAAAGCAGTAACTATGACTCCCACTACAAACAGCATTCTGGAGTCTTCTGCTCCCTGAACATGGATAGACTCTACCTGATTGTAGTTTTTCATGTCTCAAGGCTGTAGGTTTGGACCTGGTGAGTGTCTGTACATGGCTGTGTAGGAACAGTAAAAGTTCTACAATTCTCCAAGCTGAGAACCTAAGAGCCTTCACTATCAACAGCTGAAGTTAAAAGCAGAGAGCTGTGTGTAGATATAAGGTTACTGTGTACTTTAAATTCTGATGTCCTGTCTAAATGTTGTGTCAACTCTGCTGCCCAATTGTCCTCCTATTATGTCAATAAAGCAGTTTACAGCCAATCATTGAGCAGGGGAGAGAATAGGGCTGGACTTCCTGCCAGCCAGGGGAGGAGGAAAGAGGACTAGACCAGGGGATTTGGCCATGGGTAGAGGTTTAAGGAAGATCAGGAGGAAGGAGCTGGAGGCCAGGAAAACTACAACACGCAAGTAGCACTGGGATGTTTGCTGAGGGTAAGAAAAAATAGCATAGAATGTGAAATACAGACTTTAACTGCTCAGATTGTGTTGTGGAGCCTTGTATTATAAAGGCGTCTCAGTTATTTGTGGGCTAGCCAGGTTAAGAAATAAGCTATGCGAAACAAACAGTTTTTTTGTTTTGTTTTGTTTTTTGAGACAGGGTTTCTCTGTGTAGCCTTGGCTGTCCTAGACTCGCTTTGTAGAACAGGCTGGCCTCGAACTCACAGCGATCCACCTGCCTCTGCCTCCCAAGTGCTGGGATTAAAGGCGTGCGCCACCACGCCCAGCTCAACAAACACAGTTTTATAAAAATGAATTTCAGAGGAGTGGATAGGGATAGGGTGAAAGCAGGAGGGAAGGAGGAACGGGAGGATACAAGTGATGCGATAACAATTGAGATGTAATCTGAATAAATTAAATAAAATTTAAGAAAAAAAAAACACTTAAAAAAAGAGATGTGGATGGACAAAGTGTTAAGTGCATAAGGCCCAGAAGTCAATTCAGAGATGAAGCTGCCACACTATATTCAGACCTGCATGGCTGTCTGCAGGATGCATAGAGAAATGAACAAAGCTGTGGGGTTCAGGGAAGGCACCAGGGGAACTATGCCTCCTAGAAATTATATCATTGAAAAATTATGGTGCACATCAAGAACTTTCAGACTCTTATGTCCTTGGGAGCGGAAAGGTTTGAGCCGAGGAGTCGCCATGGCGCATAGTAAGCACAGAGGTGCAACACACGTTGCGTTCTAGATACAGAGAAACCAAACTAGAATTGATCTGGAAGCTTCCTCTCTGCGGGGCAGTGTTCACTACGCTGAAAGGTGAAGTACAGTTGGCAGTCTTAGCCAGCTGAGACACCTATAAATTAGAGCTCTGACATGCTAGGTGAGCAGTGCCAGGTTACGCAATAGTGACACACGAAAGGGTGCTGTTTTTCCGGGTTTTTTGTTTTGTTTTGTTTTGTTTTGTTTTGTTTTGTTTTTTTGCAGTTTCCATCCTGGGAAACTAAACCTTGGTGCCATGAATGGAGGAAGGGAAGAAGACAGAAATCTGAGAGCTGTTGAAAAACCCAGATTTCAGGGTTTCCCTATTTTTTGGATAAAGGATATGATATGTATATACAAATTACCATCAGTTACCAGCCCCAGACAGCTGCTCTGCCACTGGTAGCATAAGCAAGAAAATTTTCCTGAGTTTGAGGATAGAGCATCCTGAGGTAGAGACCTCAGAAGTCTGAGGAGTGTAAGCATAATAGGTTAATAAGGCCAGGGGCAGGTGGGTGGGGTGGCCCAAGTCTTTAATCACAATCCCAGCACTCAAGAGGCAGAGACAGGTGGATCTCCGTAAGCTCAATGCCAGCTTCGTCTACAGTGTGATTCCCCAGGACTGCCAGGGCTACACAGAGAAACCCTGTCTCGCAAAACTAACTAACTAACTAACTAACTAACTAACTAAGTAAGTAACTAACTAACTAAGGCAAGGGACACAGGCGAGGCACTGAAACATGTACGGTGTGTGCAGGGCTGAGAGTGAACACACCGAAACAAGAACTTTAAGATATTGATGTCGTTTTGTGAAATGGTCATGTTGTCAAACTGCCTCCTAAACACGTGTTTATGTCTGTAGCTCTTGGTCCATAGATTATGCTCTGAGGCTTGGCTAGAAATGCATCTTAGTGTAGTGGGTGACAATAAATGCTGAAATGACTATTGAGTGCAGAGCCATTAATGGGACTTCTGTATCAATACTCACCCCTAAGGTTCAGGGGACAAAAGACAGAAGATAGGGCAGAAAGAATGTAACATCCGGAGGTTGGAGAGGAATGCTGGGAAGTGCTAACTTCTGAACATGATGTAGCTGTTGTATATGAGAACTCACAGCAACTGTGGTGACCTCCATAAAATCAAGCCAGGTGAAAAATTTCAAACACGGAGTGAGGAGGGATTCCCAAGGCCACACCCCTGGGTAACAAGCTACTGGCAGTTGATGGCTTCCAGGAAAGGGGGAGGCACTATTTTGTGGAGGGCAGGTGGCCAACATCATACCCTTGTATGTGTGAGCAGCACTAATGAACTCACTGGGACTTCAAAAGTAAACATGGAGTTGGGAGGAAGGTTTGTTGAGAAGCCTGGCAGAGGGAGTTGGAGGGAAGGAATGGGAGCTGATGTGACCAAGAAACATTGTTTATATATATATGAAATTTTCAAAGAATAACTTATTTAAGTGGCACTGAAATGCAACTTGTGATGTTAACTGTTCCATTATCACAGGTTGTACTTAATGGATGCTTTAAGTTACAATAAAGACTCCAAGTCCTTTGATACTTTTACTATGGCTCATGAGCATATGAAAAGGTTTCTTTGCTTAAAGAGAATAAAGGGGCTGGAGAGATGGCTCAGGGTTTAAGAACACTGCCTGCTCTTCCAGAGGACCTGGGTTCAATTCCCAGCACCCACATAGCAGTTCATAACTGTCTGTAACTCAACTTCCAGGGATCCAAGACCCTCACACAGACACTGGCAGGTAAGACACCAATGCACATGAAATAAAAATAAAGTATAAAATAAAAAGAGAATAGGAAAAACAATAATTAACCCTTTATAACTCTCCACTCACTTTGCTGTTAAAACAAGAACCTTGGGGCTGCAGAGATGGTTCATCAGTTAAGAGCACTTGCTGCTCTCACCGAGAACCTAGGTTTGACTCCCAACACCCACAGGAGATGGTTCACAGCCACCTATCCTGGTTGGTTTTTTTTTGTCAAGACACATGGTAGAGTCATTCAGAAAGAGGGACTCTTCAATACATTTTTCCATAAATTGGCCTATAGTCAGGTCTGTGGGGGCATTTTCTTGGTTAATGCCACACCCAAGCAGCTGGTCCTCAGTTGTATCCGAAAGCTGTCTGAGCGAGCCATGAGGAGCAGGCCCATAAACAGCACTCTTCCATGGCTCCTGCTTCAGTTCCTGCCTCCAGGTTCCTTTCTTGAGCTCCTTCCCTGACTTCCCTCAGTGGGACCTGAGAATCGAAAGCGGAAATAAACCCTTTGCTCCCCAAGTTGCTTTTGGTCATGGTCTTTACCACAGCAACAGAAACCGTAAGCCTGAAACTCTAGTTCCAAGGTATCGATACCATCTTCTGGCCTTGGAAAACACCTGCATGCATACAGTACACACACACACACACACACAAAACCAATACAATCTTTTTACATTTTTATTTCCTTGATGAGAAGAATATGATTTCTATATGTCCTACATAAAATACTGCTGGAAGAAGTGTGGTGAGTAGACCAGGCAAATCCTTTGACTGAGACAGTTATGTTGAATTGGAATCTCCTTTGTTACTTCCCAGTATGGCTACAGCGATGCTAACAATATGGGAAACAACTACATCCTTGAAAACTTTTGAAACCTCAGATCCGAAGGAGTTTTCCCAAGATGAGCTAGACACCCTTTCCCCTCAGACTGAGAACCCCGGAAGCTCCCATCTCTCAGAAGGCAAAAGCAGAGTGATCTGATTCTAATCAGACTGAGAGCATTGTAACCAACCAGAATGGCTCAGAGTCCCTGACTCACCACCAGCAATTTACAGGAATGTTTGCATCCAACCAGAAAATGGTAAACAGCAGACTCCAGGCCAGGCCCACTTGTTATGTCATCTCCTCAGTCTGAAATAGAACTTCGGCACAAACCCATTGGTCTTAGCCGTATAACGCCCTTAGTGTAACAATCGAGCGTGTTGCCACTCTGTCATTCTGTTTTTTAACCTCTCTAGAGAGGGAATGGATGATGAGAATGAACATAAGGGGATCTAATTTTGTTTCTTTACTATATTCTGGCATTTAAGAAAATTGTTGGAGCCACTCCCCACGTCGAACGTGTGACTACAACGTCAAGACTTCCACAGCAAAGCTTGAGTAATCACATGAAGGTGGGAGCTGTGGGAGGTGTCCTGCAGGACAGGGCTGTGACTGCATCGCTTAAGTGCTTATGCTAAATCCTTTCCTGGGACGATTCTCAGAGTCATTAGGAAGTTCGAGCTTCATGGACCTGACTCACATTTAACAAAAAAAGAATAGCTCATAGTTTATTTATCTACTTATGTCTAGATTGGTTCTGAATGCTGTACGGCAATTTTAGATTTTTGAAATCCTCATCAACTTTTCCCTATCCAAGGATACTCAAAGCAATATTGTTGTAAAAGTTAATCCAAATGATTTCCAAATATATTTGCGAATGACATCATTACTAGATCAGATGCTTAACCAGACCACTTCAATTTAATGGGACCACTTCGAAAGAAGGACATAATATTCTTTTAATGTTAGGAGTTTTTATGTGCCTGATAAATTAGTTATGGTCCTCCGTGATGCTCAACATCTCATAGTTCATTAAAATGAAGCATAACTTTGGAATTCATTCTTGCTATGTCACTTTGGAATTTATGGGCTATAATGGAATGTTTGGGTTTGGTAATTATTAAACTTCAGGGTGATGTCCTATTTCTCAAATGTGATAGAAGATTGAGAAGAAACCAGTGTTGTTTAACCCAGCAATGGCCAGGATGATGATTTCATAAGGAGAAGTTGCAAAGAAAAGGAAGAAACACTAACATTTTCTCATTTGAGATGTGACGTTTTTCTCGCTAGAAAAATGTCATATTAGCGAGAAAAACGTCATATTGGCTGAGAACATGCTACCCTCCAGCAGCTGTGGAGCAAGTGAGCTGTGGCTGCCTCTGGTGGAACTGAGCCATCCATTATCCCCTGGCCACCTCACAGAGCAAAGCACGGCTCTCCAGCTCCACCCACCCACCAAAGCTGCAAGGAAGAAACTGTTCAGTATCCAGAGAAAGAGGCACCGCAGTGTTCAAGACCCAAGACCTCTCCTTACTGTGGAAAAGACCAGGGTTTCCTGAGGAAAGGCGAAGGGGAGAATGCACTAGGGGGTGGGGGTGGGGCGGCGCTCCTGAACTGATGCTACAGGGAAAGAAAGGAAAAATAAGATAGAGCTATATTCATTATCTTTCTTATCACTGAGACCAATGCCTGGCAAAAGCAATTTACAGAACGAGGGGTTGTTTGTGCTCCCAGTTAAGGGAAGGGATGATGTCATCGTGGTGAGGTATGAGGCAGCTGGCCTCACTGCCCTTTGCTCAGGAAGCTGAGGGAGATGAATATAACACAAGCACTGGGCTGACTTCCTCCTGCCTGCTCTCCCCCCCCCCCCGCCCCCACTTTATTATTATTTTTTTTACTAACTCTGAGTTCCCATCACACAGATTGGTGCTACTAACATGTGGTTAAAGCTCCTTGGAAGCTTTCTCACTAACACATCCAGAGATGTTTCTCCTAGGCCATCCCAAATCCAGCTAAGTTGACAATATCAGCCTCCTCCAGAGGAATGCAGAGGAAACAACTTCCAGCTCCCAAACACTCCAACTGAGTTCTCACACTTGCAGACGTCAGTCGTGGAGCAAGACATGCACAGAGAAAAGATTAATAGTAGCTACTGTTTTTTCTTTTTAATGGCTATATTAGAAAAATTTGCACATTTTATCATACATTTTCTTTAGGTCTTACAGATGAGTCATGTACTCATGGCCACGGATCCGATGCAGAACATCCTTTCTGCTTTTCTTTTGGATTTAGGCTCTTCTGCTGGAAGCCACTGAGATGGTCTTTTTTCCTACAGTCTTGCCTTTCCAAAATGTTATGTAAGTGGGATAATAAGTCTGTCCTTTTTGCTCTAGGATAATACATTTCAGGACTTATCTATTTTGTTTCATATAACATTAGGAATCTTAAAAAATATTTTTGCCCTATTGTTATTATTCAAAGAACCCAGAGTACTTAAAAACACCCAAAATTTTAAATAATGAAGCCAGAAATACCCACTGGAAAAAAAGACAGCATTGTCAGCAAGCGGTGCTAATGAGACTGGATAACTACATGTAGAAGAATCCAAATAGATCCATAGTTATTACCCTGCACAAAACTCAGCTGCAAATGGATCAGAGATCTTGTACTGGCTGGTTTCATGTCAACTTGATGAAAGGGGAAACAGGAAAAAAATGACTACATGGTGAAAATATTATATGCTATATGTAATAAATATGTTGCCACACTAATATTTAAAGTCAGACTCTTTTAGGAATATGGCAGGACACTGAGCCTCAGATTAAGAAATTTACCAGAAACCATGGACTAGTACAATTTTCAGCGTACTAAAGAGACATCCAATTTTCCTTCAACTAGATTTAAGTCAGCAATTACTACTTGGGTATTTTGTGTTCCCTCATTTGATTTCCTGGTCTGTTAGTTGAAAAAAAAAGTTTTGAGAATCAGTGAGATGGTTCTTCTAGTAAAGGCACTTGTCACCAAGCCCAGTGACTGGAGTTCAATCCCCCAAACCCACATAGTGGCCGTGCAGAACTGATTCTTGCAAGTTGTGTTCTATTTCACATGTGCTGTGGCAAGTGTGCACCTACACACACACACACACACACACACACACACACACACACTCACACATATGCACACAGAGAGAGACAGAGAGACAGAGACAGATCCAGAGAGACAGACAGGCAGACAGACAGACACACACATACACACACCCCAAATAAACAAGTAAATGTAATACTTTACATTTTCTTTTACTAGTGTTTGAAAGAAAAGCAATGGAACAGATGGGATGCAAATTTTGGTACCAGCCAGGGGGAGGAGGAGAGTGGAGAAGAGAAAGCCATGCCTAAAGCTCCAGTCCAAGGAAGCAGACAGGTTCAGGATGAGGTCAGTGAACAACCGCAGTGGCACACAGGGGATAGAGGATGGTTTCATAGAAAGACCAAAGTGTCAAGGAACCTGCCCACCCTGGCTGTGACTTCTATTTAAAAGGAAAAGAGAAAAGCACACAAGGAAAAGTTTCTAAAGTACATCTCAGAAAACTGGTCAGGCCCAATGGCAGAGGCCCTGAAGTGATTAGACAGAGAGCTGTTCCTGGAAAGAGTTAAATACATTATCTCCTTGAGGGAGATGATTGTTCCTCCCCTCACCTTTGCATGCCTTCAGGTGGACCGGGTTTCCTGCTGAGTGGTCTCCCTGCCAGGTGAGTGGCAAGCCTATCTGTGTTAACTCTCAAGGGAGGGAACACTGGTGTACACTATTTCACCCTTTGGAGCAGATCATAGTGTTTCGTCTCTACGGAGGCTCAGAGATAGTTCGCTCTTTTGACCAGGAGGCCTAAGGAGTGGCACCGCTTCAGTGATGCTACCCCTTTTTGTGTTACCAGAGAAAGAGGGGCAGGACCCAAAGCCAACCCTGAGGGAGGGGTCATCCTTAAATGTCCCCTGAGGCCATTCGGATCTCAAGAGCTAAAATGCCAAAGTTATTCAGGAGACTGGTGAGTAGATTTATCCCCTTTTCCACCATGAAAGCCCAGAGGCCTGATGCCAAGGCTGCCAAGCAACGCGGATGGTGTCTGACTGGAGATTCGAACACGCCCTTGCTATGGCTTCCAGACAGGGCAACTCATCCCACTCATTTGGGAAAAGGGAGCTAAGAAACCAGAGCTCCTCTCTGGCATTGCTGGCCTCTGGCCACGACAAAACCAAAGGCAGGCGCTCCCAGCTTTGGGCCAAGGACAAGACCAAGAACTGCTACCATTCCAGGTCCCTACATGCCTGACTTGTCTCTACCCCGTTCTCATCACAGCCAAGGGTGCAAATGGAGGCTTGCGCGGGCACCCTCCAAACCAGAGCAGACTAAACCATCCCTCCCAGAATCGCCATCCATAAAGAAATTGGCACTGTGTATAAAATTCCAACAAACAGCCTGTGAGGTCCTTGGCTCCCCCTTGAACTTTAGAGAATACAACCCATAGACCTGACAAAAGAAAAGCCGTTCCCCTTAGTTCATCAGACTCACACGTTGAGTTTTCCACGTGAGCAGGTTCTCTTATAAAAGGCTAGAAGGCCTCGGGGAAGTGAAAAGGCAATGGTGAAATTACTTTTTAAGAAGGGTATTCCTATGGCCTCAGGGTTATCCGTTCATCCATAAAGTGACCAAAGATTAACACTCCCTTGCACTTTAAATCCATCTAGCCATTAACCTCCCAGCCTTGTTTTCTCGTCGTGAAATAGTGCTGTAACTAGTATTAGAATCATTTGCCCTTTCTACGAATTCTCTCTCATTGATTTGGTATAAGGAGACTCTAATGGGTAGAAGGGCAGTCATACTTTAGAACAGGAAACGTGACTATTAAGAAATAAATCAAGTGTAGGAGAGACACTCATCTATAGGGTATTGGAGCCTGTGAATTGTGCTTGGTCAGCAAATTTTGTTATTGATTGAAAGCACCGTTTACCCATAGGGAACAATTTCTGTAAAGAAAAAGCCTGGCAATTATCAATTCAATTTTGTCGTTAAGTAAACATGAGATTTAGTTCCCACAAATCAGGAACGTTGACACAAAATGAAGACACTGGCTTTAGACACTGGCTCAGCCATATCACAGTATGAGGAAAGCATTCTTTCTGTTTGTAATATATAGTTATCTTTAGAGATATGAGCCAACCCATCTTCCATTTCACAGCCCATACGATGCAGCCTAGAGGGGCCTTTGTGTATAAAAGTTAGCTGTACTTCAGACATAAGGCCTGAATCCCAAACAGTACCTGCACCTGCATGGACTTTTTAATACTAAAGCCATAGATTAACTGAAAAGAACATTATGCTAAATTGGTAGACTCAAAGTCTCTTTCAAATTATTTTCATGATTCCTTAGCTTAAATGCTGGTGGGCCAGTAACTCACAAATCAGAGGCAATAAAAAACACGCATTAAATACACAGGGGCCAGCCACAAAGCATAGCTGAAGGGCTCTGTAAAGACCCACAACAGAAAGGAGCCTGGGTCCAGGAGACATGGGGAGAGGACCCTTTAAGTGTCACCACACCACAGAGGCCGGATGGCACACAGATGCAGAAATGCCTCTACAAAATTTTAATAACTTTTAAAATCTTATTCATGTATTTTAATGGATTTCTGTTACTTGCATCAAAATATATAGATACATCCCAGCAATATCTCTCCATGCTGTAGCATAATGTTATATACGGTACATATTAACCTCTGTGTAGAAATCTAGTGCACTTCTAGCTAGCTGAACATATAGAGAAGGGGAGAATGAGAGCAATTTGTAGTTACAATTTTTCATTTCATTTAAATTTGCAAAGGTACCTAACGTAGGGATCATCAGTACACAAAATCCAAGTGATACAGAAATGTATTATTCTGTATTGTGACAAAAGAAAACAAAGAATAAAGGACTTACTTTGGCTCCCAGTTTAGAGAGACGCAGTCCAGTATAGTGGGAGGTGCCGCTATAGAAGCATGAGGCAGCCGGGCACATTGATCCCTTAGTCAGGAAGCAGAGAAAGATGAATCATGGTGTCAACTCCCTTTATACCCTCTTTTTCTTAAAATCTAGCCTCGGACCCTAGCCCACAGCATGATGCCACTCACATTCAAGCTGGTCTTCACTTCTCAATCAAACATCTATGGAAACTTGTTCAAAGATACACTCAGACATGTGTGTCCTGGATAACTCAAAATCCAGTCATGCTGGCAATGATGGTGAGCCAAAACAATAAATACGTAGAAAAAGACTGTGACTATGAACGCCTTTTAACTTCCTCACTCAATATGGCTTTCGGGCGCAGACTGGAATGCAATGGATCGTTTTGAAAGCATAGAGATCAGTCAAGAGATCTGCCTCTAGGTGTGAGATGAGAGGGGAGTGGAGACGGAGACTCAAGATCAGAATGAAATTGGTGAATGAAGACTGTGCAATACCAAAGGCTATGGAAATGGCTCAACCCAGCTCTGAATTTCAGTTCCTTCCTGGATTTTGTAGGACACCGCACAGAGAAGCAGTCTGTGGGGTACGCCTTTGATTTGCATTCCTTTAGCACCACAGATTCAACATGGCCTTGACTTTCCATTTGACATTAACAATTAACACGGCAGGCAGCCAACGACTGGTCCTCAAACAAGTGATCAAAGAGGCGTCTCCTGTGAAACAAAGTCGACAAAGAGTTCTCTGATAGTTACAGGTCACAGCACAGATGTGAGGACAGTCACCGGCAGTTATGGAAAGCGGTTCCTGGCAGGGCCACTCCCAAACATGGTGTCTTGGAGCGGGGAGGGGCCCCGGAGAGCATATGCTTCAACTAGCCCATGATGTAGGTGTGAAGACTGAGAGCAGCTGATTGGCTAATGACCACATGTGGCATCTGTAACTCAGCTTGACTGCCCTAGCATCTGTACTGGGTCAGCTGCCCTTCTAACGTTGAGAGATGGGGGGAGTGCTATGTAAGAGTTAGGGATCCATCCTCAGCCAGTTAGTCCTAAAACAAGCATTCTTCTCTTTTGGGACCCTGCAATGAGAGAAGAAACTGATTCTCAATGTGAAAGAAATAGTCCACAGGTTATTAATATGGTACTCTCGGGTGTATGTTATCTCCTACACACAGACCCTATTCATGTTTCAGGTTTTCTTGGATGCTACCACAAGCTTTCAATATGCCAGGAGAGAAACACACACATCCTGTTTCCCAGCTCCCTTATCATAAATTTTCAGCGTCCTCCCTTTTGCTCTTATAAAGGTCACTGAACAAAATTTTCATTTTGAAATGCAATCCCCAGGATTACAGACCTTCTAGAGAATTCTGCCTAATGTTCCGGTTGGCACACACACCATGGAACCAATGTCTGACCCATGAAGGAAACCCATGGAGTCCTTTTGCACAATAGTTTTTGCTAATGGAATCGGCGATCTCAAACTGAATTCGCTCTTCACCTTGCAGGGCACTGCGGCTGCGTGCCACAGAAGAATGCGCGCTCTTCGACAGGGCCAGAAAGTTTTAGACTTGCAGCTTTTCTGTTTTCCCAAAGGTCCATGAGGAATCATGAAACTTTCCTGCTTGCATTTAGAGTTGGTCCCCTTCCCAACAGGAACCTTCGAGGGGTGGGGCTGATGTGTTTAGTAGGGAGGGCAGAGGGATGGTCATGCCTGGACACTTCCAGTTTGGACTGGGTTGGAATGGTATGGTGGGTGCGTGCAATTCAGCCGGGCTAGGACTGGACTAAACCAGGGCGGGAGGCTACCAGGAACCTTCCAGAATGTTACCACTCTGCACCTGAGAGTAGAACATTATATGGCAACTGCAGACCTGGTGAACAGAGGCCAAGGGGAGCAGAGAGGAAATGGGAAAAAAAGTAGATGAAGAGGGGTGATGGGGAAAGAAAAAAAAAGTGGACAGGAAAGAGGAGAGTAGGAGGGAGGAAGGGAATGGGGGAAAGAGGAAGGGAAGGCACTGGTGCAGAAAGAGAAGGGAAAAGCGTTTCCTTGAACACTCTGCTATTCTTTCCCTCCTAAGCTAAGAATAATTTAGAGGTGGTTTCATAAAATTTTATTCTTTTCATTACTACAGATGCAATCTCTGACAGCAAACATTCTGACAAATATCCAAATATACACTCTCTTTATATTCAAGAATTTCCGAGCATTACAATTCAGCCAATGTTTAAAAAAAAAAAAATCCAAATGATATCATGCCCATATTGCACTAACCAACTGAAGACTCGGAGCAGAATCTGAGACAAAATTTTAAGGTTTATAGAAAGTGTTTAACAAGATCTCTGGCACCTAGCAGGTTTTCAGTAAATAATAATGTAATTGTGTATTGGTGCAATCCAGTAAGACAAAAAAAAAAAAAAAAAAAAAACCTGGTCAGATGTTAATTACAGATAAACATAACTGTTAGCACATATGGTAACTGTCTTAGTTAGGGTTGCTATTTCTGTAGTGAAATTCCATGATCAAAGCAAATCAGGGGGGAAAGGGTTTATTTGGCTTACATTTTCACATCACTGTTCATCATCAAAGGAAACTGGGGCAGGAACTCAAACAGGGCAGGAACCTGGAGGCAGGAGCTGGTGCCTGAGGCGTTTGGGAGAGGGGGCAGGGCGCCATCCCTAGACACTCACGGATTTAGACAGGAGCTGAGAGGTGTGGTGGCGGATGAGGTGCCAAGCAGGGCAGGAGACTACTGTGACCCTCTGAGTACACTGGAGAAAGCCTTTATCACACATATTTTGAAACCTGGCTCAAATGAAATAGAAAGGACAGGCATTAGAACCAAAAAACAAGGAGATACACTCCCACACACCACCCCCGCCACCCCCTCCACACACATTTTAAAGGTAGAGAGAAGGTGAAAAATTATGTTTACTGCCTGTCTGGCCAGATGCATTTGTTTCCTTATTAGTATTCACCTGTGCTGCTCCAGTGTCTCCTTGGTGACATCACTCATTTAAGATTCCGGATAGGGATATGTTTAGGGATTGGCAAGTTACCGTAGGGGATGGAGAGAAAGAGGGGAAAAAAGATTTTAGGGACACTTTCTTCTGTTTCTATAAACTCAATTAAGCAGAGAAGGATTGATTACACAGAGTCAGAGCATAACTAAACTCCGGGGCTCCAGCACCATGTTCTCAGGTATTTGGCTCCTTTCCCCTGTCGGTCTCTACCTTAAAAACAGACGATTTAACGTTTAGGAGCTTGTATTCTCCCATCTAATTCTGCATCCTAACAGTGAAGGAGGTTTTCTAGCTTCTCCAAATCCTTGCTGGCGCCTGTCCTCTGTTTCACGGGAGGCGTTCGCCAATGGTGAGGGCGTTTTTTTGTGACCCCGTGAGCTATTTGAACCTCTCCTTTATAGAAATGCCTTTTCAAGTCCTCAGGTCATATTTAATGGTTTGTTGTTGTTTGGGGGGGTCCACCCCCCTTCGCTGTACTAGAATACCTCTCATCCTGTGTAATTGTGGCTTTCAGTTTTGTGGACACGTACTTCTGAACCACAGTGGGCTTCCTTACCATAACGCTGCCCGTTCTCAGCACCAGGAAGAGGAGAAGCTAGTATAGGACCCTAGTGACGTTTGAAAGGCTTCTCAAAGAGGGAAATTATTGTTTCTAAAGCAAATTTCCGAGTTATCCTTGACCTCCACGCCGGCCATCATGATGAGCATGAAATCTCAGGACAAAGGTAAGAGGTGTAGAAATTGCAATTTGCTTCATTTTTTTCCAATAACCAGAAATGAATTTCTAATTCAAGCCCTTGTTCTATAGATAGAAAATTTAATCCATAGTAAATTGTGTGGGTGAAGATACACACGCACACACACACACACACACACACACACACACACGCACACACGCGCGTGCGTGCGCATTCAGGTTTTCACATTTCCTTTTCTTCCATAAAGCTGCATGTGAATTCTAGAGTAGAGCTGCACAAAAGGGTGACAGTGACGCTAAGGTGGGGAGTAGGGCAAGATGGTGCAGAGACAGGTCCACTGTCCAGTCAATGGGGTGATCATTCTCCACACCAGTCTCCTCTCAATTAATTGTTCTGTTTGGTTCTGGTATCCAGGCTGGTATCAGGCCTACTGTGTCACTGTTGAACCTCAAGCCTGTCTCCAGGTCCTCTGACCTGACGTCATGTCCACAGTAGAAACAAAGTGCTGTGATGCTCCGCGAGCACTGCTGACGGTCACAGCGGCTGTGTGGGTGCTCAGGTCATCTGCCCAAATACTCGATGTATCTGGTTGCTCTTCTCTTGTTTCCCAGGCATGTTGAACGTTGACGCTTCCAGATGTTTGATACAAGGTCTGGCTTCAATTAGAAATCAAAGAACAGATCTTGCCTACTGTCCAAAATCTGAAAATATATATGGCACAGAGCATGCACATATCTGATCTCTCACACTGAGTTTAGCTTCTCTAGGGAGATGACTAAGTAGAACCTGCCTAGCTTTCCCAATATGTTTTGTGCTGCTATAGCAGGGATACAGTTGGGCAAATGATAAAGAACAGAAACCTATTGGCTTTCAGTTTTGGAGGCCTGGAACCCAATACAAACGTGAGGTTCCCGACACATTGCATTTGGGATTAGGCTTCTAACACGTGACTTTTGACAGAGGCAGCCAAACAAAACACACCACCTTACATCTTCCTGCCTCTCCCCCACACTCAGGACCCACAGCTCTTCTCCAATGGGAGAACATCCTCTCTTGATAACACGGGTTCCTCCTAATCTACTGAGTTTTAATGTGAATACTTTCATGTGCTCAGTCCTTAAAACTTTCGCTTTTGAAATCCTATGTCCACTTCAAACTATAAATTTCCCAAGAGACCATTTGGCTCCCAGATGAGAAATGATTCTTTCCCACTCACCACTCTTATCATACTGCTTCCCAAACTTCTGGTCTAGTTTGGATGAGAGGGCAGTGCCTCATTCAATAACAGAATAATTTTCAAATAGTTGATACGGTACACATTATAATTACTCAACCTTGAGGTTCATTTACCGAAGGATCTTGGCCCAGTGTGCCCAAGCATCCCTTCAGCCTGGTAGCAATGGATGAGTGTATGCACCACTCTGGCTCACGCAAGTTTTCTGTCTTCCTCTCGGCAGTATCTGATTATTAGTGTGCATTCATCGGGAGCACAATGGTTCCATCGCTATTCAAGAGACTTGGATTCAGAATCCCTAGACCCATAGAACATGCAGATGAAAAGGAGACTTGGTCTATTCAGCCTCCCCCACTACAAGCCAAGGAAACTCTGGCACCAACCAGGAACAACAAAAGTGGGGAAAAGTATGTGTTTAATAATAAGTACCATTCTTTGAAGTAAATAAAAGTGCTGGGATTAGTGATAACGCTCATTGGTTCTTTTAATATCAACTGCAATACCATGATTTTTTTTCTTAACCATTGATTGTTTCTTATTGAACTGAAATAGCTCTGAAAGAAACATCTATTATATAGATGCAAATGTTGGAGCAGATATGCGTTTGAGAAGGCTTATGAGGAGAGTTTCCATCTCTGCCCACTAGCTTTTAATTCCTTTCCTAAATTACACTTAATGTTGACAAAAGTGAATATTGCTATTTTCTGTCAGCTGTAGTTGAATGAGATCAACACAGGGGCCATTTCAACTTGAAATGCAAAGAAATTTAGAAGTTAGTGTTTGTGCGTCTATGGCTTGGATGCCTGTCAAAGAGAGAAAAGAATAAAACCATATGCAACACTTCATAGAAACGAACAGTTCATCTGGCTCACTGACTAGGTCAAGGGAAGATGACAACTTGTTAACCCAAGAGTAGGTAGCTTCAACTTCTCAGACCATCCATTCTTATAGCCTATGTTTCACTGAGTTTTGACATTTGAAAATGACTCTTCCCTGTCTACAAAACAAGTGAGTGCTTTTTAAAAATGAGACCAACATATAAAATCATAAGGAAAAACTCCCCCAGCACACCCCCCATGAAACTTTGATTAGTCTAGTGCTAATCTTGGAACTACAAGCAGAGTTTGAGCCCCTGGATGACCAAGCTGGATGTGGTCTGTGCCTCTTCAATTTCAGAATTGCCCTTCTCCTCACACCCCTCTTACCCGTCTCAACCATCTCAAATGCCATTGTTTGTGGGTCCTGGGATGGGCACAGTGGGTAACAGTTATAATCTCGGCACTTGGGAGGTGGGGGCAGGAGGGCAGTTAGTTCAAGATTATCCTCATCTACATAGAAAGTTCAAGACCAGCATGGACGGGGGTCTTGATCCTACAGCACTCTAGGTGGCAAGTGATGTCATGTGAGAGGCAGACAGTAGCTCCCTATATACTCAAAGGCAGGAGCCTTTCTGGGTAGTAAGCCCACAAGGGTTGCCTTGTGCTAAAACGTTAAGCGCTAAGCAAGTACTTTCTTTTGTTCCTAAAACAGAGTGTCTCCCCACCTCTCCCCCAAAAGCCTACATTTTTCACCAGGATGAAACATTTGCTTATATTAAAACGTCACAGCAAAGCATTTGATTGCCTGTAAATTACATAATTTGATGGAGAAAAAGAACATGAAGCCCTAGCTTGTGTTTCTTCTAGAGACTTTTTGGGACTTGGTGTGCTCATCACAGGGTTGCTGTTTTTTTTTGGGGGGGGGAATCAATAGAAAGTGCCTTTCCCTTGAGTAGCACAAGCGACCCAGCTACTGAACATGTCACTTGCTCATTCATTTGTTATAATAGTAAGTGAATGCAATGTCTACTATCTATAGGTTCATGGTGTGCTAATACCTGCAGTTGAAAAATAAGGTAGTCATCTCTGCTTCCCAAGATAGTGGTGCTTGACTGAGATGGTTATTTATGGAGCTTGAAAACCAGGCGTGAAGGCACGCATTTGTAAGCCCAGCACTGGACAGTTGGAGACAGGCAGATCCCTGGGGCTCATTGGCCAGCTTGCCTAGAGTAGTCGGTAAGCTCCCGCCCAAAGAGAGACCCTGCCTTAAAACATAAGGGATGGTATTCCTGTGGAATGACACCTGAGGTGGTCCTCTGCCCTTCACATGAACACATATACAAATGCATGTGACCTGTACGATATGCACCCGCACACATTAAATACACACACACACACACACACACACACACACACACACACACACACACACCAATCAATAGTAGTTAATTTCTAGAGGTTCTTTATTTATATTCTACTCCCTGGATGGGATCTTGGATGCCTCAGCAGAGGCCAAACACTTCCCCTCACACAATCATCTGGGACATCCTGCTAGACTACATCCCTAACTGGTCCACGCTTCTTACTCCCTGTGTTCCTGTGTGCCTCAAGAAAGAAAGAAAAAAAAACATAGTGACTGACTGCACTATGGACTGGGCTGTTTTGGGATTCTTGCTTTCATGAGTCCCACTGAATCTAAATTAAATGCCTCCCCCCCCCCCCACACACACACCATAAGAGAAAGAGAATTTGGCCAATTTGGAATTTTTTCCCACCCAAACTGGCTTGATCTTTCTTTTCTTTTTTCTTTTTTGGTTTTTGAGGCAGGGTTTCCATGTGTAGCATTGGTTGGTCTGGACTCTCTTTGTAGACCAGGCTGGCCCATAACTCACAGAGATCTGCCTGCCTCTGCCTCCCAAGTGCTGGGATTAAAGACATGAACTACCATGCCCGGCTTGATCTTTCTTTTGGACAATGTAACCTTATAATATAGAACAAAATCTATGGGGCAAAATCATATCATTTTGTACTTTATTCTGAACTAATTGTGTAGAAATTCTCTGTGGAAAATCTTAACTGCTCATTACAGTTTCTTTCCTAACTTCTGCTTCTGCTTCATTGACTATTACCAAATGTGGTAATAATAATGATGATGATGATGATTATTTTTGAGATCTTTCTACCCTCTACACCCCAATGAATAATTTTTAAAAAACTGTATCAAGCAGGCTGACTTTTCAGACACAACAGTGTAGAAATGACCTGCAGAGCAATTTATAATCTGGACTTTAAAACTGAAAGATTGTGACCCACAAAGATTCTGTCAAGAGAATGAAAAGACGGGTCATGGACTGGGAATAAATATTTTCAAAAGACATACCTAAGATGCTCTCTGAGGTCTCTTCAAAAATTGTAGTGCCATTCACAATGGTGACCTCATGGCCCAATCACCTTTCAAAGGGCCCACATTCAAATACCACCACAGCAGAAGCTGCAATTCAACAACAGCAAAAATTTTAGGGAAACACAAACACTTAACCCATAACAATAAGAAAATGACCTATCTGATTAAAAATTTACACCAGAACTAAAAGGATACCTCATCAAGGAAGATATACATGGCAAGTATATAAGTAGTTAACATTGTATATCATTAGGGAAATGCAAATTAATACAATGAGATGCCACCACATATCTACAAAAAACACTAAGGCAAGTGCAGGAGAGGATGTAGAGCAACAGAAACATCCTTTCATTGCTGTGGGAATTCAGGCTGAAAGCCAGTTTGGTAGCTTCTCACAAAACTCACCGTATCTTTGCTGTATAAAGCAGCAATTGTGCTCCTAGCCTGAAGGGGACACCAGAATTCTCAACCCAAGTGAGCTGAAAACCTATGTCCATATGAAACTGTACTTACTGTCTCCAAACCTTGGAACAACCAGGAAGGCCTTTAGTGGGTCAATGGATAAACAAACCACCGTGGTGTATTCAAACAACAGATTTTTATTCCATGCCAAAAGACCTGAGACAGCAGGACATGGAACAACAGAGAGGATACATAAGTGCACATTGCTAAAGGAACAAAGCCAGTGTGGATGGGATTCTAATTACATGACAGTCTGAGGGAGGAAATGGGAGTCAGTTAAAAGTAGCTCCAAGAATAAACTGTGGGATTTGTTTGAGCATAATGTTTCAATATAGATTCATAAAGTATTGAAAAAAATATCTATGTTAATCAGTTTTTCTGTCACTATGACAAAATACCTGAGAAAGCCAACTTATAAAAAAAACCAACCTACATAAAGAAATCATCAACAACAATAAACCTGTATGAAGAACATATATCCCACATGCCAGCTGGCCGTGCTTGCTCCAATAGTTTCACATTCTGGGCTTTTCAAGAGATATGTACTTATTTCCCTCTCAGTATAGAGACACAAAAGCTTAAATATGGGAGAAATGGAGGGAATTGAGGGACTATTTGTGGGGCCTATCGTGCATACCAATTCACTTGCTGCCTGAATATTTACAGAGTGCCTACTCTGTGACGTCATCACTCTAGGTCTCCTACCTGGGAATGCATCATTGCCCTACATACAGAGTCCCACTGTGCAAGACTTTGCTGACAGGACACATTACATCAATTAAATGCAGTGGTTATGTGTGTAGTTGAGCCGCCCTAACTCCTTGTTATTTTAGTTTCTTGGGTGAAAGTTTGATACTTTGGGAGAGTCTGGCTAGGACTTCTGTTTTGGTTTTCAAACTGACACAGATTTGGATTATCTGGAAAAGGCAAGGAACCTCAGCTGAGAAAATGCCCCCTTGAGATTGGCCCGTAGGTAGTATGTGTGTGGGCATTTTCTTGATAAATGATTAAAACAGAAGGGCTCAGCTCACCATGGATGGTACCACCCATTGGGCAGGTGGTCCTGGGTTGTATAAGAGAGCACACAGAGCAAGCCTTGGGAAGCAGCACTTCTCCTTGGTCTCTGCCTCAGTTCCTGCCTCTGGGTTCCTGGCCTGTTTAAGCTCCTGCCTTGGGCTTCTCTCAGTGACTGACTGCAATCAGAACAGTAAACGGAGTAAACCTCCTACCTCCTCAAGCTGCTTTTGATCATAGTCATTATCACAGCAATAGGAAGCAGGCTGGGAGAGAGTTTGTGTGTGTGTGTTTGTGTGTATGTGTACATGTGCATATTGAAGGATATAAACATAACTTTTTCATCTGTGTGGTAGTTTTAATCAGACGGCCCTGTAAGTTCCCATCATCTGAATACTTGAGGAGGTTAGCAGCCCTGTTTGGAGAAGCTTAAACAGAGAGGCCTTGTACCATTCTTAATGTGCTGACTCTGCTTCCTGCTGCAGTTCAAGATGTGAGCTCTCGGCTGCTGCTCCAGCCACCTGCTCCCTGCCACCCACTCTCTCCCATCATGGGCTGTTTTCCTTCAGGAACTATGAGCCAAAGACACCCTTTCTTCTCTGGCCCATGGCTCTACCTGCCTTCTTAAGAAGGTCTGCTGGGCCCCAGGGACACCCAGTTCCAGCCTCTGGCCCATGGCTCTACCTCACTCCTAAGGAGGGCTCTTGAGCCCTAAGAACATCCACCCTTCAGGCCATGCTCTACCCATCTTCCAGAAATCAGCCAGGGCCCCAGGAACATCCAGCCTTAGGCCCACAACCCTACCCATCTCCTCAAGGACACTATGAAAAGATGAAACCTAAGAGGAAGAATAAAAGGAAGAGAAGATTCCCAGCTCCAATAACCAGAAAATATTTTCAACAAAATCATAGAAGAAAAATTCCCCAACCTCAAGAAAGAGATGCCTATAAACATGCAAGAAGCTTACCGAATACCAATTAGATAGGACCAGGAAAGAAAATCCTCCCACCACAATAATCAAAACTCTAAAAGTACATAATAAAGAAAGAATATTAAAAGCTGCAAGAGAAAAAGGCCAAGTCACATATAAAGGCAGACCTATCAGGATTACACCTGACTTCTTAAATGAGACTCTAAAAGCCAGAAAGGTCTGGGGTATCTTACAGACAGTAAGATACTAGATGTCAGCCCAGACTACTCTACCCAACAAAACTTTTAATCATCATAGATGAAAAAATAAGATATGAAGAGGCTGCACCCCAAAGCTGATGGAAACAGATGCCACAGCCAAGCCTTAGACAGAGCTCAGTCATATAGTAGAGTTGGAGGAATGATCAAGGGAGCTGGAAAAGTCAAAGACTCTACAAGAAGATCTACAGATTCAAGTAACTTGGGCCCATGGGGGACTTACAGAGACTGAACCACCAACCAAAGAACATACATGGACTGGTCCTAGGTCCCCTGCTCACATGGACCAGAAAGCTTGGTCTTCATGTGGGTCCCCCAGCAACTGGAACAGGGGCCGTCTCTGACGCTAACACCTGCCTCTGGATTCCATTCCCTTACCTGGGCTGCCTTGTCTGGCCTCAGTGGGAGACGATGTGCCTAACCCTTCAGCAACTTAATATGCCAGGGTGGGTTGGTACCCACGTGGCACCTCCCCTTTCTCAGAGGAGGAGAAGAAGAAGGGAGACTAGAGCGTGGGATGTGTGAGGTGGATTACTGGGAAGAAAGGAAGGAGGCTGTGAGCAGGGTGTAAAATAAATAAATAAATAAATAAATAAATAAAATTTTTAAAGAACATTGCATTTTATTAAAATCTCAAAAGCCTTATTTGCACTTGTCATTTGTCTGTCAAATAAGCTCTAATGTCAAAATGAAATTTTATTTTTGAAAAAAAATTATTAAAAAAAAAAAAGAAATGGAGGATCCAAGATGGCGGCGAGCAGTGTGGACCGTGTTTGGAAGCTCCAGTGAACAATTCAGGGAATTGCACAGATTTCTGAGCCAGGAACACCAAGGCCCCCACACCACGGCAGCAGAAGTTCTCCATGGTTCAGAGGGACCAGGGCGCGGAGGACCTGCTTGCCCCTGCACACGGGAGGAGCAAGGACTTTCTCGGATCAGAGCAGCAGTGGCAGAGACAGCAGTGGCACCAGTGGCACCAGTGGCACCAGCAGTGGTGGCTGAGGTTTGCAGCGCAGAGCCTTCCAGTGGAGGCGATTGGTGTGGTGGATGGTGGGAGTTGCTGCGGAAGAGGGGAGCCTGGACAGGATTTGGGTCGAGTGGTGCCTTGAGACCCAAACTGGACTCAGCAGACAGTTCAGCCCCAGAGTCTTGGGTTTGCTCAGTGAGCTGTGCCTTGGAGACACTGGCTCAGCTCAGCAAGCAATTCTGCCTGAGGCACAGCTCCCCTGCTGTGACACAGGCTGAGCCGAGGGCTCACTTCCACCCTAGGCACCAGCTCAGCACAGCCTCAGTTTTCCTGCTGTGACACAAGCTAGGCGGAGCGCTCAGTTCCACCCTAGATGCTTGCTCAGCACAGCAGTTCTCCTGCTGTGACAAAGGCTGGGTGGAGCACTCACTTCCACCCTAGGCACCAGCTCAGCACAGCCACAGTTTTCCTGCTGTGACGCAAGCTGGGCAGAGCGCTCAGTTCCACCCTAGGCGCTTGCTCAGTGCAGTTGCAGTTCTCCTGCTGTGGCAGATGGTTCAGGCCCTGAGAATCCAGCTGAGCTCGACATGTGGTTTGGGTCCAGTATCCCTGGCTGAACTTGTCAGGGGACCCAAAAGGCTGTGGATACCTTGGCCTGATCCAACGCTCATTCAGAGACCCAGAACGATTACAGGACCCACAGCAAAGGGGAGCTGAGGATCACTGGCTGTGAGAGCCCAAAACGACAGGGATAACCTCCTGCCATCCACACCAGTGAAGTATCAGGGCTTCCAGCCTACTGAAATCGTGAGAAAACATG
Organism: Acomys minous; assembly: GCF_964271855.1. Classification (NCBI taxonomy): domain Eukaryota; kingdom Metazoa; phylum Chordata; class Mammalia; order Rodentia; family Muridae; genus Acomys; species Acomys minous. The sequence goes on along the minus strand of NC_140492.1, from coordinate 100,158,101 downwards.
TGAATCTATCATCAGACTCCCTCCACCCAACTCTGGAAGTTACCCAACAAAAACAGAGACGGCAAGATGTCTAAAGGACAGCGTAAAAGCATACGCAAAAAACCCCAAAACAACATGGCGTCTCCAGTTTCCAACCATCCCAAAGAAAACAACCCAGAGAACTCAAATACAATGGAAACACAAGAAAATGACCTCAAGTCCTTGGTAATGAGGATGATAATGGAGGAAACAAATAAAATTCGAAATCAGATGCAGGAAGACGCAGCCAAGCAGGTGCGAGACATAAAAGAAGCACATAGAGTGGAACTGGAAATTTTTAAGGAAAATGTAAACAACCAGATGAAAGAAATAAATAAAACGGTTCAAGATCTGAAGACCTATAAAGTGACAATGAAAGAAGCTCAGGAATATACAAAAAATCAGATGAAAGAAATCAAAAAATCTGTTCAAGATATGAAGATGAAAATGAATTCAATGATAAACACACAGACAGAAGAAAAATGAGAACGTGAGACCTCAGAGAAGAAGGCGAATGACACAGTGCTGAGCTTTTCTAACAGAATCCAAGAGATGGAAGAACGAATCTCAAGTCTAGAAGATACAATCACAGATCTTGAAGCAACCATTAAAGAAAATGCCAAATCTGGAAAACTCCTGATGCAAAACATCCAAGAAATTAAGGACACCATGAAAAGAAGAAATCTGAGGATAATAGGCATTGAAGAAAGAGAAGATATCAGACTCCAAGGCCCAGAAACTATTCTCAACAAAATCATAGAAGAAAATTTCCCCAATCTAAAGAAAGAAATGCTTATAAACATACAAGAGGCATACAGAACACCAAATAGAATTGACCAGAAAAGAAAAACTGCCCGTCACATAATAATCAAAACACAAAACATACAGAACAAAGAAAAATATTAAAAGCTGCAAGGGAAAAGGGCCAAATAACATTTAATGGCAAACCTATCAGAATTACACCCGACTTCTCAGCAGAGACCATCAAAGCCAGAAGGGCCTGGACAGAGATCCTGCAAACCCTAAGAGACCACAGATGCCAGGCCAGACTACTTTACCCAGCAAAACTATCAATAACCATCGATGGAGAAAACAAAATATTCCATGACAAAACCAAATTCAAACAGTACCTATCCACAAATCCAGCTTTACAGAAGGTACTAGAAGGAAAACTCCATCCCAAAGGGTCAAGCTATAACCAAAACTATTCAGGAAATAGATAACTATACCATGGCAAAAACACAACTACACAAACGCTCGACTGGAACCAACATCAAAATTAAGACTCTTAACAGTAACTGGTCATTAATATCTCTCAACATCAATGGTCTCAATTCTCCAATAAAAAGACACAGACTAACTGAATGGGTGCATAAACAGGATCCAACATTTTTCTGCATTCAAGAAACACATCTCACCCATAATGATAGGCATTACCTCAGGATAAAAGGTTGGAAAAAATATTCCAAGCAAATGGTCACAAGAAGCAAGCAGGCATAGCCATTTTAATATCGAACAAAATAGACTTTCAACCAAAATTAATCAAAAGGGATGAGGACGGACACTTCATACTCATCAAAGGTAAAGTCAACCAAGATGACATCACAATTCTTACCATCTATGCTCCCAATACAAGGGCACCCACATTTGTAAAAGATCTGCTAAAAAGGCTTAAACCACACATCGATCCCCACACAATAATAATGGGAGACTTCACTGCCCCACTCTCACTGAAGGACAAGTCATTGAAACAGAAACTAAGCCGAGAAATAACATCATTAACCAATGCCATGGGTCAAATGGGTCTAACAGATATCTATAGAACCTTTCACCCAAACAAGAAAGAATATACCTTCTTCTCTGCACCCCATGGAACCTTCTCCAAAATTGATCACATCGTAGTTCATAAAGAAAGCCTCAACAGATACAAGAGGATTGAAATAATACCTTGTATCCTATCAGATCATCATGGGCTTAGGCTGCAATTCAACAACAACAGAAATAACAAAAAGCCTACACGTATGTGGAAACTAAACAACTCTCTGCTAAATGACACCTGGGTCAGGGAAGGAATAAAGAAAGAAATCAAGGAGTTTCTGAAATTCAATGAAAATGAAGGAACAACATACCCAAATTTGTGGGATACATTGAAAGCAGTGCTAAGAGGAAAATTCATAGCACTAAGTGCCTTTAAAAAGAAATTGGAAGCATTGCACATAAGCACCTTAATGACACAACTGGAAGCCCTAGAAAAAAAAGAAGCAGAAACACCCAAAAGGAGTAGAAGTCTGGAAATAATCAAACTCAGGGGTGAAATTAACAAATTAGAAACTAAGAAAACAGTCAAAGAATCAACAAAACCAAGAGCTGGTTCTTTGAGAAAATCAACAAGATAGACAGACCTTTAGCCAAACTAACTAAAAGGCAGAGAGACAGTATTGAAATCAACAAAATCAGAAATGAAAAGGGAGACATAACAACAGACACTGAAGAAATACAAAGAATCATAAGATCCTACTTTGAAGGCATATATGCCACAAAATTTGAAAATCTAAGGGAAATGGATGATTTTCTTGATCAATTTCACTTGCCAAAGTTGAGTGAAGAACAGATAAACAAGCTAAATAGTCCCATTTCCCCTACAGAAATTGAAGCAATCATTGATAGTCTCCCAACCAAAAAAAGCCCAGGGCCAGATGGTTTCAGTGCAGAATTCTACCAGACCTTCAAGGGCAAGCTAATACCGATACTCTTCAAGCTACTCCAAAAGATAGAAAGGGATGGAACATTACCAAATTCATTCTATGAGGCCATAGTCTCATTGATACCTAAACCTCACAAAGACTCAACAAAGAAAGAGAATTTCAGACCAATTTCTCTTATGAACATCGATGCAAAAATACTAAATAAAATACTTGCAAAACGAATAAAAGAACACATCAAAGATATCATTCATCATGACCAAGTGGGCTTCATTCCAGGCATGCAGGGATGGTTTGATATACGGAAATCCATCAATGTAATCCACCATATAAACAAACTGAAAATAAAAAACCACATGATCATCTCTTTAGATGCAGAGAAAGCATTTGATAAAATCCAACACCCATTCATGTTTAAAGTGTTAGAGAGATCGGGAGTACAAGGCACTTTCCTCAACATAATAAAGGCTATATATAGGAAGCCAATAGCCAAAATCAATGTAAATGGTGAGATACTCAAGGAAATTCCTCTAAAATCAGGAACAAGGCAAGGCTGCCCACTCTCTCCATATCTCTTCAATATAGTACTCGAAGTTCTAGCCAGAGTAAAAAGACAACAAAAGGAGATCAAGGGTATTCAAATAGGAAAGAAGGAAGTCAAATTATCCATATTTGCAGATGATATGATAGTCTATATAAGTGACCCTCAAAATTCCACCAGAGAACTCCTACAGCTGATAAACACCTTCAGCAAATTGGCTGGATATAAAATTAACTTAAAAAAGTCTGTAGCCTTCCTATACACAAATGACAAGCTTGCAGAGGAAGAAATTAGGAAAACTACACCCTTCACATTAGCCACAAGCAATATAAAATACTTAGGAGTTACTCTAACTAAGGAAGTGAAGGACTTGTTTGAAAAAAAATTTCAAAACTCTAAAGAAAGAGATTGAAGATAACATGAGAAGATGGAATGATCTTCCTTGCTCATGGATCGGGAGAATTAACATAGTAAAAATGGCCATCCTACCAAAAGCAATCTACAGATTCAATGCAATCCCTATCAAAATACCCACACAATTTTTTAAAGACATTGAAAGTTCAATTCTGAACTTCATATGGAAAAACAAAAAACCCAGAATAGTTAAAACAATCTTGTACAATAAAAGGTGCTCTGGAGGAGCCTCCATACCTGATCTCAAACTGTACTATAAAGCAATAGTAATTAAAACAGCATGGTGCTGGCACAGCAACAGGCTGGTTGATCAGTGGAATCGAATCGAAGACCCAGATATGAATCCACACACATATGGTCACTTGATTTTCGACAAAGAAGCCAAACCCATTCGATGGAAAAAGGATAGCATCTTCAACAAATGGTGCTGGTCTAACTGGAGGTCTATGTGTAAAAAAATGCAACTGGACCCATATTTGTCACCTTGCACAAAACTCAAATCCAAGTGGATTAAAGACCTCAACATAAAACCAGAGACACTAAGTCACTTAGAAGAAAAAGTGGGGAAGAGCCTGGAACATATTGGCACAGGAGACAACTTCCTGAACAGAACACCAACAGCCCAGACCTTAATGTCAACAATTAATAAATGGGACCTCATGAGGCTGAGAAGCTTCTGTAAGGCAGGAGACACTGTCAAGAGAACAAAGCGACAGCCTACAGACTGGGAAAAGAACTTCACCAACCCTACATCTGACAAAGATCTAATACCCAAAATATATAAAGAACTCAAGAAATTAAACACCACCAAACCAAATAACCCAATAGAGAAATGGGGCTTAGAACTAAACAGAGAATTCTCAACAGAGGAATATCAAATGGCTGAGAAACACTTAAAGAAATGCTCAACTTCCTTAGTCATCAGGGAAATGCAAATCAAAACAACTCTGAGATTCCATCTTACACCCATCAGAATGGCTAAGATCAAAAATTCAAGCGACACCACATGCTGGCGAGGATGTGGGGAGAGAAGAACACTCCTTCATTGCTGGTGGGAATGCAAACTAGTACAACCACTTTGGAAATCTATCTGGTGCTATCTCAGAAAAATGGAAATAGGGCTTCCTCAAGGCCCAGCTATTCCACTCCTTGGAATATACCCAGAAGATGCTCCAGCACACAACAAGAAAATTTGCTCAACCATATTCATAGCAGCCTTATTCATAATAGCCAGAACATGGAAACAGCCTAAGTGTCCATCAGTAGAAGAATGGATAAAGAAACCGTGGTACATATACACTATGGAATACTACTCAGCTATTAAAAACAAGGAATTCCCGAAATTTGTGGATAAATGGATTGAGCTAGAAATGATCATAATGAGTGAGTTAACCCAGAAGCAGAAAGACTCAAATGGTATATACTCACTTATATCTGCATATTAGCCCAAGGGGCATGTCCCACGAAAGCCTTCACTTACCAGGAAACTGGGACAGAGGGGAGAACATCCTATTGGGACTTAGATGAGCGAAGCATGGGAGAATAGCAAAGTAGAAGGATCCAGAGGGTCCTAGAAACCTACAAGTAGAACATTATGATAGGCAGATTTGGGCCCAGGGGTCCCGCTCAAACTATGGCACCAGCCAAGGACAATACAGGCAGTAAACTTTGAACCCCTACCCAGATCTAGCCAATGGGCAGAACATTCTCCACAGTAGAGTGGAGAGTGGGATATGACTTTCTCACGTACTCTGATGCCTCACCTTTGACCATGTCCCCTGGAGGGGGAGACCTGGTGGCACTCAGAGGAAGGACAGCAGATTACCAAGAAGAGACTTGATACCCTATGAGCATATACAGGGGGAGGTAATCCCCCTCAGGCACAGTCATAGGGGAGGGGAATAAGAGGAAAATGGGAGGGAGGGAAGAATGGGAGGATACAAGGGATGGGATAACCATTGAGATGTAACAAGAATAAATTAATAAAGGAAAAAAAAAGTGAAAAAAATAATAAATAAATAAATAAATAAATAAATAAAATTTAAAAAAAGAAACCATTTCTTCTGTAAGTTGCCTTCGTCATCATATTTTTACCACAGAATAGAAAAGTAACTAAAATAAAATCTGTTATTTTGATAAGTTAAAAAATATATAAACATAGACTAATTACTTTGCACATTTAATAATAGCTCAGGGTTGAAAGAAAACGAAGGTCAAAACTAAAGGTCAGAGCGAGGCTCTTTAGGGATGTGGAGGGAGATTAATATCAATGGAGGATGCGGTGGGTACAATAACCATAGGATATATGCAAAGATCATAAGGAAACATACTATTATATTTTACCTTAAAAATATAATACACATAAGTCTGTGCATTAAAATACTTATGAAGTTTAAACCAAAATTTCCCACTGGAGCTAACAACTTGTCCTCCAAGAGCCAAAGACTGCCTAACAAAAACTCCGAGACAGGGCACAAGAAGCATTCTTTTGAGTTGTTGGTCAGCATTGTCCAAGAAACTCCCAACCATACAGCCTGTTGCCATTGACCATGGACCCCCCCCCCCAAAGGCGGATGGTAAGTCCCTGTTGCTGAAGACCCATGTACTTCAGACAACACCCAGAAGCTGAGCTGGAACTGGCCTGAAAGGCTCCTCCCTGGCGACTGGCTTTCATGACAATAGAAGGCATCATGCAAGCAGGCAACAGTGCTACCCACATACGACAGCTATGACCTTCAACAATGACCAGCACTTTAGAGTAACATTTGCAAAGTAAAACCACCACCAAAAACACTCCTCTCCCTGGAACCAACCGGTTGTCTTGACTCTTGCTGGTATCTCTCTCCACCCCCAGACATGACATTTTCCAAGCCCCACACTCCCACACATCGCCAGCAGTAAGAGCTTGTAATCAGCAAGTACAATTAGCCAAGTGACAATATAACTGCATCCATGGCACAAGAGAGAAGACAAGCAGGGACAACGTTGCCACTCTAAAAGAGGACAATTACTCATCCCTTACCCTGGTGGTGGGGACTCTGAGTGACACAAAACAAGCCCTGGTTCAACTTGCCCTAGATTCACTGGAAACTTGGATGGGAGAATGTCCCCTCTAGGAGACAAACTGAAATAAACCACCCAATGTGTTGCTAGTATGTCCTTTTTATTAAAAATTTAATGAAAAATGGAACATTAAGTCCACAAAGAAACTGGGGGCAGCAGAGTGGCAGTCTTCTTCCTTCAGGACTAACCTGGAGCCTGCTGCGTCTATGAAAGAATCTAAAAGCTAATTTGTCATTTTAAAAGATTTTGCTATTTATAAAAATCAGAGACAGACAGACAGAAAGCGGGGGGAGAGAGAGAGAGAGAGAGAGAGAGAGAGAGAGAGAGAGAGAGAGAGAGAGAGAGAGAGAGAGAGAGAGGGAGGGAGGGAGGGAGGGAGGGAGGAAGAGAGAGAGGAGTTTGTTTTTAAGGTTATAGGTATGTTTAGTGACACATAATTGACATGACAGAGGAACCATGATACCTTCATAAGGTATTAGAGAAAGTTAAAAATCAACAAGTATAGACCCTGAATAGGCTTCTAGTAATTTTTCTATCATAATAATGCTCTCTTCTTTTTCAAAGTTCTAAGGACATTGTTCTAAACATGAGCATATCGTACTGGAGAGGTGGCTCATGGATTAAGGACACTGTCTGCTTTTCCAGAAAACCTGGATTTAATTCCCAGCACCCATATGGTGGCTCTCAACCATCCATGACTCCAGGCCCATGGGATCTGAAACCTTCTTCTGATATTTGTACACACCAAGTGCACATGGGCCACACATACAGACAGACAAAATACTCTTACACAGAAAACATTTAAATAAATAAATATAAAATAAATTTTCAAAAAACAAATGTACATTTTTTTTTTTGCTAAAACGTTCTTACCATGTTCTGGCTGAAGCTGGGAGGAATACAAGTAGCAGTGCCAAGGCCACCTTGTACTTCTAGCTACTCCTTTCTTTGCTCTTCAATCTGAAGGCCCAGATATAGGTAGGAACCTCTTGGTTTGGGTCCATGCACAGAGCACTCATGGGTACACTTGGCTTCTTACAGGTATGGGTTTGGCAAAGATAAGCAGCAGCATCGATGTCAAGGATTCCACACTGGTTAGCTCACGTGGCACCTACAGAAAAAGCAATGGTGTGAGCTGTGTGGTATGTCGGTACTGAGGTCTTCATTTGTTCCATGCAATAAGTGTTCCCACTCTGTCACTTTACAAAGAGCAACCATTATCACTTATATATTGTGAGGGAGGGGCGGAGCTTTACTCCAGCATACTGAGTCCTGGTGCTTCCATCCTGATGCTCCCATCCTGGTACTCCCATCCTGATGCTCCCATCCTGATGCTCCCATCCTGATGCTCTCATCCTGGTGCTCCCATCCTGGTGCTCCCATCCTGGGGCTCCCAACCTGATGCTCCCATCCTGGTGCTCCCAACCTGATGCTCCCATCCTGTGCTCCCATCCTGGTGCTCCCATCCTGATGCTCCCATCCTAGTGCTCCCATCCTCTCCATGAGAGAATGTAGTGGGCCCAATCTTGTGATAGTCTCAAGCTACTGTGTCTTCAAGATAGCAATGCCACGTTGTGGCTGGAGGACACAGTTCAGTAACGCTGACAGGCCCTGCCCCAGATCTTCCTCCTTCTATCGCCTCTAATTACAATATTATATGACTTTGTCCTGTGTGTTTTCCTGTATATAAGCCTTACCTCCTAGGAATGATAGTCACTGCATAAGACTCACCTAACTCCAATATGGCTTTATTATAATTATTGATAGTTATAGCTGCAGACACTCTATTTCTAAATAATGTTACTTTCTAGTTCCAGGCAAAATTGGATGCGGGGTGGTAGCTACTTGGCTTCTTCAGAAAACAACAACACCCTATGTTATAGAGACCATTACCGTTTATTATTATTATTATTATTATTATTATTATTATTATTATTATTATTATTATTTTCAAGAAAGCAAACAGAACAGTCACCCTGCCTCCCTTTTCCACTGACAACTTTGGAAGAGAAGACAGAAGGTTCCACAGAGTGAGCTAGAAACCCACTTGACACTTCCAGATAGGAGACTGGAAGGGGGCAGGAAAGCCGGCTGCCAACCACTCCCCTCCACGGCCCCTGCACCCCTCTCCTCATGCTGCTGTGCTTGGATTTTAACTGTGTTCACAGCTCAGAGATCTAAATGTTTCTTTTATTCCAAGAGCCATCTGAACCTCCACTTGGAATTCTATCCAAAGCAACATGACACCGGAATGGGCAAAGGAGCTGCTATTTATTTCCCATTTCGCTTTGCAGTCAGGGTATGTATTATTGATGCACATATGACTCAAACTGCTGATTAATCAGACTGCTTTGCCTCAAAGGATAAGAGCAAGGACTCTGGCAGGGAGGTGACAGCCAAGAATGTGACGTTAGAGGGATATTATAGACAAAGGGAACTTGTTCTGATGTGGTCACTATTGTTGGCTCCTCCTGGGTGGAAGCAAAGAAAATAAAAAGTTCCTTTGCTTTGTCTCATAGCCAGATCTTGAGAGCATCACTAGTGAACTCTAGAACAGTCAAGAATCCCTTAAAATAGAATAATATCATTCTGTCCTGGTTACGGCGGCCGACAGGAGGACCAAAGGTTAGTGAGGATAAAAGCAGCCTAGCAACGGCATGCTTGGGGGAACCATTACCCTTGCGTTCAGCCATCAGTAAGAAATAGGGCCTGAGTTTCATTTGTAGGATTTCCAAGCATGATTTAGCCACCTCAAGAATCTAATTGAGTAACAATCTTGGCAAGATTTGCTATCCTTGGGTAAGTGTCACCTTACTTCAAGTAAGCATTTATTAGAATTGCCTCTCATGTCTAGATATTAATTCTATGTCCATCACTCATGCCTAAGGGTGGGGTTGTAGACAGAAACCATGGCTCCTCAGGGTCAAGTCCTAGAAAAAATAGCTTAATCTTGGGAGGGTGACATGTAGTCCTGTCACTAAGTTCTGCAGATAGATGTGTCACTGGGATTCGGAGCACCACTTACTGCTCACTCTGTATAAATCAACTCTGTCCTTGGCATTCTGGGCAGAGCGTCCAGCCTCACAATTCTGACACATATGTACTAACACGAGAAGTCATAGGACACCAGAGTTGCTGGGCTGTGTCACTGGATCAGCCACTCTCAGCCTTCATTTTTCAACCCTGTGGCCTTTCCAACCATTGATTCCAAGTGATCCGGAGCAGAGGTACCTCAAAGGTTCTCAGTCGGTGAATTGGGATTCTCCTGGATTTCCAAAGACCTATTGTTGGACAACAAAGCCCCTTCACCAGCAGAAATGATATCTTAATACACATAAAGTTAATCACCTGAAAACATGGTTACTGTGAAAGCATAGTCAAGTTGTATCATAACTATCATACACCCACGCCTAAGAGATGATAAAAAAGATGCTTGCTTGAATTCTAATGTCTCACCACACTTTAAACACATGCATGCTTACACAAATCTCTTTAATTGTTCCCCCTGAGGTATCATGGGTGTACTATTCATAACAATAAAAGCATGTTATCTAGTCACGATTTTTACATCTTTTTATTTAAATGAAAGATAAATTCAAATGGAAAGTTGAATTGTAAGCAAAAGCAAATTTCAAAACAGAATTCATAAAATAAGTTAATAATTTCACTATTAGACTAATATTTAATAAATTGTATGTTATGTATTATATATAATTATATAATATTTATATAGTTTGAATGATGAGCGTATGTAGACAATTCCATGGAAGAGCAGATTAGGAGTCAGTGATTTTATTTGAGGTCTGAAGGAAAAAGTAAGTCATTATTTTCTAAATTCTGAAACACATGGCGGGTCACAGGAGTTTATTACCTATATGTACCATGAGAACAAGGGCCTCAAGGCCTGCATTATCAGCAAGTTTCCAAATGCATGAAGCCACTTACTGAAATGTACAAGCTGAACTGCTCAACTGAATTAGTAAATTAAAGCTAAAGATAAATACACGGGTTATTGAGAGTCTGCAGTGGAGTGAAAAAGAGGGTGTGCCTAGGAAGAAGTGTAGCTCTGCCTTGTTTTGAGACTAGCTGTAAACGGCCTTGCTACTGACGAACAAAGCCTATGAAGAATAAATGAGATCAATAAAATATTATGTCTTCTAAAAATAGTTTTGTGATGCTTCAGACTCCTACATTTAATACTCAGGATTCTTTTGCCAATTCCTTGTGTAAACTTGGGCAGTTGATTAGGTGACTCTGCATGAGTTACATACAGACAAATGAAAGGTTAGATGGTGGCCAGGGGCCCTGTGAGCCCTACAGGCCTAGCATTCTGTGTTCTTACTCTGTTTTCAGTTAAAAAATATTTGAGAAATTCACATGAGCATTATATTTATGTCATTTCCACCTCCTTCATCTCTGCCACTGTGAACCTTTACTCTTTAATTATTGTACACACACACACACACACACACACACACACACACACACCTGAGTAAATTTAATGTTGCTTGTATGTACACGCATATATAAGGCTGGCCACTTGGGATTGGATAATTTATCAGGGGGCTCATCCCTAGAGAAAAGAGAAAAGTGATTCTCCCTCTCACAACATTCACTAATTTCCTTTCGCTCTTCATCTAGGGTTGGGACCGGACCGTGTGAAATTTCTCCCATCCATTTTGACGTGTTGACTGGTGTTTTCAGGATTCTGGTCTTATTTAGGTAGCCATATTGTTGAAATTTCATCGGTACAATTTCCCAACCCCCATTATGACAAATGTCATAATGTCGGCAGAAGTCCTGGTTCTCTGGCTCTTACAATCTTTCTATTCCACTGTTCATAATATTCTGTGAGGCTTAGGCAATGGGGTTGCATTGTCGATGGACCAACTTGGCTTGGGCACCGCACCATCAGCTGTTCTCTGCACTGAGCACATTAGATCTTTGTAACAGTTTTCATCTGATGCAAAAAGAAGCTTCTTTGGTAAGAGATGAGCACTACATTTATATGTGGATATAAGAGTCAGTATTTAGAGTACAGCTAAAATTACATTGGCAGTAAATAGGTTCCCCTCTATCACCTATGACCTCTCCAGCCATGAGTAGTTGGATAGATTTATAGTACCAGGCATGCATTTCTTCCTATTGAGTGCGTCTTAAAGCCAATTAGACAGCCACTGGTTACCTCCAAGACATGAGTGTCACTATTGCACCATTGGGTATATCTCTGCAGACTTAGTCACTGCTGTGATTCATATAGGCTTTACAGCTAGGTAGGACTATAAATTGTCTTTCTCCAGTGCCAGCATCTTTATCCCCTTCAGATACTATGAGAGCTAGTCCTCAGGCAGGAGGCCTCCAGGTTCATCTCAGCTCGCATCCTCCAAGCCCTGTCTCTACTGTATGTGGTATCTTCAGCAAGAGAGTCGTATCTTCAAGTTCCGAGAGGCAGTCAAGGGCAACAACAGTATCCTATGTTGCTCTGGGAATCCCCTGGACTCCCTCACCAACAGTGAGGGAGTGCTAGGCACTGGGGATTTTGTTAGATAGCCTATGGCTTGTGAGGGAGTATTATCACCCAAATGATATAACACCATTTGAACCATATGGGTTTTTTTCTTTTTTTCATAAAATATTTTTTTATTTTATTAATTTATTCATATTACATCTCAATGGTTATCCCCTCCCTTGTATCCTCCCTTCCTCCCATTTTCCCCTTATTCCCCTCCCCTACGACTGTGACTGAGGGGGATTTCCTCCCCCTGTATATGCTCATAGGGTATCAAGTCTCTTCTTGGTAGCCTTTTTCAAACATCCTTAATGTTATTTTTTTCTCCTTCTTTCCCCTCCATTGGTATTACCTCCCTCTCTAGTTAAAGCCTTATTTTCTCTCTTTCCTCTTCACAGCACCTTGTCCTACCTCCCCTCCTCCACCCACTAAGGCCCCTTTCTACTGTCCTGACCTCATAGCTTCATCTTGGTATAGGAGAACAACTGTGGGGGTTTGGAATCAGAAAAACAACGGCAGGATTTAAATCCAACTTCTGTTTCTCAGAAGCTGCTTGATTTTAATAAAGCACTACATTAATTGAACTCAAACTTCTCAACTTCAAAGTGACAATGGCAGGAAGCATAGTGTTTCACAGATCACGGTTCTAACCCAGATACAGTACCTACCCAACTCAGTGCTTGGTGCCTAGTGCAGGGTTGCCCAAGCCTCTGGACCATCCTGCTCCAGTCCCCATGTCTGATTTTCTTCATCTCTTTCACGCCCTGTGCAAATATTCCCTTCCTGTCACACGGACACAGTGATCATCTTTTATCTATCTGCTTTCCCACCCCCCCAAATGATTTCCTAACAGATAATGAACAAGTTTGATAACGTTGGATATCAAAGAGAAAGCCTTGCACAGCTCTGCACACAGAATCACAGTTTGCTGTGGCAGTGACAGACGATACTGAGAACAGATTTCACAGTCTGGAAACCACCAGAGGCGAGATAGAGCATTACAGTTCTGGGGGAAATCTCAAGTCCAAAAAAAGAAACAAATGGAAAAAAAAAACCCAACAATCCAAGAGTCCATTTCCTGTGGACAGAGGCACAGAAAGCGAAGGCGGAAGGAACGCCCAGCTCCTCCAGACAGATGGTGACACTGCTAACCCTGGCCGCACAGCCTTCCACGCTACCGCAAAGCCTCCATCTCCTTCGTCCATGACTACAATGTTCCTTGTGCCTGCCAGCTTATTCACTGCAAGATCCAGATTTCTAATTTGAGAGCAGGTTGTTAAGAACTATTTAATTACTGCTTGGTGTGGTGGGCCACTCCTGCCATGAAGGTGGAAATACTAGGATTGGGGAGGTCAATTTACAAGACCTGGGCACGCTGATCATGACAGTTCTGTAAAGAGGGGTTTTCCAAAGTCCTCTCTGACATAGAATCATACCAGTCATGTAATTAGTCCACATGCTTAATACAGCCAAAATAATAAACAGTCCTAACAATGCCCTCTCCTGTCCTTAACCAATAATAATCCCTCATTCCTAGCATTAAACTTAAGGTATTTTGACCAAGTTCTCCATTATCTGTTTTCATCCCCCTTCTTGCTCCATCTTCCATATTAGCTTAGTATTCAGTCAAGTGGACGAGCTGTCACTCGCAAGAGTCCTTGGTCTCCTTAATGACTTGTTCAGTCTCTCTGGCAATAACATCTTCCCCCCCCCCCCACATTCTCAACTTTTAGAGCCTTTCCATGCACCTTTCATGGGAAGTTATGAAGTGATTTTGTGGTATCAAACCTTGGTGTTAGGAGTGAGTCAGATCCTCAGAAACCACAAAACATTAGACCGCGTGGTGGCATGTTTGCATTTTAACAGCACAACACAAGAGATTTAGACCCCAACCCTACAATTTGAGAATCAAACGTATACGTTTGAGGCCTGTTGCCTTTCCCAGTGTACCCCACCACGCCTTTTCTCCACATAGTAACAGACAATTTCTCTACTAAGCAGAGACCACACCACCAGGAAAAATGAAAACAGCCAACTTAGCTCATTCCCCGTGTTCCGAGAGGTGCTTCCTTGGGGACCTACCCAGGTGAACTTGTGGGTTCTTGAATAAACACACCAAGCAGTGTGCAGTTGAAAGCCTACAGTGATAACTTTGTTCTTAATTTCCTGGCCAAAAGACACCTTAGACTCTGGTGCTTTTGCTTGTTATGCAGGCTACAGGGAAGACCAACCCAGGCCGACCTAGAGTCCTCCTGCCTCTGGAAATGTAGATAAAACTGCCTTTTTCTTAAATGTATCCATTCATTTATGTATTCACTTTACATCCTGACTGTAGCCCCCCTTCCCCCTCTCCTCCCGGGCCCCCCCCTTCCCCCTCTCCTCCTCTACTCTTCAGAAAAGGGGAGTCCCCCACCCACCCACCGCAGCTCATCAGGGTGAATCAGGAATGAGTGTGTCCTCTTCCCCTGTGGTCTGGCGAGGCAGCCCCACTAGAGGGTAGTGATCAAAAAGCTGGCAACCATGAGTCCATGTCAGGGACAGCCCCTGTTCCCCTTCCTAGGGGACCCACATGAGCCTGAGCTGCCCATTGGCTACATCTGTGTAGGGAGCCTAGGTCCAATCTATGCAAAATCCTTGGTTGATGCTTCAGTCTCCGCAAGCCCCTCTGGGCCCTGGGTAGTTGGCTCTGGTGGTCGTCTTGTGGAGCTCCTGTCACCTCCGGGCCTTCTATCCGTTCCCCTACTTTCCCACAAGACGCCCTATGCTTTGCCCAATGTTGGGCTCTGAGTATCCAGATGTCTGACAAAGGTGGCTCTTTGGCCTTTGAGATTCTCATACCTATCAAAAGCATTTGCATCTGAGCATCCCTGGGCTCATTCTCTCCTCCCTAAGAGCCTTCCCCTCACCTGCCACTGAGCATAAATGTCAGCGGTTTTGCCTATGTGCACACTCAGATTCTCCCTCAAAGGACTTTTAAATGTAAAATCTTACTAGAAGGATTTCAGGTTTTGCATGGAATGGAAAACAACTCTAAAGCCCCCGACCAGCCATCACTTGTCGCCACCATTTTTATGCCCACCACAATGGACAGAGAGCACAGTTCACCTCACACCTCCTCCCACTCAGAGACCGAGCCCCTTTCCGGCTCTCTTTCTCTTCTTTATCACACCTTCTCTCCAGACAAGAGCAAACCCAGTATTCCCCCCATCCAGGTGAGTCTAATGCTTTTTCTGATCTCGGGTACCGGCTGAAACCTTTGGGTTTGGTATCTTAAATGTTTATTCAGATTTTTTTTCCAAAGTTAATTCACTCCCTACAAGAAATTTTCTCAACTGATACATCCAAAAAGTACAAGGTTCTGTTCACACATCTAGCTATCGGGTGCTACTCGTTCCCCACAAGGGGCCCGTACCATGTTTCAGGACATTAGTAGGTGTGAGCCATCACTTAGAAAGTAGGGTATTGATGAGCAATCCAAGCAGAGGATGGCTTCAAAGGAAGATGGACCAAATCACACGGTGGATTTAAGATAGCCGCCATCTGTAGAACTCTCCACTTGAAGATGTCAACTGCCCATGGCAGATCAACCACAAATCTGCCTCTCCATCCTCTTGTCTTACTCTTCCCCCCAAGCTCACCAGTAACCAGCGTCCTGACAAACATATCACAAAACACATCAGGATCAAACCGGGACACACGAAAACATGTACCAGGAAGACATTTACTCCTTCAGCCCAGGAGTACAAGAGTTTTAGTACCGACGCCAAAATCAAGTCTGAAGATTTAGAATCTGAGACGTGAAATGCTGTGAAAGGCAAGAGAGCAATGCTAACTCGGGGGTAAAGGTCAAAGTCGAGGGATAGCAGATGAAGTGTGCTAGCGAATAGAAGACCGGATTTTGTTTTAGAGGGATTGGTTGTTGTTTCATTTGTTTGTTCATTTACTTTAAATGCCAACTGCAGTTTCCACTCTTCTGGTATATCAAGCTACAGTAAGATGAGGCACATCTTCTCCTATTGATGAGGCAGTCCAGTAAAAGAAAAGGTGATCAGATTGTGTTACGGGGGTCTGGGTTGTGTAGCCCTAGGTGGGGTTTTAATGGACCAGTCTGCTCGACCACATTCAAACCTGTGGCTTTCCGAAGGACTCTCCTAGCATGAAACAGATGTGTACAGCACCAAGAGGCGGTGCCTACTCACTCTGTCAAGATGAGACAGAAGGGAGGGATTCCTCCAGCAACTCAGACAAGTGAGTGGCACATTGCCTCCCCAAGTCACAGGCCCATTTTGATAGGCAGAGATTGAAATACAGCTATCTCAGAAACAAACTTTTTGAATGAAAGAAAATGGATTTTAAATTGCAGAGGCAACATTTCCATCTCATGCCATCTGTTATAGCCCAAGTTTCTAGCAAATAGATTATTCACCAGAAATAACACAAAAGGAATTAGATTTAAAAAAAATAAGTTACAGGACACAAAAATCCTCAAAAAATTATAAGACAGCTTAAAAGTATTGGTTTTCTGTAGCAAAAAAAGAGAGACTTTGACATCTGGGAACTTTCTTATAAAAATCACAGTGATGAGTCACAACAAACTCCATGCTACTCAACTTTTATGCATTCCTTCACCTCCTGGGTTGAGCTTGCAGTGACATCCTGTGGGCTTGCCCTAGCCAAAAACTAAAGGTAAAACCTCTTCCTAAGAGCAAAGTGAATCCGGGAACTTGTCCATGTAAATCTAGGGATGACTCTGACACGCTATCTTGGCTTCAAAGCTTCCCTGTAATAGTACTGAGTGGGGCATCTGACTGCAGTTCCATTCCTCATCTTCCAGGCTGCCCTATTTCCTTCATCCCCACAGCAGTGTTAGTCCAGGAACACTCCTACTGGCCCTGGGCATGCTAATCTCAATCTGTTTCTCTTGACCCTGGGAAGCCAGAGTGGCTTCCTGGATACTGTGAGGCATCTCAGATAGCAAGCCCTTTTGTTTTTTAGAGCTAGCACATGAACCTTCTTTAGTTTCAGATGCTAGCAGAAGACACAACACTCCTGGATCAAAGAGGTGTGTCCTTCATGCTCATTATGCTCTCACCCAGTTCCCCTCAATTTTATTTCCCATGCCCCAAAGGCAACAACAACTTCAATTGTTATAGCAATCCCTTTTGGTTTCCTGTGTGTGTGTGTGTGTGTGTGTGTGTGTGTGTGTGTGTGTGTACACACATGCGTGCATGTACGTATCTATACATATAATTTTAAAAGACTTGTGTGTGTACATATGTGTGTGTTTGCACTCACGCAAATGTGTGCATACAGGTACGTGTGCCAGTGACTATGCTTGTGGGGAGGCTAGTGATCAATGTCAGATTTCTTTCTCATTCACATTCTACCTTATTTTTGGAAACGAGGTCTCTTAAAGATCCCCAATCTCACTATTTCAGATAGACTTGCCAGCTAGCCAACCCCTGGGATCCATCTGCCTCCTTCCCATAAGCCCTTGGGATTGCATGCACAGGCTTCCCTGCCTGGCTTTTACTGGAGTGTTGGAGATCTGAACTTGGGTACTTATGCTTGTTTAGCAGGCACTTTGCCCACTGAGTTGTCTTCCCAGCCCTCTTCTGTCATTGCTGTTTATCTCTCTTTGATAGGGTCTGTTGAGCTCCACTGAAGGCAAAGAATCATTTGTCACATGTTTCCCCTATTCTACCTTTCCAATTTGAGTGTATTAAGCCACATTTCTAGTTAAGCTGGTACGCATTTCTTCCACTTTGTGATTAAAGCCAGTCAAGTTTTTCAAAGAGTTAAGTGAAATCTTACTGTTACAACCGTTCCTTATTCACTGTCTCCTGGAGTTAATTACCTTTTACTTTTCCATTTGCTTTTGGTACCTGTGCTTCCATTACCTGTGACCAGCTTTGTAAAGTGCTTTTCACTTCAATTTTCCACATGGTCAAAGCTGTCGAGTAATCTATCCGTCTAATTTGTCTCCTGGAGTTTTCCTGCAAAATCCTTTACCAGCTGAGCAGGCTGCTCAGTAGGCTGCCTGTGCTGCTGGTTTCCAGGGAATGCCTCACCATCTCATCTAAGGGAAATTCTTCTACTTCTTATCTTCATCAGTGGGCGAAATTTTGGGTTCAAGGTTTTGAGGGTGGGTTGGTGACCCCCCTCTCTCCACTGGAAGTTCTGCCTGGCTATAGAAAGTGGCCACTTCAGGCTCCATATCCCCCAAGGCTAAAAGTTTCAGCTAGGGTCACCCTCATAGATTCCTGTTAGCCTCCCCCACCTTTTCCCAGAGATGCCCCATGGATTTCCAGTCTCTCTCCAAGCCCTCTCCACCCCATCTCCCAACACCTGATCCCCAACTCCATTCCCTTCCCTACCACCTCTCCCACACAGTTCCCTCCATCTTCAATAAATAATGGGGTTTAACTGGATGTCTACCTGTAGAAGAATGCAAATAGATCCATATTTATCACTCTACACGAAACTCAAGTCTAGGTGGATCAAAGACCTCAATATAAAGCCAGACGCACTAGATCTAATAGAAAAGAAAATGGAGAATAGCTGTGAACACATTGATGCAGGTGACAACTTCCTAAACAGAGCATCCGTAGCCCAGGTACTAAGATCAGCAATTAATAAATGGGACCTCATGAAACGTAAAGGTTTCTGCCCAGCAAAGGATATTGTCAAAAGGTCAAAATGGCAGCCTACAGAATGGGAAAAGAGGTTGGGCGTGGTGGCACGCTTTTTTTTTTAAATGGGTTTATTCACTTTACTTCTGGGTCATAATCCCATCCCTTCTCATTTTCCAGTTCCTCTCTCTCTCTCTCTCCCTTTAACCCCTCCCCTATTTCTCAGAAAAGGGTAGCCCCACTTCCAATTCATCGCAGCTCATCAAGTCACATCAGGACTGAGCATGTCCTTTTCCCCTGTAGCCTGGCAAGGCAGTCCCACCTGGGGAAAGTGATCAAAAAGCTGGCATCCAAGTCCATGTCAGGGGCAGCCCCTGCTCCCCTTACTAGAAGACTCACATGAAGCCTGAACTGCCCATCGGCTCCATCTTTGCAGGGGGCCTAGGTCCAGTCCATGTATGGTCCTTGGATGATGTTTCAGTCTCTTCAAGGGCCTCTGGGCCCTGGTCTGTTGGCTCTGCTGGTCTTCTTGTGGAGCTCCTGTCTTATTCAGGTACTTTTTTCCTTCTTTTTTGTACAACTTTGGGCGATGTATAGGGAGTGGCACACGCCTTTAATCCCAGCACGTGAGAGGCAGAAGCAGGTGGATTTCTGTGAGTTTAAGGCAATCCTAGCCTACAAAATGAGTTCTAGAACATGCAAGGCTACAGAGAAACCCTGACTTGAAAAGCCAAAAAGAAAGAAAGAGGGAGAGAGAGAGAGGGAGAGAGAGAGAGAAAGAAAGAAAGAAAGAAAGAAAGAAAGAAAAGAAAGAAAAAGAATGCTAAAAGATCTTCACCAACTCTGTATCCAGCAGAGGGCCAATTTCTAAAATATATAAAGAACTCAAGAAATTAAGCACCAACAAACCAAATAACCCAGTTAAAAATGGGGTGCAGAGCTAAACAGAGAATTCTCAACAAAGGAATCCCTAATGGCCAAGAAGCTCTTAAAGACTATGACCAACTGCATCTTGTTCTTATTTCACATATGTATTATCTTTAATCTTTCTGGCATTATCATTAACTATATTTTAATAGTTTATTTTGCATTTATATTGTCCTTCTTTCTAGTTTGTTAACTATGACACTGTAGTTCATTTTAGAAGGTATCATCAAATATTGCATGATCCTATTTTTTTCTGTGTGGTGGTTTGAATAGGTTTGGTCCCCATAGATTCATGTGTTTGAATTCTTGGCCATAAGGAGTGCCACTATTAGGAAGTGTGGCCTTGTTGGAATAGCTGTGGCCTTGTTGGATGAAGTGTGTCACTGTGGGGGTAGTCACTTTGAGGCCTCTTATGATCACGTTCCACCCAGGGCCTGGAATTTAGTCTCCTCCTGGCTGCCTGCAGATCAAGATCTTGAACTCTCAGCTCCTCCAGCACTGTGTCTGCCTGCACACTGCCCCGTTTCCTGCTATTGATGATGATGGACTAAACCCTTGAAACAGTAATCCAGCTCCAATTAAATGTTTGCCTTGATAAGAGTTGCCTTGGTCATGGTGTCTCTTCACAGCAATAAAGCCCAACTAACACAATCTGTTAATAATAAATACTGACAGTCAAAATGCCAATAAGAAGTTTTGCATGAATAACCCGGATATTCCAGTAGGAGAGGCTGTAGTTATTTTCTGTTGTCAACTTGATATACCTGAGAAGATAGAAATTCAGTCAACAGGTTGTCTGCATCATATTGGCCTGTGGCCATGTCTATGGGGCATTTTCTTGATTGAAAATTGATGTAGGCCAACCCATCCCACTATGGGTAGTACCATCCAAGGCATGTGCACTAGATCTATAGTAAGATAGCTGAGCACCACTAAGTAGTGCTTCTACATATTTTCTGTTTTAATCTCCTTCTGTGATCCCCTGCCTTGGTTTTTCTTGACGATGGCCTCTAACATGCAAAATGAAATAAATTATTTTCTCCCCAAGTTGCTTTTGGTTATGGTGTTTATCACAGCAATAGAGAAGAAACTAAGATGGATCAGTCTTAGTATTCATTTTAAAGGTCCATGCTTTTCTTGAGAAGACTATCCAAAAGTTAATATCTGTGGGTACCAGCACCAGTATTTGTGGCTTTTATTTCTGAGTTAGTAATTTGCAGCTATAGCCACCTTCACATCTGCAATTGTAGGTGGTAATGCTCACTATGTAAAGAGCAGGTCAAAGTAGGTCAAATGATGCCCACTATGTCAAGAGTATGTCAAAGGATGCCCACTATGTTAAGAGTAGGTCAAACGATGCCCACTATGTGAAAAATAGTTCAAAGGATACTACTAGTCAAGAGCAGACCAAAGGATGTCCACTATGCCAAGAGTAGGTCAAGGGATGCCCAATATTGAAGAGTACTTCAAAAGATGCCCACTATGTCAAGAGTAGGTCAATGGATGCCCACTATGTCAAGAGTAGGTCAACAGATGCTCACTATGTCAAGAGTAGGTCAAAGGATCTCCACTATATCAAGAGTAGATCAAAGGATCTCCACTATGTCAAAAGTAGGTCAAAGGATGCTCACTATGTAAAGAGTAGGTCAAAGGATGCTCAGTATGTGAAGAGTAGGTCAAAGGATGCCCACTATTTGAAGAGTAGGTCAAAGGATGCCCACTATTTGAAGAATAGATCAAAGGATGCCCACTATGTGATGAGTAAGTCAAAGGATGCTAACTCTGTGCAGATGCCCACATGGCACGGTGCTGTGGCACGGACCTTGGCTGCAGGGGTCCTGCCTGGTATCTGGAAGACCTTTGCTTAAACTCTGACTTTACAATTCAGCAGCTTTTGTGACTTCACAGAAAGTTGAAGGAGGATGAGTACTAAAGGTAGGAAATAGTACTTTACCTGTCTCCTGAGACTATTGTAATGGTAAAGTCAAGCACTATAAGGAAAATACTTAGCAGAAGGCTAGCAACTCTCTCAGCAAAGTCAAATACAATCAGCTCCAATGAAAGCAGCAGTAACATTAGCAATTATATATAACGTGTGTATGTATTACATATATAATTACATATATATGTGCAATTGCTTATTATTAGATAAGAAGATGTGGAGTTATTTAGGTGGGAAAAAAGAATACTAATTGTGTAGCCCTTGAAGCTGCGCATGTGCACCAAGGATCATTTACGATTACACAGTTGTTTGAAATGGTTTGGCAGGAAGGAAAAAGCTCTCTTGGCACTGCCAGTTCCTGTTATTATTATCACTGTGTCCTTGTAAGTGCTGTAAGAACCACTATTGAGGTGGCAGAGTATTATAGGGGAATGACTGCTTGCATTCAGAGTGTATTGCCTAGATATTTCTAGAAAGACAAGGACAAATGTATATTCACCCCAGGCAGGACACCAAGTCAAACTTGGTGAAGAAAAATTGGGTTTACTTCCAGGGGCATAGGGAAGAGGTTACTTACAGGACCCTGGATGGTCCAGAACAGTTCCATCACCAGAAAGTTCTACCCAAGGATGACTGTGACCTCCTGAAGACTGTATATATGGAGTCTCCCTTCACCTAGCACCTCCTGAAACCATGTGCAGGGGAATTACACATAGCTCAGGGGTGGGGTTCAGGAGAGAGGAAGCAGCTATAACTTCAGGCGAGAGACTAGGGATCCTCCCAAATCCTCTTTATTCCTTCTATAAGGAAATGCCAACAGACCACAGACCAGACCAGATAATGTGAGAGTCTCTCATGGGGAAACACAGCTGCCCCAGTCAAGATGGCAGTGGCCGTGTTGTTCTCAGGAGAATTCCATAGCAGTGTATTCAGAGTGTGTGTGTGTGTGTGTGTGTGTGTGTGTGTGTGTGTGTGTGTGTGTGTGTGTGTCTGTCTGTCTGTCTGTCTGTCTGTCTGTTTGTGTCTGTCTGCCTGCCTACCTGTCTCTGTGTGTCTGTCTGTCTGTCTATCTGTCTGCTTGTGTGTATGTGTGTTTCCCAAAAGAGCTTACCAGTTAACATAAATTTAAATACTAGAAGACTTTTAAATCAGTGGCTGGTTCCTTTCGACATAAGGAACCATTCGCTGGACTTGTTGGCACATTAGGGGGGTGTGAGTCTGCTGATCACAGATTCTAAAATGAATTCTGATTTTCCAACCAGTTCTTTAAGCTTGACGTCTCCAAGAAAGAGTCTGTTGAAGTTTTCTCCTCTCTGCTTAGAGAATGAGAATACCGCATCTGCTGGCCAGACCATTTAGCTCCTGTGTTTCCCTCAATGTTTTTAATCAAAGTAAAATACACTTTACTTCAACAGTGGGCTATGATATGGAAATCGAATTCAAATAAACCCTTTCCAAGTTGCCGTTGGTCACAGTGCCTCATCATAGCAGCTAAGACAGTCCACGAGGATGCTTTGGGAGACAGATTTCAGTTTGAAGAAAGAAAGGAAACCAGGCAGTGAGGTCCCACCAAATCCACTGGGTTATTCTAAGCACTGGTCAAGCAGTGGGAAAAGCAATAGGTATTCAAGCACAGCATGTGTGGAGGGGATCTGGCTTATAGAGTTTTATTTTATAACAAGAGAAATAGATGAACAAAGCATGGAAAATGATAACATGTCAACCCTGGGTGATGATACAAAGATATATATTATTGTTCACTTCTCATTTGTATATATTTTAAGAGCTTCATGTTAAAAAAAAACATTTTAATTTAAACTTTAAAATCCAACTCATGCACAGCATCTGGTACAAAAGACTTCATGCTGATTTGTATAAAGAAATTCAATTCCAGGCTCAAATCATTATAAGCAGATTGCTTTGTTTTCAAATTAGCATATTTATTTTTAAACAATATATGTAAACATCAAAATTATAGACATTAATAGGATCCTGTGTGACATTTTGATGCAAGTGCATATTGTGTAATAATTAAGTTAGGTTAAACATGTTTATCCCCTTAGATATTTATCATTTATCTGTGGTAAAAAAAAAATATATCTTTCAGCATCATTTCTTCTAGATTTTTAAAATTTGCAGAACATTATTGTACCCCATAGTCACCCTATTGTACAAAGCACACCACAGGTTCTTGATTTTATCTATGTACCAACAGGTTTATTATCTACATGAAAATCCATCAAAACATTAAAGACATTTATAAGTAACAAGATACATATCAGTTTTGATCATATGAGTCTCCCTCACGTGTTGGGCATCTCTTGCTTCCGCCTATTAAATTCAGTGGAAAATTGCCCAATCATTCTGTAACTATCCAAGAGCCTTCAGAAGTGGGCAGTTCTATTTCTGTTGAGGACCATGCCCTAAATATCCCATCCCCCTATTATTATTATTATGCATTGTCCCATGTCTTCCTTGGAAAACCTTTGCTACAAATTAAATGACTGGCTTGGATTTTCTGGGCTTTTCTACTTGATGCTGATGTTCCAGAGCTCTTGACAGAGCCTGCTTCCTGTTCCTATGCCCTGTGGCCAGAGGAGGGTGCCTCTTCATTATGACTGCCCACTCTATCACTCGGTGTTCTTCTCCTCCGCAACTGGTTAGAGAACACAAGAGAGCCTTGCCAGTTTCCCCTCCTCTTTCCCGAGACTTCACCCCCAAGCAATCTAATTTAGGGAGAAGAACTGAATCAAACGCTCTGGTTTTCAGTCTCAGGTTACTACAACAGAAGTACTTGTCATGGCTGCACATGAAGTAAAGGGAGGTTTGACTTGGTATCTAGAGGTCTAAGTGGAGGGATCCCACTGGTTTCAGCCTCTGCAAAGTGTGACTTCACATAAGAAAGGTTCAGGAAATGCCTGATTGTCAGAGAAGTCTGACATCACAAGTCAGGTTGCCCAGATGGAGAGGCGGAGTTTACTCCCACAATGCCTTTGAAGGGAGCATGGGTGTGACAAAGGAACGCCCAGAAGGTTTTACCTGCACAAGTGCATGCAGGAGGGAGAATCCTTGTCCTGATGTGTACTGCCTCCCTCCATAACAGTGCATCCTCACCACAGCACGGCTCCCTTCCACTGACTACACAGTGGGAGTGGTGGCTGCTGGTACCAACTCTTGCTGGAAAAATAAGTGACAGTGTATGTTCATTTTCACCCGCCTTGTTCCTGGAAGGATTTTTGAGCCGGCTTTAAAAGGGCGGTTGGAAAACAGGACATTGACTGAGAATCTAACAGGGTAGGCAACATTTGCTATCTAAAGAGACCCCCAGGAATGATGTGTGTAAGAAATGGTTCCGGATCGAATCGAAGACCCAGATATGAATCCACACACATATGGTCACTTGATTTTTGACAAAGAAGCCAAATCCATGCAATGGAAAAGGGATAGCATCTTCAACAAATGGTGCTGGTCTAACTGGAGGTCTATGTGTAAAAAAATGCAACTGGATCCATATTTGTCACCTTGCACAAAACTCAAATCCAAGTGGATTAAAGACCTCAACATAAAACCAGAGACAATAAATCACTTAGAAGAAAAAGTGGGGAAGAGCCTGGAACATATTGGCACAGGAGACAACTTCCTGAACAGAACACCAACAGCCCAGGCCGTAATGTCAACAATTAATAAATGGGACCTCATGAGGCTGAGAAGCTTCTGTAAGGCAGGAGACACAGTCAAGAGAACAAAGCGACAGCCTACAGATTAGGAAAAGATCTTCACCAACCCTACATCTGACAAAGGTCTAATATCCAAAATATATAAAGAACTCAAGAAATTAAACACCACCAAACCAAATAACCCAATTGAGAAATGGGGCTTGGAACTAAACAGAGAATTCTCAACAGAGGAATATCAAATGGCTGAGAAACACTTAAAGAAATGCTCAACTTCCTTAGTCATCAGGGAAATGCAAATCAAAACAACTCTGAGATTCCATCTTACACCCATCAGAATGGCTAAGATCAAAAATTCAAGCGACACCACATGCTGGCGAGGATGTGGGGAGAGAGGAACACTCCTTCATTGCTGGTGGAAATGCAAACTAGTACAGCCACTTTGGAAATCTATCTGGTGCTATCTCAGAAAAATGGGAATAGGGCTTCCTCAAGGCCCAGCTATTCCACTCCTTGGAATATACCCAGAAGATGCTCCAGCACACAACAAGAAAATTTGCTCAACCATATTCATAGCAGCCTTATTCATAATAGCCAGAACATGGAAACAGCCTAAGTGTCCATCAGTAGAAGAATGGATAAAGAAACCGTGGTACATATACACTATGGAATACTACTCAGCTATTAAAAACAAGGAATTCCCGAAATTTGTGGATAAATGGATTGAGCTAGAAATGATCATAATGAGTGAGTTAACCTAGAAGCAGAAAGACTCAAATGGTATATACTCACTTATATCTGCATATTAGCCCAAGGGGCATGTCCCACGAAAGCCTTCACTTACCAGGAAACTGGGACAGAAGGGAGAACATCCTATTGGGACTCTAGATTTGAGAAGCATGGGAGAATAGCAAAGTAGAAGGATCCAGAGGGTCCTAGAAACCTACAAGTAGAACATTATGATAGGCAGATTTGGGCCCAGGGGTCCTGCTCAAACTAAGGCACCAGCCAAGGACAATACAGGCGGTAAACTTTAAACCCCAACCCAGATCTAGCCAATGGGCAGAACATTCTCCACAGTTGAGTGGAGAGTGGGATATGACTTTCTCACGTACTCTGGTGCCTCACCTTTGACCATGTCCCCTGGAGGGGGAGACCTGGTGGCACTCAGAGGAAGGACAGCAGGTTACCAAAAAGAGACTTGATACCCTATGAGCATATATAGGGGGAGGTAGTCCCCCTCAGGCACAGTCATAGGGGAGGGGAGTAAGGGGAAAATGGGAGGGAGGGAAGAATGGGAGGATACAAGGAATGGAATAACCATTGAGATGTAACAAGAATAAATTAATAAAAAAAATAAATTAAATAAAAAAAAGAAATCGTTCCTGAGTATCTGTCCTTTATGTCAAATGCCCACAGCCATTGATGTTACACAGGCAAGAAAACTAAAAATAAAATAAATAAAATAAAAAGCCAGTGATAGTAAGTCTACAAAATGATACCCACCTTGGCTTTTATAGGTTTCACTATATGCCAGACAATATTAGCATGCTTTATGTTTATTGACTAAGTCCCAGGAAAATCCGTATAAAGCCGGCAGGTGATTGCTCTTATTAAAGGTGAAAAACAAAGTCTGAGAGTAAGCATATGACTTGCTGAGGCCAACGCTGTAATAAGTGTGCTGGGGGGAAAGACTCAGATGGTGAAGTATTTGTACAAACATTAGGACCCAAGTTCGGATCCCCAACACCCATAAAAAAGCTGGATATTGTGGTATGCCGTTGAAATCCTTAAGTGGGGAGGAGCAGATAAATCTCCAGAGCTCCTTGGCCAGCCAGCCTAACCAAAGGGATGGGTTCTAGGTCCAGTGAGAGGCTCTGTATCCAAAAACAATGTGTAGGCTATCACAGGAGATCGAGAAAAATCTTAGCACTGCAAAACTGTAGGCATGCTTGAGCCCTAATCAGGATTTTTTCCCTTTAGGGGAAGACTGTGGACAAAGTATGTATTTGGAAACTCTAGAATTTCTTTTGCCATAGACACACTTGGGAGCAATAGGCTATCAATTTTATTTTTCTCATATATTCAATCATGAGTGCATTTTTAAAAAACACTCAAAGTACCCTTTATCCTACTGTTAACTTGATTCTGTTGCTTTGAATTTCATGCATTATTTAGCCTCTTCTGGTTTCAAAGTTTCTTTAGTAAAAAATTAGTTATACTAGGAAGATTCCATAGTATCTATTGCCACAGAGTAGTGCTCTGCCGTGTACTTTGAGTGCATCATTTAGGTAAGTTTGCAACGCAGCCAACATGCTCCATCATCCCAGTTTTGTGGGATCAGCAAGTTCATCCACACTAGCTATAGATCGCACGAGAAAGAACCAGCATTCCTTTGATGGACAAGAAGAGCCCCTAGTCTTTGACACAAAGATGCTGCTTCTGTGGGATGTTGTTGGGCCGTGTAAAAAACAAAGCGCATTATTTCTTATAAGATAGAACAGTCTCTAATTATGCTCAGTTTGATATCAATGGTGTAAAAGCAATCATGGTGCAATCAAGCAAAACCAGCACTGCTTGCAGGTTCCACTTACTCTTCCTAAATTGCCGTGCTGCCAAAGGCAGAGAGGTTCCTAGCACTACCGGAAAGCCAGTCAACAACACTCCATTTACCCGGTCCCCTTCTGTGTGTCTGAGAAGTTGCTGTTTGTACCTGGGGAGCATGGGTTATTCAGTGTTGCTCTTAAGTTTCTCTCCTCCCAGAAATCTTCCCTGGCTTTAGCTTCCCAGGGATAAACCCAGAGCTGAATCTGGACTCAGGAAGCCTGGCTCTTTAAACCTGGGCTTTCAGCACAGAACCGCCCACATGGAAAGTCCTGAGACTCGACTCAGATTTTGCCATTTCTTTCTATCTCTCAATTTCCACACGTCTGACTGGTAAAGGATAGCATTGTCAAAACTCATTTGAATAGCGTGCTCGGGTTGCTTTGCTCCACTCAAGTCTGTGCAGTATAAAACCTGCTTTCGTCTGAAAGAAATTGGTTCTCTGAAAAAGAAAATCCTTTTTTAAATAGATAATGTGCTTTAAGGATTTAATAAATATGCTAATAAAAAATAATAGCCCAACCCCACACAAAGAACTGTAGGCAACCAAGGAAAGTTGGGAGCAAGGGACGAGGTCTCCTTTGGGGAAGAGCACACCAATGGGTGGTCCAGTGCCAAGTGGTGAACCCTGAAAACCCACATACAAGTAGCATTATACAGACTGAGCAGGTTGTATTTATGAGGGGGTGGAGATCAACAATGTACCTCATGAAAAATGGAGCCACTACACACAGTCTAAAGCCAAACTAAAAAAGAAAAAAAAAAAGGCTCCCGTTACCCTTATAAATTTAGTCTGAGGAGGGTTATGAAGAGCCTTCCTTGCTGCCTGGCCCCTGGTGAATCTCTCTCATGGAGACTGTATTTCCTCAGTCTTATCCCTCCACGTTGCAATCATGTTTCCTCCCATCCTCATTCTCCATCCCCTAGAGCAGGGACTGGGGGGTTCGTTTCCGTTGTCATCAGTTAGCATGGCGTCTGGCATATAGCACACACTCCACCAAGGTGTTCGGAATAAACAAGCCTGTGGCCCAACTCTGAACACACATACACACACACACACACACACACACACACACACACACACACACACACGTGTGCCTAGGACAGATAAAATAGGAGCTAGATGGAGGTGTGGGATATTTCTCACAATTAAAGTTCATTGCAAGGGGAGAAAGCCAAGAAAGAACAGGATGCCCTTGACAGAAACAGCAAGGAGGCATGCCAAATATGTTTGATCTGCTTCTCATGTTTAAGAAACATGAAGAAGCCAAAAAACAAACCAACAAACAAACACCAGAGCATATGTATCTTTCATCATCACATAACTCAGAAACGCACAATGTGACTAACCATCCATGTCGATCTCTAACCAAATGTCAAACGATTGAATTAGCGGTTCTGCAGAATTTGATTATCCAGCCCAGGATTCTCCACCTTTTGTGGGGTTTGTTTGCTTGAGTTTGGTTTTGGGCTTTTTTTTTCCCACTTCTTGTCCTTTGAAGCAATACATCTGCTCAGCTCATGGGTTCCCCGGCCCCAAATCTACCAGAGTTGCTGTTATTCCCTCCTCTCCAGTGTAAAATGGAATGTGGGAGGCCTCTTCTCAGGCAGCCTCGCTGATGGTCCTCTGTTGTAACCGCCTGCCCAGGCTCTCTGTGACTCTTGCCTCACCACCTCGCTCCGTCTTGGGAAGTCAGGAAGTCTTCCGCTCTCTACTGCTCAGGTTATAAGCTCTGGGCTCTGGGTTTATTTCACATCACCCTTTCCCCTCTCGCTACTTAGCTCCTATCAGGTTTCCTGTGTGAGTCTTCACTTCCTGCTGGTTCCTTTATGTTTTCTCTTCCCTAGGCAAAAAGCTTTTGCCTTGGCCATTAGTGACGCTGGACAGTCTGCAGAGTAAGCATGAAATTCCATTTCTCTAACATCCTGACTCCATTTTGAAATTTCTTACATTTCTTTTCTAAGCATCAGTTTCCTCACTAATAAAATAAGAGATTTGCACTGTGTTCATAAGTTTATTGTGAAAATTTATGTGCTTAATATATCGGAATCCCTTAAAAGGAATGCCATTATCAAACTGCCGATGAGTTTGCTGGAAATGGACCCCTTTTCTATTACATTCATCATGCCCTTGGAGAATGGCTTAGAAAGCATAAATGTCACTGGAAAAACCATGTTTTTACATTATATCTAAATATGTCATAGAAGATGGAGACTATGGCATATGGAAATGGAAAGGTATGAAAAAATTTCAATGTCATATAAATTCAACAAGATTTTTTTGTTGTTGGTTTTTGGTTTTTGTTTTGTTCTGTTTTGGTTTTATTTTTTCAAGACAGGGTCTCTCTGTGTTAGCCTTGCTCGCTTTATAGACCAGGCTGGCCTCAAACTCACAACAATCTGCCTGCCTCTGCCTCCCGAGTGCTGGGATTAAAGGTGTGCACTTAATGCCTGACTTAAATGCTTCTTTATATTGTTCTTCATGGCTTTCTTAAAATACAGCACTGTAAGTGCTGAGAAGATGACCCAGGGATTAAGAGAGTCCTGGCTGTGCTTGCCAAGGACCTAGTTCCATTTCCAGCACCC
Organism: Acomys minous; assembly: GCF_964271855.1. NCBI lineage: Eukaryota > Metazoa > Chordata > Mammalia > Rodentia > Muridae > Acomys > Acomys minous. The sequence goes on along the minus strand of NC_140492.1, from coordinate 100,127,489 downwards.
ATATGGTGGCTTGCAAACAGCTGTAAGTCCAGTGCTGGAGGCTCTAATGTCCTCTTGGCTGCCCTGGACACTGTGTGCACATGATGCATAGATACGCATGTGCATAAAAGAAAATATTTTTAAAATACATTTTATACATTTTGCATAAAGTAATGAGGAATTCAAAGCTACATTGGCTGAGTCTAATAATAGATTGCTTCTTTATATAATGGGTAATAGTTGGATAGAGCTTAAATTTGTGTTTGTCATATATTATGAAATAAAACTTTGATATAGTTTAAGGTTTCCTTAGTAAATAAACTGATTCGGAAAAATCAATCCATGGGAAAATATAGTTTAGGACTATGAGAAAGAATGATAAATAGTGGCATTTCATCTGCTCAGAATGATGTCTGAATACAAAAATCTTGTCTTGTAAATATTTCACTGTAAGAATGTTGTCCTTTAAAAATAAATCAGCAATTAAGGTCAAAAACAAATAAGTGAAACAACAAAATTTGAAGCCATGATACTGCATAAAACCCTGCTAAAGCAGACCAGTGGACATATAAAAATGAGAATAAAAAAACATCAACACAAAGCCAGTTAAATATTCTACATCAGTCAGGCATGATGGTGCACACCTTTAATCCCAGCACTCAGGAGGCAGAGGCAGACAGATCTCTGAGTTCAAGGCCAGCCTGATCTACAGATTGAGTTCCAGGACAGCCAGGGCTACACAGAGAAACTCTGTCTCGAAAAACAAAATAAAATAAATAGTCCACATGAATAATCAAAGTCTTTACAAATAATAAGATTGTTACTAAATATATGTGTGTGTGATTGTATTTCTGTCTTATAGTAAATAAAACTTGGAAATTAAAATTTTAAATCTAATACCTCTTAAAATAGAAAACATCATTGAATATTTAGAGATAGTATTGATCAAATTTACCTGTAGAGCCAATGTAAATTCAATTTAAAACTCAAACAGGATTTTGTTACACAGATTAATAGATTGATCTATATTATTTTAAAATGTAAAAGTCAGAAAACAATTTTGAAAATTCAAGTTGGAAATTGAAGAGTACTTGGCTTGAAACTTACTTTAAATCTATAGTAATGCAGAGAGTAAAACTATTCTAAGTATAAACATTGAGTTCAACCCAAGAACCTAGAGAACTCACAAGCTGACCCAAGCATACACAGTCAACTGGCTCCTTAAATCCAAGGCACTTAACAAAGATAAGGATTGTCTTCTAGTGCATAGTGCAGGAACAGCTGGCTAGTGCATAGTGCAGGAACAGCTGGATAGTGCATAGTGCAGGAACAGCTGGATAGTGCAGAGTGCAGGAACAGCTGGATAGTGCATGGCGCAGGAACAGCTGGATAGTGCAGAGTGCAGGAACAGCTGGCTAGTGCATAGTGCAGGAACAGCTGGATAGAGCATGGTGCAGGAATAGCTGGATAGTGCATAGTGCAGGAACAGCTGGATAGAGCATAGTGCAGGAACAGCTGGCTAGTGCACAGTGCAGGAACAGCTGGCTAGTGCATAGTGCAGGAACAGCTGGATAGTGCAGAGTGCAGGAACAGCTGGCTAGTGCATAGTGCAGGAACAGCTGGCTAGTGCATAGTGCAGGAACAGCTGGATAGTGCATAGTGCAGGAACAGCTGGCTAGTGCATAGTGCAGGAACAGCTGGCTAGTGCATAGTGCAGGAACAGCTGGCTAATGCATAGTGCAGGAACAGCTGGCTAGTGCATAGTGCAGGAACAGCTGGATAGTGCAGAGTGCAGGAACAGCTGGCTAGTGCATAGTGCAGGAACAGCTGGATAGTGCATAGTGCAGGAACAGCTGGCTAGTGCATAGTGCAGGAACAGCTGGATAGTGCATGGTGCAGGAACAGCTGGATAGTGCATAGTGCAGGAACAGCTGGATAGTGCATAGTGTAGGAATGGCTGGTTGCTGCATGGTACAGGAACAGCTGGATAGTGCATAGTGTAGGAATGGCTGGTTGCTGCATGGTACAGGAACAGCTGGATAGTGCATAGTGTAGGAACAGCTGGATAGTGCATAGTGCAGGAACAGCTGGATAGTACATAGTGTAGGAATGGCTGGTTGCTGCATGGTACAGGAACAGCTGGCTATCAGAGGGGTTATAACCCCAGCACTTACCATACATCATATTCAAAAGTTAACTCATAATAAAGAATTGGCTTTAAATCAAACTGTGAAACATTGAGAAGAAAGCATAGGAAAGACATTGTGTAGGCATACGGCTATCATGTAATTCAAATGCCAATTTCTGTACCCTCCATGTCTGTTTGCAATCCTTGTTCTGAGAATCTCCCATCTCAGTGTTGTGTAACCACTGCTCCCCAATTATCCCCTGATAAGCCAATAAAGCAGCTTACAGCCAATTGCTGAATAAGAGAGAGAGTAGGGCTGGACTTCCTGCCAGCTTAGGAAGGAGGAGTTAAAGGAGGAAGCAGGGGATTCAGCGATGAGCAGAGATCTAGGAGACATCAGGAGAAGGACCTGGAGCAGGAAAGCTACAAAGTGCAAGTATCTCTGAGATGTATGCTGGGAGGAAACCAGATTAGTTTAGAGGTTAAAAATAGATTAATAACTGCTCAGTACTTGTGCTGTGAAGCTTGTTAAAATAATATAATAGCTCCCCAACTATTTGTGTGTTAGTCTAGTAATGAGAGAGACTGAAAAACACACAGTTTTATAAAAAATAACTCTAACAACATTGCAACCAAAGATTTCTCAAATAAGATACAATAAGCACAAGCTATTAAAAATGATTCATAGGAGTTAGAGGGAAGCCTGATCTATAAAAGATAATAACAGGAAAGTAAAAAGGCCAAACGCAGACTGAAAGGATATGTGTCTGACAAAGGACTTATTGCAGAATACACACACACACACACACACACACACGCACGCACGCACGCACGCACACACACACACACAATCTCTTACAGTTCAAAGGAAGACATGCAAGTCAGATAAAGATGGCAGGAGAGTTAAGCAGAACCATCACAAAGTCATGAGTGACCAACACACGTGACAGAATGTGATCAAGGAAATGTACATTTTTATAATTTACAAAAAATGGTCATACCGTTTTTCTATACAAGTATATGAAAACATATAAACGCATTAACCATATACTGACCATCTCCTTCTCAGGTGTTCATCTGGAAAAAATGAAAACATTTTACCACAAAATGATTTTCATATGAGTGTTCCCAGCAGCTTAGTACTGGTTTCTTTTATGTTGTCATGACCAAAATACTTGGCAGAAACAACTTAAGGAAGAAAAGTTTTGTTCATGATCTCAAAGGATTCTGGTTCAGCATGGTGCAGAAGACACAGCTGAGCAGCTCCATGGGGACAGGAGTGTGGGATGGCAGCTTGTTCACATAAAGACAGGTAGAAAGCAGGAAAATAGGCAAGAACCAGGCTTCCTTCAGCAGAGGGTTTGTTTGTTTGTTTGTTTGTTTGTTTGTTTGTTTTGGCTGTAGTCTCTGCCTCTGTTTCCATCAGCTGCTGGATGAAGCCTCTCAGATAACAGTTGTGATAACCTATTGTCTACAAGTATAGCAGACTACCATTAATAGTGTCAGGGTGGGTTCTCTCTCTCATAGTACGGGTCTCAAGTTGGGCCAGTCATTGGTTGGCCATTCTGTCTATTTCTGCTCCCTCTTTATCCCTGCACATCTTAAAGGCAGGAAAACTTGTGGGTCAAAGGTTTTGTGGCTGGGTTGGTTTCCCCATTCCTCCTTTGGAAGTCTTGCCTCGTTACAGGAGGTGGCCATTTCAGGTTCCATCTCGCCTATTGTAGAAGTCTTAGCTAGGGTAGTCCTCATAGATTCTGGGACTTTCTACTATCTTTGGTTTATAGCTTGTCCCAGAGCTGTCGCCCCACCCCCACCCCGCCCCGCCCCGCCCCACAACCAGGAATTCCATTTCTCTCTCCCTCCATCCTCCCCACACTTGATCTCTCCTGTTCGTCTCCCAACCCCCTCTCCTTCCCAGTTCCATCCACTCATCCACACTCCCCATGTCTATTCTATTTCCCCTTCTCAGTGAGATTCAAGCATCGCCTCTTGGGTCTTCCTTGTTACTTATTTTCTTTGGGTGTGTAGATTATAGCATGGTCATCCTGTACTTTATGGGTAATACCTACTTGTGAGTGAATGCCATGTTTGCTTTTTGGGTCTGGGTTATCTCACTCAGAATGATCTTTTCTAGTTCCATCTATTTGCCTGCAAATTTTCTTTATCCATTCTTCATTGGAGGGACATCTAGATTGTTTCCAGTTTCTGGCTATTACAAATAAAGCTGCTATGAACATAGCAAATGTCCTTATTGTATGGTGGAGTATATTTTGGGTATATGCCCAGGAGTGGCATAGTTGGGTCTTGAAAGAGAACAATTTTCTAAGAAAGTGCCAGATTGATTTCCAGTCCCACCACAAGTTTGCAGTCCCACCAGCAATGGAGAAATGTTCCCCTTGCTCCACATCCTCGTCAACATGTGCTGCCACGTGAGTTTTTAATATTTGCCATTCTGATGGGCGTAACATGGAATCTCAGAGTTGTTTTGTGCTTACTCCCATCGTCAGGCGTCCCACAAGGAGACCACGCTACAAAACTGTAACACATATGCAGAGGGCCTAGGTCAGTCCCTTGCTCTCAGCTCAGTCCCGGTGAGCCCCTGTGGCCCAGGTTAGTTGATTCTGTAGGTTTTCTTGTGGTGTCCTTGACCCCTCTGGCTCCTACAATCCATCCCCCCATCTTCCTCCAGATCCCCCAAGATCCACCTAATGGTTGGCTGTGTGTCTCTACATATTTCTGTCTTGCATTATTTCCTGTAAGATGAATCATAATCCCGTATCCATATATCTTTCCTCCCCTTCCTACTGTCCTTAGAACATCTTACTGTGGCTTTTATCATATTTTTACCCTGATGCCCTGAGGGTGCTGCTCTGTGTATTCCACTCAGAATAGACCTTTGCTTTCTGACTTCTCCAGGGTTTCTCTGAAAATGAGTCAAAGCCCTTTGCTTATCTTTCTCTTCCCACTACCTATATTCAACAACTAAGTCCTGACCAGTGGTAGGTCATCATAGTGACAAATTGATCGTGTTGTTCTCAGACATGAACAGTGAATGGCCCACTCAAACAGCTTACGTCATACTCCTGGTTAGGAGAAAAACATATAAAGAAGAAATGGTAGTGTTTTAGCTTATCTTTAAAACCCTAATTAATTAAAAATATAAGTATTTTGTGATTATTAAAACAAGTGTGTTTTAGTGTCAGTTTTGTTTTGTTTTTTCTGTTTTGGGGGGATGTTTGTTTGTTTGTTTGTTTGTTTATAGGTATGTAACATGACTGACAGAGAAAGCCAACTTATCCTGGCAGTGAAAAGCTCAGTCCTGTAAGTCACTGACTGATGGGTATGGGTTTACTTGCCAGACTAATGTATTTAGGCAGAAACCAGGCTGCACAGAAACAAGTATTGATAATCATTTGTGGTTTTGCTTCTGACATGCAATTTCATTTTCTAAATCTGCTTCATAAAACATTTGACTGAGAAAAATAATCTCTGGGTCTCTAACTCCACTTTATCTTGGGGGGGATGTCACTCCACTAATACATGAGTATTGAGTATCTATTCCCTGTCAGATTATACTCGGAACTGGGGATATACTGGTTAAGACTTTTATGGCCTCCATCTTAGATAATCTACAATATCCCAAGACAGACATTGAAACAAATCATTATAAAAGGAATGAGCATTACAAAGGAATAAGAGGTGATATTATAGTGTGTTAAGAAATGGAATTTAATATGAGGCCTGATAATAACTGGACGTCAACAGGCTGGACCCTGTCAGCATAAGGCCATCCTCATGCAGCAGAAAACATCAAAAGGATGGAGCTGACCTCTTAGCTCTTGTCTTAGTTAATGATCTGCTGCTGTGATGAGACACCATGGCCAAGGCAGTTTGTAAGATGAGCATTTAACTGGGAGCTTGCTTACATATTTAGAGGGTTTAGTCCATGGTCCCCATTGTGGGAAGCAGGGAGGTGTGGCACTGGCCAGTATCTGAGAGCTTTACATCCTGATCCATAGGCAGCAGGCAGAGAGACGGGGGTGGGGCGTGGGGGTGGGGGGCGGTGGGTGTTGTTTTCCTCATTCAGACTAAAACCTGCTCACTGAAACCTTTCTTGTTGGACGCTTGTCCATTCTAAGGCATGCGCCTTCACCTTCTGTTTGAGTGGAAACATGCTTATTCCCTCAGTAGCTGGCTACACATGGGAAGCTTAAAAATGTGCAGCAATTAACAATTTGTGATAGATGTTAACGAAATTCTAGTGTTTAACCTTTATCTTTCTCAAGCCAGAACCTGAGGGGACACAACCAATAAGAGTAAGTATGTGCTGTTTGCCAGCATAGGTGCCACGTTTTCTTAACTAGCAATAGAGATGTTCTGATGAACAGCAAGAGGTAAGCTGGGAAACAGTGAGTCATATCTGTGTGGTGCAAAATTTAACACGTAAGCTTAACCACGGCTGTACTGGTGATGTCTGAAAGCACTTAGAATCAAGCCAACTCTGAGAGGTTATTTTTTGTAATTTTCACAAGTTTCTAGCCTGAACTCTAAATGGGGGTATGGGAAGTATAAATGGAGAAACAGAAAAACAGTAGGAAAAATGGCAGAGTGCGGATAGTCATTTGGAAGTCTCCCTGGGTTCCAAAGCAACCATACCAAACGCAGTTTACCTCAACAGAACGTAAAAGGCAAATAATTTGAAATAAAAAGCACAGAGAGCTTTGTTGGGCTGCCTAGTGATCAGACAAATGCAAATTCCTAGGATCAATGTTTCCCTGGCAGAGAAGCAATTACATTTAAGAAAGTTTTAAAAGGTGGTTACCAGGCAACTGCTCTCGGCCTACGCACATTGTTCATACTCTCTGGTAAATTATAGGCGATGACAGCCTGTCATTAGAGAATGGAAATGTACAAAATTAGGGCATTGTTATTCTATGTTCCTCCCACAGGAGAAAGATCAATTATGTCTTTGGTACAGTGATCAGGTTAAATAACTACAACAGGTACTCAGTGTGACCGTGTCGTGGGATCGATGTGTAAAAAGCTGGGGAGTTTTCAAAGAATGACCTTGTAAGCAGGTACAGCCCTCCCCTGACCTGACTCCGTAGCAAGAGCAGATGGAAACACTCCATTGGAGACACTGAGTGCTTGGTAGAAATTTCCTATAGGAAAAGCACACATGCAAGTATAATTTGTAGCTTGGACTTCTTTATTCTCTCTAATAAAATGATGACATTCTTGATTTGATAGTGGTATCTTAATGGCTGCCTACTATTCCTTTAACTGAGAAGATTAGCATTTAACAGTAGGAACAATCATAATGCCTTTATTTAAGACTGCTCAGAAAACACCTATTTTATAGAGCAATGAAATACTTCTTTGAAAGGGGTATGACCAACATATATGAGCTAGTTTCTCAAGCTCCAGGGAGAACATTCTGAGCAAATATTGTTGATACATCATTCCCCCATTTATGAAGATAATTCCTATGGTCATGTGAAATCAGATCTTTAAGAGCCTATTTCCATTACTTTCTGCGTTATATAAGAAGCACTTCATTAGGAATAATGGAGTTTTTTGGTTTGGATTTGGGGTTTGGAGTGGTGGTTGTTGTTGTTTTGCTTGCTTCCTCCTCCCATACAACTTCCCAGCCTATAATGGCCAAGCTCAGATAGAATTAATGAGCACTGAATGGCTCTCTCTTCGTATACAGCAATAGCCATTTCACAGTTATTTCTCTCTAATACAGCTTTCACCAAACGCCATTTAAAATTCTCAGGAAAGTGCTGGGGACACGACCTCATTGTTAGAATGTCTGTAGATTCAGATAAAAGGGGATATAGGTAGGATCTCAGAAAAATTGAGGGAGGGAAAACCATAATCAGAATATATTTTATGAAAAAATATTTTCAATAAACATAAATAGATAATTTTAATTTATTATAATTCATTCAGATTATATCCCAAATGTTATCCACTTGCTTGTATCTTCCCATTCCCAGCTTCTCTCCCTCTTCCACCCTATTCCCCTCCCCTAGACCTCTGACAGAGGGAACCTTCTCTCCCACTGTATGACCACAGCACATCAGGTCTCATCTGGATAGCCTGCATCCCCTTCATCTGTGTGCCGCTGGGCCCCCCACCACCACCAAGGGGAGGTGACCAGATCTGGGGCACCAGAGTTCATGTCAGAGGCAGTCCCCTCTAAATATGTACACTAATGATTTTAGACCACAAAAGTTGTATTTAAAACTGGAAAATCATGTAATATTCAATATATATATATATTGACCTTTAACTAAGCAACTTTAAGTCCTCAAACATACATCATTTCTTTATGTGGAAGACCTTTTAAACCCTTTCTCCTAGCTTTTTTGGGTTGTACACTAATTGCTGTAATTTATAATCACCCTGTTATACAATATCTAGAACTTCTTGTTTCTATAACTTGGCATACATTGATCAACATCTTCTCATTGCACTTCCTCTACTCTCCCTAGATATGATTACCAGCATTCTATTCTCAACTATGTTCAATCTCATATATTAATGAAATTACACAGTGTTTGCCTTTCTGTGTTTGACCCAGTTCACTTCCAATATTCATCTCCACGTTCATCTAAAGCATTTTATCTTTTAAGTTGAAGTACGCAATAAGTAAATTTGTTTAATATAACTGTACAACTCCTTAAATTTTAAGGGATATTTTGTTTGGTTTTTAAGTGAAGTTCCACTGTGCTGCTAAGGCTAGCCTCAAAACACCAGATTCAAGCAATCTTTTCACCTTGGCTTTTTGGGTAGCTAAAATTTATACAGTTCAACCTGAAAGGGTTTTTCTCTTAATTTAAAATGGAATGCATAAATCTATGGGAAAAATAAGTGGATTGAACAAGCTTCTCCTTGGTATCTCCTGAAATACCACTAAAATGACGGGAAAGAATTTAAATGATAAATTCACAAAAAAAAGAAATTATTACAGCATATGAGAGATATCAACAAAATCTAGAAGCTGACAAGCAATAAATGAGGAATACTATAATAGACCAGAGAAAAATGAGGCTTGAATCCATAATGGGAAATCCAATAAGAAGTAAGCTAATTACATGTCAAAAACTTGATAAGTTACGGGACCTTGGAAATTCTTAAGAGTTGAATAAACCAGATGTTACTGAGTCCATTTAACTTAAGCTGAGGGCAAAAACCTTGGCTCAAAGTCCTTATAAACCCCATGGATTTTACCCACCCACTCAGATGAGGCATGAAGCACAGAGATAACACAGAATTAAGGCAACATTAAAAGGTCGACATACAACTAGTCCCAGTTCCTGGACAGTGACATCAGACCCAACACCCTCGCAGTCAAGAATGAGCCTGAGAGGAAAAGAGACTGACATTTAAGGATTACCCTAGAAGAAGGCTTAGACTATTAATCCAGTCACACAACTTGGCATTCAATGCAATATTCATTTAACTTTTCCACACACAGTGTAGGGCTTCTATTCAACATTTAAAGACCTATTCATAAAAATGAGTGGCGCCACTGATTCCAACTAATGTGAGAAAGGCCCTCATGGGAAAAGAAAAAATAAGATGACCACCATGAAAAAGGGGAACTTGGAAGAAAGAAAGAAAGCTGAAGGGAGAAACAAGGAGAGCCTCCATGCTTGCCCAGCCACGGAGTCAGCCTTCATCTGCCAGTGTGGGAACTAAAAATGTGGCAGACACAAACAACAGAGAATTGTTCAGCCACTCAGAAGAACAAATCATATCATTTGTTAGAAATGGATGGAAAGAGAGACCGGGCTTTTTTGTGTGTGTGTGTGTGTGAAATAAACCAGAGCCAGGGAGATAAGTATAGTGTGTTTTGTGCGTGCCAACAGAGAGCTAGGGGAAGAGAGAATAATATAATTTGGCCTCTTAAAAGAAGAAAGTCCTATCATTTGCAACAATATAGATAAACTTCAGCTATTATACTAAGTGAAATAACCAAGACACAGAAGGACAAAAACCATAGTATGTTAACTTATAGTTATAACATTAAAATATATGAAAATTGACAAACATGTAAAATTAGGCAGATATAATGTTTTTAAAATGTTAGTACACAAAATAGTGGGTTTCATTATAATCTTTTCACACATGGATATCACTGTATTTTACTTACACTCACACTTTCATTAACTTCCCTTGTTTTCTCTCTGGACCACTTCCCTTCTTTGGGTGGCCTACTTCTGATTTCATTTCATCTCCCTGTCAATCCACCCATCCACCCATCATCTACCTGTAAATCTAGATTCTGCAATGCGAGGAAATGTGTTTCCCTCTCTGCCTCCCCCATTGTGCTCTCTTGCTCGCTTGCCCCTCCGCTCTCACTGAACTCCTCCTTATGCCCACATGGCCTTCACATGTTCAGGCCGTGTATACATATTCCAGCTTCGGCACGTGAGAGAGAACATGCAAACGCTGCACTTCAGAATCCGTCTCAGTTTGCTTAACATGATGCGCTCTCCACTTCCATCCCTTTTACTGCAAATAACAATGCCATTTTTCTTTATGGAAGAATAGGCTTCCATTATGTCCCTATGCCACATCTTCTATGTTCATTTTCTTGCAGATGGTCAGCTAGGCTGATTACATTTCTGTGCAGTAGTAAGCACGGATAATGCAGCTAGCTCCCTTGGTATGCTGGCTTGGATTATTTCAGACATCTACTCAAGAGTGGCACAGCTGGGTCATACTGTGGACCTTTCAGTTTTTTAAGGCTGCCATGCTGAATTCCATACTGGGTGCATCCCTACCAGCAGTGTATAAGGGACTGTACATCCTCCCCAGCATTGCTTGTCATCTATCTTCTCGAGGGTGGAGCAAGATAGTTGGAGAGAGATAGAATCTCACTGTAGTTTTCGTGTGTGCTTTCCTAGTGACATGTCTTTCTTACTTACGAGGCCATTTGTGTTTCTCCTATTAGGAACAGTCTTTGCCCATTTACACACAGGGCTTTGGGGTTTTTTTTTTCTACTTTGGGGGCTCACAGATTCTAGTTATTTATCCCCCATCAGATGCACAGTAGGCTGCTCCTCGCTCTGCTAATCACTGCCTTTTCTGTGAAGACATTTTTTTTTTTAAATTGCACGCAATCCCATTTGTCAGTTCTTGGGATTCTTTCCAGCTCTACTGCAGCTCATTCCAGAAAGTTTTTGCCTATGTGTTCCAGGTTGTTGTTGTTGTTGTTTTTTTAAATAAAGCAATTAAATATAAAATATACTGTTTTCTAATATGTTTCAGAAAAACAAATGTTAAATTGATTCTGTAGAATCCATGAAAGAAATAAGGTTGTAGGGGGAGAACTAAGGCTCTTAGGGTTTTTGTTGGTTTGTATGTTTGTTTTTGTTCTTTTTTAGTTCTAGTTGGAAATAGATTTTTTCCCATAAAATATATTCTTATTAGGGTTTATCCTGACGCAACTCCACCCAAATCCTCCCCACCTCCTTACCCGCCCAAATCCATATGCTCCCTTTCTCTCTTTCTCGTTAGAAAAAATAAAGATTAAACAGGGCATGATGGTGCATGCCTTTAATCCCAGCACTCGGGAAGACAGAGGCAGGTGGATCGCTGTGAGTTCGAAGCCAGCCTGTTCTACATAGCAAGTCCAGGACAGCCAGGGCTACACAGAGAAACTCTGTATTAAAAAGAAAGAAAGAAAGAAAGAAAGAAAGAAAGAAAGAAAGAAAGAAAGAAAGAAAGAAAGAGGAAGGAAGGGGAAAAGAAAAGAAAAATTAAAAATTATCTAAAAACTAAAATAAAAACAAACAAACCAGAACAGAACAAAACAAATACACAAATGGAAAAAAAAGGAGCCCCCCAAAAAAGCACAAGAAACACATACAGATGTGGAGATACATACATTCACACGGAGAGAAACCCTAAAAGGACCCGGCTGTACAAGTGTGCAGGTCTACCAGCAATGGCTGACTATTCCCCTTACACCACATCCCTTGTCAGCATGAGCGGTCACTTGTTTTATTGATCTTGGCCATTTGGGGCTGGTGCAAGATGAAATCTCAAAGTAGTTTTGATTTGCATTTCCCTGATGACTAAGGATATTGAATATTTCTTTAAGTGCTTCTCGGCCATTTTTCTTTCCTCTTTTGAGAATTCTGTTTAGAGCTGTAGCCCATTTGTTAATTGGATTACTTGTTTTCTTGACGTCCAGTTTTTAGAGTTCTGTGCATATTTTTAGCCCTCTATGAGATGTGTAATTGATAGAATTTTTCTCATTCTGTAGGCTGCCACTTTGTCCAAATAATGGTGTTCTTTGCAATACAAAAGCTTTTCAATTTCACAAGGTCCCATTTATTAATTGTTGATCTTAGTGCCTATGCTGTTAGTGCCCTATTCAAAAGTCTTTTTCTTTGCCAATGAGTACAAGACTATTTCCCAGTTTTTCTTCTATCAGATTTAATGTATCTTGGCCTTATGTTGAGATTTTTAACCCATTTGGACTTGAGTTTTGTGCAGGGTGATAAGTATGGATCAATTTGCATTCTTTTACATGTAGCCATTCAGTTTGAACAGCACCATTTGTTAAAGATGCTAAAGTTTTTCTGGCTTCTTTATCAAAATGGTGTGTGGACCTAGGACTCAGTCCCCGATTTCATTGATCAGCGTGTCTGGTTCAGTGCCAACACCATGCTGTTTTTATTACTATAGCTATATAGTGCAATTTAAGGTGAGAAATGGTGCGACCTCCAGCAGTTCTTTTATTATCCAAAATTGTTTTAACTATTCCAGTTGTTTGTGTTTTCACATGAACCTGAAGATTGTCCTCTCAGTTTCTATGAAGAATTATGTTGAAATTTTGATAGTGATTGCACTGAATCTGTAGATAGCTTTAGGTAGAGTGGTCATTTTCACTATATCAATCCTACTGACACGTGAGCATGGAGAATTTTTGTATATCCTAATGTGTTTTTCAATATGTTTTTCAATGTAGTAAATTTTTTTTATTGTTCAAGTCTTTCACTTGCTTTATTAGAGCTACTTGTAAGATATTTTTGAGGCTATGGTGAAGGTATTATTTCCCTGGTTTCTTTCTCAATTCATTTTCATTTGTATATGGGAAAGCTACTGATTTTGTGTGTGTGTGTGTGTGTGTGTGTGTGTGTGTGTGTGTGTGTGTTAATTTTGTATCATGCTACTTTGTTGAAAGTGTTTATCAGCTATATAAGTTTCCTGGTGGAGTTTTCAGGGCTATTTGTATATAAGTCCATATCATCTATAAATAAAGACACTTTGACTTCTTCTCTTATTTGTATCCCCTTGGATCTCCTTCAGTTGTCTTGCTGTTCTGTCTAAGACTTCAAGTACTATATTGAATAGTTTTGGCAAGAGTGGACAACCTTGTCTTGTTTCTGATTTTAGTACAAATATTTTGAGTTTCTGTCTGTTTGGGTTAATGTTGGCTATGGACTTGCTGTAAGTCACCTTTATTATGTTATGTATGTCCCTTGTATCACCAGTCTGTCCAGGGCTTTTATCATAAAGATGTATTAGATTTTGTCAAAGGCCTTTTCTGCTTCTAATGAGATGATCATATGGATTTTGTCCTTCAGTCTGTTTATATGGTAGGTTACCATTTATCAGTGTATATATATATATGTTGAACCATCTCTGTATCTCATGGATGAAGTCTACTTGATCTTGATGAACTTTTTAAAAACGTATTCTTGGATTCAATTTGCAAGTAATTTGATGATAATTTTTACATCAATGGTTATAAGAGAAATTAGTCTGGAATCCTCTTTCATGTTAGGACTTCAGTTTAGGTATCGGAATAATTGTGGCCTCCTAAAAAGAAGTAGAAAATGTTCCCGTTCTTATTTTGAAGAATAATTTGAGGAGTATTGATGTTAATTCTTTTTGAAAGTGTGGTACAATTCTGTGCTGAATTCATCTGGCCTGTGGCTTTTTTTTGGGGGGGAAGGGTTGGAAGACTTTTAATTCCTGCTTTTATTTCACTAGGAGTTATAAGTCTGTTTAAATTACTTTCTTGATCTTGATCAAATTTGGGTAGGTAGTATATATCAAGAAATTTATCCATTTCTTTTAGATTTTCCAATTTGGGCAAAAACAGGTTTTAAAGTATGTGCTTAGGATTCTCTGGATTTCCTTGGTGTCTATTGTCATGCCCACTTTTCATCTCTGAATTTTTTAATTTGGATATTCTTTCTCCATCTTTTAATTTGGCCAAGGGTTTATCAATCCAACTCTTCATTTCATTGATTTTTTTAAAATTCTTTTTGTTGTTATTTGGGTTTCTATTTTACTGATCTCATCTCAAGTTGATTTTTTTTTAATTCTCTCATACAACACATCCCAACTGCATTTTCCCCTCTCTCCATTCTTTCTAGTGCAGTCTAGTCTTTTTGGTGTTGCTTCTATTTGTTCTAGAACCTTAATGTATGTTGTTAGATTATTAATATGAAATCTCTCCAATTTTTTGATGGAAGCATTTTTTTACTATGAACTTACCACTCAGAACTGCCTTCACTGAGTCCTATAGGTTTAGGTATGTTATGTTTTCCTTTTTACTCTGTTTAGAAGGTTTTAATTTCTTTAATTTCTCTCTTGACTCATTTTTAAAATTCAGTAGTGAGTTTTTCAGTTTCTGTGAGTTCGCAAACTTTCTCTTGTCTCTATCATTGATTTCCATCTTTAATCCATTGTGGTCAAATGCAATGCAGGGTGTTATTTCAACTTCCTTGTACCTGTTGAGATTTCCTTTGTGTAGCCCCATTCCTCCTCTGCTCCTGGTTCCTCCCTCCTTCCTTCCCTCTTCCCTGTCTCCCTCCTCCCCTACCATGCAGAAAAGGGGAGCCCCTCCCTTGCCTACCCATCCCAGCACATCAAGCTGCATCAGACAGAACTGAGTGTATCCTCTACCAGGGTGGCCTGGCAAGAGAGCCCCACCAAAAGGAAGTGATTGAAAAGCATGCAAGAAGACCCTTGTCAGAGACAACCCCACTCCCCTTACTAGAGGACCCACATGAAAACCAGCAACCTTGCGATTTTTAAAGCCTATTAACCCTCTATAAACTCTTATGTCATTTTTGTTCATATAACTTTTTAAAAAATATATTTTATTAATTTATTCATATTACATCTCAATGGTTATCCCCTCCCTTGTATCCTCCCATTCCTCCCTCCCTCCCATTTTCCCCTTACTCCCCTCCCCTATGACTGTGACTGAGGGGGACCTCCTCCCCCTGTATATGCTCATAGGGTATCAAGTATCTTCTTGGTAGCCTGCTATCCTCCCTCTGAGTGCCATCAGGCCTCCCCATCCAGGGGACGTGGTCAAATATGGGACACCAGAGTTCATGTGAAAGTCAGTCCCCACTCTCCACTCAACTGTGAAGAATGTCCTGTCCATTGGCTAGATCTGGGTAGGGGTTCGAAGTTTACTGCACATGTTGTCCTTGGCTGGTGCCATAGTTTGCGTCTTATGTCATTTTTAAACCATAAATTTTTCACAAAAGCAAACCACTGTCTCCAAAGATAAAGCATCACCCCCTTTACTCAGGTGTTCCACAGGATGTAAAGCTAACTGCTTTTATTGGTGACCTATCTTTCCCATAGCCCCACTCCACACATCTCCCCTAAAAAAAAACTTTATTTTTCTGCTAGAAGAATTGAAGATTAAGACATTTTTCTGTCAACATAGCAAGAATCACGTGTCCAGTGCTGGTGCTCCATGGGCACGCTTAGGTAGGAAGTTTGCCACCCTAACCAACTCCATTGGACTTAATTCTACAGTAGTGCAGTGAACATCTGTGGTGTGCCATTCAAGGCAACAATCTCTGTAAAGCATCCAAGATGGAGTCAGAGGCTTCAGTGTCAAAGATATCTCCTTCTATGGTGGTGATAACATAAACCAAATGCTCATAGAAATCAAAATGTCCTAAAGACAGAGAGAGGCTGGCTGCCTGGGTGTCACTTCTTCTGTCTTCTTTCTATCAAACCCCCAAAGCTGGGGATCTGCAAAATTTGGTGGTGGGTGACTGGGTCTCAGCAGCTGCACTGCAAAGTCCATGTGGAGCAATCCCAAGCTTGTGTTTTGCTTTCCAAACACATTTCTCATATTATCTGTTTAGGTGGCAATCCTCCTTCAGCTGTGAATAGAACTTGCCTGAGAAACTGAGTGAGGAAATAATGCAGGCACGAGCAGAGCAACTCTCAACATTTATTGTTAATTATAAATTTGCCACATAATTTCAGTTCCCAGGAAAGCTTAAATTTTATTCTAATTAAAAGAGACAAGTGGTGTGTATCAGGAGCAGCTGCTCTAGGGAGCGTCGGTGCTAACAGTCATTTCCGAACTACCAAGTAATTCCATCCTCTCAATCCTACGAATATCTGTGGAGGATGGCTGAGCTAAAAATCACTCTTTAAAATATATATAAGGGTGGAAGATGTATAATATGTAAGGGTGAGGAAAGGAAAGAGAGAAGAGAGAGAGAAGATGGCAGAAGATGGGAAAAAGAGGACAGGGCATAGCAAAGATGAGCAGGATGCTTAGGGGGCTTATAGAATTCAGAATGAGGGGAAGTCAGCTCCCTGCTTGCTTCTGCATTATAATAAAACATCTGGACTCTCAGGGAAGCATAAGTTAGCACATTGCAGCAGAATAATAAACGGCTCGGGCTTGAGGATGAGGCTGCTTCAGGCTTATCCTGGTTTGCCAATCTGTTACGAACAGACAACCTTGGACAACCCATTTCCTAAGCCTTAGATTTCCCATCTCTAAAACTGGGTTAATAATGATACCTGCCACATAACCTTGACACAGGAGCTATAATGCGGTGCCATATCACACCCACCAAATAAGTATAAATATTAAAATCTAATAGGCAGTAATCTTGGGAAAATCAAGGAATAAAATTCTCATACACAGTTGATGAAGCTAGAGGCTCATAATGAAATATAACCATAAAAATTATAAGTGTCCACACTTTACCCATCTATGCCTCTGCTAGAGAGACACCCAACATTGACCCCTGGTCTCCAATCACATACATGCAAGCAAATCCACACACATGTACATATACATATTCAAAAGGGAAAAAACTTACATGTTTGAATAGAAATGCACATCAGTGTCTTTATTACTGTTATTTTTAATGGCTGAAGATAAAAATAAAATATATATATCAAAAAATTAAAGAGCGCCGGGAGGTGGTGTCGCACGCCTTTAATCCAAGTACTTGGGAGGCAGAGGCAGGTGGATCCCTCTGAGTTCAAGGCCAGCCTGGTCTATAATTGGAGTCCAGGACAGCCAAGGCTACACAGAGAAACCCTGTCTTGAAAAAAAATTAAAGAGCAAAGAATCTTCATATCATAATGAAAATTATTGACTTTATCAAGGTATATTAATAGAGATGACTCTCGTGTGTGTACTGAATTGTGAAAAGAAGATCGAGCTTCAGGTGTCGAGGGTCTGAGGGCAGAGTCACAGTTGAAGGTCATAAAGACTCAACTTCACCCAGAGAAAATGAGCTTAAAGCTGGAGAAGAATATAAGAAGTTGGCAAGCAGTGCCCAGGGATGTCTTCAAAGAGCCCACCCTGATCTGATAGCAGGCGGATCACACTGGGTCTCCTCCCTGATGGAGGCAGAGATTTAAAATTGCTGTGGGTGACCCTTCCAGAGCTAAATCTGAAATTCCCAGCTGCGATGGTGCCACCCAGGAAACCTCTTCACCATCACAGTGGCCATAGCATTATGGTTTCTGGAAAATAAGAGCCACATACGAGGAGGAAGACACAACAGGCCGCAGTATTTTATAGGCCACCATTTATATAACGTCTGTGGTGTGGGTAGAGTCACGCAATGGTCAGTGAGCTGCAGAGCACTCACGTGAGTGGTGCCACCTGGCCGGAGGTGGATTCGGAACTGGAACTGAATGTGACGGAACCTAACCCATCTAGACTTGGAAAAGGACGAGAAATAGCTTTTGTCTTCTCTCTCTTTTTTCAGAAGTATGCGAAGTAAGGTGTGCTTTGTAGTTGGGCAGCCAATAGACTGGAGTGTGGTGAGTCAGTATTTTTGGTTCCCTTCTGTTCCTCATGTGTGGGCAGCACATATCCTACAACGGTGGTTCTCAACCCTCCGAGTGCTATGACCCTTTAACACAGTTCCTCATGTTCCGATGGGCCCCTATCATAAACTTATTTTTGTTGCTACTTTGTAACTGTAATTTTGCTGCTGTTATGAGTCATAACGTAAATATCTGTGTTTCCCAATGGTCTTAGGCGACCCTTACCCCCAGGTTGAGAACCACTGTACTAGAACCTTTAGCAAGCGGGGAGCGGCGGAGTAATAAGACACAGAAACTGTACTATTAGCCGTGCAGCTGAGGCGCAAAGAAATGGAGCAGTGCAAATGTTTTTCTGGTATCCACACAACATGTGCTTGGCCACCCAGGACCAGGTAACATTGAAAGTGCCATTTATTGTTACTCTACTGGATATCACCAACTGATTTTGTCTAGAAATGATCTGGCTCAAAACTAGCCAGTAACTACACCTGTTTTGAAAATCAAAACAGGGCTCAGTGGAAAAGGGCTTGCTGCACAAGCACAGGCCTGGGTTGGATTAGCAGCATGTGTGTAAGCGCTGAGTGTGGAGGCTCCCACCTGTGAGCCCAGCATTGAGAGGGTGACTAAGGGTGAGTCCTGGAATCACTGGGAGCCAGCCACAGCAAAGTGACAAGCTCAGAGTCAGTGAGAGACTCTATGTCAAAAGATAGGGTGTGGCAAGTGATAGAAGAAAACACCCAGTGTCTACTTCTGGCTTCCACACAAGAATACACAGAAGACCACACCCGCACATACACATAAATAAATAAAGCATGAAATAGCAATAAAACTTGATTAAAGAATAAAAATTAAACAACATAAGACTCTTCTCCTCTAATGTCAAATCTTGTTTTTTATTCTGTGTTGACTATACGCATTTATGCTGGGCCCAAGGGCCCATAAAAGCCTATGGTAGTCATCCAGTCATGAGTGTTGGCCTCGGCTTAGCCCCTTTGAAGCCTGTTCCCTAGGTTCTTCACTTAAACAAGAAGTTCTAAAGTCTTCATTAACTCAGTATCAATGGACTCAGTCTCCTGCTTGGAGCATTCACCGGGAAGCTGTCCACAGACATGTTCTGTGGCTTCCTCAGCCTATAGTTCTCGGCAGGAGTCGAAGAAGAAACGGTGCCAGTGCAGGAATGGAACTAAAGACTCATTGCTTCATAATAAAAACAGATATTTCTCCCCACCCCCCAAGCTGATCCCATGTCATGCTTTTGGCTGCGCCATGGGTAAGGGGTGAGGTATCCACTGCGCACATTATTGCATAATGAAGGACAACTTATTTTTATCTCACTCAGCCATTTTGATTCTGTGTTTCTAAAGCAATTATGCCATAACAGCCCCATCAAATACCTACTGTCCCAAAGTGCACAGGTGGGAACAGCTGTGTCTCTTCCATGTTTTTGAGGTGACAGTGGTAGCAGGAATGCTGTGGGTACTTTTCTCAGAGAGTTGTGCTTCCCAACTAAGGTGGGTCCATCATTACGAAATCCTCAGAGTGTCTTTAAAGTGCCTTCTTAGGTTGTCAACTACAGATTCCGATGACGCTTGCTGTCACATGATAGGCATGTGACAGCAGACACTTGTTGACAACTGGGGTATGATGAAGTGGCAACCAGGTGACTCTCAAGTCTAATCTCTACTAACTCCCACAGGGAGGTGGCCCTTGCAGGTGGGTCTGAGGTTGAGGGGTAGAGGCACCATTTCCCTCTAAGATTGACATACTGCACCCGCGCAGGGGTTCCACACCAGACAACTTCTGTTGCTTCTATGGGGACAAAGGTGGGTTATGTCAATTCAGACCTGGGCCAGGGCACACTGAGGAGCAGAAAGTACCTCCAATGCTGAGCTTTTGCTCACTCTCTTAAGAGAACTAAATTGTTAAACATGTTTTATAACTACACATATCATCCTTATCTTCCTGCCATAAGGAAGTCCATAAGATCCATGACTCTGGTTTTAGATCTATCCTCCCATAAGTGTCTGAACAAAACTATCATACATGAAGGGACCACAAAATTTGCAATGCCCAAGTTCTCTCAGATGAGTGTCTGCAGCCTCAACGATGGCAGATGAATTCAATTTGCTCCACCTGTTATAACAGTCTGACCATGACAGACCATGGCTTTTTTGTTGTTGTTGTTTTCTTTTGAGCCATTATAATTACCAATTTTGTGAAATAATAAATTATGTGACTTAAAACTTCCATGCGACTCCACCATTTACAGTTTTGTCACAGAAACCACCCGAATGGCTTGCCACTTCTTCTCTAGTATTGTCACATTTTCTGGTAGGGATTTGGTGTCCTCTGCCATTTAAAATGACATCCTAAGAGTCCTAGTTTTTCAATCTTAAGAAAATTCACATTCCATGAATCTGACAATTTTGCCATTATATTCTTTTTGTTCATCAAATGATAGGTCTGAGTGAGGAATAAGCTATGGCTAGTGCTGCTGATAGCATCATCATCATCATCATCATCATCACCATGCTGTTCATAAAGAACCAACTTGTGAACAATATCATTGTCTCACTCAAGAGGTGTTGAAGCCAAGACGTAGAAAAGAATGGGAAGGCTGAGGTGCTCAGAATAGGTTCAGCTCACCTTCTTAGTGACAGTTACTTAGTGACAGTTCTGCACGGCATTTGCAAACCTTCTCTGTGATGTGACCGTCTTGTGCATTTCGTATATAAAAAGTACCAACTGATGTTCTGTAATTT